>NC_142501.1:132314556-132923210 GCF_057876585.1 Rhinolophus sinicus
TTATGTTTGCTGAAAAACACAAAAAGTATGAACATATTGGTTTGACATTATTGATAGATTTTGAAAATGGCTTTTATCATTCTTTTGTAAATTACATTTTTTCAAAGGAATAGTTACTATGTATAGTCTATATTTTAAAATGCTATAATAACTAAAAGTTTTAAAATAAAAGAATCTCTTGCTTTGTGTTGTCCCTCTGGTTACCTAATCCCAAGAAAAACACTTTTAAGGCTTTTAGCTGTTTCCTATGAAATTTCTTCTTAACTCAACTTGAGATACTTGGCATGGATCAATTTAAATTCCTGATTTGTAATACAGTCTCGTAGATGATTCATTTTTGTTTCATTTAGTGGCTCATTTTCTTTCATTTAGTAATTTTTAATACTCAATACTCAATATTATTAAAAGTAAATTATCGATATGATCCATCTCACAAAAGTTAAGGATTTAACAATTATCCATATCTAACCAAATATCAATGGTATGTAACTGCATCTTTCTGAATAACATATTTATACCACTATCTCCTGATTCATTAATTTTAAACATTATCTGTTGACTTCCCATGATGGTACATGACACGGTGGCTCTCGTACACCCTGGAATCCCAGTTCCTCCTCCCACATCCTCCCAACATATTATAGCACGACTTTTAAATTATTTTTTTAGTATCTACATTATTTATATAAAAACTGTTCACTGCTGATTCAAGTGGAGCACTATGATTACATTTCCTTTCTTCTAGGACATCGTTGGTCTTTCTTTTGCTTAGTTTTCTTAGAGCCTGTCTCTCATTTTTCCACTCTTTTAAAAAAAGACTTTACTTTTTAGAGCAGTTTTAAGTTCCAAGGAAAACTGAGGGGAAGGTAACTGAGATCTGCCATACTCTCCCTGCCCCACACACGCATAGCCTCCCCCATGATCAACATCTTTCACTTGAGTGGGACATTTGTCACGACTGATGAACCTACATGGACACATCATAATCAGCCAAAGTCCATAGTTTACCTGAAGGTGCACTCTTGGTGTTGTACATTCTATAGGTTTGGACACTTGTATAATGACATGTATCCATCATTATGGTACCATACAGTGTTGTTTCCCTGAACTAAAAATCCTCTGTGTTCTGCCTATTCATCCTCCCGGCCCCAGCAACCACTCATCTTTTCACTGTCTCTATAGTTGTGTCTTTTCCAGAATGTCCAACAGTTGGATTCATACAGTATGTAGCCTTTTCAGAATGGTTTATTTCACTTAATAATATGCATTTAAGGTTCTGCCATGTCTTTCCATGGCTTGATAACTCATTCTTTTTAACTCTGAATAATATTATATTGTCTGGATGTATCACAGTTTACTTATCCATTCATATACTGAAGGACAACTTGGATTCTTCCAAGTTTTGGCAATTATGAATAGAGCTACTATACACATGATCCATGTTTTAAGTTTTTCTGTGAACATAAGTTTTTGACTCTGCGGACAAATACCGAGGAGCACCACTGTTGGATTTGTATGATAAGAGCATGTTCAGTTTTGTAAGAAACGCCTAACTGAATTCCAAAGTACCTGTACCATTTTTCATTCTCACCAGCAATGAAACAGTTCCTGTTGCTCCAAACCCTTGTCAGCACTTGGTGTTGTCAGTGTTCTGGATTTTGGCCATTCTAATAGGTGTGTAGTGGTATCTCACTGTGGTTTTAATTTGCATAACACATGATGTGGAGCATCTTTCCACATCTGTATATCTTTTTTCTGTGGAGCATCTGTATATCTGTTTTTCCGTGATGTGCCTGTTAAGGGTTGTTGGTTTTCTTATTGTCGAGTTTTAAGAGTTCTTTGAACATTTTGATTAACAGTCCACTACAATATGTCTTTCGCAAATATTTATTCCCTCTCTATAGCCTTTTAGTAGAAATTTCTATAAGATCAAACCCATCATAACTTAATCAATTCCAATTTTTTTCTTGGAGCCCTCTGACCTCAAGCACTCCTCCCACCTGCTCTAATGTACCCTGGTTCTCTAGTTCTCCACATATCCGAAGTCCTGCCACCTCCTTTTATCATCACCCTGGGATTTGTTACAGCACCCACTCTGTAGCTTCCTACGAGGAGATACATTAGAAGTCAACAATTTTGTATCTTTGCATACTTGAAATATATCTAGTCTACCATCACCACTCATTGACAGTTTGGTTAGGTATGGAATTACAGATTAGAAAACATCACCCTTCAATATTTGAAGGTATGGCTCCATTGTCTTCTAGCTTCCAATATTGTCATTGAGAAACCTAACATTCTGATTCCCAACTCTTTATTGTATACTTTTTAAAAGGAACATCTCTTTATTTCTGGTATTACGGAACTTTACAATTCTGTTTCCTCTTTTAAAATTCATTTTTCTGGACACTAGGTAATTCTTCAACTTTGAATCTTAAGTTCTCTAGGTCTGGGAAATTTTCTTACATTATTTCTCTAATAATCTCTCCATCATTATCTCTGTTTTCTCTTTCTAGAAAGCATATTAATTATATGCTGGACCTCCCAAAATGAACTTTTGATTTTTCTTTCTCTTTCTTTCCCACAATATTGTTCTTTGTATATATCTCATGTTTTCCTTTTTAGGAAATTTCCTCAACCTTATTTACCAAGCCCCCTCTATTGTGTTTGATACTGCTATCATATTTATTATTTTCTAAGAGTTCATTCATATTTTCTTAATAATCCTTTCTAATAACCTTCTGTTCATTTGTGATGATGGTAGTATCTTCTCTTATTTCATGGTGGGTATTTTACTTACAGTTTTTAAATATTTTCTCTTCTCTTCCCTGTATTTTCTGTTCCTTCCAAGTTCTACTCTTAAGATTGCTGTTTTTGTCTCTGACTTCCATAATTAAGGCCTTCCCTCAAATGTTGTCCTCCAAACTTTACCCCACAGAAACATATATTTTGGAATTATACTTCAAATAGTTTTCTTTGCCATGTGATGAAACTTACAGTTTCACTGTAGATGTTTATTACACAAGTTTACACCTATTGGTCAATGTAGTGATTATGGCTTATAATTTTTAACCCTCTATTTCAATATTTGCTGGCCTCCATTCTTAATTCTCCTGCTAAATAGTGACCACCTCTCTTTGGATCTCTTAAAATTATTCCACTGATACTTCTGATAAAGAATGTTTCATGACTTTTCCCACAGTGTGGTCCTACCTCAGCTATAGAGCATTCTTTGAGACTATAATTCCAATACATCTCCACCATACAAATTTAATGTCATTTTCTAGAAGGTATACTTTTGTGGCTAGTACATGTGAATTAATATAAGCAAATTGAACCTGGTATAAGATCTCAAAAAAAATCATAATCGTAAAAGAAACAGTTGACATTCTGATGAACTAATAGTTTAGCAAAAGCCCTTTTGATTTGTTTGTTTCAGCCCTTGAGTTTGAAAATCCTTCTAGAAAGCATGAAAATCTCTTCCATCTTGGAAAGAAAATGGCTATCATTTAACTTTTTAAAAAAGTTGTAAGATTTTCATGACCTTTAGTTTTCATTACTGAGTACTGAGTAGAAATAGAGGGGGGAAATGAGCTGAATCTAACTCTGTTGATTACAGAATATTACTCCAAAGCCTTTTTTGTTGTCTCACTGATTATTTTTTTGACAAATCACAATACCAATACTTTTGTAGGCACCTACCGGTTTCTTCTAAAAACTGTAATCAATTTTCAAACACACTGTCTAATTGTGTGTTTGCTTGGTTTGCTTCTAGTTAATTGAGACTTCATTGTATCATTGCTTAAACATGATTTAAAATTATACTGTAGCAGAATAAAATGAGAAAAAAAATCTTTACTTCTTTTGTAGGCACAGTATTCATAAAACAAATTATTTTCTCTAGTTTGACTTTTTCCTTTCTCAATTTTGAGGACTTCCCAATTTTGAAAAAAAAATCAATAATATTTAATTCCAGATACAGATTGTTTAAAATGTGGATAAAAAAACCTTTTGACATTTGTAAGTTGATTGATATGGTAAAATTTTCACTTCTCTATGTCTAAAATTTTCTAAGAGTTTAATTTGATGCTTTACTAGCTTAAATAACTTTCTTTTAGGGAATAAAAATCTTAATATAACATGATTATAGATTTCCATTAAGATTTGTTTTTCTGCAATAAACATAGAATTCTTGATCTTTCAATTAATATCAAAATGCTGGAAAACAGGTAGAGTAGCACTCCTCCAAGGTGCTGCTGAATCATGAGTAGAAGAAACAAAGGATACAGAAATTCAGGTGCACATTTCAAAACCAGCCTTGATGCCTGAAGGCTCACGAAGGCAGGGCAAATGCCAGCTTACACCTGAGCACAGAGGAGAAAGGAATGGAGCAACGCATCTGTTAAAACTCAGTAGGACCCTTTCCAAGCAAACTGTAACACTGCCTTTCCTGAACTTTTATGTTCAACCATCCAAGTACTAGTGTGCAAGGAAGCTAAGCCAAGACCAGATAGAACTAATTATGTATGCAGTAGCAACAGAAGTCCAGAATGAATACAGACAGATACAAACATTGACATTGACATTGACATAGATATAAACATAGGAATGGATTTCAATATAAATATCAGCAATATTCTAACATAGACATTTATTCTAAAGAACCAGTTAGGGATATTTTTTTGAGATGAAAAAAAAAAAGATTTAGAAAATACATACTGAAATTTTACCCATGTTTGTCACAAGCCCATTATCTGACATGAGGCTACATTGAGACTCAGAAGTCACAGGCCTCATTTTGTTTTGTCTTTTCTCATATTGTAATGTCTCTACAGACTGGCACTGATATTGTTTCATTTTGATATCATAATAGTGTCTCCATGGATTTTGGCTGACATTTTGTTATGGCATTATGCTACAATAGACCTCCACTGACATTTCATTTTGTCACTGCAACATTGTTTCTATAGGTTTCTAATACACTATTTTGTTTTGACATCAAAATGTCATCTCCATGGTCCTGGCATGACATTATCTCAAGAGCTTTATGAAGAGGTATGTAGTGTATAGAATAGGTGGTTAAAACATAGAACATTTAATAAACTTGAGGATGTTTTTGATAAACACAAATTTGTATGACACTAGTGCTTATTACAACCTGGATTCAGTTAAGGTGCTGATTCTCCATCTTTCCAGTAAAATGAAACACTATGAGCTTTTTACACATCAAGAAGTTCAGAGAAGTAATCCTCTACCCCTTTGTTGCCAGAATTAAATTTTTTGTTGTTTTTTTTTTAATTAATATGGTCTGTTTTCTGTGTTGTAAACTGAACTAAAATGTAAGAAGTAGGTATGAAGTATACAATTATAAATGCATTTCATTAAATTTAAGAAACCGTTGATCAGGATACATTTTGTACATCTCTAAGAGACAAATAAAATTCTGCCAAATAAACTGATATTGACTGTAACAAACATCTTGATATCAGAGATTTTAAACCGAAGAAATAGGAATCTTAAAACTGATGAAAAATGGTGGTAGTACGGTATTTGATAAAATCAATACTGCCAAAAGTGGTGATCAAAATAATCAATGACAGTTTGAGTGTTTTTTCTTTAAAATCATGGGATAAAAACATTAATCTTAAACTGATTTTGCAATTTTAGGTAGAAATTGTTAATGAATTTCCTGAGAGGGACCTGAAACAAAATTCTCCCTTTCCTGGTAGTCTCCCCTTTCTTTTGGATTTACAAAATTCTCCATGAACATTTACTATTAATAATGAGACCAAGAATATCGATCCAGAAAGCTAAATACTTCTAGGTTATATTAGCTTAAATTCCCAGAAAAATATCTTTACAATATAATGTTGTATCTTCAACTTTGGTCAAAAGTCATGTGACAAAAGGTCATACTGTGAAGATTTCTGTGTTTTTTACAACCCTATATTTGCAAACATAAATCAGTTTGTTACACAATTTTATTTCAGAAAGTATATGTGTGTGTGTGTGTGTGTGTGTATATATATATATATATATATATAAATAAATTACTCCTACAATATAATGCCAGCAAAGATATTTCTACAGATGATCGCATATGTTTTCTATTTATCACACAATTGATCGTAAGAACATTGGTGAGTGAATCTTAAACACCTCTCATTTAAAAACGGTCATTTTGTTACATAATTTCCATTGTACAAGTATGTATGCTAAAAATGACTCCTGGGGTTTAGTGTTACTGAGAGCATGCCACATAAACTCATACATTTCCTTTTGTTACAGAGTAAGGATTTTATGTTGTTCTTTTTGCCTTGGCTACCAGGAAACTCTGAGATAAACTTAGCGTCCAATTATAATTACGTACACCAATTTCCTCATATATCTTTTATCTTTCTGTGCCCTTTAAAACTTTGTTTTAATAGCTATTTTTTAAAAACTGCTTCAAATAGTTTTTTGGAAACTAGGTGGTCATAACTCCTACATGCATCAATTTTACATCACGAACCACAGCTTCTAGAGCATCACAATGACCCCTCTACTGAGTGTGGAGTATACAGCCTAGAATTTCTATTCCTATTTAGAACAGTTATTTCTTCTGATTCTTCTAATAGAAATACTAGTATTTGGCTTACGCGTATGTGAGTAACGTGAGATAATGTATAACAAAGCATCTAACCCAGTGCTGAGCACAGAACAGGAATGTCATAAACACTGAATACATTGAAGAAAAATGACATCTAGATAGAGAAACAGAGGAAAAAGCCAGGTTTCTCAGTAACGCCGGTTGTTGTCTATATTTGGAGGATCAATATGTTTGTCAATGAAGCAAAGAGAGATCTTTTTATAACATTTTAAATAAAATTCTCATTCCCAGAACATGAGTGTATATACGCGTAGTAAATTTTCCAATTACAGCTTAAGTTTGACGTATATGTGTGTCATTCCTTTTGTATGCACTTGGGGGAGGGGCTGTGACCCCACTCAACTCCAGTCCATGAACATGTGTCAATCTAAGACACATTGTTCACATCTTGCCAAGACGACTGATGATATAGAGGGTTGAAAAGCTTAAATTTAAAAAAATGTGGCATTCTCTTTTCACCACAATATGTTCCTAGAAACCACATCATAAAGTGGATCACATTTTCCACAGGAACAATGTAATGATTGGAAGTCATGTTTCTGACCGAGAGTTGGCTCCATGATACAGCTAGCAACAATGGATCCCATAAGCATAGATATAATAACTCTAAATTTTAATAGTAATTTTAATAGTAAAAGTTGACTGCATGTGCTATAAAACGGGTTTAAATTTAGTCTGTGTTATATAAGAGAACACAAGATTCTATACAATACATATAGTGCTAAAGAATTTTTAGAAATTTGGAATGAAATGAACATGCCAACTAAATATTATAATACTTTTGCGTTGTTTTTTTAAACCTATAATGGCTTTGTGGAGGACTAAGACCACAAAATCTTCTAGTTAAAAGTTTTAATTTCACCCTGGAGACCCAATATGACTTTTCACAGTCTCGTTCTTTTACGTTGCAAAAAGTTTCCCTGTAGCTAGCAGAGACTTTCAGAGAAACCATTCCATCAACTTCAGAACTCTTCCAAAATCCTATAGCCAGGACATCATGCATAGATTGTTCAATTAAGTTGTTGAGTGTGTTTTGATCTCTATCATGGCATTTAATATTTTATTCAATGCCATTTAAAAAAACTGGCTTTAAAATAAAGACTACCCGATCATTTTCCAAATAACTGATAGAACTGGCATAGAATAATACCCAATCTGTACTTGACCTGTTTGTTTTTCTGTCCTCCGTTCAGACACTGGCGATGAAGGACGGTTACAAGCAAAGAAAGGAAAATTCAAGGGTTAATTACATGGTATGCAATGAATAACTGACAAACAAAATCTTATGCTGTAGCCTCTACTCCATGATAATAGGACCATAGCTTTGAGAATGAAAGAATATTCCAATTATAAAGTAGCTCTGAGATCATCGGGACCAATTCCTTCACTTTATCGATAAGGAAATTGAGGCCTAGAGAGATAAAGTGACACGCCAAGGTCAACAAGCTAGGAGATGGGAGACTTAGGACAATGCAAGTATGTGGGTTCTTAGCTCAGGGCTACTCCAGGGTGGCTCATGTGTTAATACTCTATTGCTTATGTCTTCCTGATGCAGAGACATTGGAGGAAAAGCTTTCTCATCTGTGCCATACTTGAATTAGGAGATCACCTTTCTCTCTCTCTCTCTCTCTCTCTCTCTCTCTCTCTCTCTCTCTCTCTCTCTCACACACACACACACACACACACACATACTCGTGTGTGTATAATAAACTCTTAGTTCATAATATGAATTTAAAGTAAACATGATACTCCTTCTTATTTATCCCAGATGGGATCAGCCTTTAATGTACATCATTCCTAAAAAAGTACCGTATTTGAGGTATATTAAATGCCAAAATAAGAAAACCAGCCTTTGGACATTTTAATTCAAATCCTCTGAAAGTTAAGTCAAAACTGTATAACACCTTTGTCCAAGTTGTGTCTTTTATTAGTAGTCTGTTTCATTCAAAGTCTTGTAGAAAAGATGAATTAAATATTAATCAAAGTCTAGAGAATTTTAAGCATCTATTCCATTATCTTAAATGCAACTCCAGACAAACCACCAAAGCAAATCTCCCCTCCACTTACTTTCCAACATAAGTAAGCTTTTAGTCTTTTCCCTTATGGTGTAACTCATACCAAGATGACACTATTTACAGTATCTGCTTTAAAAGGGCATAGGTTCTATTCCTATTTCAATTAAAGCCACTGTGCAATTATGCTTTCCAGAAACAATTAACAGAAGAAACAACCATTTCCCTTGCTCCAGCCTTTTGAGAATTCGGTGGTGAGTACCCTTTCTTACCACTAGTGGCATTGAAGTAATTATTTAATGTTAAGGTTCACTTCCTCGGGTGTAAATTTTAGTTTTAGTTGACACTAAAAAGAAACACCAATTTATTAGGAGATAAAACTTGTTCTCCAGTAATGGAGCAGCTGCGTACATAAATTTATTGCAGTTTAATGTTCTCACATATAACGCAATTAGAGTTTTCTGACAAACTGACTTGCCACTGAAATGACAGTGTGTACAGTGGTGGGGATGGTCTGTGAGAGGGGAAACTATAATGTGGTTTCAATAAAAAAAGTTCTGCATGGAAACATAAAATAATGTGTTGGGCAGATACAAGTGAAACTCCTCAGTACATTTGAAGGAAAAGAAGTGCTGCCAATTTTACAGCCATGGTGAATCCCCTCAGCACCCGTACTCTAGCCCTCCGGCTGTGGACGCAGGGAATGATGCCTCGAACTGAGTCTGCTTAGATTCTGAGCGAGGGCTGATACAGACAATCCCAGAGAGGCATCCCCTGATTTTCCTCATCGACAAGGAACAACAGCAGACAGGTGAGCAGTGAAAATTACTTCCAGTTGCTGAATGCCCGAGCCACACTTACCTTGAGGACAACAAAAGCACATTTACTCAAGAGATTGTTTCTTCCCAGACAGTGCCCCCCTCTTTCCCACACCACCTCTCCTTTTTAATTGTGAGAGAAAGAGTGGCAGAGGCGGCTGGAGAAGGTGGGTTATTTCTTTGCACCCTCCCCCTTCCCCACAAGACACACACACACACCCACGCAGTAGTTAGCTTCAGGTATTGGTGCTCATTGGTTGTGGTTGAAAATGTTTTGTTTTGTTTTCCCCCAGTTAATGTGGGAAGATTAGTTGAGACTTAAAACTGCTGTAACATAGTTCTGTAATTTGTAATATGTAACATCAATTCCTATCATTATTTATAAAGCACCTATTAAGTGCCAGGTACTATGTAAATTGTTGAGAATACAAAGATGTGAAAAGTGGATCCTACACTCAACAGTCAGGTAACATAATAATAGATAAAGTCTTAAGTGATGAAGGTAATGCCTGTTTTTTTGTGAAAGTAACAGGAGGGGGTGATCAATTCTTAAGGACAAGGTGGAGCGTGGGCCAGATTCACTTTCACAGACTTCTTGAATTTGGGATGGGCTTGCAGTGAGGAACGGGTGTCACCCAGGCTGAGAGATGGGTCTGCATGCTGGTGAGGCAGGTTTAAGAAGCAGCCAGTGGTTCTGGGGTCCCTGAGTGGATGCTGATTATTCCTAAAAAGAAGCTGCTGAGACCTCCAATCAAATGTGACAGACTGAACACACATACATGGCTCAGCTCACTTCTAAAACCCTGCTAACGCGGTAACAAAGAAATGATGAGTCTTAAAACCACAAGGATAAAGAGAATGACAAGAGAGGAGACCACAATAAATGAAAGATGGGCCTTCAGAAGCTGGAAAGCTAAGGGATGAGACTTAGCATATTGGAAAAGGCAAAACCCAGAGCCTGCATCTGGGGACACAGAGGCAGTGCCGGGTCTGCAGGGCCCAGCAATGACTCATGAACCTGAGACACAGGAACCTCTGCAGATACAGAGCCAGATACAGGTGGGCCAAGGCAGAAGATTAATCTTTGGACATTTTTGCTTCATGAAGTTTTTCCCCTTCTCCATCCTCAGAAACCAAGAACCCTTTGAGAATGTGTGTGTATGTATACATACACAGAGGGGGCCAAAAAAATGTATACACATTTTAAGAAAGGAAATAAACTGTATTAACATTGTAATAATATATACTGATAACAAAAGATGAATACAAGTCATGTGTTACATTTTTTTGGCATCCCCATTATGTGTGTATGTATATTGTAGATATTCATTTTTTTTGGCTCTCATGGCAGCAGCAACAGGGCCAATGAAAGAAGTTCAGTAGAGGAGGTGGGCACTGGTGTATATACAGGTCCTCTGAGAAATGAGCATCTGTGTGGTGGGACAAGGTACTGGCCATGATGTCAGAAGTAAGAGGCAGAGGCAACACTGCCATTCACAATGAGCTGCTGTGCGACTGTGTTACAAACAGCTGTTTAGCATAGTCCAAAAGGGTTGTGGCCCAAACCTCGGACCGGGAGCTGCTTCCCACTCTGACAACTTTGAGACCGCTCTTTGAGCAGGAGGGGGGCAAGGCTATGCAAGGCACACGACCTAGAGGCAACAAATAAGCATGAAATGGAAGGTATGATTTTCATATTTTTATAGAGCAGCCACAGGTCCTAGATTTTGCTGGACATCCACAACTTCAAATATTCAATACCCATAATAGTCTGCTCTTGGTCAAACTACATGTCCTAATTTTTAAATTGGAACTCAATGGTCAACATGGGGTAAGGAGTTAAAAGGGAAGGGCTTAGTGGCAAGTGCTCCCTCAAGAAAACGCAGAAGTGACAGCTGAGAGTTGCCAGTCAAGATTCTGCCTGAGAAGGTCCTACCTACATCCCGCCCCCACGCAAGTCCTTGGCAGCAGTACAGGCACTAGAAACGGCCACTTCCACTTCTGTGAGGAACAGCCCCCCACAACGGCCGTGCCGGGCTCAGCTGGGCTCCAACTCGCTGGGCTGCCATTTTGACACTCTTCTCATTAGACCAAACCACCGCCCAGGCACTTACTAAATTCCATATATCTTTGGTTTACATCAATGGGAAAACTAGTTTTTGTACATTTAATCTTGCTATAAATACCTAAGCGAAGAAAAAAGGTGACAATGAAGGCTCGTCCCTCTCAATTTATTCCTGTTAGCATTCTTCCAGTGGAAAAAAGGAGGGAAAAAGAAAAAAACAGCCCTTGAGTATGAACGCAACACAAAAAAAAACAACCAAAAAAAAAAAAAAAAACCCAAAATCAAAACCTGTGCTGAATCATGAACATAATTATTAAGTGAAAAGATTCAAACTGAATTCTAAACTCTCATTTTATAGCTACTTATAAATCCTGTGAATAGCTGTGCTCCGATCTCAGTGAACCTTACACAAAAACAAGTTATCAAGGGCTGAGAGTTTCAAAACTTGGTGGGGATGATGAGGGTGATGTGGGATAGAAGATTCCGGTTTGGACAAGGCAAGGGCCCAAGGATGAAATACCCTTCTGCTAACCAAGTAAATCGCATCTACGGCCACCAGGCCTCTGTGCTCAGTGGTCTTATTCTCATTCTGCGTTGTATGTGTAGCTGGACTTGTCTCTCTCTGGAATTAGGCAGCCAGCTTTTAGAAGGGAGAGACCTTGTCGTGGTCATCTTTGTTTCCTTAGCCCGGATCCGAATGTCAGGCAAATAAGGGCTCCCTGAATTTGCAGAATGCATGAAAACCTCTTATCACTCTTTTCTCCCATTTAAAAAGTTTTGCATTACAAAAATTTATGTTCTGTATCTGCACCTCCCAACACAGAATGCCGTGAGTATATATACTATATTTCCCCCATACAACCAACCAGAAAGGATCCCTTCTACTCACATCTGCAAATTTCACAATAGAACTCTTTCTACCGTATATTTCCAAGATTTCCAAACTCGTGACTCATAAAAATTTGAGACCATCATCTTCCTCTACAGGGTTCCCCCCTCTTAACCACACACACCCAAATGAAGCAATTATTTTTCATGGTTCTAATACCCACAAAATGATGACATAAAACATATGACAAAGTGTAACATTATTATAGAAATAGTCATCGGAAAATTAGAAAAAGAATTCTATTTATGCTGTGAACTACAGTTCTAACCAAATATTATTCAGACTTTGACCACAGCCCACGATAAAAGTATAGTTTACATAGCAACCAGTACAAATGTACATAAATATATAACTGAAATAGAGATTATGAAGTAAAACCACTTCTATTTCTAATATACTCTAATATTTTCTATCCTATTCTACATTGTTCTCTTCAAAAATTGCTGATGGCAATCTACTAAGATGATTTCATAACCTGACAATGGGAGGGGATTCATGGTTTAAAACCTAAAAGTTGTCCATCTCTCATTCAGTTCGAGAGAGAAGTTTCGAGCATGCACTCAAAGTCAAAGTAGAGGCATTAACCCCCATAAGGTTGGAAATAACATTCATGGAAGAAGCTAAATAACCTAGAATCTTCTGGTGAAATCACTGTCAGGTTTATTCTCTCTTTGGCTTCTCCACTCCTGTGGTTTTCTTGAATAGCTTCCACGTGTTTGATTCTCTTTCTTCTTCCATTTCATGTAGCCAGTGTGGTTAAGAACAGCAAGAAGCAGGCAGGGCCCAGAACAGAAAAGTAGCTCGTGCTCAGCCCTGACTCTGGTTAGCCAGGCTGCATTCTGAAGCCTTGGGGCTCACCTGAGATCCTGTCCTGTGGACCACAGTGGACCAACAAGGAAACAAGGTCCCAAACCTTAGCTAGTCATAGTGTGTGAGTGTCATGAGTCTCGGAATATCCCTCTACCCTGTCCCACAGAACTTTCTGCCATGATGGAACAGTTCTACATGGGTCTCAGCTAATTCAGACCCATGAGCTAATTCAGTGGAGAAATGGAATTTTTAATTTCATTTAATTTTAATTAATTGAAAGTTAAAAAGAGTCAAATGTGGCAGATGGCTTCCATACAGTGTTGCCCTTAAACCTATTAAAGAGGAGTGGAGAGGTGAGGTCAGAAGGCTTCGGAGCAGATAAGAATTTGGAGATGCTGATCCTGACTGTTTTATTCCATCAGGTATTTCTAAGATTAACCAGTAAATTGTGACGTTTGGCATTCTCAAGTCTTGAAAGAGAAATAGAGTTTATGGAACCAAACAACCATCGAGTTTCATTGTGGGATTTTGTCATTGGTAACAAGCAATCCCTCTCAACTAGACCTGCGGTGAATGGTGTTATGTGAACAGCTGCATGTTCTCTGAGGGGTAGAGGAGGCGAGAATCAAGTTCACTGTAAGGTTTGGGAAAGACCTAAGTTTAGATTCCATTCTATCTCTTACCGGCTGTAAGACCTGGAGAAAGTTACAAATGTCCTCTTTAGCCTCCACAGCTACTGATGGGTTCCTTGAGTACTAGAAGAGTTGGTGTGAGGGAAGCACGCGATGCTGTAGTTCAGGGTAGGTGTATATGGTAGTTATTCACAATACTTGACAGTGTGTGCACACAGGCAGATGTGCAAACAACTGTTAACGCTGGTTTAGGATAACTAACGATTTAAATCACACAGGTAGAAAGGTTGACTTTATTCAGTCTACATCTGTGCGACTCCTAGAAAAGGGTAGGGTAATCTAAATAATGTGGGAGACAAGATAATCTGAAGAGCAAATTCCAAGTTTACAGTCTATGCTAGTGGTAAATCCCCAAACCAAGAACATGGTAAAAATCAGGTCTCTGAGCAAGCGTATTCATTAGGGTAACACACAACAAAACGGCTAACACAGCTGCTTGGTTCTTTCCACTAGGCACTGTCCAATGCATCTAATCCTCACAGTTCTAGAAAGTGAGTACTATTAAGCCCATTTAATAGATGAGGTAAGTGTGGACAGAACTGAAAAGATTAAGTAACATACTGAAGATCAACAGCAGAACTGGGATTAAAACCTAGAGTGCACACTTTTAATCACTATACAATACTGCCTTCACACGAGGAGTGGGTTCTATATGGAATATAGGCAACTTAACACTCACCCAAGAACTTGTAATTAAAATGAGAGAGCATAATAAACAGCCTCAAGGGGCAACAGTAGAAGTGAAAAATCATGGATGACTATAGAGGAAGTCTTATAAGAAGGATAAAATATTTTAATAATCTTATTAAGTCACAAAATTAGTTAGTATAGGTGTAATCAGCTTCATAACCCAGTGAAATAATCAATGGAAACAAATGACCTAGAGCCATGAAGTAAGGTTCAATTAGCCTTTGACTACACTGCTGAAGCAGTTAGGGAATCATTCAATCTACTTCAAAAGAATTCCCATTAAATACTAAAGATAATATTGGAAGAAATTTTGGTTCTGAAAAGTAGTAAACTTTGGTTATTTGGAAGATTCACTATACTAAATACAAGATATAATTATGCAGAACTAATAAGACTTCAATAAACATAATAGGTTAATCTCAGTGTCCTCTAAGTGCTTATATTGAAAAAAGAGTATACAGCTTAGTACAATCCGTAGGCACCAACAGACTTGAGAACTGCAGTTGCAACACTGCTGTTTGGTACATTTGAAAAAATGTGCTAAAATAATGGGCAATTGAGGCATGCTGAAATTAGATCTAACAAGGTGAGTAATTGCTGTGCGAGTCACACTACGTTTTACAGACTGTGTTCTCACACTGAACAAGATGCAGAGATTGCCTTTAAAAGGTATAATCTTCTGTAATCATTTTTTGGTGTTCAAAGCAATTGCTTTCTAATGGAAAAAAGAAAGCAAGAGAACAGAGTGCGTATCCCCAGACTTCTTGCCAACATGTAAACTCTGTTCGTTCAGTGTGCAGTTACTGACCAGGGCACTAAAGGACAGGGCAGCCAGTAACTTACTGCAACACTCGTCGGGAAAGGAGAAGAGTGCCTTTTGGGGTGGCTTCTAGTGCACAGGCCCAACTGAGGGAACACGTGGAGGAAGACTTAATCACCCCGTGTGAGGCTCATTTCCAGGCCAGTGCAAACTAGGGAGAAGCATCATAAAAGAGAGTTCGCATGAATTGAGAGGTAGTACTCAATTGAAATTCAATGAGGATAAGGAATGGATTTATTCAAACATTTCTACAGTGTACATTGCGTGAAAGGCACTATGTTACACCTATCGGGAATGTAAGGATGAATAAGGCATAATCCCTAAAGTAGGAAAGACATGAGATTATATATTCATGTATATATGTTAGTATATGCCTTTTCTCAGATCCTATTATGCTATGTGCTGAGTATAGAGTGATGCCTAGAGCAGGTACATTTCCTGTCCTGAAGGAGCAACTGTGCAGATAATAAATTTTACCTGCAATTGTGTCATGTGCCAGGAAGGAGAAAAATGAAGTGTGCCAGGATTGAGCTAAGCTTGCAACATTCACCTGATTCATGAAATAAATTGAAATGATTAGCAAGGGAACTCCACCAGAAGTTGACCTGATGAGCTAGAAGGACCCCACAAGCAATGAGAATGATATGCATTTAAAGTGATCAGCTTGGCCACACACTTGTGACAGGACTGTGAGAATTCAGACTCAACCCCCAGCTCTGGGGTGAGCTGCTCGTCTAGAGGCACCAACACATGAGAATCTGAAACCCAACAATTTCAGAGCCAGAAACCCTTCCAAAAACTGGCAAGCTGAGTCCTAAAGGAAGGCACAGCACACATAGCTAAGAACCATCCAAGACTCCATCAGGGCAGAAATAGGCTCATACTCTCAGCAATGCACATGGGGGTGTGCTTCACACATCACTGCAGACTAATTTAAATGTTTTTGTGATTATCAGGTGATTTAATGTGTTATTTCCCACTTCAGGAATAAGTGATTTGTCACCACTTACACTAATAATGGGGGTTTCAGCCCTACACCCATGCTGGGACTCAGAGCAACCACGCCCAGGAGAGGCTGAGCCCTCATCTTGGAATTAAGTCTGAAGGAGAGGTCTGTGCTCACGGACAATCTGTGGAATGGAATAGGAAGTACCCACAAAGTGCAGGATAGAAGATTAGATCAAGAGTAGTGTATTCTGATGGCTTCAGGTAAGAGTTCCTGGGTGAGGAAGCACGTGTGTTAGATCTTAAAACTGAAGTAGAATTTGAAGAGATCAGGAAAGGGCAGGAGATGAAAGATAACATAGGGAAGATGTTGTAGTTAGATTGAAAAAAAAAAAGGTGTATCAGTTTGGCTAGGACACAGGACGCCCAACCAGCGAGTGAAAGAAAGTGGGAGATGAAACTAGAAAGATAGGGGCCAAATAACATACAGTGTGTGATAGAAAACCATTAGGAAGCATTTTCCACAAAGTGCCAACTAGCAAATAGTTTGTTTCAACTATTCAACTCTGCCTCTGTAGCGTAGCCACAGACAACACCTAAACAAAGTTTAGTTTGCATACCCCAGTTTGCAGACCCCAGAGTTTACCGACCTGTGCTTTAAAGGATTTCAGAAGATACGATCTGCTCAAGCACTGCCGTGGGAGGGCTACTAGGACAACAGAACCAGAATCAAGGAAGTTTTATAGCAAGGATCTGGATGAGAGGAAGTCCAATGAATAACAACAGCACTCTGAAGTAATGGATTCTTGTTATTCATACCAAAGGGTTCCAAAAACAATAAATTACCTGAGGGAAAGAAGTAGCAAGGAGCAAAGTAACTAAACTGGATTACTATCCCATTTGTTACTTTACATAATTAGTGTTTTCTTAAAATATAAAGGGTAAACGTGGACTGAAAAATGGTTAATTAAAACACCACACACCGTGGGTCAACTTGTGGAAGGCAATGGGTAGCAAATCACTAATACTGCCTTTGCCTAAAGCAGAGAAGTAAATAACTTCATGGAAGGCTGGAAATTTGAAACAAAGAGCTACCAAATAATGAAGAAAAGGAAGGAATGGCTATAAAAAATTCCTTCTGTTTTTGATTAACTTGTAAAAGATGAGTGGAAAAGTTTCTGTTTATCTCAAATGTGGATGTTTTTCATTGAGCTATAAACATCATTAAATACATAGGACCCCAATCCCAGTTTATTTTTGCATGGGCAAGCGCCTATAACTTCTGCGTGCGACTGCCGTAATTCTTGTAACCTCCAGGAATCAACCGAAGATGGATTATTTCAATACCACAAGAATACACTTTTAACAAATATATTCTATAATATATCTGAATAGTCTAGAAAATAATATTTTAAAGCTTTCAATGCAGAATAGCACTTGTTGAATTATTCTCACCAAAATATAAGACAAGACAGAATCATGGTCAGAAACAGAGATCTGAATGATGAACTAGAGACCAGTGTTTTTTTGTGTGTGAGTGTTTTTCCCCCCACTTTGAGAAACATTTAAGCAAATTTCAATGACAAGTTCTGCAGACTTGTTCTATAGCCATTGCTGAAGATGACTTGTAGTTTCACTGTGTGCAAACTATTTTAAACTAATTCATATGTAAAGACGTTGTTCTTTTTCCGAAATTCAGAAAAAAGTACTTTTTGTTTCCTTCCTAGTTGGATGGACACACACACACACACACACACACACACACACACACACACACAGTATTTTATTTCCCTAGTCCTTTGGGTTTAAAAAAGCAAGTAGTAGCATTCCTGAAACAAACTAAAGTCATCCATAGAAGTTATAAAGTCACTAACTGGAAAGTTTTCAAGAAATTTGACTTCAGCCAATTAAATATAAGTTATTTAAAACAGAAGAGTCTTTTTTTTTTTTTTTTTTTTTTTTAGGATTCACTATAGGCCCTATTAGAATCCCACTCCAACATTTCATCAAATTGTTTCTAAAACACAGATTAAAAAAAAAAAGATCCCTTTAATTTAAATTCATTTCCCCTTATTTTGGCCTCTAGAAGAGCAGGGAAAAACTGGTCAGACTCATCCTCATAAAACCCTTTGTGTTTAGGAGAATAAGAACTAGTTTTCCATCCGGTTTTCTCCTTTCCTTAAGCTGAGTAAATCCCAATTCTCTAACTTTCCCATGGAGCCTCTCTTCCATCCCCAGTACTGCCTGTTAAGCTTGCCAACTTTTCCACTTCCCTTTCGATATGCAGATACCAAGTTTTACACATATTAAATTCAGGAAAATGAGAAAGTTTAAAAGCCAGACACATGTGTTCACGGAAATCTTACTGAATACCTGGCATTATGCACGGTGCATACGGGCACAAGCTCCATCACGGCCCAAGAGGAAAAAGTGTTCTTGTCTTTTCACAAGGATAGCTCTGTCTTTTGTGTCTCTAATTTTACAGCCTCTGCCACCCACCTGCCAGCACAGCTCCTTCTCCACCCTCACTCATTCTGGATGAGTCATTAGGACTTCACTGCATGAATTACTTTCCTCTTATATCATCAATGCCTCCTTCGTTGGGGTTGATTTATCTCAGCTTCATAACCTTTCCTTGACCTTCTTATTCAATCGAGTTATAAATACCAAGTTTCAGCTCTACTCTTTTATACCCAACATTGCATGAGAATCATTACACGCCACTCCCTCACTTCACCCTGTCTTCTCAACTTCCAGCAACTTGGCTTCAGTAGCTTGTATTCTATTCTCAAATGATTTTCTAAGAGCTTAAGAAAGTGAGTGGCCTCTTTTTGGTCTTCATATTTCTTGTAAAAATTGACCCTACTCTCTTTCCTTGGGTAAAACATAAATTCTTCATATTTGTTGAGGAGTACCCCCAAAGTATTACTTATCTTTTATCTCTCTCTATTTACTGCATCCATAGGCTGGTCTATCCCGTGACATCAGTAATCATTTTTCATGCCGTGGAACCTACTGATCCAGCTCTGACCTCTCTTTTAAAAACCACATCCATCATTCTAATTGCCTGCTGGTATCTCACCTGGATATGTTGACAACATTGTGAACCTGTTACATACAAAAATGAAATCTTTCTCCACAAAGCTTCCCCTACTTCTTTTATCCCTGTATTAGTTAATGTTATCACCATTCTGTCTTTAAAATCAGCAATTTTTTTATTTCTTTCCCTAATCCCTCCCATTCAATGAGCTGGACTCAAAGATATGAGGCAGAAACAAGGGAGTTTACTTTATTGTTGACAAAATGTTAAGCTTTGAAAAACCATTGTATAGGATAAAATTAATTGGAAAGCAAAATTAAATTTAGTAATAAAGCTTGGTGTGTTCCAAAGCATTGACTACGTGCTTCCTCAAAAAGTACTGACTGATGTTACTTCTTCCAGAGTCTCAAGATAAAATTTTATTTTGACCCTGACAGATGGAAATACCAGAAATTTCACTTGCATTGAAAAGAGCTCAGAAAGCTTCAATGACTCTAAGTCCATGGCTAGGAAAGCCTGAGCCCCTTTATTCCTCTGAAAGAAAGTCCATTCACAAAGTATATCTGACCCTTAAACAACACGGGGGTTAGGGGAATGAACCCCACACACAGTTGAAAATCTATATATAACTTTTTTTAAAGTTTATTGGGGTGACAATTGTTAGCAAAGTTACATAGATTTAAGGTGTACAATTCTTATACATTGTGTGTTCACCACCCAGAGTCAGTTCTCCTTCCATCACCATATATTTGATCCCCTTTACCCTCATCTACCACCCGCTTCCCCCTCTTATCCTCTGGTAACCACTAAACTATTGTCTGTGTCTATGAGTTTTGTTTCTTCATTTGTTTGTCTTGTTTTTTTGTTGTTTTCAGTTTTATATCCCACATATCAGTGAAATCACATGGTTCTCGACTTTTTTTGTCTGACTTATGACTCCCCCAAAACTTTGTTAACAGCCACTGTTGACTGAAAGCCCAACCAATACCATAAATAGTCGATTAACACATATTTTTGTATGTTATATATATTATATATTGTATTTTTACAACAAAGTAATCCAAAGAAAATATTAAGAAAATCCTAAGGAAGATAAAATACATTTACACCATTTATTGAAAAACAAATCTGCATGTAAGTCGACCCATGCAGTTCAAACCCATGTTGTTTAAGAGTCAATTGTACTATGCAAACACTGCCCCTAACACACACACACACACACACACACACACACACACACACACACACACACTACCCAACTTATAATTCTCCCTACATACTTCTTTTTTAAAAAGCAGATACTAAAAGTAAACCTTAAAGATATTTGTAAGCTGTGTTTTTCTCCATTTCTAGTTAAGAAAGGGTGGCTGGCCTAATTCAATATTAACATTTTGAATAATCCATTTGAAACAATACACCCTGTTGGGGTCACTATTTGCAAAACAAAACTATCAGGCTAATTAAGAGAGTGATTTGTGAGAACAAATAAAACAAGCACGACCAATTTGTCTGGGCAGTGATGACACAAACCCGCTGCACCACTACAGAATTTCCACGAGCCACACTGTCAGCTGGGTTTCTCTGCCCTCCTTAAATCTGCTGCTAGCGGGCTTATCTGCATGTCTGAGGCAATGACCTCAGACAGGAGAGCAGCTGAGTGTGGCTGCAGAAATTTCCCACTTATCCACAATGACCAACTAAATACTGTTCTCTGATTATTATTCATTCAGATTTTACTTCCAAAAAGTTTGACAATAATAAATTATCCTTAGCTCAAAACTATACTGAACACCTCCGGTCACTAGGAACATTCGATCAACCATCACTGCTCGATTCTGCCGGCACATGCACACTGGTGTGTGATGGGTTGCCAGGCACAGTTAGGCTCCCGGGAATGCCTTTTCATTATCACCATCCACACGAGGAACAGTACTGAGTGGCGTGCGTGAAAAGGTGATCCATAAGTGGCAAGACTTCTTCAGTCTCTCAAAAAATATTTTTACAAACCTCAAATCAAGAAATTATGTCTGCGGTGAGTAGCAGAAAATAGAAAAGAAAAATATTCGGGTAAATGGAAAGGAGAACATCTTCGGAAATGAAAAAAAAAAATTAGAAAGCAGAACCGAGAAACACAGAAAAATGTCTTCCTCACGGGTCATTTCTCTGTGATATAGTCTAAACTTATTCTGCCACCTTCAAAGAGAATAACTTGTTTATGGTTGAACATGTCATGTCTCTGCGCTGGGAATGTAAGGTAGTTTTAAAGGATTTATTACATTTTAATTTGTTTTCTAGTTTAATTATTTTTATAGCTACATCTTTGTGTCCTTGGGTACAATAAAGTGAAATATCCACTGACCCTACGTCCTAAAATCATGTACCACCATTAACAGAAAGGGTTGCCCTTCGGCCCTCACTGCTCCCAGGGGTTCAAGAGTGTTCTGTTGAAACACGGATCTTTGCGAGCAAAGGTCATGCCACTAGTAATAGCTTGATGTTGGGTTTTTCTTTTCTTCTTTATTCCTTAATGAAAAGGCTAAATATTTGACAGAACTGTACCATGTACGCTATCTTCATTTTATAACTTTGGTATCACTTGCCGAAATAGAGTTCTGAGATGCATAGCTTAAATATTTTATGAAAAATGCCTCCTCCAACAGAAAGGTTAATAATTTAATACATGACAGACTATACACCAAGTTTCAGAGACAGCTGTTTAGTAATATTTTTATATTTGGTTTGAAAGCTTAGTGGATAATTCCCTTGCCGCATACTTTGATTTAAATGTCTTTTTTTCCCCTGCAAAATTTAGTATAAACATGTCATAACACACACTAATTTTAAAATGAATTTCTGATTTTTTATTTTTTTCTTTAATCCAGAGAACTGAGAACATGGTTGTGAGCTTTGCCAAAGTTTGGTTTAGATGTTAAATAGGTCCTCATGTAGCTATGTGGTACCATTTAGCCTAATACTTTCTGAGACATGTGGGAGAGTCTCCAGGACTGGCACACGGTTTGGTAAGTAAGCATGAGCTTGTTGGGCTCCACTCTGTCCTGACAGGCTCTCCCTGCACAGGGTTCATTGGCTCCAAGGTAGTTACTGAAAAGAGCATCTATCACCAGCAGCTGTGTCCTGAGGTTTTGATAATCTGTGCTCATAGAACATGATATTTGGTAACTTCTTTCAAACACAGTTTGCTTTTGTCTTTTCAACACCCAAACTCCCACTTCTGTATCTTCTTTCATCCAAGAATTTCTAAATAGTGGGAGGGCATTAATTATGCCACACAAAATCCTCTCACAGTAATTATTGGTGTTACTGTTATCCTAATTATCTGTAATACTGACAAATCCACTTTTTATATTAGATTGCACCCCCAGAAATGCACTTAATGGATGATGCTTTAATGCTACCTAGAAATATCTGTTGCCTGTTGATAAATAAAGAACTGAAATGTATACTACAGAACCTTCTTTTGCACTTTGTGCTTGAGACATTAAATTTTGGTGCCAAACTTCTTTTTTTAAAATCCTCTTCTATATACAAACTTTTCCCTATGAGTAGGAGTTAAGTTTACAGCTATATTTTTATAATCAATTTCAGATAAAGTGGGGCTTGGTATGTGAAAGAAAGGAGCAGCTGCTGAAAATTCCATGTCTATGTACCATGCGCTTCAGGAAATACAAAAGGGACTCAGGAGTCTTTGCTTTCAAGAAGCTTACAATTGCAGAGGAAGACTAAATGCAGAACAGAGTATACGTAGGAGTACGTTCGGTTTCCCATGATGGTGACAAAAGAAAACAACATGCATCCAGGAAAAGATGCACAGGAGAGCAAGAGGTGATAAAGGAAGCTGGATATTCTGGCGATAAACTTGGAGTTGAAAGTTCAAGTTTTATTTTCACTCACAAATATAATGAGAAACTTTTGGAAACCCTAAGGAGATGACACATGATCCAAGAGATGGATAGAGAAGAAAACTTTGAGGGGTCAGCTGTTCCCCTCTCTACTGGGAACTGAATGGAGGAAAATGGGCATTTGGGGATTTAGATAAAAGAAAAAGAATACATTTCTGACATCAAGACTTACTAAAACAAATAATGGAATAGGTGACAGAAAGAAACTGTGAAAATATCATCTGTGAAAGTCTTTAAAACTGGGATGCATTTTCAACAACCTAAAGAATGGAGCAAGTGAGGGGCAGAGCATAACTAGCCTAATGGAATCCACAGAGCATGAACTTCCAAGGACTGAACAAAGGCTCCTTGGTCCATCTGCTAGGATTCTTTTCCTAGCCTTGCTGATCACAGGGAGCTGCCATATTCCATCGCACAGACTCCCGTGACCACAGTGGGCATCTGTGAGGTGGCCAGCCAGGAGGAACCCAGACAAGACTCAGAGAAGCAAAGGTCAGTTTCTGTATGACACGCACATACAACACTAGAGTCCTCTGCAGAATCCTTAACAAACTCAATCCCACAAGCTCAAAGTTTAAATTTGGCATCATTAGAAAATGTTTGGCTTTTAACAGCTGGTTTAGAACAGGTACCATGTAAGTCACAGGTTTATTCACTTGTGTTGGGTAGTGGGTATAAAACTACAAGGGACAGATCACTACCCTGGGAAGACAGGCACATGAACAGTTAATTACACACCAGAGTGACAAATGTTAGGACAGAGGTAAGCCCAGAATGTGTGGGAAGCACAGATGGTGGACCCTGACCCTAGACAGAGGGCATAGAGAAGGCTCACGGATTGACATCAGGTGACCCTGGAAGGAAAGAGACAGCTGATGACGCAGGAGAAAGGCTTTCTTTCTAGATAAAGGGCACAGCATGTTTGAAGACATTACATGCCACAACCAAAGACGATCACGCAAAGCTTACAGCAGGGGAAACTGGCAAAATCACTCTCTGCTAGCATTCTATTTGCCTTCTAGCACCAACGTTGCTTTGTAAAATATTTAAGTAAGACCTTCAGCCTTGATTAGAGCATCTGGCATATGAATATGTATTTGTTGGCTGCTTGGAATAATGTGTTAGACGTGGAATTCAAATGACTTTTCGTTTACCAATGGCTACAAAGAACTGTAATCAAGCCAAGTCCCCTTATCTAAACAAACAAACCAAATGCAGGGATAGGTGCCTAAACAGAAAACATGATTAATTTGATCATTGTTTTCTCCCACCATAAACACTCACTCTTTATTCACAACATACATTCTCATATGTATACATATATTTATATTCTATCCATCAATCAATAAAAAAAGAAGTCACTTACTTAATGTATGATTTGACAAGCTGAAATTCCCATTTTACCATGAGGCAAAAAGAAACCAATTTTTTAAAAATTCTCCGGTTATACATCAGATCAAACTATAATACTCAAAGTAAAGATAATTAAGTCGCTCTTTTAAGGTCCTCACCCATCGAGGTTTTCCCAGCACCTATGTGTAGCATGCGATCCTCTCCTTCTCTGTCAGCATCGCTAGCTAAGAAGTTGATTAATACTAAATATGGACAAGGTCTCTGGGGTGTCAAAATACAGAAATCGCATAAAGTGATATGAATACAATCAGTAGAAGAGAGGGGGAGAAATATTATTGTGTGGCTAGTAAAAATATGGCTTTTGTCTATCCTGCATGACCTATGTATGTCCCTGGTTCTTTTCAGCACATGAGACTGACTGTACAGTCACCCTCCCCCACCCCGGCTAAAGATGTGTAAAACAGAAGCCATTCACACAGAGAACCTGCTTCCAGGTTCAGAGTCCTGAAGCCAAACCCCAACTTCTCTGGGGTCTTTCCCCACTTCCCTTTTCCCCATCTCTCTGCCCTTATGAAGGATTTCCTAAAAGACTGAGATTTTTTGGACAGGCAATTGCTGTTGTAACACAACCTTCTCAAGGGTTAAGTGTAAATGAATCAGAAACATGTGGCTTAAATTTCCCACAAAATTGAATTCATATGGACTTAGATATAAAAGGGAAAATAGTGTTTTCCAAAACATGGTTTGAATTTGAAAAACTCCAAGTGCTGAGAAAATGGCCAGAATCATTCATCCAAAATGCTACAAACCTTTGTTCTGTTAAATAATGTGTCATGCTCAGGGAAAACTACATATATAGCGATTAAACACCCACCTTCACAATTTGGTAAAGAGCTCCAACAGAATCGGATGAGAATGGAACACTAAATGCCCAGTGTGAATAACTGAGACAACTGATTCCTAACACTGAATATCTACATGTGTTATTTTGGGATCTTGCAAATGTGATTCTGATAAAGCAGGTCTCAGGTGTAGCCTGAGGTTCTGCTGTGTTTATAACAAGCTCCCAGGTGACCCGGTGCTGCTAGTCCACAGGCCACATCTGAGTAGCCAGGACTTAGGTCACTCATCTGCTGTCACCACTCACCACACAAGTCATTTATACTGTTACATATCTCCGAGCTTCCTGAGATTCCGATTTGTTTGATGACCAGAAAAATATATATATAATCGAAGTAAAATTACATCAATGGGAATTAAAATATCCTGCTCCAAAGGTATAGGTAATCGCTGTGAAATTTATAGAACAATATACACTGATTAGAAGTAATGAGTAATGTCCTCATTGTTACACGTGAACAATGAGAAAACAAATAAGAAACAATAAATATTCATCATTACCAGCTCTGCTACTACTTTATATCCTAGTCCAACTGGGAATCCGTTCATAAAAATTTTCCAAATCACTTCAGACATCAGAGATATGCCCTGTTTTGCATTCAAGCACTTTAGTGTTTACCACATGATTAATTAGCAGAATTGTTTAGTCCCATTGCATGCATTGATTTTTCACATATGGATGCCTTATTTTCACAACTAGATTTTAATCCCTGTGAGGGTGTGGACTGTGTGTTTTTCCTTCTGAATTTCCCAGAGGTCCTCAATATGTTTTCTTAGTTGACTCTGAAATAAACTGCATGTCTTCTATAACCATATAGAGTACTGGCAAACCAAGGCCATACAGACAGCCAGACCCATTTCCACAGTGTTAGAATCCAGGCTCTTCAAGTTGTAACAAATCCAGGTCTCTTTGTCAACTGCACGTAGGGATTGAGGAGCGGGGATGACTGTCTGAGCTGGGTAAGGAAACATCCGTTGTTCTAAGGGAACGTTCAGTACTTATCCACAAGGCCTTGATGAAAACTTTGGAATTTCTTTCCTCCCCAGGGATGGAATGGGCCCATTTTTCATACATGCAACTTTATAGGAAACTTGTTATGATGAAGAATACTATCCTTTTCCTCTTGGGTAAACTAAAGCAGAGAAGCTGTTTACTTTTACACACATACCAGAACAAACAGCAAAGCAAGGAAGAGTGTTTGTCAAACCCTCCAACTTCCAAACAATTATTCTCACTTTTTTGGCAGGAAGACATATATTGGACGGCCTCCCTAAGGGCAAGGTCATTCCCTGCTTCTGAAATACCCCCTCACACAGCCACCCAGTCACTGCCTTTCATTTTCCACATTTGAGCACCTGGGCAAACAGACACACAAGGTTCTCTTATCACAGCAAATGAAGGTCAACAAGTTGATGGGGCCCTGAGGATCCTAGCTATTGGCTCCTTTCCCTGCTTTGAGTTCTTCTGCAGTGGAAGCCCCAAAGCCATAGTTCCTATCATCAAGGGAGTCCCAGGAAGATTCTGCTGACCCCCTCAGGCAAGGAAAGGAAGCATTTCCTCCTATCAGAATGTTACATGGTTGGTTGTGGAAGCAATGTCATGTGTGCTGGTCGGGTGGGTTGACCATTAGATCTCCGTATCAGAAATGTCACCAAGCATAATAATGGATACATCTGCGAAAATGTATCCAGGCTTACATATGGCCAAACAAAAAGAAACTTCAGTGCTATCTAGTCAAGTAGGACAGCGCAAAATGAATTTTTTTTGAAAGATCTGACTGTCAGAATTTCATCCTTCAAGTATTAGTCAAGCAGCAACTATATTCACAGCATCATGCTAGGCTAAGTTTGGGAGAGTGCATTTTTTTTTTCTTATTTTTAAACCAAAGAAATGTGCAATCTGACTGGGAAGACAGGGCACACACATATAAGCAGTTAAGTGACTTTACAGAGCCAAAGATGTTAACGAAGAGATGTTGTGAAATGGTATTAATTAAAACAAAGAAGTGTTTGAGGTGTGCACTGAAGGTCAGGAAAAATGAGGAGGGGAACAGCATTCCAGGTTGGGGATGTGGAGTCATGAAACCCTGAGGCTCAGGGCACAGTAAGTCAACCTGTCTGCCTGGTATAAAAAGGACAATATCAGGTAGAAATTTAGATTGTGGAGAAAATAAGAAAAATCATCAAATTAAAGACCTGGGATACCATCCATTAGATGGACGTTTATCAAACTTTGTTTCTCTGAAACCTAAGATTCTATAGAGGTGACTCAAAATTCTCAATGACTGGTATTAAGCATAAAAATAAAATGTAATATCTCTGACCTTAAAACTAAATTTATATTAAAAAAATAAAATTGGTTTGATCAGTTTTATATACCTAGGTTCTATATACAATTTTATTGAGCAAAAAAAAAAAAAAAAATGACACTGATAATGCAGAGCTACCTTCTTAGTTATCACAGGAAAGCGCAGTATTGAAGTGCTTTATTTTATTTTTAATACAAATTAACTTCAAAATTGATTTAAAATTCATTGTATTTTTCAAACAATACAAATGCTTAATCTGACACTTTGGAGTCTCTGGCATCTATAATGGCAAAGCTATTACCAGCATCACTATTATTAATTATATAAATCTGGCTGCATCATATTATTATGACAGCTAATTAAATCAGAGCATGTACCATTATGGGTTTAACCGCACACAGTCAAAAGAATCGCTTGTATCCCCGAGTATGTGCCCTTATATACAAAATCCATGTTAACTTCGTGGAGAGTTAAGCATCAGGCCGGGCTGGCAGATGATGGACTTGTGTTCTTGATGACTCCAAAGAAAGACATTAATTTCAGTTTTGCAGCTCATTCAGAAAATTGCCTTGATAACCCGGAAAAGTCCTGTTTATGCTTTCTGCTTGTGAATGTGTGCACGTGCGTGTGTGCGTGCGTGCGTGCATGCATGCGCATTTATGCAACTGAATATGCACGTGTCTGAACCGAAAGAAACCATGCCCAGTCATAAAGGAAATTAAAAATAAACTTAAATGTGCTTCCATATGCCAGTGCAGGGGCTCCAGAGATTTGATCATAAACTTGCACATTTAAATTGTCTACATGAATTTTTGATTCAAAAATTGTATTAAGCAATTTCATCATCACAATCACATAAAATAAGATATATTTTCACTTGGGGAAAAATATTCCTCAGGCAAGCAATGGGATACTTTATGGAGACATTTAAGTATCAGACAATTTATAATAAATGAATATTCTGGATTTCGAGAAGTCTAATAAAGCTACTCCTTTCCCTTGAATTAGAAGGTAATACAGAGTGAATAATACAGGACATATAAGAAAGGGAATTTAAAACAATCAGTTTTATGGGATGACTGAGAATTTTGAAGTAAAATTGTATTAACAATTTAAGTGTTAAATCCCCCCGTGTCAATTCATTTAAAACCCTTTATAACTGCTAAACAGAAAACAGGTGATTAAGTTTTCGTATTATATTCTTCATACTTATACCATTCTTCCTCTCACTGCATTAAGATAATTTCCACACAAAAAAAGAGATAATTTCCAAATAATGACTTCAGTCACTGAGCATCCTTCATACACTGGTTTAAAACAATCCAGAAATAGAAAAATAGTAGATAATTCAAATATCTCACAAATCTGTTTCTCTACAACTTTATTTCATATTTTTGAACTAAAAAGAATCCTTCTAACTTGCCATAATTTTAAAATAAGGTGTTATTATAAAAAAGGAGGCTATTGCCTTGCTCCTAAAATGACTAAGTTTTGTATGCCTTGGGGCTGCAGCGGTTGCCACTTCCTTTTCTTGATTTATTACATCCAAGAAAATAAAAAGAGTTGAATCAATTTAATTTTAATTCCAATTTAAAAACAAAACAAACAAACAAACAAACAAAACTATGCCCTGCAATCAAATGACAGTCATGGACCTTTAAGCCAAAATGATGCAAAAATAGGGACATTAAGTACTACTAACATGTAATGTAATTAAGAAAAATTTTAGTGAGCATAAGTAAAATGGGGGAAGGGCAGAAGAGCACTGGAGGTTAAATTCATAAAAGTGCTTGTTAGCAGAAAACCACTTGTTTATTGAGAGACAGCCTCAATTAGCTGATTGTGGAAGTAGATAATTTGTTTATTGTTTCCACTTTGAGGAAAGGTTTTCTTACGTATTTCCAACCTAAATAATGGGCCCAGTGGTGTTGTGTTTTGTCTCTGGGGCAGCTCCTGCCACCTGTACCAGTCCCTGCAATCCTTTCCCCGCCCCCATCCTGGCTTGCCAATCACTCTCTCCAGCATCATCAGCAGCCTTGGAAGCAGCCTGGATTTCTGGGGTAAGGGATTTGGGTGTTGCAAAGGCTGGTGCAATCATATCCCAAAATGAGTACAATTAAAACAAAACAACCCCTCCCCCCCGGAAAAACACAAGCTTGCAAATGGTATACCCCGCTACAGGGATTAATATCGTCAGCCAATCATAAAACCCTAAACAACAAAGCAACTGAATTTCCTGGGTTACTAGACTGTTAGTGGGAAGTGATTTGTAATTGTACACAATCAAGGTTATTTTCCTCTTTAAAAATCCTTCCTTAGGAAGAGTGGGGTTAAAGGAACCTATGCCACTATTTGTTTTTATTATAAATGTCTTGATCTTAAAATCTAAGGCTGGTATATATAGACATGCTGAAGGCAAGAAAGTAGCAAAAGGTCTTGTGGTATTTAAAGAATATACCAAATATTTAAAATTGCACTCCAGCACAGCAGATGTTGAAGGCAGCAGCAGGAAATACCACAAGCAACTTGAACAGCTCTGCCCTGCACCTTTCCTCTCGCCCACTCTCCGCCCTTCACCGCTCCTGTGCTATTATCCCTTTTGTGGGACAATACTTGGTCTAAACCTCTTTTAGAGCTGTGATTTTCATTCATGATCTGATGAAATAAGATAATAGATAAGACAAATACCCCCAAATCAATGTGACAAGTATTCATCAACCAGATTTCAAAATGTTTAAGAAAGAAAACCTCTATCTTAGACAAAACAATTAAAAAAAAAAAAGCCATCCTCCATTCTCTCTGATTTGGTCTGCTCACTGGGTTGCCAGCTTTCAAGCCTGACCCTTCCGTGATATCCACTTATTGTCCCCAAACCTCAACCCACTGGGCAATTAGAACACAAGAACTGTTTCCAGCCGCCTCGTTTTAGTTGAATGCATGATCAAGAAGTTCCCTTGAAAAGGCAGGAAGCCTGCACCAGTCTGGGGCACATCACAGCTGCTTTAAAAATCCTGAGACATCCGCCCTCGCAGTTAACAGAGCGACACCAGAAGGGAGGAGTCCTCACTTCCTTGGCCCTCACCCCTTAATCTGCTGCATGCAGTGTTTCTTTTCCCTGATGGGGATTTCTAGCCCTCAGCCGCTCTAATTTCTTCAAGGGCTTCAGACCTTATGAAGCTATTTACACAAATTGCTATCATTGGTCCTGAAACACTATAATACTAAAACGTAGCCTTCAGTATACCCATCCATGTCTGCAAAAGTATTTTCTGTTTTTGCTATAAAAAAATAACATATAAGTAAAATTTTTATGTTGAATAAAAGTGATCTAATTAGCACAACACCTTTTTTTGGCTGCACGTCTGTGTAAGTTGTGCACGGATAGAGACAGGGATAAAAGATGCATCATGAATAAGCTGAGCCTTCTCTAATAAAATGAACAATGACATCAACAAACTGTCTTCTAACATAATTACCTATAGCAAAGTTGGTTTCTTTTACTTATAAATCCAAGTTCAGCAAATGGAAATCCTAAGACTTCAGCACCAAAAGGGGAGATTAATTTAAGTCAAGGTGTTCCTGGAACACGTCAGCTCAGTCAACAGCTCACAACCCACTTTCCACCAGACCTTAAAGACGTGGGTGCCAACATTTTTTCAGGACAAGATAATGAATTTTAATGTCCCTGTGAAATAAAGAAACCCATGAGAGAGAGCACGTTTCATAAACCCTGACTTTTATCGTGAGAATTTCTCCTAAGGAAAAACAGGGATAAGTAGACCTCACAGATCCTCCTGACTCCCTACTGAATGGCGTCTATTGCATTATCTGCCACCACAGTGTAGAATGGACCGGTCCTGCCTCCATCTACACTCATCACGAAATGTTGGACCTTGAGGCCTGGGGGTTGGGGTCTGCAAAAGGATGAACATTTGTCAACTCCAAAAAAGAACGCTTTGTGGTCGAATGAGGGAAAACAAGGTTGGTGATAATGGATATAATAATTTTAACTTCCCAGAATTTACATAATAGTCAGCTAATACAGTGCTTTTATAATTTTGAGAACAGCCAGTGTATTATTATACATGTTTTATTACAGATGGAATTGAGGTGCTAAGAAGTTAAATGATTTGGTTAGGATGTGATCAGAAACAAGCATGGGAGTGAGGACTCAATGCCGGGTGCCTGAAGCTGAGCAATGGCTGAGGGCCCTGTATTACCCAGACAGCCAGGCAAACACTGATGCCGCCCCAGGGCCTCACCTTTCATAGGAACTGGGCGAGAGGGAAAGTAAGGAAAATCGCTAAGGGGCAGGGGGTGGGGGGAATGTTGATATTTCTCCCTGCCCTTCTAACACAGAAATAACACATAGGAAATTCATTTGCAAGCACGCACATACACACACACACACACAAGTTAAAGACTATATTCTAAAATTTACTGCCCGTCACAGAGGCCCTAAGTAGAGGTATCTATAAATAGCATGGGAATCTGGAAAGATAGCCCTCTGGTGGAACATTCCGGCTATGTGACTGCTGCTGCTTCGCAAAATATGGGTGAATACACTACCATTTGTCAACTTGGGAGAGCCTTGAATGGGGAAGGCACAGAGCAGACAGAATGGTTTCTATCATGGGGGTAACATGAGAAACCTGAGTGTTTTTGTGGAGGAAAAGCAAAGTTTCATATAAATCAACCCAAAATGTAAACACACCACTTAAATATTAATCAAGGTAATTATAGAAAAATAGTCCAGAAAATCTCTGTAACAATCCAAGATAAATAAATGTCCCCAGACCAAAAAGAAACTCAGAACTCATGTGTTCGTAATATAACTTGACTTTCTTCACATAACTCATACCAAATACCATATGCTTGGCTGTATCTGCTCTAAATGAAATTATCTTCTAGCTGAGATCTAACTGTAATCCAGCAAACCTACACCACATGCGTATTCAGGCTTATGAAAGGGCAAGACCAAGTCCAAGGTAAAAAGCAATGAAAAAGCAGTATCCGTCAAACAGAATCACATTGCATGTTTAACAGGGCCTGTTTTTCAACTGCTTCCTGTAGGAACACAGAAAAGAACAGAAGAGGCACATGGGCAGGGGAGCAGGTATGTTTAGGCCAGACTATGTTTCAAACTCCTTAATAATATGAGACGCCAATGACAGGCAGGTAGAGAAATGAGGGAAGCTAATTCTCAATGTCTGCAGGGAGCCGGGTCTCTCTCACGTGGCTGAGGTGCCATTTTGGTGAGGTAGCATATAACAACAAATGTCCTTGGGGACCAGAAGAAAAGCCTCAGTGGCGAAAGCATCATCAGCAAGGGGAAGAGTGTCCAGCTCAGTACCACTCTGCATGTTCACGGATATCAGCTTCCTTTCCATCCTCTGAGCTCTTCAGAACCGGAGGAGGAGCTATGCTAAGTAATTCAAGATTACTACCTAGGCTCTAATATAGTTTTGGTTACCAGGAGGGCAATTAACATCGGAACTTACTAGCTGTGCAACCCGGGGCCAGATGCTTCACCTCTCTGAGCCTCAATGTAAAACTGAGGATAATTACTACCATCTTGATAGGATTATTGTGCTGATATATACCTGACACATAATAGGTATGCAACATTACTGCTGACACAATATAAATAGTCCTGGCTTTTACCGGCCTCTCTTAAGAAGAACTTTCTCTAGTGGGTTTTGTTTTAACAGGTCATTAACTTCTTGAGACACTTAAAGCTGAAGTGCTAAGATCAATGACAACAACTGACCAATTATAAACACTGATCAGTCAGCTCTGAAGTCTTAACTCAGTGGGAAGCTATGAACCAATTAACAAATGTTTGGTTTGTATATTGCTGCTCAAAAATATGAATGTGTCATGTCCATTTTGCAAGTTACAAAACATTCATATGCTAAATTCAAAGGGAGATTTAAATTGATCTTCAGTCTCGAAATTTCCCTCCCTTGGGGAAAGGGCTTCCCTACCCATGTAAAGTGCTGCAGAAGAAATGAGATACAAAATCATAAAGGATGCTTTCAAAAGGCAAAGGAGACCAAAAGAGCCCTCTCGCCACAATTTACATTTGTTTCTCAGTCTGTGTCTAGTAGATAAATACAACTTTTCTACTGTTTACACATTTTCTTCTCTTTATTTCCTCAGAAATCAGTTAACACCAGACATCTACAGCTCTTAAGAGCAACAGGTCACAAGTCCTCTTTTTGGAACCCGCTGACATCTGGTTACAACGGGCGCCTCTGAATCTTCCTAATTCAGGAAGTTCCTACAGGAAACATTGTGTGTGACCTCGATGCAAATGACTCTTGGTACCTTCCGAAATCACTACAACATGGTATTTGAGATCTCCCAATAAAGGCTTAGCTCCAAATTTTAAAATGAAGATTCTTCCAAAGGCCGGGTAAGGGCAGAAAGAAGTTGCACAGTTGGTAACAAGATTCGTCTTCAGAAATTGTCCCAGTGTATTACATTTTGGTCAACTAAATGAGCCAGATAAGAATTTGGTGAATTTACTTCGGCTAACACTTCTCTCCTGAGTACACAAGGCTGATGAAAAGCCAGATGTTTTCAATCTGTAAAGCTTAACACTACCGCACAGCAAAACCAGCTGGCAACAGCCTGAAAGAAAGTGTGTGTCTTGCTGGGAACAGTCCAGCCCTGGCATGTTTGATCTTTCACACACACCAAACAGAGCTCTCCCTTCCTGAGTCCACACCTGGGTTGCTGTCCTGACAGCCAGCTCGAGCCAGGACTTTGGGAGCCATAGCAAACTAGTTAACTAAAGAGTAACATGGAAATGATGAATCCATTTCATCGGACTTATACCATAGTAGAGACATACATGTGCGTGAACACTGAACACGTCTCAAGATGAGTGTGAAGGGGATCAAATACATGGTCATGGAAAGAGAACTGACTCTGGGTGGTGAACACACAGTGTGATATATAGATGACATATTACAGAATTGTATACCTGAAATCTATGTAACTTTACTAACAAGTGTCACCCCAATAAACTTTAATTTAAAAAAATTCATATACCACTAATTCTTATAACTTGGAAAGGGCTAGATTGAAGTTGGCTAGATTGAAGTAATCTAGAAAGGGTTGTTCTGCAAATTACTTGAGTTTTCTGAAAATCTAACAGAATGGGAATCTATTGTAGGAAACAACTGCTGTAATTGTTTCTCCAGCACTTCAGAAGCACCCATCCATTCCATGTGACCCAGGCCAGATCATGACCAAATCTCACCTATTCAGCACAAGCAAATTCCCTTAGTACCATCAGGAAGGAGCACTTTGTTGGTCTAGCTTCAAACTACACGTCTTTAAAGAATTTTCTTTAAAAAAATAGTTAAAATTTGAACTTTTCACAAATTCTGACAGGCCTTCTATCTAACAGGCCAGAATCAGTGAGATTTAACTACACACATAATGGGCTCTTTTATGCCACATCATTACTATTGTCTATGCCGTGTCTTTCTCATAAGAAATTCAAGTAAATATGTTTATTGGTAAATTACATCCAAAATGCAGAAACATCCCAATGATCTTAACATCTACATCAGATAAACTGGGGAAACAAAAATGCTCACATGACATAAAGAGAATAAAGAAAATAGCACTGAACCCTTAGACCAGGGGTGTCCAAACTTTTTTCAACGTTTTTCACCAAGGCCCATATTCGGTAAAATACACAAACAGCCGGGCCACTCACTCGAGGTGAAGTACGTATTGCTTCACCTGGTTTATTTAAGTAAACTAAATATATTTTTGGAATTTGCTGCGAGCCAATAAAAAAATGGATTGCGGGCCATAGTTGGCCCACGGGCCGCAGTTTGGACACCCCTGCCCTAGACCATGAATAAGGAAGTGCTTTCTTCACATGCAAGCAAATTCTTAGGGATATTTCAATGTCTAACAGGGAGCAAAAACTCAAAAACCTGTGTTTGTCAAATAAAGTAATGATTGAGTAAATAAATCAATGAATGGATGAATCTTTGCATGAACCACTAAAACAGCTATAGAAATACTGATTTCCATATGGTCTGGCTGATACATGTCCTCATGTACGGGGCACAGGTGAACTGAGCCCAGAGCTTTATGCTGGGGTTTCAAACCCAATACAAGCAGGGCTTTGAAAATGAAGAGGGAGCAGCAAGAGACAAAATGGGCACAGAGCATACTTCACAACACATGCCTGGAATCACAGAAAAGAAACTAAATTGTTAGGTGTTAGATCTTCAGCCCTGATCATAATATCCAGGTTTATTTCCCTCACAGGCTGATCAACATTCTACCTTTGTTGTTCTTTCTCATAAAAATTCCACTCCACCTGCTCAGCTCCCAAGCCCGCAGTGTTCTCTAACTTGCATATCCACTCTGGCAAAAATCACTGGCCCTCTTTCACGATTAGTTACTGATGACACCCCCTGACTCACAGGGGTTTAGGGAATTAATGTTTGCAAAGTATCCGTAGATCCACAAGCCAAGGGGTATTATATAAATGCAAATTATTAGCATTGTTCTGTTTTCCAATGGGGCAGACTGCCCAGAGCACTTATGCATGTCTTATAAGAAAACCAAAGTCTCCTTAACTAGGTCTTCCTCTGTTAAAGAGATTGTTGGTTTACAACCCCGGATCACCAATGCCTGCATATCAGCCTGTGTTGCAGGCCTGCGGGTTTTGGTTTTTTTTCCCCCCCTCAAGGAGCTAATTTTGGAGGCTTGATTCTCATGTTCAAAGCCTGCAAAAGAGATCAGAACCTATCATTAAAAACAAATTCCACCTCCAGAAAGGAGTTTCACATGTCACTTTCTCATCTTTGGGAGGAGATAAGACAGAGGTCTCAACTTTTTAGAAAGTTCACTGTGTCCCTTGATGGGACTCAGAGGCCCTGGCAGAATTCCACTTGAGTGATTGCATTCTGCTCACCTCCAGGTCCTGAGGATCCCACTACATGTCGTATTTATTGCCACTTCCTGCCCTTGAATGTTTTGCGGTCTTCCTTTGTTCTGTTTAAACAAATGCTGTGTTTCACCTGCCATAGCCCCATGCTGTGGAATCAAGGGGAACAGGATATTCGACACCATGGCTATCACTTTTAGGAGCTAGACCCCTGGTTTATTTTGTTATGTAGATTGGGTCAGCTATTAATATGTCATGTTTACACGTGTAGTTTCTGCCCTTATCTCTGTTACTTTCACTTCAAACCTGAGAAAACAGTTGTGAGGTTATGTAAGCATTGCCCTGGGGCCTAATCCACACATGTCTTTGGCAACTTTTATTGGTCTTTGAGAATTCCATTCATTTGTCCTAAAGAACACTGTCTTTCATATCATGTCATTAGTATGACACAATGTTAGGAGCAAAGTTGTCATATAGCTCGCCAAACACAGTTAGGAAAAAAGGCTTTACATTCATCTTCTTATATATTAAACACAGAAACAAAAACAAAAAGGAATGGAAGAAATCATTTTAAGTAAATCCTTCATTTACTGGATATAGTACTTGTTGAAGTACCAACACATACATGGCATTTATTTTTAGGATATTTTTACCTCTCACATTTCAGTTTTATTACTTCTCACATTTCAGTTCTAGGATATTTAAGTCATTTTGGTAAGAAAAGGACAGGGCAAACAGTGACTAAAACAACTCAGCGCTTCATCTTGAACTAAAACAGTTATAGAAATGTTGACAGGCCCCAGACTAGCAGTAGGTAAGGAGGAATAACAACATTAAAAAAGTAAGTAACACCTTATATATTATGTTACATATATACATATGTGTATACATTTCATTGGGGAGTTTTATAGTTTAGAGCGTGCTTTAAAATTTGCCTCATTGAATTTTCACAACCCCATGAGTAAAGTGTTATACCCATTTTCCAGACAGGAAAACCTTGCCTCAAAGTAGTTGAGTGACATGCCTGAGACTCATGGAGCTAGTCAAGGTGCACAACCTGCACTTGGGAGCTGCCAAGACTTGTAGAAGGTAGGCCCTCTCACTACTTTAACTCAAATGATGAGCAAGGAGGGAGGCAACTTGTGAGAGAAGAAATACAGGAGGAGTGGGGTGGGAGGAATGTTCTAGTAACGGTGACACAACATTCATAAAACACGACAGCTTCCAAGTGAGAAAGATTTCTAAACATCTACGATGAGCTGGAATATGAGTTGTCCCCTAGCCATTCTGAAACTCAATCGCATATCTTTGGTATAAGGTCTCCTGGACTCCTCTGGCAACTCTGAGTCATTCTGGAAGAAGTCACCACAAAGACCATGGTTGGCCCCAGCTTTTATGCCTCAGCTTCCCTCTGACCAGCCCAGAGTGAGCTGCTGCTCTTGGAGAACACTGAGGGGAGTGGGTGGGGGAGGGGACGGAGGGGATACAAGCAGTGGTGACCTCAAGGGCCCATGGATGATATCAGCCAGTCCTGTCCACAAGCCTCTCCTTCCTCTTCTCTGGATGTCAAGGGCCTGTCTCGGGCCCTTCTGGTGTCAGCGCTTCTCTTCCATATGACATCATATCCGTAGTGTCTTAGTCTCACTTCTCCACTCCTACCTCCCTAATAAGCCTGGGACTTCCTGTGTACAGAAGCAGGGCTTTGTTTTTCTTGATCTTCCCTGTAGTGCTAATTCTAAGCCAGACATTCCAAAAATGCTCACTCAGTTAGCTCCTGAAAAATCCCAAGCCCCTTCAGAACCCACCTTTCCTCTCCCCCACCGTTTAATTGATAGTATGAACTCTATTCCACTTAAGAACATTACCTTCTGGAGACATGACACTGGACCAGTTGTTAACAATGAGTTGGAATTTCAGTTTATTGGTATGTGAGGTCTTGGGCCCACGTTTTGGAGGTCCCAGGAGGGCGTGGGGGCAGGGAGTAGAGGTAGGTAAAGAAGTGGCCCCGAAGGCTGCTGGATGCCGTCACATTTTGCCACTTAGATCTGCTGCAGTAGCGGCAAGAAGCACAGTGTTGGTTAAGAAGTGTGACAGCATCTAATGCTGGGTGGAGGGCCTCCACAATGACAATCAGGGAACCGTCATTTAAAATCCCCATCTGTTAGAATCATGCCGAGAAGTCTCAGGCCAAGGCCCACACATTCCTGTACCCTCCACAAGTACAACAAAAACAGATGCTTGGACGTTCCACTAGGGAACAAAGGCAGGCTCATTCCTGGTGCTGATTATTTTCTCCTGCATCTCTTCTCACAGAGAAAAATATCAAACCACAATGTTCACCAAGACATTGCCTGAAAAACAACAAATCCCAGGCTGGAAAGCCTCAGCATAAGGACGCCACAAGGCATCTTCAACAATAGCAACAATGCAGAGTACTATAAGCCTAGCCCGTAAAATGCGTCACACCTTCATCTGCTTTCCATGATTCCAGTCTCCCCATGTTTTCAGGGTAAATGGACTTACACAACATCCACTATCCACAAGAGTAAACTGCTTTCCAACTGAATAGAAATGGGCAAGATGTTCCTTCTTGTACCAGGGCAATGCTAACTATACTCTCCGAAGTAAAGCCACAACACTTTGGTTTTAAGGCATTTAACTAAATCACTTTAAGTCAACTTGGTCAACCAAAGATGAGGCATATATTATCCTTCTATCATGGCAATGAAAAACTTCCTGTCACCCTTGCCAGAAAGGGACAGCAAGTTACCCGGGTAAATATGGCTGAGAAAGGAACATGGAGCTGCAGATAATTAAAGTGCTTTAGACCACTTGCCAATTGATTTTCCTCTTGTAAACGTAGCTCAAGTGAAATGTTCAGAATAAATCATGTGTTAGAATTATCTTCTGAAGTAAGAGCTGAGAGCATATTGATTAATAATTATTTGCACTAACAGACTCAACTACAGCAATATCATCAATTACCTTAAAAATGGGCTCAGATCAATCACAATGGAATCAGCTGAGTTTGAAGATTCATTGTCATTTGTTACTGTTTTTAAAGAGATCAACAGAGAGGTAGGGCTCCAGAATGGAGTCCTCAGCAAGCATTACTACCCAAGGCAGAATAATTTGTGACTACTTCTGAATATCATATTGACCTAGACCTTCTAACTAAGTAATGAGTCTCCCACGCCTCTACTGAGTGGGAGGTCTCCATGGTAAACAAATGTTTTCCACATATGATACAGGATGAATGCGTACAGACCAGGAAATGTACTGCTGATGATAAAACACAAAGACAAACTGATCCAGAAAGTAACGACCTGGGAGGCCAATGAGCCAATGATGCATGTACATCCAAGCTTCATGTACACAGATACACGTGTACATATGCCCAGGATTCACCCACTGAGTCACCCCCACAGAGTAGAAATAAGAACACCCAGAAATACCTTCAACCTAGTACATTCATGCAGATGAATGTGTTTAAGAATTTGTGGCTTACTCAATCTTATACATTCATCTGGCAAGTCAAAAAAACATGGCTAGTTTTTGGCAATGATGTCCAGTTCCATTTTCCCAACTTTCCAGAAGTTCTAATCTGCTGCCACTACCGTCACCCTAAAGTACAAATGTCCCCACGCCCTTCCCAGCACAGCACCAACTCATTCTGCAGCCCTGGGTAAAGAGCCCCCGCCTGACTCCAGTCCATTGCCATTCCAAGGGTGGTCTGTGGACTCCTGGACATCGCCAAGCTCATTGCAAAGGTCAGACTGTTTTATAAAAATACTAAGACATTATTTGTTTTCTTCACTGGATTAACATTTGCACTGATAGCACAAAGGCAGTGGGCAAGGGTGGGGAAAACAACCACTGATTTGGCACCAAACAATATCGGTGATCACTGTACTCTTCCCCTCCAAGCCCTTGAAGGAAAATAAATGTCAGTTTCACTTCAGCGTACCCTGATGAAGCAGTAAATATTAATTTTAGTAAATCTTGACCCTGAGTACACATCTTTTAGATATTCTGTCATGAGAAAGCAAATACACATAAAACAGTTCTGTTACATACTGAAGGGTGATGTCTGCAGGATAAGTACTTGTACGACTGAACTGCAAGCTGAACCAGCCAAGTTTTTTTCACAGAACACCATTTTTACTTCAAAAGAACGACTGACAAAAACCTGTTATTCAGACCTTAGGTAATTAAAAGGCATTTTCTTGAAAATGAATGAAGTGGATCTATCCCTTTGAGGAAAGCTACTGATAAAATTTGTTGTCAATGATAAAATTTGAGCTTTTAAGTAAAAATTAGAACTTTGGAAAACTTGTATCTACCATCATGACTTTGATAGCTTCCAATACTTATAGATTTCTGTTAGTTTTTCTTATTGTATAAACGTATTATCATTTGGAAGATCGTTTTAATTAAGTGGACTCTTGTTTTCCAAATAACCAACACATGGTGTAACTGAATCATATCAGGGTAAAAAAAGGACTTGAAAGCAGGAGAGAGCAATAATTTTAAGGTGACATTGTAATGTCCATCCCTGTGCTTTTGGGTTTCACATTACAATAGCACGTAAGAAACTACCACTTGCTAAGTTTTGGTGGAGAAAACTGTCCACAGTTGAGGTGTATGGTCTTCATATACATTAAACAAAACAATCCATTGAATGTATTCATAAATGCAGTTATGAAAATCTAGCTGTGTTCTCTTAATACACTAGACATTAAAGAGCTTTGTAAAAATGTAAAACAATGCCAATCTTCTCAGTACATGTTTTTTATTTTGAAGTATAGTTATTTTATATAAAAATGTATCATTTATAGTACCATATAATGAATTTACTGTGCTTGATTTTAAAGGAACTAATAAAACACTTAAAATTTTCTCTGTTTACATTTCAAATATGGTAAATATCAGAAGATGTTTACCCACAAAATAAACAAAAAGTTCTTTGAGGGCCTCAGTAATTTTTAAGGGTGTAATAGAATCCTGAGACCAAAAAGCTTGAGAACTACTACTCTAGTCTTGTCATCCAATACAATTCCTGCCCTTAGGAGCTCACAGGCTAATAGGGAAACAGACAAAACAGGAATTTAGAATACGGTGTGATGAATGCCATAACCAGAGGCCTGGAGTGCAACAAAAGAGAGCATGCCAAATTCAGCCTGGGACGGTGAGAGAAGGAAAAACTTTCAGAGGAGTAGGAAGATGATTAGCAGTTTTCCAGGCAGACATGGAAGATGCCAGTTGGGAAGAAGCATTTCAGGCAGAGAAAACAGGATATGCAAAGGCATAGAAATATAAACGACATGGCGTACTGTAAGTCCTGTAGATTAACTAGGTTGGAGACAGAAGGTGAGATAGGATAGCGTGAGATGATTAGTAGAACCCAGACCATTCCACACCAAAAAAGGATGATGGGTCATCAGACATCCTTTAATCAGGGATGTGACAGAGATTGTGTTTTAAGAAAAAACTGTTTTGTCAACATTGTGAAAAAAGAGTAGAGAGGTATGTGATGAGTTGTAGGGAGAGAAGTTAGGAGGTTACTGCAATAAGCTGAGGTAAGAAATACAAAAGGCCTAAGCTATAGTATTGGCAATTTGGAAGGAAAGGAGGGCAGATTATAGCATCATTAACCAGAAGAGATGGAGTAGGAAGTGAGCAGCTTGGGAGCAAGTGTTGAATTGGGATATATTAACTGTGTTGAATGTGAAACCAGCAGGTAAAAGACTCCAGGTGGAGAGCTCGATGTATCTTGTGCTGTGAATATAGCAAACACTGGAACAACCAATTGGTTGAGAGGCAGTCACTGAAAGTACCAAGGAATCAGAAAGGGAGAAGAAGGGATCTAACAGATAGGAAGGCATATTCCATGGTCCATATAAGAAAAATCCTCTGGCCCAAGGTGGAAACATGAACCACAGTGACCTTCTGATTATACCTAAAATGACTTATTAGATATTTGAAAATAGACTTCAACCAGAAGTCGTTTTCCAATTCACAATCTAAAGGCTCAGTATGGTGAAGTTCCAGTCAAGAAGGTGGTATACGGAAATGCTGTGCTCACTTCCTCTCATGACCACATCAAAATTACAAGTAAATTATAGAAAAACTCTCATTGAGAATCGCCTGAAGTCTAGCTGAACAGAAGTCCTAAAACTAAGGATACAAAAACAAACCATGTCAAGGCTGGGGTAGGGGAGAAGGGAAGTTAGAATGGGCTGGTCTCACACCCCCTGGCAATTAAAAATAAGGAGGGACGTCTTGGCTTTGGAGGTGCCCCCTGAAGAGCGAAGTATCCCAGCTTCACACCAGGCTCCCCAGCCCAGGGATCCAGTGTGGGAAAGAGAAGTCCCCACCACTTCAAGCTATGAAAAACAGCAGAGATTTGTGGCTAAATGTGATGGAGGGTGGCTGCAGTTCTAGGTGCTCCTCTTAAAGGGCCAATGCATGGACTTACTTGCTGATGGACTCACTCACCCAGAGCTCCAGCATTGCAGCACCAGCTCAAAAGGAGTGAGGGACATAGGGGAAACAATTGAATTGTCTGGCTTCAGGACGAGGGCTAGAGCGGCAGCTTTCTCCCAGACTGGCAAAAGCCATTGTTCCTCTGTTAAGCCGTCCTCCTACCCACGTGTGTGCCACATCTGACTCTCCATCAATCTAGCTAACACCTTTTGCCCTGCCCTGGTGATTCCCTGAGACCCTGTCCCACCCAATGTGTGACAACCCCCCCCTCCCCGACCCAAGCTACTTCCAATGGCTTTTCCATACAAATGGCCTGTCTTGGCCCATGCTGTGGACTTTCCTAAAATCTCTCAAAGGCTCACAACCCCAAACAAGTAGCATCTGGCCTCAGCATGTCTAGTACCTCTTGATAAGCAGCTCCAAGCACAGCACTAGTGGCAGCTGGATTCAGTTCAAAACTGAGCCTCTCCCAGGCACATCCAAGCCCAACACAAGTGGTAATAATCTGCAGATCAATTTGTAGCTCAACCAAATTGCCTTGGGCAGGACATAGGCAGCGGTTGACCTTGGCTTGCAACACAGTCTCTCCCAAAAGTCCCCAGAACCAACAAACCTGGTGCCCAGCTTCAGACCACACCAGAGTACCACCCAACGACCTCCACAAAAGATACACTCAAAGGGCAGAGACAGGGAAGACAGCAGAACCCTGCTAAAGCAAATCCTGCTCTGCAGGTTCAGCTCCTGCACAACAATTCCTCCATTGCCACCGCAGCCAGTACTAACAACTAATCAGCCTGAGAGCCAATCTCTCCCACTGATATGCAAACAGCAACCAAGGCTCAATTGCAACAGGAGGGCACACACAACTGACACAAGGGACACACCTGGAGCACCTGGCTCAAGTGACCATAGAGATTGTGCTACTAGGCCCCACACATATCATACCTACTACTAGGCCCCACACATACTACTTAAGGCCACTCTACTAAGACTGGGAGACACAGAAGCTCTACCTAATACATAGAAACAAACACAGGGAGGCAGCCAAGATAGGGAGACAAAGAAACATATCCCAAATGAAAAAACAGAACAAGCTCCAGAAAAAGAACTAAACAAAATAGAGGTAGCAATCTAATAGACGCAGAGTTCAAAATACTGGTTACAAGGATGCTGAATGATCTCAGTGAGAACTTCAACAAAGAGATAGAAAACATAAAAAAGAAGATAGAAAACATAATAAAGAATCAGTCAGAAATCAAGAATACAACAACTAAAATGAAGAATACATTAGAAAAAAATCAACAGTAGATTAGATGAAGCATAGGATCAAATCAGCAATTTATAAGATAAGGTAGCAGAACACCCAATCAGAACAGCAAAAAGAAAAAAGAATGCCCCCTCCCAAAATGAAGCGAGTTTAAGGGTCCTTGGGACAACAATGAACTATACCAACATTTGCGTCATATGGGTACCCAAAGAAGAAGAGAGAGAGAGAGCAAGGAATTGGAAACCTATTGGAAGGAATAATGATGGAAAACTTCCCTATGCTGAGGAAGGAAATAGACACAGAAGCCCAGGAAGCACATAGAGTTCCAAACAAGGTGAATCCAAAGAGATCTACACCAAGACCCATCATAATTAAAATGCCAAAACGTAAAGACAAAGAGAGGATCGTAAAAGCAGCAAGAAAAACGCAGTTAGTTGCCTACAAGGGAGCACCCATAAGATTGTCAGCTGATTTTTCAAAAGAAACTTTTCATGCCAGAAGGGACTGACATGAAATATTCAAACAATGAAAAGCAAGGACCTGCAACCAAGATTACTCTACCCAGCAAAGCTATCATTTAGAATCGAAGGACAGATAAAGATCTTCCCAGACAAGAAAAAAGCTAAAGCAGTTCATCACTACTAAACCAGTACTATAAGAAATTTAAAGGGGCTTCTTGAAGAAGAAGGGGAAGGGGAAGAGGTAGGGGAAGGGGAAGGGGAAGGGGAAAGGGAAGGGGTAAGGGAAAGAGAAGAAGAAGAAGAAGAAGAAGAAGAAGAAGAAGAAGAAGAAGAAGAAGAAGAAGAAGAAGAAAAGAAAAAATATGAATAATAAAATGGCAATAACTACATGTCTATCAACAATTACTTTAAATGTAAATGGATGAAATGCTCCAATCAAAAGATAGAGTGGCTGAATGGATAAGAAAACAAGACCCTTACATATGCTGCCTACAAGAGATTCACTTCAGATTGAAAGACACACACACAAACTAAAAGTAAAGGGATGGAAAAAAGACATTTCATGAAAATAGAAATAAACAAGCAAAAATCTGAGGTAGCAATACTTATACCAGACAAAATAGGCTTTAAAACAAGGGTTCTATAACAAGAGACAAAGATAAATACCCAGTAATGCTGTTTCTCGTTATTTATCCAAAAAAACCAAAAACAGTACTTCAAAGGGACATGTGCATACACATGTTCATTGAAGCATTTTTACAATAGTCAAGATATGGAGGCAACCTGGGTGTCCCTGAATGGATGCATGGATAAAGAAGAGGTGGTACATATACACAATGGAATATTCCTCAGCCATAAAAAAGAATGAAATCTTGCCATCTGCAACAACATGGATGGACCTAAAGGGTATTGTGCTGAGTGGAGTAAGTCAGATAGAGAAAGACAAATGTTATATGATTTCAGTTATATGTGGAATCTAGAGAGCAGGATAAACAAACAAACAAAACAGAAACAAGCTCTTAGATACAGAGCATTTTGATGGTTGCCAGATGTGGTGGTGGGGGTGGTGTTGGGGAGATGGGTGAAGGGGGAAGTGGATTAAGAAGTACAAATTGGTAGTTACAAAATAGTCATGGGGATGTAGAATACAGTATGGGAAATACAGTCAATAGTATTCTAATAACTATGTATGGTGTTGGTGAATATTGGATTTATTGAAGTAGTCAGTTTGTAAGTTATTCAAATGTCTAATCATTATGCTGTACACCTGAAACTAACACAATATTGTATGTCAACTATAATTAAAACATAAAAAATATTTAAAAAAGAAGTATAGTATGTGCTTTAGCCTGGGGGTGGTGGTGGGGATGGGAACTGAGACAGAAGGGGAGGGAAGTTGAAAAGAAGGTTGGCACTGATTCAGAGGGAGCTCTGTCCCTGCTAAAAAGAGAGAACAGATCCAACATTCCAAATGAAGAATGACAGTATCAGCATCACCTTCTAATTCCCCATGTCAGACACAGACAGGAATTTCAGATGATGGAACACAAGTCTAACAGAGTTTAGTTCATTATATGTGATCAAAACTGTTTCATAATAAGAAACTATTTTATCTTTGAAGCCAGGCAATAGACATTCTGGGCTAAAACATGAGGACTGAAACATGGCCTCTGTTGAAATCAGCAAACTTGGTCTGAACACACAGTTCGGTAGAAAACAAGAACTCTCCCCATGTGAAGTGAAACTTTGTAGAACACTTTCAAAGTCAAACATTTGGAAAAGAGCATAAACCACTTTCCCGTCTGTTTTTCTGTCTGCCCTTTAGGTTGTTGTATCTGGGATGGAAACAGCATCAATCTTATATCATTTCTCAACACAGATATTAAATTATTCAATAATTTCCTTATTGCTTTATGCTTTGCAAACATGTCTTCCACGTATTTAAACTAAAGACTTATAGCTGGAGATCAAATTCCTTTCCTCTTCTTCTCTCCCTGGCAGGGTTGGAAGATGCCCGATGCTACCCTGAGAGTGAAGGTATCTCCTGGATGGAACAGCGTGGCAGGCACTGTGGATGGCATGGGTGGTGCCCTTCCTGTGTTGCACACAAAACCTTCTTAGGGTCTAGGAGTAACAAGCTGGCTGTGGTCTGCGTGTCTGAAGGCTTTCTATGAACCCATTACATGAAAGTACCATGGTGGCTTCATGTGCATGGGATAGAAACAGTGATCCCTACACCCACCACTCTCATGCTCTAAAGATCACTCCTACCTCCCTCATCTGTGTTACAGGTAAAAGCATTAAAACTAAATCACATTTTTATGGCATTCTAACTCTTAGCTTAAAACCCAATTTTAAAATGTAATGTAGCCAGCATGAGCTCCTAAAACTGATTTTTGAAGGGAATGGGAACACTGCTAAGGACAAGTCTTCCCTGAATTATACAAAACACCTTTTGAATTAAACAAGTAATTTTTTCCACTGAAGTATCTAATTTGAATTTAAACATTTCTTTACATGCTACCTTAATTAGATGCACGTTTCTCTCAGCATCTTAATTTTATGCATGTTATACTCCTAAGCAGCCTGCTAGTGAGGACTGCTTATTTGCATTCATTTACATATAATTTGCAAGAAATGTTGAAAAACCTAGAAAGGGAGAGATTGTAAATTCATAGATTTTTCCCTAAATAAAAATGTCATTTCTATGAGGAAACAAACAGTCTACTTTTTCCTTGCTTACATATAGTACTTTCAAGACTATTTTTAAAATTTGTACACACAGAGATCCATTTAATGAATACCGCAATAGGAAGATTTTTCCCCTGCAAGTTAATAACAGGGATGAAAAAGTCTCCAAACTTCTAATCGCCCTCTTAATAAGAACATGAAACATCCCTCAAGCATACGATGCTTTCTAAAAAAATATTATTTGTGCAAAGTGCATCTTCTTATACAGTAAGGACATGTTTTATCAACTCTAATCTGAAGATTCATCCAATTTAAAAACTATTTCTTTTAGCGACGCGTAGTTTATTCTGTATGACTTTCACTGCAGCTAATTGGATTTTCTCCACATCCCTCTCTTCTCTTGAGCTTGAATTTATATGCACAACAATTCTGCCGTCCCTACACCTGAAGGGATGAGCGCTAACTAAAAGCTGTAGGACCAGTTAGGGCCACTATTAATGTGAGAAAATTCAGTTGTTTATTTTTTAGAGATGGAAGTTGTTGATACTTCCCTGGTTTTCAATGCCTTGTATTTCTACTAACATCACAGAATATGGGGCCCTCCTCTTCTCCCTGTGACACTGAGCATGGGCTCAGACAGGGCTCTGGGAATAGATTTCCTGCAGCGGCCATTTCTGCAAGGACTGCTGAGGGAGCAAAATGGTAGAAAACACTTACAATATAAGTACCTTCAATGTTAAAATTTTATCTCTCTAATTTCATTGGAATATGGCAGGGAGCTCTCCTACCCAAGCTTCATAAATAACCGCTGCACATACAGAAGGCTCTCCCCTCTACATATTGAAAATAATTTTAGGTTACTGCTCTGAGCTTCACAGAAGAAAGCTGCCTGTCCAAAATAAGACATACCTAAGCAAAATTAGAGCGTAGTTGGAAAATAATGTTATCTGGCAGATTGAGTTTATCCTTGAAAAACAGCTGAAAAGCTAGACATGGAAGTTGCCTCTGCAGAGCAGTAACGGAGGCCAGGCACCACCATTTGGAGGAAGTTCCTGACACAGCACTTTCAGGAGCTTCCTGTGTGGGCCCAAGTTAGTCACGTGACTTCCCTGTGCCTCAGTCCTCCTGATATAAAACCAAGATCTCACAGAAAAAGCAAAAACAGATGCTGCACTTGAGATGATCTCTCTAAAGTAAACAAATTAGAGAATTTATATGTCAACTGTGGTCTCTGGAAATCAGTGAGCACTGAGTTTCCTAAAATAATTCAAGGAATCACTATGAATATCTTGTAACATGCCAAAGCTATGTTTAATTTTTTAAACAAACACTTTTCTCCTCTCACTGTCAAAGCACTGTGAGCTGGATAATGGGGGACTGACTGTGAATTGCATCTAAGTTATCACCTGTAGTCTCTAAAGAATACCAATGGAATTGTAGCAAAAGAAAACATATTTTTATTGAAATGCTTAAGAAAACTTTGCAAACTAAAATTTTACAGCAGGTGTGATTATATGTATTAGAGAAACTAAAATTGGATGAAGTTATCTAGTACGTTAAAATTTCCACATATGCTTATTTGTAAAACAGATTTGTTACTTTTGGTCTAGCAGAAAAACGCTATGCTGAGCTAACGGGAGAATCCAAATTGTTTTATTTTACAAATAAATAATGCCAAACAGTATCGTTTAAGGAAAAGCATGTCAATAATTCATGAGATACAGTAAGTTGCAAAAAAGTTAAACATACATTTCTCCAATGTTTGTGGTTTCCTCCTTAAATTTTCATTAAAAAACTTAATTTTTTAATGTGTCCATTTTCATACTCAGACAAATAATAAGATCCTTGGCACTGATAGTGAACTTCCTTCAGCACACTGAGCAAGGTCTCTACTCTTTTCTGTGCTGTTCAAGCAGCATCTAGCACTGAGAACAGGCATTCTGTGAGCATAATGCAACATACACACCTTCATAGACTGCCTGCTATGAACACACACACACACACACACACACACACACACTCACACACACGTGCATGCACACTTATCTCCTAAAATGAATATTAACTGAGAGTACACAGCAACACACTAGGTGCTTGTCAGAGAAAAATCCTTTCAGACAGACAACTCCTATGTAAACACATCAAAAACAAACATTTATAGAGTATTTATGTATTGGGACAGGAGTCACATTTATCATCCCTAAGAAATTAGCTCTACCTTAGGACACAAGATATACAGAGGGTGACAAAAAAATGTATACCCATTTTAAGAAAAGAAAAAACTACTAAAATTGTAATATTGAATATATACCAAAAACAAAAGATGAATACAAGTCATGTTTGACTTCTGCAATTACAAGAGGTGCTCAGAGTAGTTACCATCAGCGTCCAGACACTTCTGATTACAATGAACTACTGCTTGAGCAACGTTGACAAACGTGTCCACTTGTATACATTTTTTTGGCATCCCTGATATTTATATAACTAAGATTATAAAGGATCATATGTTACATGAAAACAGAGAAGGGACACAAGGTGCCATAAGAAGCAATACTTAAAATGTATTCAGAGTCATGGAGATGGGCACAAACATTCCAAACAAAATTTTAGGAAGAAGTGCATGATGTCGGCAAATAAAATAGGAGAGGTTCTAGTATGTATACACAAAAACATATACTTGCATCACCCACAAACGAAAAACCCTGCCACTCACTAACTATGAAATCTTGGGCCAGCTCATTTACCGTCTCTCTCAACCTTAATTTCCTGATGTATTAAATATGGAGAACGGTGGTAACTCATAGAGTTGTGAAAGTGCAATGTTGTAAAAGCTGATGAATCTCCATAAGTGCTCATGCAGAGCCTGGTGCACAGACTACACTTTCAAGAAATATTAGCTACAAGAGAACTGATATACATTAAACTTACCTCACTCCCCTCTTTACTTAATTATTCATTCTTATGTCATTTAATTTGTTCTCATCATGACTCTTCCCATCCTCTTAATCAGTCTGGTTGCTGGCTTGGGAGCCCCCTTATCTACACTTTCTAGAAATAAGTATCCCAGACAGAGTCCAGTGTCACAGTGCCCCATGGGGTGACACAGTGTGTAATGACTACATCTCACCTTTGTGACATAATGCTTTATATAGAGTGCACTGAATTGTGCTAGTTTATACGCTATCAAATCTAATTAAACAGCAAAACTTTGAGAGTCACTTTTGTATCACCTTCATTCTTAATATCTCTGAATTTCTTTGTATCGTAAACTAGTTTTGGTGTGTGTGACGATTTTTGATACAATATAGGCATGATCCTACCTTGCATCTTAAATTGAACAATGTGTGAAATAAACAAGCTCTTCTGGGAAGCTTAGAACTCATTCAGTCAGGTAGATCATGATAGTGACTTTTCTTGTTACTTACTTTTGACCTACACTATTCTTTAAGTTACAAACACTTTGTACACTTTCTGTTCCGGTTACTATAGACGAGGAAGACCAGAGCTAAAACCAGTATCTGTGTGACATCCTATGAGGTGCCACCCTAGGCTAATTCTTTTGTTACTGGTGTTACTATAAAATGTGGGCCTTGTGTGTCCATCTTATGAAATGGCTGGTTGCATCTGGAAGCAGATATAAATTATACTTTATCGACTCGTACTTTCCCATCTGCACTCACTGATGAGAAAACGCTCAGCTCCAAAGTAAATTAAATTAATTTGAGTAGTTCAGTGTCTTGAAACTATGTATTCTATTCCTAATTTAAAGGAATTTAACACACACACACACACACAAGCATCTAGCTCATAATCTTCAATAACTTATTGTGGTGAGCAAGTACTATCTCTGTATTCTTAGGAGAAATGCTTGTTTTCAAGATTTAGTTGGCTTCTGAGTATGCACAGATGGTCTTAATGTTTTAATTACTCCGTCTGAGGGACTGATTGGACCAGAAACGGAATGAAACCTTGAACCTCCTGGTTTTTGTCCCATCGGCGCTCAGTACAGACCGAACTCTTATTTTCCTCTAAGAAAAAACACAGACCACCTGCCCACCTCAAAACCAAACCAAATAAACAAACAAACAAAAAACCCCACCAACCTCCAAGTTCCTGGCATGTATTCCTTTGTCAAACCTTCAATAATGTAAACATCATTAGTTTGTGTTTAATTACTTTGGGACATAAAAATCACTCTAGACTTTCTCTCTTACCAGGTGTATACTGAGTGAACTAGCAAATTCAGGACTCCAGGTTAACACATACAAGTATTTTTTAACACAAATTAACTAGTTATTTGCTTAAATTCTCCACTATCACTTACTGTGTAACCTTAACTCCTACTACAGAAGAATGTGAAAGTTATTCTTTAATAAAAAGAGTAAGAAATGCTTTTGGACCTTGACATTCACCATGTAGCTCTTAACCAATAATGATAGCAGCAAGATTTTAGAAGAGGGAGCAGTAATTAATACTGTGAAAAAAATTCTATCTGCCAAGCTCATACAATATTTCTAGGCACTTAAATTTTAAACTCACTTTATTTTTGTTATCAAAAGACCATAATAAATTTAGATAACATAGATATATAGAAAGAAGAAAATAAAAATCATTGATAATCCTGACAATTATGATTTTACTGTTTTGGTCTTTTTTCCTTATGGTCAACATTCAGCTAGTGACTCAGTGAAAGATTTATCCTATATCAATCAGTAAGTTCTACCTGAATACTGATTTTTAACTGAAATTAATATAAAATCTAGAAGAACGTCCATTTGAAATCACTGATCGGCATGTATAAAGAGGGATCTGGAACAATGGCCCTAGAAGGACATTGAAAAGACATGGGATCATCTTTATTTTTTTCTTTATGCTTTCCTGCATTTTTGAGGTTTTTATAATAAACACTATTCCTTTTATTATTAAAAAAATAAAATTATTTTATTTTGGTTGAAAATTTTCACTGGCTGTCATTTTGTTTTGCAACAGTCAACTGAACCACAAAAGCACCCCTGATAGCTCTTTATAGATTACAAAATTGTCAAGAGCAGTTAATTCCTTGAAAAGGTGTCATAAAACAGGCAAATACAAAGGAAAAACCAAATTGCCAGATTAAACCCCATCCCTTGAATTTACGATTTGGGCAGTAAGTTGATAGCTGTTCTCTATACAAATGTCCTCCATGTGACGGGGGACTATTTAAATTAAGTAAGGATCGGCCTCAGCCTGGAGAAGCCACAGACATGCCACAAAGGAGAACAGAATCGGACAGAGGGCCTTCCCAGAAGTATTGGTGTAAGGACGAGATAATAAGGAATGCTCTAAGCTGACAATCCCCTGTGGCTGGTTAGTGCAGGCAGGGCCCAGAATTAACAAGGCCAAGGTCCGGGTTTCAGGGGGGTGACCAGGGAGCTTTGCTCTGCTCCACAGCCACTGAGGGTGCCCCTAATTCAGTTACCTGCTAGCAAAGGCCCCCCTGTTGTGTTGAGGAAAACTGAATGACAACATGAATAAAATAAAGCAATCAAAGTACTAAAACCTCACCTTCCTATCGAGTGTAGAGCAATAGGACTTCCCTCCTAATTTTAAGAAGAGAAGATGCAACCTTCTTCTTCTGAGCAACTCATCATAAGACCCTTACCTTAAAGAAGAATAAGTAGCTGAGCCAAAAGAAGGGAGTTCTTAGAACCTAGTTCTGCCTGGCACTCTTAGGCTCTTTAACAGCAAAGACTATTCAAGTATGAGTAGCAACTGTGTAGCCCAACAAAAGGCAGAATATTGTATCCATGAAAAACGATCTAGTGATTCCAGGACATTATGTCTATATCCTGAATTTCCGTGAGGTAAGGAAATCATCAAGACATCCATGAAATGGGACTGGTAAGGAAAGGCCTGCTCAGAAAAAGTGGAATTGTATAAATGAACTATCTCTGAGGCTACGATCATATGGATCTTTGTTACAAACAGTGATGATAATGATAACTTATTGATCTGTAGCTATGTTAAAGCAGTTTATGTTCATTGTCTCACTTAATTCTCAAAACCATCCCCACGAGAGAAGGAACACCGTGATTTTTCTTTCATAGAATAGGACAGTTTAGACAGGTTAAGGAACTGGCCTAATCTCACCCAGAGAGTCATCGTCGGGATGAGCAAGACCCCAATGACGTTGATTTCCCAAACCTCTTAGCAACAGAAAAAGTAAATCCAATTTCCTACAGACAGTTCACTTATTTAGGGATGGGCGAAAGTTGCCGATTGAGAGAGGAGGTTAGAAGAGGGCGGCTGCTGCCCTGCAGAACTTTTGCCAAAAACTAAGGGAGTTAATACCTCCCAAGAGAAAAGAAACACATCAGGAAATGAACTCGTGGCAGCACATGGGATCTATTTGCCTATTGCTCATCTGTAGGCGAGGAGTCTTTGTCTGTATGTATCAGAAAAAGAAACTGTTAACAGGCCTGCCCATCCGTCACAAGATTAGTACTCATTGAATTCTGATAAGGTATCGATAGCTCATCAGTGCTGGTCCAACCGTTCAGATAGACAATAAAGAACAGGAGTTCGCTGGGAGACTGAGCATCAATGACACTGAGTAGTGACAAAAGGAAGGAGGGGACAAAGCATTAGTTACTAGGCTACTGGCTCTTTCCATACTAGGCTATGGCTGCATTATGGAACAAAAGCTCACACACACGCAGATACCAGGGCTACAACAGTGGGTGGTTTTTCAGCTGTGATGGTCAACACAAGAGTCTAGACGAGTGTGAATGTCCCTACATCTGCCTTTGCTATTTCAGAAACAGGGCAGATGTCGAACAAACTTCTTGGCAAACCTCCCCTTTTTCTCTCCAATATATACGTGAGCACCTGTGTGTGCAGGTACACACACACACACACACACACACACACACACACACACTCACCTGCCAAATTATCTTTTTAAACTGCATCTGTTCATAGAGAGGCAGGCTAGAATGGGAACGGCATGGGATTTGGAGACAGAGAGAACTGGGTTCCAGAGTTGCCTCTGTCCCCACAAGGGCTCCCTCTGAGGCTGCTCTCAGTCTCTCATTTCTCACCTGTCTAAGAAGGATACACTCACATCCTTCGAGGGAGTTCTGAGGATGAAGTACATTAACCTATGTTCCACAGCCAGCAGTGTCTGGCACATGGGACACTCAAAGAATACCATTCACTAATACTCCCGTTAGGGGCTACTTCTCAGAAAACGCTGATAAATCACATTTTATTTCCACCATGAGAACCTTCTTGAAAGAAAATCGGTATTCTCTCATTATTTAAAAACAATATTATATAACAAAGGAAGTTCCTGAGCTCAGCACATATAAAACTGTATTTAAATAAATTATTAGAAAACCAAAGAGAAATACAATTAACAATTAGAAATAAATGAAAAGTCACTTATAATAGGAGGCTAGCATATTTTGGAGAGAGAAGTTTCAGCTGCTGACTGATCTCTTCAGAGTACTGACAGTGACTCTTTCAAAAGGGGAGACTTTTTATTTTTATTTTAAATCAACATAGAGTAAAATTGACTTTTTTGTAGTTGTGTGTGTTAAGATACACAAAGCTGTACATCAAAAATGTCAACTCTACTCTTAAAAAAATAAAATGAATTTTAGTACATCAAGAAATTAAATAAAATTAAAAAACTAAAAATAAAATGATTACACAATAATTTTAAAATAAAATGAATTTTCACATAGTTAAAATTAATTTTTAAAATAAAATACATTTTAATACATCAAGAGACTCACGGAAGTACCCCATAATCCGATTGCAGGGCTTCCATCACCAAAACAACCAAAGGGAAGGGTGGGTCCGTTTAGCAAACACTCAATGAGTGCTCACTTATGCTGATGGGTGGGCCAGGTACCAGGCAGACAAAGCTGAAGGACAAGATCCTCCCCTCAGAGCATCAGTGCTATTGGCAAGAAGGATTAGAGAACTTCCAGCATATTTTAAAGACTTTTCAAGCACATTCATTACACATCCCTTTACCATTTTACAGATGAGACGTATGAAAGAGCTTACTAAGATGGAGATCCACTTTTTGGAAGAACGAAGCATCATTTCCTGTCCAAACATCACATTGTATAAATGAAGAATAAAACAGGTACAGAGAAGCTAAGTGACTTCACCATGTCTCACAGCAGATCCCAGAACCAGGGCCAGAGCAGGCAGCCAAAACTATTTCCTAACATATCTGGAAACTCAGTAAGAAAAACTTTCTCTTCCTTTTATTCCAAGTCATGTTTTTGCATATGTGGCACTCTTTATATGCATTGATACAATCAACTTACATTGTAAAATCCGTTCATTTTATGAGTTTATCTCTAAGTTAATAACAGAAGAAAAAAGGAAAATAGTTCTAAATATGTGTTTAATATGTTACTTTTCCTGGAAATATTTAAGGCACAATACAGACATCTGTTTCTCTTACTGTGATACACACATGAAAGACAAGTGGCTTAGATCCAGAAAGTAATAAAATAGTAGATCCGCTCAGTGCCAACGGCTACCCTGAGCCGGCCTTGACTGAGAATGTCTGGCATCTGAGTGGCCAGAGCTTGAATCCACTGAGGCCTGCATTTGAATACAACCCAATGGGCACAGCTACCTTCTGCTGACATCGCTTGCCCCACCATCCAGGCCCTGCTGCCAGCTGCAGCCCCAATGTACACATCTCCAGTTTTTCCTTCTGCCTGAGCCAAGACATCATGACAGTGTAATTTTGAAGGTCATTGTTGGAGTGGGTGTAATGCAAAAGAGCTCTGTTTCTCTCTGCCTCTACCATGAGATAGAACAGCAAAACACTTCAATGTGTAGGCCAAGCAACTGAAGAATGAAGGCAAAAGAGAGTAACAATCACCACTTGCTCCTACAGAGAAATTCTCATTTTAGACACACATCAAATGAATGGCAGCTCTGAAGTTGGTAAAACCCCTACTGACTCCAAGCCTTCTGCATCATCTGCAAAGCGTCTGAAGCGAGCGTTCCCAAATATAGTCAGAGAAATCACCGCCCGGAATCCACACACTTGAGTTCTGTTGATATATATCAATGACTGGTTTTGCTACAGTAGAGAAATAGTCTCAAGTTATGAAATAGGGGTGATGTGAAAACTGTTTTGTTCATATGCAAGAGAAGTTTGGGAGATGTTTGACCTACCTGTTTGAAAGAATGTTCTGAATGAGTCAAAGATGTCTCTCAAGTTATGATTAAAAATCAATGGTACCTAGATTGTAGTTAGAATATTCATGAGTGTTCTGTTCTATCCATTGACTAGAGGTTTCTGAATAGTAAGTGTACTGACTAAGCCTAGATCTCATTTAGAAAATGGAAGGTACATGGAAAGTAAACATATCAACATCTATTCATAGTATTGATTTCAATGATGATAACATGTTATGTTTTCAATGTAAGTTACAAGAGGATCTTAACTAATTTTCAAATTATTTTTCTTGATGTGGACATTAGCCAGCATAAGATTTTTCAACTCACGCCATCTATATTATGGCTTTCTGGTCAGAAATATGTAACTTCATAAGAACAACAATTGTTTTTGGGGGCACCCTGCGGATTTGCTTCTCTTGTATCTAATTGCAAGCCCATTAATTTTTATAATCATACTAAAGAACTGCAATAAAACTTTCAATGACTCAAAGGAAAGGTAGGTTTAGACCGTCGACCATAATTAAGCAAAATAATTGTACCGGCATCATTACAGCAAATGTAAGGTGTAATTTGAGTCTGGGGAAAATTATTTTCAAAAAATTGGAAAACAACACACTGTAAACCTTTGCATCATAAGCACATTTCGTCAACAGCTGCCTCAGGGCTGCAGTGAAATCAATTAGGTATATTATATAGTTAACAATGAAAAGAAATCTTTGATTTTGTGTTTCTCAACTAAGAAACAGCTGATGCTGAAGTCACCGGAACTTTCAGGCGAGAATCAAGCAGGAGCTGAGATCTTAACACTTGATGTTGCACTTGCCTAAATCTAACTATAAATAGTTTGTTATACTGAAATCCGAACTCAATTTTAAAATATTCCTATGCTGGCCTGAATTCTCTTAAATGCTACACAGTCCAGGTGTAATTGAGGCAAAACTTTTCAGCGTGTTAGAAAACAAATTAACAAAGTATGTAAATCTTTTTGTAGTGTTTAAAAAAAGTAAACCAACAAACAAACCAACAAACATTCTTCCCATTCTCTTGATCGGTTTTCAGAAGTGAATCCATGGACTGTAGTCACACATGACTAGTAAGGTATTGGAAGCAAAGGCAAGGAGAGGGTCTTGGATTTTGGAGAAGAATGCCAACCCCCAGGCAGTAAGGGGAGATGGCAGGAAAAGAGGGCGCAGTGACAGAGGAAGTAAGTGAAAGCCTGGCAGGTGAAGTAAGCAGCGGCTGAGTCTTAAAGAAATGCAAGGACTCACCTCCTGAGGCTATTCCTTGGGGCTCCTCACTTTTTAAAGCTCATCTGGGGTCCAGTAAACACAACATATCCTGTGGTTGGTTTCTGCCGTGGCTATTTTGACTGGGAATAGGCAGCACACAGTGGTGGTGTGTGCTCTACATAGAGTCCCCCCTCCCCATGGGGTTGGCCATCTGAGGGCTGCTGTCACCAAACCCCACTAGGCCCTGGCTGAGGACTAATGCTGAGGGTGGGAGGAGGAGCAGCCACATTGTGACAGGAGGGGTGAGAGGGAGGAATGGATGAGGAAAAGGACCCTTTCACAGGTATACAACTTGATGGTCAACCCCACGCTTTATTTCACTGCATCCTCACTTCAGTCTCATGGAAGAGAGAACAAGGAGGGTAGAGGCAGGTGTGAGAGGTGGCTGTTGGGTGAGACAAGCAAAAGTGTGCCTGCTGACACAATGGTAGAGAGACAGGGCATGAAAGAACATTGAGCTGGCGGGTCAAGAGCTCTATGGCCCCCTGGCTAGTAATTCCAGATTTTTAGCACATAAGGGTATGAAACTAGCCTAAAAGGTCTCAGGTGTCTAGCTATCAGTGTTCCAGCAAATCCAGCACTGTCAGTAACAGGAACTAGATGGCATTTGCCTTGAATGAGACCCCCCAATGCCCCTTTTATGCCCTTCCTTCTGCTACTGAGACTTGTCAAGCCCCTAGGGCTTGTTCCATTTGTATGATTCTGGAGTAAGGTCTCTTGAACATACAGAAAAACAGTGATATCTCCCTATAATTCCAAAGGATAAGGATCAATATTGGACTCTACAGAGTTTCATCAACCCACAGGCATCTGGTTGTCACCCTGTGCTCAGCCTTAAGCCACCATCTGCCATGGTGTGTCCCTGCCTGCAGGTATGTTAATCTGTGTGTTTGGTGCAATTGGGGCTGGGAATGCTTCCCTGTTTACAATTTAACTGGAGAAATAAACTTATTAAATTTACAGCAGCAATTCGCTCCTAAAATATATTCTCACTTTATCTTATAGAGGGACTCATGATTCATTAAGATTCAGTCTTCTGATTATCTCCCATTCAAATGGTTGTTTGTTTTGCAACTCTTGGGTAAACAAAAGAAAAAGCAATAAAATAAATAAAAATAAGCACAGCAGCATTTTCAATAAGCAACCCTTACTAAGTGTTGGGAGATGTAGCTGATCTCCTGCAAGCTAATTTAATGGAAACAAGTCAGGACAGGATGGAGAAAAAGTGAAAGTCCAGCCCTGGGGCTTCCAGTAAAAACATTTTCAAAGTGGGTGGAGCACAATTGTCCCCTGGTCCTCAGATGGAAGGTCAGAGGTCACTGCAGGCTGGGACACCAAGGATTGAGTTTCACTCACTCAGGACAAAGCTAGTTACATAAATAAGGCCCAGAGTCACTGAAAGTTTAAATGTATATACGACCTTTACTTTTACCAAGAAAAGATGATTTTTTCCCTGTTTTTACAAATCCCCCAAAGCACACACTAATAAAGACACACAGGAAAACTTACAGCAATTCCCAACTGATATTTATCAAATGGGTTTCATTTTAAATTTCTCAATGCCAACTTTGATTAAAAATAACCAGTATGTTTCCAGTTTTTAAGGTGATATAAATTCCCCTCAGAGTGGACACTGAAGCTTTATTAGAAAAGTTCAAATGGCTGATTTTAAAACAACAACAAAAAGTATGCCTCCTGTTCTTTTTCAGAAAAATATTTTATGTGAAGAGGCAGTGATCTAACTTTTCATAAGAGAGAAAAAAGTAATGAGCTCTCTATGGACAAAATATGCCTGGGATTCTCATACAAAGAATATACTTTTCCAATTTTTCAAAGCTTGAATATTCTCTATGGTGTAAAACAATTGTAAGTACATTTGCTAATTAATGAGCTGGCTTTTAGCCATAAATCAGCAGAATTGCATTTTTTAGAAACACACTGCCATGAACATAAGATTTACTATTTTTCTCATATGTATCATTTTTTTAAAAAAATCAGCCTCTGTCATGGACACAAGTCAAATCAGGAGTAACGAGCCATTCTCTAAAGTGCAAATAATAGCATTCATTAAAGAAGAAGTATTTTAGCAAAGAAAAGTAACTGCCAATAAGAATGACGCATAAGGGAAGATTGCCTGCAGGTGGCCCGAATGCTGGAAGCTGAACCAAATGACAGAGGTTTTGCATGACTATTCAGTTGTTCAAGACGAGAACTCCAGTATTAGTGAGTTCTCATCTAACATTACTAATGATATCCTTTCTGCCTTCCATCTTCGAAATCCTTGCCAACACCACCAGAGGGAAGCCAGCCTTTTACATACGTTTTTAACAAGGCTGCCGATTATAGACCACCCGTCATGCTATAGGCACACCTACAGCCCATTTCTTATCAGCATCCTTTTGTACAGGGTTAAAGATAACGGATCAGGCAGAGACGAGTGGCAGTAGATGCAGCAGCGGGAATGTGCGGTGCATGACGGGATGTTTCCTGGTTCCTTTCTCAGGGCAAAAGCACAGTGAGCTGTGTACCCAGCTGTCGTGCAGGGAGGCCTGCGGGGTCTCTGCTCCCGCTCCCCATACAAGAACGCAGGATATGGTGAGGCCAAAAAGGAACACCCACGGAGCCATAGGTAGGGGAGTCATACCACTACGGTCTCACTGGAGGCTGGGTTCACTGGACGTGCGACCTGCTGTCCGTTTTGTCTGCAACCCACCGGCGACTCTCTTTCACTCTCCTCCCCTCTCCTCCGTAGCCGCAGCAGTTATATTAGCGGCTAATGGCTCAATGGCTACAGCTGACGGCCAACCAGCCCCAGCTGATGGCCATCTACTACCCGAGCCAGCACCCCTCCACGTGAGGCCGAGAGCCTGTAAACTACTCTCTGGGGCTCTGCCCCCACACCAGCAACTCGTCGTTTACAAACACGAGACCTTCCACAATGGCCACTTCGTGCACAAACCTCACGGAGCCAACAGCCACCAGAATCTTACGCTGCTCTGAGCTATCAGCAGGGTTCAGGACACATTCTCTGAGGACACTGCAGACATTTAGTCACAGGTTTTGAATTTAGACAAATTATAAAGGGAGTCCACCATTCTTCAATAAATACTTAACATTGGAAACCGCTATAAAAACATATGAAAACTTTCTCAAGAATTTAAATATCTCAAGTTCTTTAAACTTTCAAAAATGTACTTCTCTGATATATATGAATATTCTGACTAAAGGGGGAAAGTAGCATTATTTGAGGATGACTATTTTAATGCAAACTACATTTTCACATGTATTTTGACAAAAAATATTAAAACAAAGTACGCTTTAATCTTGTCATTTAAAATTAGCTAGAAGGAAAAAAAAACGACTTCAGATATTTTTGCTTTTGGTAACCTAACAATCCCTGATTCCTTTAAATTCCACTTCTTGGGTCAAGAGATGAATAACATCTGAATGCACTAGTTGTTTTAATGAGAAACAAATTTCATTTCACAGGAAATATCTTCTCATCAAAAGTCTAGTAGACTATTTAATAGGAGGATTATTTGGTTATCAGGAACCCAAAGGATTCAATAGTACTTATTGTTTTTTAATATCATACTATTAAATATTCTAGAAATGAAAGAGGGGTACAATTGATATGGAGATGTCATTAGTGCCACTATTAGACTTTGGTCAAGTAAGAGAAGTATTGTGAGAAATAAAGCATAGCTGATTTTGTTCTTTGAGAGATAACTGACATTAAAATTAATGTTAAATATTAATGTGCTGTGGAAGAGCTACCATCAGAGTCAAAATTTAACATATTTTATAAATAGGGAAAATATTTCTCAACTGTTTTCTTAACCAAGAACAAAGAAACTGGAGTTTGAGATACATATATTGAAATGCTGGCGCCACCACTTATTAGCTTTGGGATCTTGGCTGAGTCACATCTCTAGGTCTCTGTAAAGTCTGTGGATAGGAAAGTTAAAAAAAAAAAAAAGTGCCCACTTTACAGGGATGCTGTGAAAACTAAATGAGAAAACGCATGCAAATTCTTGCAAGAGAAAGCACTTAATAAATGTTAGCTATTATTAGTTATCATTAACATTATTATTTTTATCACAAAATTGTGGTAATAACACTGTATCAGGTAAGATATTTATGGACAGAAATCCAAAATAGGTACTCAGTTTGATTATCACTTATATGCAAACTACATCCTCAGTTACCAAAAATCCTACCTAGTGGAGATTAGATTCATTGTATATTTAACATATATTTTTTCTAAAATTATCCACACATTGAAGGGATAGGAAGATTTTGTAGAATTCATATAAAAATGTAAACATCTGCATGACATTGTCTTTTTGTGATACGTGCTCAATGCAAGGCCAGGACTAAAGATTTCCCAACATATAACATAAACTAATATCTCACACATCTCCTCTGCTACCACAATAAATGTAAAAATGGGTTGTGCATGTGTGCACTCATGTGTGCTGTGCATATGTGTGTGTGTAGGTGGTACAGGAAAGAGGAACTGGAAGAATGTTTGGAGTATTTGGGTTTTATTTCTTTCCTCTGTTCAGTAAAGTTGTGGTTTCATTCCTCGGTGACATATTAACATGTATGAGAACTGCTCTTTCATAGGTGGATTGCCCCACATACTTTTTCTGTGAATGCTGAATGAGGCATTTGGTGAGACCAGTGGAGATGGAAAGTATTTCTTGTAGGACACCCCTCTGCATCGAAGACAATGGCTCCTGTAGCATCTGGAACAACTCAAATTGTTATGGCTTCTCTAGCTATATATGAAGAAAAGACATACCCAGCAGTACAAAGTGGAAATAATTTATCATTCTGTCTTGACCGACATAATAGATATTAATTATCACCATCTTGCTACCTGTGAAGATGCCTCAACTGTGAAATGGAACTGACCCACCTCATTACCATCCCAGCCGCTGCCTGAGTCACTGCCCAGGACATGTGGAGGTCCAGGATGAGCTCAACCGTCTGATTGCTAAGAAAACTAGAATTCAGTCCACAGTGGCCATTCATAGACAATTTCTTCTTGACTTAATTTTTCAACACAATGTGGTGATAAAGGGTATGGTGCCACACCCTTCTGTGGTTCCCCTCCCCCAATATTAGGAAAATGTGACAATGTACTGCTTCCTACGTGATGTATCAAGGTATTTAGGTGTGTTGTCTCATTTAATCACACCTACTTCACTGCGTTGTCATGAGAATGGATACACAACCCTTTGGCCCGTGACTGGTACATTACAAACACTCATAAATGTTGGTTCTCTTCCCTTGACTCTTAATTCTTACATTTCTGTGAGGTCAGTGTAATCACCCCCAACCAATAGATGAGGAAATGTGTGTTGGATCCTAAAGACAGGAAGTGGCCGAATAAGGATTTAGGCCCAGTTCTGGCCAATCTGACCCCAAAGCCCAAGCAGGCCCTTTCCTTTCTGCCAGTCACCTCCTACAAAGTGTGTTTCCTCTTTAAGATCAGAGTCATGATAATAGGAAATGACTATACACTTAGAAATGCTCAGAATCTGGGGAAAGCATAAGCAGAGAAGAGTGAAGACAAAGGCAAAACAGGAAAAGATAGAGATAGAAGTAAGAAAAAAGAGCAGGAGCTGCGGAGAAAAAGGAACCCTCATACACTGTTGGTGGGAATGCAGACTGGTGCAGCCGTTATGGAAGGCAGTGTGGAGGTTCCTTAAAAAATTAAGACTAGAATTACCACATGACCCAGCAATCCCTCTCCTGGGTGTCTGCCCAAAAAAATCTGAAAACATTTATCCATAAAGATATATGTGCTCCGATGTTCCCTGCAGCATTATTTACAGTGGCCAAGACATGGAAACAACCAAAATGTCCTTTGACAGACGACTGGATAAAGAAGATGTGGTATATATACACAATGGAATACTATTCGGTCATAAGATGAAATAGGAACATTTGTGACAACATGGATGGATCTTGAGACTATTATGCTAAGTGAAATAAGTCAGACAGAAAAAATCGAGAACCATATGACTTCACTCATGTAGGATATAAAACTGAAAGCAACAAAGGAACAAGACAAACAGAGAAACAAAAACTCATAGACACAGACAACAGTTTAGTGGTTACCAGAGGGTAACGGGGGAGGCGGGTGGGAGATGAGGGTAAAAGGGATCAAATATATGGTGATGGAAGAACTGACTCTAGCTGGTGGACACATAATGCAATGCATAGATGATGTATTATAGAATTGTACACTTGAAACCTATGTAGTTCTGTTGACCACTGTCACCCCAATAAATTTTAATTTAATAAAAAAAGAAAAAGAGCAGGAAGCAAAGTTCCAGGGGGAAAACTGAGTACAGATGTCTGTCTGTCCCTTTTGCCGGGAGCCTCATTCTCTATCGGCGCATGAGCATCTCCACTCTTCTCCGTCCCCCAGCACTCCCTCATGGCTCCTGCTGTTGGGCATTCAAGGACACTGCAATTCCTCTTTTCCATCAACAGAAGAGGCCAACAGGGCCCTAGACTACCTTTGTTTTTTGCTCCCATATATTGCTCCGATGTGTATTTCTTCCAGCCCATTCCTCACATTCTTGTGTCTACTTACTTAAGGGTGCTCAATTCACTATCATCCCAACTGAATTTATCACGCTATCAGATGAGCTACACTGGGGAATCTGACACTCATAATTGTTCCTTCCTCCATGCTTTTGTTTCCCTATATTTCCACAACTTCACCATACGTATTTTAAAACATCTCTAATAAACTCATGTCAGAATTTGAAGTCTTGTTATCTAGGCCCACTCTTCTGGATCCTGTGGCTGTCAACACCCCCATAAGCAGTCTTCCATCTTTCACATTGTTCTAGCCTGCTCCCTGATGGCAATCTCCTGTAGCCCAAATTAGCATCATTATTTTATTTTCTCCCTTCTTGTTTTTCAGATTTGTTTCCCTCATTCAAAAGTTAGAATACTTTGCTAGGCTGTGAGGGTTACCGAGATATTCAGAAGAGGGCCTGATTTAGACAGGGAAACAACTCCCAATGAATAACCATAAAATATTAAATACATAAAGCAGACAAGACCTCAGCATTTCCTGTTAGTCCTTTAGCACCTCGTGGAGTAGGGAGTGATGGGAGGGTCAATGGGAGAGTTTGGATGGGGTACCAAGGGATCCTGGGAGATACTGGGGGATGCTATGGGTTAGGCTGCAGCGGTGGGACGAGAGTACAGTGGATGGACCTCAGTTCATTGTAAAATGCTGAGATCTAACATTTTGGCTAATGGGTGGTGAAGGACACTAAGAAAGGCTATTAGTGAATCAGGAATGCAACCTGATTAGAAAAACCCTCACATTGAGGATGGATTGGAAGAGGGGAAGTCATGACTAAAAATAATTTAGGAAGCTCTTGAAAGAGTCCAGAAAAGAGATGTCTTATCTTCACCAACACTTCCCCCAACTCTCAGGCTTGTAAGAATCATCAGGACATTCTCTTTGAATGCCCCTTCAGCTCCAGTGTCTTTCTTCTTCTATTCCACTCTTAAAAATCGTCTTAAACCAACCTCAAACTTCACTGGCTTCTCTTTGTTCTTTATTCTATGTTAGGTCCTTACAAAACTCCCCAGCTTTTCTATCAGACGAAGCCAACCTCTATTTCATCCTCACTCCCTACATTCTACTCAGATCTAGAAAACCCACTGGCCTAACTTGATTCCATCAATGAACAAATGCACGTTTACTGAGGATTATAAGTGTATGGCCTCCTGTTTGGTTCGATTGAGTGGGGGATGCAAAGAGGGAGGCCCTCAAAGGGTTCACCATCCTGTAGTGGAGATAAGATGGCTATTAAATAACAGGGATAAGGGACAAACAAACGCTCAGAGGATGAATGGAAGTGGCCAATGCTGGTCCCATTTTATGACTGTTTCATTTGATAATGAAAAAGCATTGACTTTTTCCTGTTATATATTTTTCAACTTATCTTGATTTCTTACAGGGCAACTTTTCAAGCTAATTTTTATATATGGACTCTTTTGAGGTCCATAAATTGGGTGTGGGTGAGTGTTTGTGATTTCAGAGAGCTATCAGGAATCACTGGTATTATTAATCAGGCTATACATGCAACTCTTATGAAAGAATTCAGTGCTCCTTCCTTCCACATCACGGGTTACAAGGTAAATTGACCACAAAGGCCTTATGGTTTCAAGCACTGTGGGGTGGGGGTGCCTGTTCCGTGCATAGAGGAGAGAAGAACAAACATGGTTCTCCCATCTGCTCTCCTAGCTGCTACCACCACTGTGTAAATGAGGAAAAAAAAGTGTGGTTGTGTATTTAAAGTTACCATATAATGAATGCCCGAGACAGGGAGAAGACTTTAACAATTCTTTCTCAGGAGAAGTCTAACACCAGAAAATGGCATTTTGAAGACAATTACAAACTTTACAAAGTCAGGACTTTTTAGTAAAGGAAGACTATGAGATGAGTTTTCAGCACTTCAAAAAGTCTAGGCCACTTGAAAAATCTAAAATGATCAGGCCTGGTTCCTTTAAGGATCAAACCTAGTCAGGAAGTTACACTAGCTTTGCTAATGGATGTCAAATTAGCATTAATTGTAATGGCCCGTTTTACTTATTAGGTCCCTCTTGCCTACTGGCATTCCAGGCACTTTCATAAATTTTACAATAAAACAAATTAAAATCTCATTAAAAGATAAAGCCTAAAACTATGCCAATAAATGCCAAATATACTTTAAACACATTCATTTTATATCACTCTTAGAAGGTATAAAACAGAACAGAATGGTGTGAATGTTACAAAGTCTTATTGAGGACGGTACCAATCTCAGGAGGTCAAACTGGAAAATGCAATTAAATTAGTAAAATGTGCTCAGACTTGTCAAATTTCCAGGTCTGGTTTCCATCAGTACTGTATTTGAGGGATTTCCTAAATTTTATATAAAGCTCTGTTTCTACCTGTAATAAAGTAAGGGAGATATCTCTCAGATGAATGTGTATTGAAAAATACATAAAATGTCATGATAGGCAAGCTGAAATGTCACTTTCAAAAAATTATCCTTTTATCCAATTCATAGCACATATGTCTCACCAGAAAGCATGGAATTTGCTCTATGAAAAACTCTTATATGAATAAAGAGTTACATTTTAAGCATGAAACTTAACAACTTGTGTGAACAGCCCTCAAGAGTTGACCCATCAAGATTTTTCAGGAGTCCTAACTTCATGGATTATAAAAATGCCTTTCTGTTACTCTCTGCAGAAGTATATAAACACAGGTTCAACTGCTGTCCTTTCTACAAAGTGTGAAGTGAGGTAAATGGTAAGAATCTTCTAAGGAAAGACATATTTTTCCTTTAACATAAATTTCCTTTATGTTAAGACATATTTTTCCTTTAACATAAATAAATAAGTAAATAAATAAATAAATTTCACAAATAAGCATTTAGTAAAGAAAAGAAATGTATGCATGTGTGTATATGAAGGCAACAGGGAGAGACATATTTAAAAGTAATACCTGAAAAACCTGTATCCAAAAACACATAATAATTATCATTGGGTGGTGACATTTGCAATTTTTCTTATGCTTTTCTGTATTCTCTCTGTTTTCTGTACTCAAGATGTAGTATTTGTATTTAGTAAAAGAGCGCTCTCTAAAAACACAAGTGGTTATTAATATAGTACTGTGTTACCCTGAAAATAAGACCGGGTCTTATACCATATTTCCCCGAAAATAAGACCAGGTCTTATATTAATTTTTGCTCCAAAAGATGCATTTGGGCATACTTTCAGGCGATGTCTTATTTTTTCATGTACAACAATCTACATTTATTCAAATACAGTCATGTCATCTTCTTCTGGAACATCGTCATAATGTACTAAATGCATCTGTCTGGCTGATGATCTTAACTGGGGCTTATATTCGGGGTAGGTCTTACTTTCGAGGAAACATGGTACAAAAGAAGATAGTAGACTGAATCTATTCAATTGGAAAAAAGAAAACAAAATATCTGAGTCAAATGGCTGACATCATTTCTTACATACTCTCATTTGGGCACAGCTGATGGTCTAAGATGGCAACACAACATTCCTGATGTCCTGCCACCCAGTTCATTATCTTTATGCAAATAATTAAGAAACACGCATGAAATTGAGCAAGTGGGTTACACTGCTTTAACAATAAGCATTCATAATGCTATTTGTACTACTACTTGCAGAGAGTAACACTGGATGATCTTTGGAAATTTTATAAATGGAACACTGTCAAATTTATAAGCAACACGTTAGACAGCAAATATGTTGCTTGGATTTTAGCGGTCTTAAACACTGCAAGCAGCTTAACCTTATCTCCCAGTGCCACTGCCTTCCTGGAGTAATTGATGCTTGGAGCCCCCAATTTCACATAAACCAGGCCACTGTGTTATTGTATACCACAATCTGACTGCTGGCAGAGACAGGAAGCTGCACTGAACCCAGATCAATAGACATGTCAACAGTAAGCTGCTTAATCTAATTCGGCCTATCTCATCTCGGGGCACAGACTTTGCAATTTTGCTGTTGGGTCCCTCTGGCAGGAAATGATTTGGAAAGTTTAGTCTTAAGAAGTTTAAGTGATATGCTTATCCTTCAGGCTCTTGAATGTTTATTCAGCAGAATAGCTGTTTTAAATGTTTTATAAATGGCAGTAATGTAAACAAGGCACGTCTGACTTCCCTCACATGTGAAAACTATAATGGTGATTTTTCTGACTATGGACATAGAGATTAACACTACAGCCAATTACACGTTAGAGGAAACTGTTTTGGTTCACATGTTCTGAGCTCATGGCATCTTTAAACAGGGGATAATCACCCCCATCCAACAGCATTCTTCTGAGAAAAGGAAACTCTTCATTTCAAATAAATATTTGTTTCTTCCTTAACGATATTTCAGACAAATGACTTCTTTAGTTATGACACCTCAAAAAGGATCCATCAAAACATCATTCTTCTTCCTCAGAATAGTTTGGGTGGCAAACTATTGGTGGGTTGGGGAAGGAAACTATTTCGAGCATGGAAGATTAGGGTCAGAAATCCATGAGTCTTGGCCTTGCCTGAGACGTCACCCTCAGGCTGGGGGAAGTCACCTCACGCCTTCTTGTCCCTGAGTGCACGCTCGCTCACTTTCTCCAGGAAGGCACAGCTAGATATACTGTCATCACTTGGAAGATAGTGAGTGCTAACTACCTGATACTGCCTGCAGTACTGGTGCAAGTTGTCTTTTAATTATCAGAAAAGGAAGGGCACAGATCTTTTTCCACACTTATAAAAAACACTCCATTTGTACAAGTCTCAATACTTTCGTACGCCTTTGGAAAGGACAATTCATTATCATTCATCCTTAAAACGACCTTTAACAGAGGTGTAACAGGTGATTCAATCCCACCTTATGGATGGAGAGGGCATGGAGGACAGGGATGAAGCGGGAGGCCTGGAGGACAGATAGAAGGGAGGGAGACATGGAGGATTAGTATGCAAGAGAGAGAGGAAAGGGGAAGGAAGGCTGCTTCATTCTGTAACCAGTGGCATCTGAGAATGACCGACAATAAGGATATTTTAGAGTCCAGTTTGCTTTTGGAAATTAATCGAGGGCTCCCCTATTTAACTGAAACTAGCCCAACATTTTCTAAGGCAAAATAGTGAGGAAGATGTGCCAAATATGGGCGGAAAGGGAAACTCTCAGAAGAGCTGAAACATCCAAAAAATTTCCAATCAAGAGAGTTGAGAGTCCAGTTGGAAGAACTCAAGTCAGTGCTGCTGCCCAGAGCACAGAGGAATGACAGTTAGGGACCTACTGAGATTCACCAGTAATGCACTGAGGGCCCAAAGTGTGCAAGGCAGGGCTGCAAGGAGAAGACAGCGGGGAGAAGGGGACACGTGAACAATCTGTCTCCCAAATTCTAGTCTTCAGGGATCTCATCCCGTAGCTTATGCTAACACACAAGGCTATGCCTTGACTTAACACATACTAGTACACTGGTGAAAAAATAACTCGTTAGATCATGAACACTAATACTAAAGAGTTTTGCTATTTGGTAGATACCTGAAGTTCAATATTTTAAGATGGCTATCAAAATTTTACATGTTTAACGTCACTTTCATTAATCTTAAAAGAGAATGGTGGCAAGCTAAGATTTAACAATGACAAAGTTTTCTGTCTTGTAGTAAGCACTCAGAGTAATACCCCAAAAAGCAAACAAAAAAACCCACCTGACATTAGAGATAGCAACAGCAAATATATACATATATGTGTGTGTGTGTGCGCGTGTGTGTATGTATGTATATATATGTATATATATATTTATTCACTTTCAATGGAGCCCATCACAAGTGCCAATGGTCACTGGCCCATCAGTGCCACTCAGGAGTACACTGGCAGGAAAATTCATGAAGTATCGAAATTCTCTTTTCAGGGAGTGAGTACTAACAATAAGACAGGGGCCTAACCACAGAAAAGATAGAAACTGACGTCCTTCTGTGTGTACGTGTGTGGCACTTGTACCTACGTGGCAGGGATGGGCTGCTCTCATTACTACCAGATAAGGACACAGGTTCAGAGATTGAACACTTTGCTGAAGGCCACGTAACAGTAGCAGAGCCAGGATTTTGATTCTGAAGCCCTTTCTCACAATTCTCATACAGCTGCCAGGCTGCGCACTGCGTAAGAGTGGCATGACGAAGTGGGCTCCATCCACAACAATGTCCATCTGTCACCGTGGTGACAATTTTCTAGCAAGTGACAATAAGCGTCCCACATTAATAAAATGCTACAGAGAGAGAGAGAGAGGAAACATGATTCTGGAAGACGGTGTGCTTTTTCGAACTGGCACAACAGTGCTATATTGACTGTTGGAGGCCCTGACTATAAACGTATCCAACTCAGAAGGTGAAAGAACAGAACTGGCCCAGGGAACCCATAGGAAAGCTGTGGTTGCCACCCACGTTCTCATTCCAGCTCAGCTTGCCAGAGTGTGCATTCCGAAGTCCATAAACTAAGAATGAATGAGCAGTTCAAATCATTGTAGGAGGAAGTTGTGGGCATGGGCCTAAAATAGCTACAGTATTCACAGGCCACGACAAGGAGGAAGAAGCCGTTTTAAATGCTCCCCTTAAAAAGCAAAATCCATTGCTGGTTTAGGAATTACCAATTCCCCTTCTCAATTGGGTCTCCCCATTTAAAACATCAAAATCAAAATGAGATCTAGTACCCTTCCTTCTGGAGTGCTAGATAGTCTCAGCTGCTCTTGTTCCTTGAGGTTAATCACACAAGGCAACACGGGTGGCTTATCTCCCAACTGCGTGGAGGGCCCAGCAGGAGGAAGTGTTGGAAAATACCTCCTGGGAAACTGAGAAACAAAATACAGCAGGTCCTCGAATAACATCCTTTAGTTCAACATTGGTGAGATATCACAGGAACTTAACTCTGGTGTCTACCAATCAGCCTGTGTAAAATTGGTTTCCTTAGATGTCCTTTTACTTAAAGTCACAGAACCTATGGAAGACGTTACGCAAGGACTCACATTATTACCAAAATAAAACAAGAATTCCAGAAAAACTGGTTCCATATATTATGGTACATATTCTTAATTAATGACGAGGAAGGACCCTGAAGAAATGTGCCTTTAGCTCTTTCATGTTAGCTGGAATATGTACCCCCCCACCCCCCACCCAATGATGAAACAAAGCTCACCTTTACACACCTGGTGATTTTCTATGCAATGATGTAGTATAATGTTCAACAGGGATTGTTTTAACTGGGTTGGTAATGAGATCTGGGTGGAAAACCTCTCTGTTAATTTAGCAGTCCTCCTGAGATGTTCAAATTCTACTTTGCAGGTGTTTTAAAGTTCCTCGCCAAGCGTGACCCCAGCCTGCCCCCTAGTTTTGACATTAGGTTTTAAATATCACCTGTAAATCTCTTAGTCAATTTGTCCCCAACCCTGCTATGCTCTTCTTGCCTCTATGCCAGTGTGAGTTTCTTTTGATTTGCCCAGAACTAACTAAAATGTTATTAAATTAATAATGTGACACTATAATAATCACATTAATTTTTGAAAACAAGACACTACAGGGTTTAAACCTAAGATCTTCCCATCAAAGGCAAAGCAATCTCAAAGAGGCAGCAGCTGCTGTCGCTTCCTGACCTTTTTGTTAAGAAATACATCAGTCCCTGTAAGCGTACTTAAATAAATGACTTGCAAATTAAAAAAAACATTTTTATGATTCACTGCAATAGCTTGCTTTTTGGGATACAAGGTTAAAAGTGAACAGTAAACCTTTTAAGGTTATTGAAACTAAATTATTAACGCTGTGTTTCACCTTCCTTTTGTCCTCTTTATGGCATTCTCCCTGATTACTCACTGCAACTCCACTCCTACAAGTTGTAAATCAAATGAAAAATCTTTAAAGCACAAAAACAGCGGATTAAAATGTTCAATCACAGGGGAACTACAGAGACAATGGGGAGTGACACACTACATTTTTTTTTTTTTTTTAAATATGAAGCTTCTGATAGCTTTTCAAAAAATATGTTGGGAAAATCGTGCACTTACTTTTCCAGAAGTAAGCAAAAGGGGCAGTCAAACTTTTGAAGTCCAATTGCAACCTTCAAAATAATGAGTATTTTCCTGCACTTGAATTGCACTCGGTACCTCCTAGGGTGCTTTTTGCCTATACAGGTTTATGTTCAAACATGAACTACTTCAGAGGAGGCTGGTGACTCTTGGCAGAAAATGGAGTTTTCTTTCAGCCCTCTGATTAGGGGATGATTGACAAAGCTCTAAAATCAGAATCCAGGAGCCTATAATGTATCTGAGAAATGTCAGATTTCACCCTACCTACCTGAGGCCTCAATTTCCTCAGCAAAACTGGACTGGTGATACTTTCTTCTTAGGTCACAGTTACGTATGAATATTCTTTGCATCTCCTAGCATGTATTCAATAAAATATTCCTGGAGTAACTAATGCTTTACGCATCTTATATAAAATTATAGTTCTATGATTCACAAAACAGTTTGCATTCGTTAGATGTATTCTGATTAACAAAGCAAATCCAATCATACCTCTTGCCACATTACCTCTGGGATATGAAGCGGGGAGCTATGAAAGTGAGGGAAGAGGTGAGCGTGGGAAAAGTGAGGAAAGAGGTGAGCCGGACTTTGGGGGACAGAGTCCAAGCAGTATGACAGAAGGGGCTCTCAAAAGTCCTGCAGTCCCCAGTGTCTTCCCGGCCTTCAGTGCTGTGTGAAGTGTCTGCCCTGAGCAGGGCCAGCTCCACGGGAGTGCACCTCGGGCAGTCACACAGGACCCCACATGCAGAAGGGCTCTGCTGTCGCCATCGAAAACACTTAGTGTTCTATCTTTGACCTCATATAAGTGAAGTCTGACGGGACAATGGAGTTGGTGTGAGGAGAGCAGGTCCCGGCAATGTCCACGCATCACGGTTCCTCCTTAACCATCTGCATTTTCCATCTGACAGCCCCAAAGGACACTCTCCCCATTCCAACCAGAACTTGCTTTGAATACAGAAAGGCAGTGGCGTTCTACAAAATGCGAATGACCAAGGAGCCCTGTCATTAGCCAAACACACCATGTAAAGGATGACACAGAAGCAAAGGGAAAAACTGGACAACCCCAAGTTCTTTTCCTCTTAGTCCCTATTCACTGGTAAGAGAAAGGTAGAGAGCGATGGTAGAAACTGCAACTATCAAGGAACAAAATAACAACAAGAGAGCTAATTTTGTGCAGTGTTTCACTACTGTTGATAATACAACACATACACATGGATGAGCTACTGTGAATTATGTAATCTCAGTGGTTCTGCATACCCGTTAAATGCTCTTCTATTCGGCACCAATCACAACGACGGGAATGTACTTAGCACTGCTGGGCTCTACACTTAAAAATGGGAAAGATGGTAAATTTTAGGTGGCTTTTACCACAATAAAAAAACTGGCATTGCACAATCCAAAGATGAATGGTAAAATTCACGCTAATAATTTAGAATTTCAATGTTTCTTTACTTAGAACATTCAATAGCAAATGAAAAACATCATGACAAATCAGAAAAGAGACTATGGAAAAAAGGAACAAGCTTTTTATTTTTGTATCTTCAATGGCACTTTTTTCTTGAATTTTGAATAAGGAGGCCAGTGTTTTCATTTTACACTGAGCCTTATGAACCATGTAGCCGGCAGTGACCATGAGCCAGTTATCTGAGTACAAGCCTTTGTCCTTGGCATGACCTAAGAAAAACAGGCTTGCCCAAGGAGGACTAGGAGCTGCCGTTTTTGCAGAAAGCAGCAGAAATAAGGGGCTACTGCGGACTGATGACATTAGTCTCCAAATGGGGAGACACTTTAAAGATTTAGGAACCCTCTGTGGTATATATTTAATATGCTGAGCAGGTTCTGGGAGACCAAGTAGTATATGTGACATCACAGATGAAACAAGAGGCAGAGTGGGAAATGCACCTGTGTCTGCAGACCATCCCTTCCTGTAATCTCACAGCGCTCCCAGGTCATGAGAAAACAACCAGGCACATCCGCAATACAGGACAGCATATGAGATAACCTTCCATATACCCTACAGCTCCTGCAAAAAAATGTAGTAACAGAATCAACAGTCATAGCAGCAGTTTTCTGGCAAAACCAGGATAACAACCCACTGAGAGAGGGAGAGATCCATCTGGTGGTAGTGAAGGAGAGAGTATGCTTCTCACCTACCTGAAGGCTGTCTCAGGTCTGCAACATCCATTGGGCCCAGAAAGGGCCAGAACTGGACCACCATTTTAGCTCTGAGAACAGAAGCACCAGCAATGGCTCTACCTACCTTCTATTGTCAAAGGGGAATTTTCTGCTCTAGCAGCCCCTCATAATCTGCTGCCTCAGTCTCATTCTCAGCTAGGCTGCTTCTTCTGGACTCTAAGTCACAGCACGATAAATGACTGAAAGAAAAACAACAATCCCAACCCTCCTAGGCATTTGTTACCCTTGGCTGCCCTCATTTCGGGTGCTCTCTCTCCCCTCCTATCCTCTCAAGGCCCACCGGCTTCTCCTTTCTCCTACCTAACCAATACCCCTCTGCTGTCTGGCTGCTTCTCTGTGGGTCTACCATGTGCCTGGAAGCAATAGGCCTTTACATAAATCATCTCATGGGAACTCATAACCATCCTCTGTGGTGTATGTTTTAGATGCAAAGCAAGTTCTGGGAGACCAAGTAGTATATGTGACATCACAGATGAAACAAGAAGCAGAGCGGGAAATGCACCTGTGTCTGCAGACCACACCTTCCCATAATCTCACAGCGCTCCACGTCATCAGGAAGGAAACAACCAGGCACATCCACAATACAGAACAGTATATGAGACAGTTGGCCTGGACTCTGCACTAATAGCCCCATCAAGAAAGATATACAAAGGGAATGGAGAGGAGAGAATGCTCTAGATCAGAAGAAACTAAAAATGATATTGCAACCAAATGCAATACATAAATGTAATTGTATCCTGGATCAAAAATAAACTATATCAATGGGGGCACTTGAATATGGATTTAATGAGGGAAGGTGAATGGAATGGGAGATAAGTTTGACCGTTTCTATAATATATTACTTCTATAATAAGAAATCTAAAGCACACAAAAAAAATCAAAGCAAGGAACAGTATATGAGGCACAGAATACTACGGAGAGATAACACAGGCTTGGCATAATCAAGTTCGTCTCAGCACAGAAATAGTTAAAAACATTTAGGACAGTTATTTTTTTAAGAACTTACTATGTGTGAGGCTTAGCTCTACACACCTCCTATGTATTCCTTAGTTAACCTTTATAACATCTCTATGAGACAGATGTGTACACCATTTTTACAGAACAGAAAAACTAGGGCTCAGAGAAGTCATGTAATACACTCAAGGACACACAGCCCAAGATTCCAACCTAGGTCTTTGTAGCTCTAAATCCCAGCCTAATCATTATTCTAAACTCCATGTTTTAAACTAGATAAGAGGTGAGGAAATAAAGGTAGATATTAAGGAGCTTCTTGTTAAACCCTGAGAATGTATTTGATCCCTACAGTTTGATATGGTTCAAACTCGTGTGCAAGTCAGCCTCAGGGGGGAGAAGTCTCATTCTGAGAGCCTATGCCAATTCTTAATCATTACTACCCTTATATTCCTGTCTCAAAAAAACAAACATGAAGAGATTGACTTTAAAGCTTTTCATAAGACATAGTTAAGAAGATCAATGTCCAAATACATCGCTCACTGAATCCTGCTTAAGTTAACAATATGGAAAGATTATTTTTCAGTCAGATCTGGAAAAATCTCACAAGATTTCACAGGGGCACATGGGAGAACTGGGGCAATATTTCTTCCTCTTTCATCAATGTTTTAAACATATTGAAAACCCCCCTTGGGGGAAGGGCCAGGTCCATTCAAGAGTGTGTGTGTGTGTGTGTGTGTCTGTGTGTGTGTCTGTGTGTGTCTGTGTGTCTTCTACAGGGCATAGGGCAAAGAGCTTAATACTTAATATGTACTAAATCCTCAATAAATATCTGTGGAGAAAGTAAGCTAAATTTTCCTCACCTGATTATAAAGCAATACTATAAACAAATCTTTTTTGGAGCAAATTTAAAATAAACCCTAAGGCACTGGTTGTTGTCTCACCTTGTGGAGGAAGAAAACTGTGTCTCAAGTGCCACACTAGGGAGGATGCAGGACAGGGAGAAGGAAAAGGGCGTGTCTCTGTGATCAATAGGGACAAGGAAAGCCCTGAGCAGAACAGAGCACAGAATGACTGCAAATAAATAATAGAGATGGAACCAGTCTCACGTCTGCTGTTGTCTGAGAGTTTCCAGGTTTTCTTAGATATGCTATTTCATTAGGACTGTAGCAGTTATCCATCACCCTGTTCAAATCCCATCAAATCACTGTCCCTTTTTATATGTCTCTCTCAGAAAGCTACAAAGCAGCTCTGCAGAAATCTGGGTACTGTCAGCTAGAATGATTTATTCCTTTTCCTGAACAAGCTGGTTCCCTGGACTGTTGTCATTGTTGTTTCAAATGCTAGCATGTTTTAAATTTTGAGAGAGAGATAGAGAAAGAGATTTTCAAGGATCACAGAGGTTGCTATTTAATCAAATTCAACCCCAAATATTTTAGATCCTATTATGTTTCAAGCACCAGGATACAGAGACGAAAAGGCTCATATTCTAATGGGGAAGACAGACATAAACACATCATGACAATAGGGCTTTCATTCAACAACAGACAAACGTACAAAAAGATAGGGAAGGAGCAAGATCTATGAGAGTGAAGAAGACAGGACATGGAAATCATGGAGAACGTCAATATCCCAGATGGGTTACGAAGGATGAGAAATGTTGCCGGGCAGATTCTTAGGTATTTTGACTTAACTATTGGTTAGGATGTTCAGATGCAAACAAGATGACTTTAGTCCTTTACTTCACACTACACATGAAAATGGACCACAGACCTAAATGTGACAGCTAAAACTAAAACTTCTAGAAGAAAACATAAGAGAAAATATTCATGGTCTTGGGTTAGGCAAAGAATTCTTAGGTGATCCAAAGCAGGATCAAGAAAAGAAAAACTGATAAATTGGAATCATCAAAATTAAGAACTTTTGCCCTTCAATAGACATCATTAAGAAAAACAACAAGCCACAGGCTGTGTGGAATATTGATATATTAAAGTATCTATTTATATCCCGAATATGCAAAGGACTCTTATAACTCAATAAAAATACAACCAACCTTATTAAAACACAGGCAAAATATATGAATGGTTTACCAAAAAAGATATGCAAATGGCTAATAATAGCACACGCAAAGATGTTCAACATCATTAGTTATTAGGGAAATGAAAATTAAGATCCTAAGATATTACTTCACATTCATCCACTAGGATGGCTATAAACAACAACAAAAACAAACAAACAAACAAACAAAAACAGACAATAACAAGTGTTGGTGAGGATGTGAACAAAATAGAACGTTCATATATTGCAGGTAGAAATATAAAATTGTACAGCCACTTTGAAAAACAGTGTGGCAGTTTCTCGAAAAGTTCAACACAAACTTACCATACAACCCAGCAATACCACTCCTGGGTATCTGCCCAAGAGAAATGAAACGTGTCCACCCAAAAACTTGTAGGCAAAAGTTCATAACAGCACTATTTATAATAGCCCCACACTGGAAAAATCCAAATATCTATCTACTGGTGACTGAATAAACAAAATGTAGTGTAGCCACACAAAAGAATATTATGAAGCAACAAAAAGAAACTATTGATATATGCTATAATATGGATGAATCTGAACACATCGAGCCAACTTAAAAGAACAAAATGAAAAAAAAGTTTTATAGTTCTACTTATATGATTATGAAATGTCCAGAAAAGGCAAATCTATAAAGACATAAAGTGGATAAGCAGTTGCCTGAGGCTGGGGGTGAGAATAGGGAATAACAGCCAATAGACCTGAGGGCTCTTTCAGGGATGATGTAAATTGCCTAAAACTGATTTATAATGATAGTTACACAATGCTATACATTTACTAAAAATAATTAAATTGGATACTTCAAACCGGTGAATTTTATGGCACGTAAATAATATCTCAATAAAGCTATTAAAAATTATTGGTTAGCATGAAAATAGGAAGGCATGAGAAAGATTTTTAGGCAGTACAGTTGTTGAATTAGTCTGGTGCATGACAAAAACTTTCACACAAATGAATAAAGAATGAACATCATGTCCCCAAAATTTGCTAATACCCTGCATGGCGTGAAACTCTTTTCCCCTTCATCTTTGTTAAAAACGTGTTTTGTGCCTGGAGAGTTACCACGCATCATTTTGAATTCTCTCTCCTTTCTGCTTTTCATTTCTACAGTCACCTTACCTTGCCTGTGACTGTGCTTTCTTCCTCTTTATATCCAAATTACTCAAGTCCCCCGGTCTCTCTTGCTCATGAAACAGATGAGATGAAGAGGTATATATACTAGCAGTGTTTCCTCAGCATTTTCCTCAGCTGCAAAACCTCCAGCAACTGGCTCTCCTGTACCTTTTGGTCTAAAGCCTTCCCCTCCAAAACAACTCTCCATGCCACTAACACACCTGGTAAGTGGGCTCCAAAGCCCCATTTCTGGGCTTCAGCTACTAGGAGTCTTTCTACATGAATACCCTGCCTCCCTCCTGTTCTCCAGAGCACTTTGCGTCTGTTCCTCCACAAATATGAAGACCAAATATGCTTCTTTAATTTTGCTCTTATTCATCTGTCTCTTTGTCATTCTTCTCCAGTTGGGTTGTGTGTGTGTGTGTGTGTGTGTGTGTTGTCTGCAACCAGATTAGAAACTCAAGATCACAAACCATGCCCTGCCGCATTATTTCTTGCAACACACCTAATTCATTTTTGTTGTTCGGCAATAAATGAACAAATGACCAAAGGAATGAATGAACGAAGTGTTGATGCTACAAAGAAACATTTCTTTCATTTTTAAATGATTCATCCAATTTGCCCATTTGGACACCTTTGGTCACATGAGAAAAGTGTTAAGTGCAAACTATGCATCCACAGGCCCTTACTTATCACGTGGCTTTCATGTTAATTCCTATTTACATGTGGGTAGTTTGAAGACACCATTGCTTTGGTTCATATTTATGCATTTGGTCAGCTGTGAGGTGAGACAGAAAACTCAAATAGATTGTCAAATACGAGTAACTTTTCCTCATCCAGTTCTGGGTAGGCCCTGAGCTGAGGAAACAATGTGGCCTTTTGGCTCTATTTAATACATTGAGCAACCATAAATCAAAGACTCTAAAGGATCATGAAAAACATACATAAACCAACCCAGTCACAGAAACCAGGAGAGCCTCAACCTGTCCATTTCCTGACCAGAGAGAAATGCCAGGCACAGCCTCGTCCAGACCCCAGCACCAGCTCATACTGGAAACGCTGCAAACCGGTTCCATTCTCTCCCCAGACTGCTATATGAAGACAGATTTCCTTCTCCACACATGTTGGTAAAGCTAAGCGTTTTGTTTACATCTGTCAAAAAGCAATAGTAAAAACGACACTTCAATATGGCCAATATCTAGGTGTTTGTTTAGGGAAGAAACAGACTGGAAGCTTTCCATGTCTCGCAACTCCCTTTACACTTGAATGTAGACCGGGAATGGCTCTGTCTCCTCCTCATTATGTTTCTTTTAGTCAACTTAATACTGGTGATGTCTTGCCCCATTTTGGCCTTTCACTTCTCAATGCAAACCAGCCACGTGGAAGACAAAACCCCCCTATTCTATTCTCTGTAAAATGAAAACAAGGTTGGAAAGCAGAAGGGAAAGTGCACAAGCAATAACTTAAAAAAAAAAATCTCCCTTGGGGTTGCTTTGCATTGTTAGGTTGCTCCAGCTGTAGCCAAAAGGAGAGGCTCATCCTAGCCACAAAAATCTGCCTACGTTTGCCAAATTAGTTTTAGAGATCCACAAACACACAAATAAACAACATCATTTCTTGGAATAAATGAAATTATAAACTCCATTCTTACCAGAAATGTGTGTGTGTGTGTGTGTGTGTGTGTGTGTGTGCTTTTCTCCCTTTATTTGACACATGCTTTAGTGTTATAATCTTAAAAGACAAACGAACTTATTCATGAACAACTTGCAATGAAGAATCAACTTTTGGTCGCTGAACTTTATTATTTCCAGAAGTCACACTAGCTGGAAATATACTAGTTACCTCTGAAGGTCATAAAATTTCAATCAATTTTAGAATGTCAGGGCTGTCTGCGGCATATTCCAAAATTCAACATTCACAGTGGCAGTTGTGGCTTAAAGATGATCATCTCTCAGGTCCATCACTGACTTACACGATTTTCACAGGGCAGAGACACACAGAAAACGTGTCTGAGGCAAATGCGTTCTCTGGCGAGTCTCCGCCACTCTTCTCTAAACAGTTGCCCATTGTTCTCTGACATGGACAGACTTTGCTTTAAATCTTCATCTTTTCTTCCGAGGCTCTCTTGTTTGTTAATGCCCTGACCTTGGCATCTGTGCTTGAACGACAGCTAATGTAATCTGCTCCAACAATGCCGACTATTGGCAAGGAATGTGAGCATGCTCGGTGATGTCACTGAACTCATTAGGGATATATTTGACATTTTGGCCCAAGAGAACATACTTATTAAACACAACCTTACTGAACAGCAGTGTGGCCTGTTGATAAGTAAAGTAAAACAATGCATGTTTTGTCTTGCTATAAAAATAGCACTTTAACCAAGAAATAGGACTTCTGCTCTTAGCCCTCTAATTATGGTAGCAAAGCAAACTGAAAGATAACTTATATAAGAAGAGATGATAGTCTGAAACCCTCATGCTATGTTAGGCATTACACAGAAATCTAATAAAGGTTCAGATATTAATTGATCATTTAGCAAACAGCGCTTATTCCAATCTTGGTCCAAAGGCAGAGGCAGATATTATTGCCACTGAGACAATATCACTAGAAAAAAATGTCTTATACATATACAATAGCAAAATCTAAATTAATGCTTTTAGTCCAGATGGGATATTAGGGGACTGATAAAACTGACAAAACATTGGCTTCCCAAAACTCCAATCAATTGCAGTTTTATCACCCTATATATTTCGTAAAGATGGCTTGACCTGGATATGTCAGACAGGAAGGAAAGCTTGAAAAGGTTACAGTACCTTTTCTGACCTTTGGCCTCCCAGAGAAGACCTACCGAGTTTAGGAAACCCGCAAATGCGGCAATGCGGGCTTCACTTTGGCACTTAGGAAAGGCAAGCTTTTCGTTAGAGCTTAAAAGAAATCAAGTCTCAACATAGGTTCTGAGATTTTCCAAACAAAATGACTTTTAGACTCGTGAATGGAGTTTTCCTCATTTATTGAGGAGTATGACTGAAGAAAGTTGGTCATAAAAATAATTAATGGATGCTGTGCAATGTCAATAACCACTTGGTACCCAAATTATTATGTAGAAAAAACAACTTGGAAGAGTAGGTGGGATCTTTGAGTGACGGCAGGTATAGAATCAATGCTAGGAACACGACCTTGGGACACCAAGGTATTCGGGTCACATATGAAGACCCTGTTTTGGCCAGCTCTGCTTGGGGCCCTGAGCTGAGGAAACAATTTGGTTTTTATGTTCCCTAGGACTCTGTATCAGAATGCAGCGCCCTTGACTTCTGTAAACTCTTCCGCCTTCCATGCCATTAGGGATGTAGCCAAACGTCTTCATGTGGCTGAATCTACGGTCATCATTCTGTCCACATTTTACTCCACTTCCTCATTAGAAACAACTGACCACTGCCCCCGTTCTGTCTTAGTTTCCATAGTACCACATTCTCTTGATTTTCCTCTTACCGTCTTCCTATCCTGCGTCAGTTTCCTCTGCTGTCTCCCACTCCTGCACTGAACTCTCTACAATGGAGATTCCCCAGGGTTCAGAAATAGCACTTCTCTTTCTTCATCTTCTTCCTAGGTGTTATCGCCCATTTCCGTAGTTTTAAACACCATCTGAAAGTTGATGTTTCCCACACTTGTATTTGGCTTATACATCTGGGCCACCGTACTCACATATTGAACGGTTCACTTGATGTCTCACACTTCCCATGTTCTAAATTCACCATTGATATTTCTCCTATACCTGCTCCTCTTGGTTTCCCCCCTCAATAAGCAGTGCCAGCAAACATTCACTTGTTCAAATCAGAAGCTTGGGGTTTAATCTTGGTTTCCTACTCAATAAAACCAATCCACCACAGCAGGTCTTGATTCTAGCTCCACAATATCTCTCAAATCTATTCATTTTCCATCCCACCACCTAGTCCTAGCCTCCCTTGATCTCTAGAACAGACGCAACAGGTTTGCAGTGCCTGCTACTGGCCACAGGGTTGGGTATTTACCTAGCAGCTCTCAGCTCCAAAGCCACCCTTTCATGCTCCGCTCTGTGCTGTGGGAGCTGCTCCCTGCACTTATTATCTCTTGATACTTCTGTGTTACCTTTTTCCTCTAGCAACCCCTGTGTAAGCAAGCCCCTGTACTAAGTCCCACCTGTTTGAAATACCTAGTGTTGTTTCTGTTCTCCTGGCTGATACACGCACCTTATAATCTACTTTCCACACAGCAGTCATTGAGGTATTTTAAAAATCATAAACCAGAGTGTGTTCACAATCTAAAATGCATTATAATGGTTCCCCCGTGACACCTTGAATAAAACTCATCTTGTGAGCTTTGCCCAGTAGGTTCAATTTACACATACCTCTACGATTTTATCCCACTCCACACTGGCTACCTTCTAGCTTCTGGAACATGCTGAACTTTCCCCTGCCTTTCACTTAGTTCACATAGCTCCTCTGCCTAAACTGCTCTTTCCTCCATGTCTGACTTTTTTGCATCCTCAGGGTTCAGCCCAAATGGCATCTTTTCAAAAAACAAAAATATATTTTTCCTTTTAAAGTATTTCTGTACCCTGATTATATCCTCACCATAATCTGTAATTAAATCATCATTTAAAATTTTTGTAGTTAACTCCAACCCCCAGATATAAAAGGCAGGGACTTTGTTGAACTTACCACTGAGTGCCCAGTACAATGACCTGTTTGTTCAATGAAAAAAATGCATGAATGAATGAATAAATGAATGACTACCATTCCTACAATGTTTCTATAAATGAATGACTTCCAAACACCACAAATGATTTCAGAATCAAAATATCTCTCTTTACTTCTTATAAAAAAAGATATTGCTAGGCAAATTAATAACATACATACACATCAGGGAGAAAACCACTTAAAAATACCAGTCCAGGGAGGATTCTTAAGAAACATTGCCTTATTTATCAACTGATGTGCTGTTTGTAAGTTTTCCTTACCTATTTGTCAAAGCAATTTCTCCAAGGATCTGAAAGTAATTAAATTACTATTATTTTAAGATTCTATAATTCAGACCACTGTTTCAGTTTTTTCTCCTACTTAATGTGAATTTATTAACTTTTGCTTTATTTTCTGCATTCATATTTTAAAGTAAGATTATTATGTTGTAGAACTATAAGAACTCTTAATTCCAGAGGTTGGAATGCCACCAGTTTTCCTGAAAATATAAAATCTGCTGTTTGATGAGCTAAGGAAGAGGCAGACGAGAGATCTGCGAAGTCAGCCCAAATTGCTGCTAGGCGCGAAGATGACCTGGGTCAGAATCCGCTCAGCAGCTGGTGAGATTTCAGGCATCTTTCCAGAATCTTCCACTTGAGCTTTTTACAGAACCTGATTCAAACTGTTTGCCTTTGTCATGTTCTCTCCTACTCATAAATATTTTAGTGATGGATATGGCATTGTTTACAACTGGTCACTATTTGTGGATAATGTGCCTTTTTTCTAATTCATTTATATGCTTATAAAATGCCACATTTACTACCACTGCCTTTTAGTTACTGAGTTCTAATGACTGACATAAACTAACAAGTGTGTGTGTGTGTGTGTGTGTGTGTGTGTGTGTGTGAATGTGACTGGCATGGAGTCACATTTTGCTGAGTTCTGACTAGTGATATTCACTTGAGGTCTTTTTGAAGTCTTATTGGTCTCAGTATGACTCAGTGATGAGTATTTACATGAGTGAAGGTTACAATAATTGGTTTTGCATTTGTATATCTTTTATATATTACATAGTATTAAATGATTTTGATTTGTTCTAAGAAAATATCTGACAATATCCACTTCAATGCATTTTCCGGCTGAAATGCTCCCAAACACAATAGTTCCCTCTAAAAGTGTCCAATCAGATAAGAACATTCATATACTTTTAAAGGTGTTTATATTAATGGAGACAGAGAAACCAAGAAAATCCTGTACAGCTAAAGGGTGCCAGTATGATAATGTCATCTCTTTGGTAATTGGTGAATACTAAGTGCTAGAAACAGAGATAGAAAAAATCTTGGAGATTATGCCCAGTCCAAGTATCTATGGCCAGTATTAGGATCTATGATGGCTAGCATATGAATATTCTATGATTTATGATCTAGGGAAATAGAGAGAGAACATATTCTGGCAAGTTAATGACTAGATTCCAAAATCTACACAGCCTATGGTTCAGTGACACAATATGAATCAAAGAAAATGATATCAAGTAATAGATCATCTATTTATTTTTCCACGCAGACACTGAAACTTACTTTTACTCCTCACCCCTACCCTGCTTCAGTTTCCAGGGCTACCTGATCAGTGCAGTTTTAATACTGCTTTTCCTAGAGCTTTCCCACAATGATAATAAAGAACAGATAATGTCAAATAAAAGACTAAAAATAAGGGCATTTTCCTATAATGAGTATATGATAAATAATTAAAAGCTTTCATAATGAAAAATATTCTTTCTCCTCTAGTAAAGTAGATGCCTTTTGTTGTTTTTTTCTGTTTAGTACTATGTAAAAGCTGCCCTGCACCCCGATAGTCTTGAAATACTAGTTCACAGGAAGGAATGGCTCTAGACCCAAGCTGATGGATGCTCAAAGACTGAACGTGTTAACAGATGCCAAAAATCTCTGAACCAAGATAAAATTTTCAAAAGTTTTAGTGAGACTCAAGAAGGAATAATGTGGGATAAAGACTTTCACCATTCTCTAGCAGCAATCAAGTCTATTCTCCAATAAGGCTGAATGACGACTCATACATCATGCAAACATGTTATTGGCACATATCTGTGGCTCCTTTCATCAAGGGGGCTAAGAGTGGGCTGAGAATTATGATTCTTAAAGCATTTGGAAACTGTGAGAATAATTTAGCTCCTAAAAATAGTATTGCCAATATTTATGATAATTGATGTTAAACTAACGTAGAATTCAATGCTCTGCAAACAGAATTTTTAAATTCCTACTAAGAACAGAGACGCTGTAACTGACAGATGCTGAGGTCAAGTCATGTAGCCTTTTACAGCTAATACAAAACCTATTACAGCGCTGGGTACACTGGGCTGGTTGTCAGAACGAGCATGTGTCTTTAAACTCTTAACCACAGATTAGAGGCTTGCTTCCTGAGGGTTTTTAGTTTCTTTTAAACAGATGGCCTAAAGTGAGGATGAAGGAAGCTGTTTTGATCCATTGTGTAGGTACAGAATGTTATCTTTGTTTTGTTTAAGCATTATACTGCCTAGAGTTAAATAATTGGGTGAAAATTCTCAGCTCTACTTTGAAGCTAGAGCACCACATGGAGACAAAGTGTTTGATAATTTTTCTTAGTGTATTTGCATAAATGTTTACTCCCCTGTAAATATGAATATAAATACAGCCATTTCTGAGTGCTTATATAGTTATTTAAGGGATAGAAAGACTTTTATATACATTGTTTATGTATATTTTTTAAGCAATGGGATCATCTTTTGTAGAAATAGAAGGAATGCTGCTGTTTAACAAAGTTTAACTAAACATAGGAGGATTCAGCCTACTTTAAGTTGCTATACAATATCTCAAATAGCTTTCAAATGCGGAAAGCAAATCTTCGCGACACATCTTTTGATTTTACAAACTATGAAGATGTACGTGTGAATTTAATTCTGACATTTTGATTTACTTAGGAGTATTTGCATATGACATTATTCCAATATACACTATAATCCAAAATTATATCGCTAAAATAATAAGGCTCAGCGTAGGCCTCCTCCATGCACACAGGATTGGGAATGAGGAGCATTGCCTTTTTAAGCTTAGCATTTGAATGCGTTATTTTATATGCCTCTCCTGGCTTGGCTTCACACTGGTAAATGGTATTTCATCAGCCCAAATGATTGGGAAGATGGTTCATGAATTTAGTTTATGAATACTGACACATTTCAACCCACAAATAGGGATGTAACACTGCATCAAAATGGAGTTAAAAGAGGAAAAAGACTACAGCAGCCAATAGGAAAATCTAGATGAACTGAACAAAGGCACTTAATTTAATAATAAAAACCACTTCAACCTACAATGTACTGTACTACCTCTATTAAAATAAATGCATATTCAGTTGTTTCCCAAAGATGCTTTCGTTCTCTTTCAGATTCAAAAGAACGCCTTTCTAATCCAATATAATTCTTTTCACTCTGCATTTCAGCAGCTGTCTTTCCTGATTTCTAATCAAAGCTGATGATAACTGGCTTTGGCAACAGACTGCAGTATCCCAAATGAGTAATTAAAGCTATAAATGTGTTCACTTCTTCCTCAAAACCCAGGGTGCATTTCATAGCCTCAACAGGCTCTCCTGGGCTTTAAATTTTGTCAGGATCTTTAATGCATTAATAAAGGAATGGCTGAGGTTTTATGTGAGCATTTTTCAATAGCCAGTTCCACTCAAACAATACAAGTGTCAGTCGGGCTAACAAACTCCTTCAGTCCCAAATCTCTCCCAAACATAGGGGCCCAGGACAAAGAAGCTGGAAGCCAACAATTGGTTTAGACTACAAAAGAGAAATATGGAAAAAAAAACCAAAAAAAAAAAAACAAGAAAATATTTTCAAAATCAGAGGAAATGCTTTTTAAAACACTATGCAGTACAGAACCCTAAATCTTCCCTGAGAAACAGTAGTCAAGGGAAGAGACATTCACTTCGAAGGTGACTCTACTTTGAAGAAATATATTCTCTACCTACCCCGCCCCTTTTAAGAAAGCTTGTGAGTAACTCATGAAATGGAGGAAAAAGTAATATGCGCATTGTGTCAACTTAATTAAAGCCTAAACAGCATTTTGTTTCCAACCCTTCATAACTGCATCGTGCAACCGTAAATATATATATTTTGAATATACATAACTTCAGATAGAAATTTAACTTTGATATTATTTTAAAAGGTGAATAGACCTTTATTGGAAATAAAGGATATTTTAAAAAATGATCAAAAATAACAGACAGTTCAACATGAGTTGTAAATTTGTTGACTTTCATGCTTAACCTAATCAGAGAAAAGATTCAAAACAAGAAAGTTGACTTTAAATTAAACATTTTACATAAGATCACATGCACTCTTAAAGACTATTGGTGAATTACTCAACACTAATAGACAATGTTTTCAGTCTAATACCCAAAAACCCATGAAGGGGATAAGAAATAAGAGAATCAAGGAGAAGAGCACATCGAGCCACTGTGGAAGGGGGCTCCTGGGATGCTTTCTGAAATAGCCTGGTGGGAATCAGCACCAAAGATGAAGAATAACCTGTACAAGAAGGTCAAGTGGAAGAGGTGGCAGAGGCCAAAATGAGGGAAGTGAGACGAACTTCTACTCTCAGATGGAAACCACTGAGGCAATCGCTTTTATGAAACCAAAGTGTTTTTAATTTAGGGTTAGCCTTAATACGAAATGCTCTCCCATCTTTTGATTATGTTATTTGAAAACAAAGAAAATATTTATGTTTAGAGTTTAAAAGTATTTTACTGATAAAATACAATGACATACGGTATTTGTAGTAGGCTAGATCACAGAGCATTTTAAGTTGTTAAAAGATAGTAAGAAATGGACAAATAGAAACAGCAGGTAATGATCACTGAGCACTTACCATATGACAGGCACTGTTCTCAGTGCTTTATGTGTGTCATCTCCTTTAATTCCCTAAAACTATTTTGGGCAGGATTATTAGTCCTTTTTATAGATGAGAAAACTGAGGATTAAACTTAGGGTAAGCAATTAAGCAAGATAAATCCATAAAATGAAACTGCACAACCATTTAAAAAATACTTTTGGAAGAGAATACTTACTGTCATACAAAGATGATTGTGACATATTAACTAAAAAGACAGGTTTCTAAAGGGTTATGTACAATATAATTCTATTTTTAGTTTTGAATAAGTACACTATGCAAATGTCGATTTGTGTGTGTACATCTAAGAATATACTCTACGTGTTAACAATTATTGTTTTGGGGTGGATGATCTTTTCCTTTTCTGTATTTTCTAAGTTTCATTTTAAAAGTATTACTTTAATATTCAGGTAATTATAAGGTTCAGTGAAAGGCACCATACTATTAATGTACGTTGATTCAATGATAAAAGTTTTCAGAAGCTCTCCATTAAACTAGATGGAATAAGAATTTTTCTAGAAGGCATTCATGAAGGGTTAAGAGCAACATCTTTGATTAATAGCATTTTATATATAGCTATTGTGAGGCAAGGTAAGATTTGGGGTTTGGTAAAATGGAGGTACTTTAAAAACAAGAAATAGAAAGCATCATAGAGGACTTGCTTTGTTCCTGGACGTGTTGTCTTGCTGGCACATACAGGAGTCACCTACCCCTACCCAGCAGGATTTTCTGAGGGTAGGCAAATAGCCCCTCCCATCAGGCAGAGTTCAAAACTGTAAACTGAGGAACCAGAGCAGACAGCACAGAGGGAGGACAGCCTGACAATGCTTACCCAACACAGAAAGGGAGCAGGGGTGGGGCGCTCACCCCCCACAGACATACATGTACACATACACATACAAGTAGGCATCTGCACACATAAACACATAAACATACAAATATACACACATCCAAACACATACATGCAAATATATATACATATAGACATACAAATATACACACAAACATCTGTCCATACACACACATACATACATACATTAAATAAATATCAGCTAACACCTACTGCTTGCCAGCCACTGTTAGGAGTTTACAGACACACAGAAGGTAGCCAAGGCAGATGGGTTCTCTTCTCCTGTAGAGTAATATTCAAGAGGGCAGAAATAGAAATAATAAAACACATGAATGAATAGGGCAATTTGAGATAGGGATACATGTATGCAAAGGATTAAAGAAGGGAACAAGCTAGAGAGGGTGAGGCGGGGGTGGCGGTCTGCTGCTTTAGACTGGACGTCAGGAAAGACTGCGCTGGGAACTATGAGCTGAGCCTGGTTGATGGGAAGAAGGCATCACGTCAAGGTCCAGGGCAGGGCACTCAGCCCATGAAATGACAAGTGCAGAGGCACTAGCACGTGAACACTTCACTCCTAATGGCCCAGTCTAGGAGCTCCGAGGAGGTCAGTGTTGCTGGATAAAGAGATAGAGTGCCGGAGAGCAGTGGCCCAGGGCGGGGCAGTGGGGGGCCCTGGCCCAGCACATTCAGCCTGCAGCCCTCAGCAGAAGTAGAGCAGAGTGTTCACAGCGCACAGCAACGAAAAGGTGAGGCTGGACCAACAACAGAAGAAACAAAAGAACAAAACAGAAGAGTGGAAAGCAGCACCGAAGTAGATGATGGACGAAGGAAGCAGGAAAGCGACCACTTAACACACAGCAGGGTCAAAATGTCTCTATCATCACTGCAATGAAGGGACACGGAGCTGTTTCACAAGAATCTACCAAATGGGAAAATGGCAACAGACACACCCGAAGGTGCCACAACCACCAGGGCCAGTGGGAATAATAAGGCCAACGTGGAATTCAGAGGAAATGGATGCAGACATCCCAGAGGAGAGCATCTTTACTAGGTTCTAAATGAGAAAGGATGGTAAACATTTAAATCACACGTGCATTGTTTGCTTACTCACAAATAGCTGTGTCTGCGTAATTTAACTCTGAACTAAATCTGCTTAAGATGCCTATATTGTGCATATTGAGTTCTTTTCCAAAAATTCCTTCTCATTTCAAGTCCATTAAGACCCTTCCCTGGGTATCACTTATAAACAGAAATATCTAAATCTAGGAGCTTTCCAAGAACCCACTGGCATGGGAAGGTGTGCTCTACTTTTCAAAGTTGTTATCATATATGTCTTCCGTTGGAATTAGCGTGCTTACTCCACAATTCTAGCGGTCAATAGGGGTAATATAATATTAGGTTGGTGAAAAAGCAATTGCGGTTTTTGCAATTGTTTTTAACCTTTAATTGTGGTTTAAAAGGTTAAAAATAATTGCAAAAACCCCAATTGCTTTTTCACCAACCTAATAGTATGATACAACACACAGGTAGAGCTTTATATGTTAAAGAATGCTTTCACAAATGTATTTATTTGATTAGTATTATCTTCCTTCTGTAATTGGAAACCAGGTGTGATTATTCCTGTTTTATAAATTTGTAAAGAGGCTACTGACAATCAGATGACTCATACACAGTGGGACATCTATTTGAAGCCAGTGGCCCCACTGCCTGGGAGGTTTCCTGACTCCAGGTCGGGGATTCTTGCCATGGTATCAAGACTTCTTTAAAAAGAAAAAAAGACATAGCAGCAACCACCTTCATATGTACCCTCACCCCTTTATTACACCTTCTGTTAACTAAGGCCTGTTAGATCAGGTTCCTTCCAGCTCTAAAATGATAAAAATCTATGATTCTAAATAAGTTTGTTTTTTTCCAACACAATATTTAATGAAAACCAATAGTTCATCAGCAACAAAGGCAACATTATACCCTGTTTCCCCAAAAATAAGACCTAGCCGGACCATCAGCTCTAATGCATCTTTTGGAGTAAAAATTAATATAAGACCTAGTCTTATATTATATTATATTACATTATATTATACCCAGTCTTATATTATAGTAAAATAAGACCGAGTCTTATATTAATTTTTGCTACAAAAGACACATTAGAGCTGATGGTCTGGCTAGGTCTTATTTTTTGGGAAACATGGTAGCTGTCAAACCATCACCATCCCTCGACGGTGCAAATGTAGAAATGATTACCACTTTAAGGACCTTGTTAAAAGTGTGCATACTAAAAATAATTTACAGAGCCAATTCTCAGTTTGCAACTGCAGTTTAAGAAATAAGAAAAGATATTTGCATTTCTATCTTGTTAATTCCTGTTACACTAATGTTCCCAATAACATAAAATATGTAAAATTTGTGTTACATACAGAGCCAATTATAATTAACTAGTGAGAACACAATTTTATATGGGAATCTAAAAATAATCTATTTTACCACGGCAACAGATCACACACATTATGAAATAAATTCTATTGCCAATTAATGTTACAGCGGTTCATCTACTAACAATCCAAGTTTGAAATGCTCTCGTCCAACCAATGCCCACATTCACAACACAATATCTGGAGAACACTCGGAAGATACAAATTGTTATTACAGATATGCAACATATATTCAGTACGGCGCCCAATATGTCACGTTCAGGGATTGCTTCATTTTGTTTACTCCACAGTTTGGCCAGCAGTTAAACTGCATTTAAAATGAAGTCCAAGAAGTCGTCCAAAATTTTACAATCTGCCAAAACTGAATGCTTCTGCACGTAACTGTGGTACTCACTGAATTTCAAAGATCTACTCATTAGAAGTACTTTTTTTATCCTAATGTATTTTTGTCATGAGATTTGACCTGCACCACAATAAAATACACTTATAATACTGCAAGTAGGCACTATACCAAATGTTTTATCTATATTATCTCATTTATCCCATACAACCCTACAAGACAGTGATTACTATTATTTATTTGTATAGTTATTTCATGTTTACAGATGAGGAAATAGAGGTGTTAAGTTTCCCAAATACACAGCGTTTCAGTTGGACAGAAAAAAAATTCCTCATATCAGTATATGGTCCTTTTCTGTGGCTGATCAATTAAGTTGATAATCATGCTAATAAAGTTAATATTGTTTCCACTGCACCTCAACTTCAATACTGAGGTACGCTAACAGGATGCTCCAGCAGACAATGTTTAATTGCCAGAGCTTTTGCTTAGAATCTGAAACTAATTGGAATAGGATGTTGTTTAGTGTAAACAGACATCTCAAAAGAAGCTGATTAAGGAATAATGTGTTTTTTACTCAGGAAACATTTCAAGGAAATCAGCAAAATGTTGTGTCTAGTTAAACATAGTGCCCAGTAGTGTCTGAATATCTGCACAGGAAAAAAACAGATAAGAGTGGAGATGTTGAAGGGTCTCAAAATAACCTACACTCTTTGTTTCCTTCTGATACCTGGACTGGAATCCAACATTATCAGTAGGAGGATATATCAGCTCACTGCCTTAAGAAATTTACCAAGGGGTGGAGATGGGGGAATACATATATATATATGCAACTTTATCACTTAGAAGTAACATATTTTTTTAAACAGTCAAGGTTTAAAGTAGGATGACTGTTTTCTCATTTTTATAAAGGCCTCAGTAGACAAATCATTCTGAATCAGAATACCACTAATTCCTGTGTATAACAATCAAATTATGTAACAGTATTAGGTTGTCTTCTAATCTAATCAGTTCTTAAGTATTCATTGCATTCTTACCCTCCTCGGTACAATCAAAGAATTTGTACCTTTCATTTCTCTCCTCCTGTTTTTCCTTTACATCTTTTAGCATATACACTAAACCTAAGGTAGCTTCTAAAAAGTCCCTTTTCCTCTATTTCCATCATCATTATCCTTCCTGAATCTTTTCTCTTGACTTATTTCTCCTGGTTGTAGATCACATTTTTCTTCTTCGTACGTCTGATAATTTTTCATTGGATGTCAGATACTCTGAATTTTATGTCGTTGAGGCTAGGTCTTGTTGTATTTTTTAAGAGTGTTGGATCTTTCCTGGCAGGGAACTAAATTACTGCCTGATTGTTTCTTATTTTTACGTTGCTTTTTAATCTCTTTTAGGTCGGGTTCAGAGTAGCCTTCATGCTAAGGCCTAATTTAGCCCCATTTCCAAGATGCGACCTTTCTTGACTGAATAAATATCCAGTGTGCTCAGCCAATATATTCCATGAGGTCTTTTCCTCCAGCTGGGGAGAATGGGCCCAATTTCTGGCACTGTAAGAGTGCCTGAAATTTTTCATCTTATTGTTCCCTGGAAGTTATTTTTTTCACATAAGTTGTTCCTATCTGGGCTGGTGGGGTTTTAAATTCTTCAAGTGTTACAACACCATTTAATGAAAGCAACCTGTACTGTATACCCACATTATAGCAACTACCCTGATTTAGGGTAGTTTTATAACACTTTTAGGCACCTCCAAGCACACTGTGTACATTCCTTTCTAGATCATGTCACATACTGGTTGCCTACAGTCCTTTGGTGCAACAAATTTCCAGCAACTGATGAATGATAATCTGTACTTTATCTCTTAAGATGGGTGCTTATATCACCAAGAGCTTGGAAAATGGATCAATTTGAAATAAAACATTTCGCTAACAACTTTCATGGTTCACTGGCAAAGGAAAGAAGGCTTATTAGCTTGGCACCCTAGATATGGCCTTGTCCATATGGTAAAAAACATACCAGATTTTTTAAAAGTCAATCAAACCATTCTGGTCTAGCTATTAAAATAAACAGCATGGTCAATAAAACCGGTTGTGTTATTTAAGTCCGTCTGTTGTTCTCCCAAAAGACTGGAAGAGCATTACTATCAGAGACTGAATCTGTAGTTCTCTTTTAGCCTCAACAGTTTCTAACACAAATCATGAAATATGGTTATAAAGAACATATTTTCTACATACAAAAATCAAGACACAGCTGACATATGGTCTAACAATGGGACAAAAAATTTTAAATACAGATGAATTTAATGAGGCTCACAGAGGTTAAATAACGTGCCAAACATCCAAGTAAGTGGCAGAATCAACATGTGACTATAAAGCCACCTGGGTCTACTGTGTCACCTGGCTGCACTTGCTCCGCATGTGGAATGGAAGCTGTCTGTCGAGAGGATCACAAAGATAAAGGAAAAGTCCAGTAAAGAGATAATATATACTCTTATCTTAAAACTTTTCCCCAGAATCCCGAAGAGTATCATAAGCAAAGAATCGAATTATTGAAACAAATAATCATGGAAAGCAAGTCATGGTAACTTCAATATGAAACAATAAAGCACATATTTTATGGGAGGAGTTATCAACACACATTCCAAAGCTAAGCAAAATGCAAAGAGTAGCTCTGGGTGAACAAGGACTAATAATTTTTAATGGTAGCTAATATTTCCTTACACTAAGTGCTCTTTTAATTCTCTATAAGTAGATATTTATATATCTACTGGTGGGTCATTAATTTTTTTAGACATGTTTCTGGAATAGAAATCTCAGACATGAGGAAAGTTAGCAGTAAGTTTTCTTGGAAATATTAAAAAGGTAAGAAAGGTTCCAGTGCAATGAAAATATTTCTAATTCTGCACACATGCACACTTTCCAAATTTTTAAGGGCACAAATTTTATTTCTTAACATTTAGCAATTTAGCATCAACATTGGTATAGCTAGTGAAAGTTAACAGTATGTACTTTATACAAATTGCTTAACATGGCTGTAGAAGACAAATTCGGTATTTCATAACTAATCTGGAAAAAATGAAAATATCTATCTATTCATCCATTTATTTTTGTCATTGCCAGCATTAGCTGTCCGAATCTCAATCTGTACTGGGTATCTTTCCATGTTCTAGATTAACTGCTTCTAAAACAAAACAAAACAAAAAACACACCTAGAACCTATCCATGCGTTTAAGGAGAGGTGCTTGGAATTTTGGTTTTGAAGAGGTTGCAATCAGATTCCCCATCCTGTCTGGGCTGACTCTGGTTGTGATCGGTCACATACAGTCAGTGGACAATTTAGGAAGAAGGATGGCTCTGTGCTGCACTCGCATCACATTAACATGAGGGCCAGGCTCTCAGCTTCACTGTGACAGAGCAGCGCTCCCTAGGTGGCAGCACAGAAGCCTGGCACAGTGCTGCTACCTGAAGATACACAGGCAGGCTGTGCATCCGAGGCCAAGTGTGAGTCTCCATCTAAAGCAACCAGAGAGGGGTTCTGAAACCAAGGTCCATGCAGATAGTGATCTCATCTGCTGAGTATGCCACACGTAGATGCTTTGTTCTTTCAGATTCATGGCTTGGTCTAAGGACGTGTCCCAGCTATTTACTTCCTGACTTTTCCGTATGATAAATCAGTCCTTATTCTCAGAACATATGAAACAGAAAATGTCCATGTTATGACCAGCTGTTCGCATGATGAAAGAAAACTGCCTAAACACACACACACACACACACACACACACACACACACACAGAGACACACGCACACACACAGAGCTTTCCACAGCCTAGAACTCTTAGCTTTAAGTACAGTTTAAAAAAAAGTTGGATCAATTAGCAACCCTGTGAATATTGGAAACATCTTAGCAGTGTCTCGGAGATGAAAGAATATAATACAGAATGGAAAAAGAGGGAAAGTTAAATTATGTCTGCAGTCATAATGAATCAAAGCCCAGAAGGAGGTCTGCAAATCAGCAGGTTCTAATGAAATATTAAGGTAAGTGATTATTGATGAAAAATGAAGAAGCCTTTTTGATTTCAGCAACCTTTAAATCACACCTAGCTAATTAAAACAACTCAAACGCATTCATTTATTCCTTGACAGGCATTAGCTATCCTTGAGTATAATGAGACATCATTTTGTGAGGTATGTATATAGTTGATCCCAGGTAAAAGGACAAAATGTGCCAGGAAAAGACATATCATAGAAGAGAAAAATCTAGCCTTTTTCAAAATTTCATTCATCATTTCTAAGCTGGGAACGAAAAGAAAAAAATCACTTGAGACATTTCTCGTTTACCATAAATAAAACATCGATAACACTCTACACTAAATATTTATTAACATTGGACCTTATTTTAATTAATTACCATATAATGAATACAAGGCATTTATAATACCAATGTTTAATACTAATGTTATGCAATTACAGAGTAGTTTTTATTTTAATATATCACAGAGCTATTTAAAATGGCCTTATTATTTCACCTTGTGCTTCCCAGAGGGAAGCAGTAAATAGTCCCTCCGAAGGTGGGAACATCCACCGGCTGCATCCCAGGCTGAGGGAGAGCTGACTCCAGCCCCAGGCCTGCAGCATCTTCATTCATGTCCTCTCATATCACAAGCCTCAGTCTCCCATTCTGGAAAAGAATCTGTGGCTATTCAAGCTAAGCACTATACCAAATTTCTGCAGACTACATTGCTTCCTAATTACAGAAGTTAATCAAATGTCCATAGCAGTGCACATTTTAGCACCAGTATCTAAGGTAAAAAGCTGCAGACATTGACTGTAGCATCAAAATAAAAGTTGAAAAGCCTAAAATAGGTTTTTACACACGAAAGATACTAAAAAAATACAGAATCATCATATGTCATACTCATGCAAAAACAATTTAGGCGGCAAAATTTAGCTTCTCAATGTCCCAGAACTCAAGAATATAGATGAGCTTGGTAGTGAAGGTGGTGGTGGAATAATAATAACAACACCACCACCACCATGCCTGCTGAACTCTTCTCATGTGCCAGGCAGTATTCAACATGACTTATGTGAGGCTTCTGGACAAGATGGCAGAGTAGGCAAATACTGTGCTCGCCTCCTCCCACAACCACCTCAAAATGACAACCGAACTACAGAACAACCATTATTGAGAATCGCCTGAAGTCTATCTGAACAGAAGTCCTCTAAATAAGGACATACAGAAGAAGCCATGTCAAGACTGGTAGAAGCAGAGATGAGGAACAGGCTGGTCCCACACTGATGTGTTATCATTAAAAATCGGGAGGGATATCTTGGCTGTGGAGGTCCCCTCTGAACAGTGAGGAATCCCAACCTCACACCAGGCTCCCCCGCCCAGGGTTCCAGTACCAAGAAAAGAAGTCCCCACAAGTTCTGGCTGGGAAAACCCATGGAGACTGTGGCTGAGTGAGACAGAGGGCATCTGGAGTCCCAGGTGTTCCTGTTAAAGGGACCACACATGACTTACTCTCTGACAGACTCGCTCTGAGCACCAGTGCTGGAGTAGCAGCTTGAAAAGCGCCATAGACATATGGAGAGGCAGCCTGAGTATCCATCAATGGATGAATGGATAAAAAAGGAGTGCTACATACATGCAATGCAGTATTACTCAGCCATAAAACGAATACAATCTCGTCACCTGTAACAACATGGATGGACCTAGAGGGTCCAGAATATAATACAGAATGGAAAAAGAATATAATACAGAATGGGGTCCAGAATATAATACAGAATGGAAAAATACCCTAGAGGGTATTGTGCTGAGTGGAGTAAGTCAGACAGAGAAACACAAATTCCATATGATCTCACTTATATGTAGAATCTAGAAAACAGGATAAATGAACAAACAAAACAGAAACAAGCTCATAGATACAGAGAGCATTTTAATGGTTGCTGGATTGAGGATGGGGTTGGAAGAGATGGGTGAAGGGGTAGAGGGAATAAGAAGTACAAATTAGTAGTTACAATGTAGAGTATAGTACAGGGAATAGAGCCAGTAGTATTATAATAATTATGTATGGTGTCAGATGGGTACTAGATTTATCAGGGTGATCACCTAATCAGTTATATAAATGTCTAATCACTATATTGTACACCTGAAACTTATATAATATTGTATGTCAACTGTATTTTAAAAACAAAAAAGATTACTTTTTAAAAATAGGAGTGGATGGCATTCTTTATTTATTTTAATTTTTTATTATGTTTTTTAAGGAGGGCGCAGCTCACAGGGGCCCATTCAGGGATCAAACCGGCAGCCTTGGTGCTACTAGCACCACGCTCCAACCAACTGAGCTAACCGGTCACCCCAAAAAAGATTATTAAAAAAGTAGTGATCTACACTGAGGGCTTGTGGTGCCCAAGGAAAAGCTCTAGAACATCTGGGAAGTTAATTTAAAAATGGATTTTGGATTCAAGTCTTGATAAAGTCTCCCAAGAAGTTGAAAATGCATCTCACAACAGGGATTCATATAAATCCTCATGAATTTATATTAATAGTTGATTGATATTTCATCCTTGTCCAGGAGCAAGAAGGAAAATAACACCAACATAAGACCACTAAATACCAGTAAGATTGGTACTTGAATCCATGGGTTTGGACTGTCTGACAGGAGAACCAGCAAGGTGGGTCAGATAATAAGATGAGTTATCATGCCAAACTTCAGGTAAAGCAGGATCTTGGAGCTTCTGTTAGAAGGAGAAAATCTAACAAAATACCAAGCAGCTCAAGGAGATTTTGACCACAGTGTGGCTAGCTCATCAGCAAAGCCCCCAAATTCCGGTGCCCCGCCAAGAAAAAGACAGTACATCAAAAACGAACACACTCTGCTGGAAAACGATTTGCTTGATAACTACTATCAAGGTCTGAAATACATTTTGCTTATCCTCATATTTCTACAGAATATTTAAACTTTCTCTAAGGCTAAAATAAATATATAAAAAAAACAACCCCATTACACAGTACTTCTACAAACAAATTGTGGTTTCAGGCAATGTTAATCAACAAAAAGAATTAAACAAGAAGGCTTTAAAATTAGCCATGACCTTATTTATAGCTTCATTACTTTCAAGATTTCATTTGTTGGTTTGTTTATGTCACCTCAGCCTTTAATTTAATTGCTGCATCTCTAACTATATTAGAATAGCTTAATGGATGGTGATTGCTTGTTTTCACTCACCAAAATTTAACATTTGCAGAACATATAACACCCAAGAGCCACTTAATTCACGCATGTATTAGATGAAGTTGGATTTATACTTTAAGACTTCTCCTCTGTTAGGACGGTATGATGTGAACCAGTATGACACACAGTCTCTTATAATTAGGGATGAGGCTGAAAAGGGAGGTCTTAGAGGCCCATAGATAACCGTGCTGAGGGCTTAGACTGTGCTATGGAGACGATAAGCCTCCACAGAATAATTTTAAACAAGTGAATGAGTTATCATTTTTATCTTAGATAAGAAATTTCAGCTACTGGGTAAAGAAGGGATTTGAGGAGAACAAGGCTGGAAGCAGAGCGGAGAGTTAGGAGACTACTGCCAGTATCCATGTGCAGTGGTACAGAAGGAGAGAAAAGATTTGGAGTGATTTAGAATGTAAAATTGGTAGGATTGTACTTGACTGGTGTGGGGGAGGGAGGCTGGATGCAAAAGAAAGGCTTATGGCTTCAGCAGATGTGTGGGTGGTGACAGCATTCTCCGAGATTAGGCCCATGAAACTCGAGGAGGTTTGGAATGAAAAGTGATGAATTTGGTTTGGGAAAGTTTGGGTTTGGGTGCCTGAGAGACACAGGAAGCATGCATTCCCAGCTGGCACTGAGGTCCAAGAATCTGGGGCTTCAAGGAGAGGGCTGGGCTAGTGCATCACCCAGTGCCGCATGGCAGTGAGAACTTTACCCAAAAATAACCCCCAGGGAATCAGTGGTACATAGCTATTTTCCCAGGGAATCCAAAATTCAAGGGCAAGTGGAAGAGAATGTTTAAAGAGACTGTTAAGAAATAATCAGTAAGGAAGGAGGAAGCAAGAGATAGTACGAAGAAGAGCACGGTTTTAGAAATGCCCCAGAATGATCCAAAATGGAAAGAACGGAAGTGCTTATTGAATCAGGAATCTAGGAGTGCATTAGGGAACTAACACAAATGGCTGCTGTCACCGATTCCCACAAACTTACTGCCTTAAGATAACACAACTTTATTTTAGCTCTGGGGGTCAAAAGTCTAAAATGGCTTTCACTGGGCCAAAATCAGTTGACAGTTCCTTCTGGAAGCGCTAGAAGAGAATCTGCTTCCTTGCCTTTTCTGGCTTCTAGATTCGACTTGCATTCCTAGTAGCCTAGAATCTTCACATCTCTCTCTGACTTTGAGTCTCCTTCCCTCTCCTTCACTTACAAAGACTACACTAGGCTTATCTGTCTTTCCCAGGAAAATTTCCCTATTTTAAGATCCTTAACTTCATCAGATGTACAATGTCCTTTTGCTGTATGACGTCACATATCTTTGGGGAACTATTATTCTGCCTACCACATTTAGTGAACAAGATATGAGAAAGAAGATACAGCAGTCTATAAGAAATCTAGATTAATCTTTCAAGAAGTTTGGATTATACGTGAAGAGGAAAAAATGGGCAGAAAATGGTTAGAGGCTAAAACAGTTTTTTGTTGTTTTTTTTAAAACAGATGATAAAGACATCAGCATGTTTACCAGCTATGTGGAAGTGCCAGCAGAGGCACAGGCTGAAGAAGGGACTAAGAGAAGGCTGATAGAGCAGGCTCCTTGCAGGGGTTGGATGGGAATGGGCAGAGTATTCACAGAGCTGGTCTGGAACAAGGAAAGCTGATCTTTAGCAAGTAGGGAGATGTAGGTGGGTGGGAGGTGTGGAGATGAGAGGCATGTGGAAGGGAACAACAAAGTCTGGAACATTTGCTGAAGTGCACAGAGCTGGCCATGGTCAGAAATGAATAGCTAAAGACACTGAGATGAGGTAGAGCACATTCATTAGCAATGGCACCAACTTGTAAAACTCTTATGACAACGAGATTCATTACATTTGAGAATTACTTTCTCACATTCCAAGAAAAGCAGAGATAAATAATACCAAGTAAATAAACTAAACAACGTGGTATTTGACTTTTTGAATAGCAAATACAACTTAGTTATATGGCCCAACATTTTTAAAAGAGCACATGTTTAATAACTGCCTGTATCTAAGAAAATTAGTTTTGTACTGTGTTTGCCAGACTTCCTTTTGACACAGCTGGATTCCAGTTTTAATGGGGGAAAAACAAGTTCACAAAGGTCTTTTCTTTTAAAATCGACATTTTCTCTTTAGTGGTAAAATGCATGCAAAAAGCATATGATTATGGCATTTATTTTTCCATTAAGGTGTCCTCAGCAAGCTGGGGGAGTCTAGCCTACTATTTTCCTGCTATTTAGATTTATAGCAGCACAGTACCTATTTTACTTCAATTATATTTGAGTACAATGCACTCTTGGTGGCAAATGATTGCATAGTGACAGTCAGCAAATGTCTATTAGAGCTGTCTCTCTGTGGAGTTTTAACTACAGATTCGAGAATCTGGATATAAAAATATGAATTACATGGTGTCCTCAAGTTAAAAAAAATATTGACCAGCATTTCATTATTTCTTAGAATTCAGAGCATACTATACTTTCAAATTCAAATTGTATACCTTACATGAAAAGAAATATTTCGGTTGTCAAAAAACACTGAATAAAGTTTAGAAATACCACAACTGTAGGTTGACCTTTTAAATAAAATAATTATTCAAGTAGGTGAACAATGGGAATTTATGAATGTCAAGATAAAACTGTGTCTAGTATGGAAATTATAAATTATTTCACAGCTTCACTGTTAAGAGACCTTAATAAAGTAACGTATACTGGAGTTCCAATTTGTTTTTTCATTAGCCCGAGAATAGTGCTTTTCAAAGGGTGTATGAACTGGTTGCACTACTCAACTGAGGTACTTGTTGAAAATGTGGGTTCTCAGTCCCACACCAGTTCTACTGAGTCAGAATACTTATGAGGGGAGGTCAACAAAACTACATTTGTGAGAAGGACTCCAGGTCCTTTGTACACGTGCTAAAATGTTTAAAAATCACTGTTCTAAAAAACTGTCTGTGAGAGTTCTTAAGATCATGATTCCTGCCAATACCATACTGTTTTGATTATTGTAACTTTGTAATATAGGTTGAAGTCGGGAAGTGTGGTACCTCCAGTTTTGTTCTTTTTTGTCAGGATTGCTTTGGCTACTCAGAGTCTTTTGTGATTCCATTCAAATCTGAGGATTTTTTTTTCTTTTCTATTTCTGTGAAAAGTGCCATTGGCATTTTGATGGGGATTTCATAAAATCTTTACATTGCTTTAGGTAATATGGCCATTTAATTTAACTATGTTGATTCCTCTAATCCATGAATATGAAATATCTTTCCATTTCTTTGTGTCTTCTTCAATTTCTTTCACTACAGAGTCTTGTAGTGAAAAGTATATCGATGTTTCACTTCATTTGTTAAGTTTTTTCTTAGCTATTTTATCCTTTTTTGTTGCAATTGTAAATGGGATTGTTTTCTTTTTCTATTTTACTGTTGGTATATAGGATACAACGGATTTTTGTACATTGATTTTGTATCCTGCAACTTTACTGTATTTGTTTATTGTTTCTAATAGTCTTTTGGTGGAATCTTCAGGGATTTCAATATATAGAATTGTGTCATTTGTAAATAGTGACCGTTTTACTTCTTCATTCCCAATTTGGATACATTTTATTTCTTTTTCTTAATGGATTACTTTGGCTAGGACGTCCACTATTAGGTTGAATAATACTGGCAAGAGTGGGCATCCTGTTTTGTTCCTGATTTTAGAGGAAAAACTTTCAGTTTTTCATAATTAAGTACGATATTAGCTGAGGATTTCTCGTATATGGCCTTTATTATGTTAAGGTACTTTCCTTCTAAACACATTTTATTGAGTGTTTTAATCATAAATGGATTGTTGTATCTTGTCACATGCTTTTTCTTCAACTATTAATATGATCATATGATTTTTATCTTTTATGTGGTGTATCACATTGATTAATTTAGATATGTTGAACTACCCTTGCATCCTTGGAATGAACCCCACTTGATTGTGATGAATTAATCTTTTAATGTATTGTTGTACTGAATTTCTAATATTTCATTTAGGACTTTTGATCTATGTTTATGATATTGGCCTGTAATTTTCTTTTTGGTGTGTTGTCTTTGCCAGGTTTTGGTATCAGGGTAATGTTAGCCTCGTAAAATGAGTTGGGAAGTGTTCCCTCTTCTTCAGTTTTTTGGAAGAGTTTGAGAAGGATAGGTATTAAATCTTTTGGTAGAATTCACCAGGGAACAGAATTAAGAGCCCAGAAATAAACCTACACATATGTGGGCAACTAATTTTGACAAAGCAGCCAAAATATACAATGGAGAAAGGAAAGCCTCCTCAATAAATGGTGTTGGGAAAGAAAACTGGAAAGCCACATGCAACAGAAACTAGATTGCTACCTAACACCATTCACAGAAATTAGCTAAAAATTGATTAAAAACTTGAATATAAGAACTGAAACAATAAAATAAATAGAAGAAAACACAGGCACTAAACTGATGGACCTTGTTTTCAGAGGAAGTTTGTGAACTTTACTCCAAAAGCAAGGGAATTAAAAGCAGAAATAAACAAATTGACTGCATCAAACTAAAAAGCTGCACAGCAAAAGAAACTATCAACAAAACAAAAAGCCAACCAACTGAATGGAGAAGATACTTACAATTGATACCTCCAGTAAGGGACTAATATCCAAAATATATAAAGAACTTATACAACTCAATGATAAATAAAACAAACAAGCCAATTTTAAAAATGGGCAGAAGACCTGAATAGATACTTTTCCAAGGAAGACATACAGATGGCCAGCAGGTATACAAAAAAATGCTCAACATCACTAGTTTTACGGGAAATGCAAATCAAAGCTTAATGAGATACCACCTCACACCTGTTAGAATGGCTATTATCAATAAGACAAGAAATAACAACTGTTGGAGAGGATTTGGAAAAAAGGGAACCCTCAAATACTGCTAGTGGAAATGTAAATTGATGCAGCCACTATGGAAAACAGTATGCAGCGTCCTCAAAATATTAGGAATAGAGACACCATATGACCCAGCAATGTCTCTTTTCGGTATCTACCTGAAAATTTTGAAAACACTATTGCAAAAATATATGTACTCCTATGTTCATTGCAGCATTATTCACAATAGAAAGACATGGAAACAACCTAAGTGTCCTTCAACCAGTAATTAGATAAAGAAGATAATATACATATATATATATATATGAGAGAGAGAGAGAGAAATGAATACTACTCAGCCAGAACAAAGATGAAATATTGCCATTTGCAAAAATATGAATGGATCTTAAGAGTATCATGCTAAATGAAATAAGACAGATGGAAAAGGACAAGAACCATATAATTTCACTCATATGTGGGATAAAAACAAAAGCAATGACTGAACAAACACACTCACAGATACAGACAACAGAATGGTGGTTACCAGATGGGAAGGGGGTGGGGGAGGATGATGAGGATAAAGGGAGTCAAATACATGGCGATGGGAGGAGACTCTTCTTCAGGTGGTGAGCCCCCAATGGAGTATACAGATGCTGTATTATAAAGGTGTACACATGAAATTTATATGTTACTAACCAATGCTACCCCAATAAATTTAATTTTAATTTTTTTTTAACTCACGATTCCTGCCTGCCTGCCTGGAGACAGCGATATAAATAGAAATGTCAAAATTTTAGACAAGGTTCGAGAAGTTCAAGTTTCCATTATCTCCATGAAGCATCACAAGCTTGGAATCAACAAGAATTTCATGAAAGTAGAACATGAAGAGCTTCAAAGACTTTCATAAAAGTACAAAATGGAGACCTTCAAATTGTCAAAGGACAGACTGAAATCAATTGAGAGATCACGTTTTTACACCACTACCCTCTACTCACTCTCAAGTAAGCCATTTTATAGTAGTCGGCACTTTCGTTTATTCCAAGTATTGATACTGTAGAAACAATCTGGAGTGTCTCATACTGAACTCAGTAAGTCCTAATTTAAAGAGAAACTGTTCATGATACGACGTGATTTATGGCAAATACTTAGAGACCAAGCTACTTAATGACTGAAGAGGTATCAGCACAATTGCTTCCCCACACTCTTTATATGCATGCTAAATATAAGGAATAAAACCTAACTGTATTCATTTCACTTTTGTTCCTTGTTCGTTTGTGCATCCAGGTGGGGATGCTGTGCTCTCCTGAGCGTAAACATTCATTTTCTAACTAACAATAACAACATCAAAGACTTAAATAGTGCTTACGGTGGACCAGGCACAGTGCTAAGTGCTTTATATGTGCTAACAGACTTAGTCCTCCCAAACGCTAATGAGGTAACTACCACTGTTATTCCCATTTTGCAGATGAGGAAAATGAAGCATAGAATTTACACAGCTGATGGTGAAGAGCCCAGAATCAAACTCAGGCCATGTGCCTCCATAGCTGATGCTCTTGTACATTATATTCAACTTCCTCCCACTTTAGAGCAGAATTGTTGTTAGTGGTAGGAGTTGCTTGCAGACAGCAGTGTATCAGAGTTAAGGATCTATGCCAGCAAACATTTGATGGATAGCATTTCTTTAAGTGGAGGCTAAATAAAATGAAAGGTGGAAGAGCTAACTGAGCAACAATGGAGACTTTCATACATTGCTTAATTTGACAAAATACTGTGGAAATGATTTGACCAGGGGATACTTCTCCACCTATGTTCTGAAAAGAAGGATTCCCTTTGGGCTCCCTACCCTCAGAACGGTATTGGCTCCATGGAACGGAAGCCTGATGGAAGCCGACTTAAACAAGCAAGGGGCTCAGTTCCACAGACAACAAGGAACAGAGGGGAGTCAGGCCAGGATTGTAACAGCTGCTCAAGGGACCAGGCTGTTTCCCTCTTCCTCCATGCGGCCTTCATCCGCAGGGTGGCTAGATGCACCCCACTTTGGAGCACCCATCCAGGAAGGTTCCAGGAAGGGAGAAGGGAAATGCCAAAAGGAATAAACTGATTCAGATCCATAGGAAAAAACTAGTTTTGTAGGAAGCCCCATCCTACATCCGCTTCTAACTCATTAGTCAGAACAACGTTACATGGTCACCGCTTACTGTAAGGGAGCCTGGGATTCTGAAATTTTTAGCTGGGCACATTAGCAGCCAGAACAAAATTAGGATTCTATTAAGTAAGGAAGAAAAGAGAATAGACTATCTTCAGACTGTCACCTGACTGCCTGGACTCCCATGAAATCCAAAAATTTGAATAGTAAAAGCTCTTCACGCACCTATTGCAGATTTTGGTGAAATTTACTTAGTTGATGGAAGTTTCTTTATTGGGTATATTCTTCATATTCTTCAAGTTTTATGTTCCCAAATGAATGGCTCTTTTTAAAGAGTTAATAGAAGCATATTATAGGCCATCTTATAAATGTGGTATTTCACAGTCTGAATTTAAGTTTATAGATATGGAGGCACCAAGAAATGCTACTTTCACTGTCTATTCACTTCCATTTCTATCAAAAATAATAGAAGCAAGGTGGACTTCCTGCATAAATGATGTATCGATGTAGCATACAGGCCAAAGACCACTGGATACAGACAAGCAAGAAACTGCAGAAATTTGAGAATAGTGAAGGGTGAACTGAGTCAGCCCGTGGCTTGTGTGGGAAGGCCAACAAACTCAAATGAACCTGCCATGGAGCAGCCACCACCATATTCATGATTTGTGCAAGAGTTTAGATTTTAAAAAAATTATCAGCCACATTAAATTAATGTTACTCATTTGAATATAATGCTTTTGCTGTTTTGTTTGTATTTAATTTATAAAGACGTTTGGTTTTATATTTGTATAACAGCTGTAAACAGAAGGAGTTTAGTCTTATTTTATTTTTATACATATTTAAATAACACTATGATCAAAACAATTTAATTCTATACTGCAGTATCAAGAGATTGTCTTTCCTTTAAAAAGTGTCTCTACACTACTCAAGTCTGAGAAACACTTCTCTATAGCTTTCTTTCTGGGAAAAAAAAAAACAAGACAACAGAGGTGATGCCATTATTTCTAAGTCAAATTCATATTCAGTTCCTGGTTGGTGAGGTACTTCACAGTTGCAACAAGTCCTAACTTTTGGGGTTGGTAATATCATTGTTTAATGGGCATCTTACACTCTGCACAAAAAAATTACAAAAAACTAAACTTGGGTTTCTGTGATCCTTTTTCAAAAAAGCTAAATGATCTCTCTCATGTGTTGGAAGTGTCTTAGAAATGCTCTAGTCCAATCATCCTGTGGGGGCACAAGTGCACAGAACTGTACAATCCCTGACAGACGCTGTCTAGGCTGTGCCTGCGTGAGGCTAAGGGGGGCTTCTGAATACAGTGATGTCTGTGATGTGATTTTAAGCTGTTCATTGCTTGCTGTGATTCATTTCCATGACTTAAGTCTTATCTGGAGTGTTCTGCTGAGTGTTTTTTTCCCCCCCCCAATGTTCCAATGCTGAGTGAGTTTTTGATGGAAATTAGTGAGGGAGCTGAGGTCAGGGTGAGTTCATCATGGCGCACAGTCGAGATGCAGCCAGGGTGCTGGAGCCCAGTAACAGACGGGGCTTGGAGCAGGTAAGCCGTTTTGGAAATTGGCACAAATCTTCAGGAGAAATTTAGACTTTTGGGGGCCCTGCGGTTTAAATAACCATTTCTGGACCTCAGGAGCTAGAAAGATCCCTTCTTACTACCATCTCTCAAGTCAGGAGGCACTTCTGAGCCATCCGAACAACTTCGACAAGCACATCCACTGTTTTTATAGATTTTCAAAAGAGATATAAAAGGTGCTGAAAATGATTAATGCTTTTATCAATGATCAATAACACATTAACTAATTTTCTTTTAGTTTTTCTAAGTTACGAACTGGCAACACCAGTGTTTCTACTGTCCTTTCTCCCAAGAAAACACTTCCAATGGGATAGTCATGGCCTTCAAATGCTATTTGACCTTCAACAAGCGACAAAAACCCAGTAAGAAATGTTTTAAGAAAATGTCACCGTCACTGATAATAATCCTAGTCCTTGAATCCCAATGTATCTTTGTTAGTCTAAGTACTGCGAACTTTCTAGGTGATCACACCAAAGGAGTTTTAAATCAACCATAAGCCTCCTATGTTAATTTATTCGCTCATTACACTCAACATCAAATCGATTTTCACAAAACAATAAACAAAACCCAACAAAAAGCAAAAAAAGGAAACAACAGAACAAATATATGACTATAATGTTTTACCTTACGATCTGCTTCTCCTTTTGCTGTTCTTTAAAATGCCCCCTTATGGGTTTGCCTAGGGTTAACTGTTCATTTGCAAATCTTTACTAAAAATAGTTGGATAGCGGGCAGTAAATAACTAAAACATAGACTAGCAAAACGTAGCAGCCAATAACACGTGGGTGCTATAGATGAAATAATTCCAGTACATCTCTGGTCTTGCAGGGATAGACCAGTCATACTAGCATCAGACATGGGGACTTGTTAGAAATGCAAATTCTCAGGCTCCACTCCAGACTGACTGAATCAAAATCTAGGTTAATTGACCTGTGTTTATAGAAGTTCTCCAGGTGACGCTGTTGCATGCTAAAGTTTGAGAACCACTAGTTTTAAGTGAAATTTGATATTTTTAATGTTGAAAGCCCAGCTCCCTTACAGAGCAACAATGATAAGAAATCATTATAAGAAGTGATGGGATTAGCGTATTTTTTATGACAATAACATGCATATGTTTCAAATAAAAAGAAATGAGTATTATTTTCCTTGTGAACAAAATTTTTATAGTGTTTGAATATATGGAGGAAGGGGTGGGAAAACATCTATTTTTAAATTGTTTCAGCTAAAATTTGAAAGAAATATGTGGCCATCAACATACAGTCAACACTGCACTATTTAGTGCTACGCTGATCTATAATCCGACCTGTGGTCTGTGGCTATTAACAACCAAGTTGAAGATTGGCTATACTGTACATCTCATTCACTAATTCTTTCATAATATTAAATCATGTCACCAAAAAAAGTGGTCCTTCTAAATAAATCACAATTAGAACAAATCATGTCATTACCCATTTATTTAATTACCACAACTAGAGGATTTCCTAGTAATAAAAGGAAATATGGCTTAAGCAGAAGAGCCATAATTTCAAGTTCACTTCTTATTTGAGTCATAAACTAAAGATTAGTTCTCCAGTTTAAGAACATTCCTGAGAAAAAGATGAAATATGTTGGAATCATTAGAAAAACTATCAAAACCTGTGTTGCTCCCTCCTTCCCTTAGGCTTCAATTTGTGTAAACTCAATACTTTTAGACACAATGACTTTTTAAAAGGCCGTTAATAAAAGGCAGTTCTGGTGTGAGGACTGATGAACAATCTACTCCCTTGTCAAACACTATATAAAAGTTGATTTGGAAGCAATACTCTGATTCCTCCTGGAGCCTACCTGTCTACAGGTGAAGATTTGGAATTCCGTGGCTTCTTTACTTGGGCATACAAAGCATCCATCATATGTCCTTCTCTTGGGCTCTGAGGTCTGGCGTTGAGAGCCATGGAACCCTCATAAGACGAAATTGCTCCATACATCAACTCATCATCACAGCCAAGTGTCCGATGAAAGTCTTGGATTTCAGCATAGTCACGTTCTCGAGCTTGTCGCTCTCTAAATTCTCGAGTTTTGGCTTGAATCCTGTAAAATTATTACAAAATTGGAATAAGAGAAGCCTGCTTTAAGAACTGCGTATAGAAACATTCATCAAAATATGTTGTAAAACACATTTCATTTTATACAACTATAATAAAATTGATAGTATAAATGTTATACTCATTTTAGATTGTCAAGGTAATGCCATGGATGCTCAAAAATAATCATTTCAGGGGCTGGTCTGGTGGCTCAGGCGATTAGAGCTCCATGCTCCTAACTCCAAAGGCTGCTGGTCTGATTCCCACATGGGCCAGTGGGCTCTCAACCACAAGGTTGCCGGTTCAACTCCTCGAGTCCCACAAGGGATGGTGGGCAGCACCCCCTGCAACTAAGATTGAACACGGCACCTTGAGCTGAGCTGCCGCTGAGCTCCCGGATGGCTCAGTTGGTTGGAGCACGTCCTCTTAACCACAAGGTTGCCGGTTCCACTCCCGCAAGGGATGGTGGGCTGCGCCCCCTGCAACTAGCAATGGGCAATTGGACCTGGAGCTGAGCTGCGCCCTCCACAACTAAGACTGAAAGGACAACAACTTGAAGCTGAATGGCACCCTCCACAACTAAGATTGAAAGGACAACAACTGAACTTGGAAAAAAGGCCTGAAAGTACACACTGTTCCCCAATAAAGTCCTGTTCCCCTTCCCCAATAAAAAAAAATAAAAAAAATATTTAAAAAAATAATTTCAGATAGCTTATGTTCATGTCAATAACATATAGTCATGATTTACATCTTAATTTAAATTTTCATTTATTAACTAGGTTTAATAATTTACCAGGAAAAGATAGTTTTAGGCATTCACTTGGGTTTTAGTCATGAACTCTTTTAAGGCAAGAAGTGATTTTTTTAAAGTTACACACACACATACTATATATGTACACTTTCATGAGTGGGTGCATAATTTATAAATATTATTAATTATAAATATAACATACACATTCAACATACTATGAAGCTTAAATATGAATCCACACTATAATGCTTTACTAATGGCAAAAAAGATCTCGTTTAATGACACCAATTTCAATTTTATGTGATGTATACAGAACTGGCAAATCCTGAGATAAACGACAAGAAGGCATGTATCCAATCAAATTCTGAAGTAAAAGTTGCCTGTGCTATAACTAAGGAACTGACCTTAAATAACTACTTTTGCTTAAGATGTATTTAAATATTTCCTAAGATTTTATTAAGCTAGTTAGTACAAAATCCTCTTCAATCAATAATATATTGATATAATTTATGTTCTAAGTCAATCTTATTTATCTAAAAATAGAATTTTGATGATTTTTGATGGTGTTTGATAAGGAAAATGTTTTTGATCATGTGTAAGGAAAACATAATTACAAATACAAATGTTTACTTAAAAATGAAGTCTTGTTTATATTAAACAATGTTTTAGACTGAGTTTAATATTTTACTGCAAAATTATTTGCTTTTTCCATATTTGAAATAGACCACTGCTTGCATAAATAACATATAAATATATACTCAAAAGAATACAGAAAAGATACAAAAATGAGATGAACAGAACAAAAAAAAAGAAAAAGAAAACTATAAACTGAAATCCCTCATGAATATAGGAATAAAAATCCTTAACAAAATATTAGCAAATAGAATTTAGCAATATATAAAACAAACTATGACCAAGTGATGTTTTATATGGGAATGTAAGCCTGGTTCAACATTCAAAAATCAATTAATGTGGGTGGCCGGATGGCTCAGTTGGTTAGAGCGCGAGCTCTGAGCAACAGAATTGCCGGTTAGCTTCCTACATGGGCTTGTGAGCTGTGCCCTCTGCAACTAGATTGAAACAACTTGAGCTGAGCTGCCACTGAGCTCCTGGTGGGAGGCCGAATGGCTCAGTTGGTTAAAGCGCCTGCTCTTAACCATAAGGTTGCCGGTTTGACTCCCACATGGGATGGTGGGTGTGCCCCTTGCAACTAAGATGGAAAACGGTGACTGGTCTTGAACCTGAGCTGTGCCCTCCACAACTAAGATTGAAGGACAACAACTTGACTTAGAGCTGATGGGTCCTGGGAAAAAAACGCACTGTTCTCCAATAAAATCCTGGAAATACACACTGTTCCCCTTCCCCAATAAAAAAATCTTTACAAAAAAATAAATCAATGTAATTTACTATATTAATAAGCTAAAGATTAAAATCACATGCTTATATCAATTGAGAAAGAAAAAGCCTCTGCTAAAATTACACACCCACCATGACAGAAACTCTAAAAAAACGAGTAATATAGAAGAACTAACTTCTTAAACTTGATAAAGAGCAGCTATAAAAAAGCCTATTGGTAACATCATACATAATGGAGAAAGACTGAATGCTTCCCTTAAGATTAGGAGAAAGGTAACGAGATCTGTTCCCATCACTGTAATTCAGTGTAGCACTGGAAATTCTAGACAATGCAATACGCTACAAAATGAAATAAATAGCATACAGATTAAAAAGGAAGAAATAAAACCATTCTTATTTGTAGATGACACCATGATCTATATAGAAAACCCCAAGGAAGCTACAAAAACTTCTAGAACTAAAAAGCAAGTTCAGCAAGGTAACAGGATACAACATTAACATACAAAAATCCACTGAATTTCTATATGCTGGCAATGAACATGGAAGTTGAAATGAAAATATACTGCCATTTATAATCACTAAAAATGAAATGTATAGATACATAAATATAAACAAACTAAAGGTTGGTTTATAGAAATGTATAAAAATATACAGATATAAATGTAACAAAACAAGTCCAGACCTTGTATGCTGGAAATCACACAATGCTGATGAAAGAAATCAAAGAAGATCTTAAAAAGACAGACATACTGTGATTATAGATGAAAGACTCAACATAGTAAAGAAGTCAATTTTCTGGAAATCCTAGCCATAGCAACCAGACAAGAAAAAGAAATAAAAAGCATGCAGATTGGAAAAGAAGAAGTAAAACTCATCATTTACAGATGACATGATACTATACAGAGTACCAAAAAATCCACCAAAAACTATTAGAACGAATATCTAATATATGAATTCAGTAATAGCAGGATACAAAATTAATATTCAGAAATCGTTTGAATTTTTATACATCAATAATGAACTATCAGAAAGAGAAATGAAGAAAACAATCTCATTTATAATTGCATCAAAAAATAAAATACGTAGGAATAAATTTAACCAAGGAGGTAAAATACCTGTACTCGAAAAATTATAAGACATTCAAGAAAGAAATTGAAGAAGACACAAATAAATGGAAGCATATACCCTGCTCATGGATAGGAAGACTAATATAGTTGCAATGCCCCTACTAACCAAAGCAACCTATAGATTCAATACAATCCCTATTAAAATATCAAGGCATTCTTCACAGAACTAGGACAAATAATCCAAAATTTATATGAACCGTAAAAGACTCTGAATAGCCATGGCAATCTTGAGAAAGAAAAACAAAGTTGGCGGTATAATGCTAACTGATATCAAACTATAATACAAAGCCATAGTAATCAAAACAGAATGGTATTGGCATAAAAACAGACACATACATCACCAGAACAGAATGGAGAGCCCAGAAATAAACTCACATCTATACGGTCATTTACTCTATAACAAAGGAGACAAGAGTATACAATGGAGTATAGACAGTCTGTTCATTAAATGGTGCTGGGAAAACTAGACAGATATATGCAAAAAAAAAAAAAAAGAAGAAGAAAAGAAAAGAAACTGGACCACCTACTTACTCTATATACAAGAATAAACTCAAAATGGATTAAAGAATTAAATGTAAGATCCAAACCATAAAGATCTGGAAGAAAACATAGGCAGTAAACTGTCCGACATTGCCCTTAGTAATATTTTTTTTTTTTCTGATTTATCTCCTCAGGCAAAGACAACAAAATAAAAAAATAAATAAATGGGACAACATCAACATAAAAAGTTTTTTTCACAGCAAAGGAAACCGTCAACAAAATGAAAACACATCTTACTGAATGGGAACAAATTATCTGTCAATGATACATCTGATAAGGGGTTAATATCCAAAATTTATAAAGAACTCATACAACTCAACATGAAAAAAACCAAACAGTCCAATTAAAAAATGGGCAGAGGCCCTAAATAGACATTTCTCCAAAAAAAGACATATACATTGCCAATAGACACATGAAAAGATGCTCAACATCTCTAATCATCAGAGAAACGCAAATTAAAACCACAATGAGCTATCACCTCACAACTGTCAGAATGGCTATCATCAATAAATAAAAATACAAGTATAGATGAGGATGTGGATGGAGAAAAGAGAAACCTCATGCACTGTTGGTGGGACTGCAAACGGTTTGGTGGGTCCTCAAAAAATTAAAAATAGAATTACCTTATGACCTAGAAATTTCACTCCTGGCCATTTATCGGAAAAAATCCAAAACACTACTTTGAAAAGATATACGCACCCCTATGTTCACTGCAGTGTTACTTACAATAGCCAAGATATGGAAGCAACTGAAATGTCCATCAATAGGCTGGGTAAAGAAGATGTAATACATATATACAATGGCGTATTACTCTACCATAAGAAAGAATGAAATCTTACCATTTGCAACAACATGGATGGACCTAGAGAATATCATGCTAAGTGAAATAAGTCACACAGAAAGACAAAAACATATGATCTCACTTATATGTGGAATCTAAAAAATAAAATAAATGAACAAACAAAACAGAAACAGACTTATAGATAAAGGGAACAAACTGATGGTTACCAGATGGAATGGGGGTTGGGGACTGAGTGAAAAAGGTGAAGGGATTAAGAAGTACAAATTGGTAGTTACAAAATAGTCATGGGGATGTAAAGTACAGTATAGGTAATACAGTCAGTAATATTGTAATAACTATGTATTGTGCCAGGTGGGTGCTAGATTTACTGAGGCATCACTTCATAAATTATATAAATGTCTACCACTATACTGTACACCTGAAACTAATATAAATAATACTGAATGTCAACTATAACTGAAAAACATTTTAAATTAAAAAAAATCTTAAAAAAATAAATTCTAATATGCTTTATAAAAATAAAAGATTCACTCAACAAGAAAAAAAGAAGTCAATTCTTTCCAGGGTTATATATAGGTTTAATGTAACTCCTATAAAAATCTCAGCAAGATTCTTGTAGATATAGACAAGATTATTTGTAAATTTAAATGGAAAGGCAAAGGATAGATAGAATAGCTAAGCAATTATGGAAAAGAACAATGAGGTGGGAGCAGTCACACTCCCTGATTGCAAGACTTGTAATATCACTATAGTAATCAAGACTCTGTGGTTTCTGTGGAGGGACAGACACACAGATCAATGCAACAGAATTAAAAACCCAGAAATAGCCAATAAACATGACCAACTGATTATCACAATTGTGCAAACACAATGCAATGGAATAAAATAGCATTTTTTTTTTTACAAATAGTGCTGGAACAATTAGATATCCACAGACAAAAACTAAAACAAAACAAAACAAACACACAAAAAACACCCTGAATTTAAACTTCACACCTTATACAAAAATTAGCTCAAAATGGATCACAGATTTAAATGTAAAACTATAAATCTTTGGAAGAAAACATAAAAGCTTTAGGACCTAGTGCTTGGTGAAGAATTCTTAGAAATGATATCAAAAGCATGACCCATAAAAGAAAAAAAAAACCCACATAAATTGAACATTATCAAAATTAAAAGCATTTTTGTGAAAAACTCTATTAAGAGAATGAAAAGACAGGACTTCAAGAAAATGTTTTCAGATCACATATTTGACAAAGGAGTCATGTCCAGAATATACAAAGAAAACTCAAAACTCAAAAGATGTGAAGCAATATTTCTCTGAAAAGAATACACAGATGACAAATAAAATCATGAAGAGATGTTCAACATCACCAGCCATTAGGGAAATGCAAATCTGAGACCACAATAAGCTATCACTACACACCTATTAGATCAGCTAAAATTAAAAAAAGAAAAGTGATAATATCAAATGCTGGCAAGGAATCAGGAAAACAGGATCTCTCACACATTGCTGTTGGAAATGTAAAATGGTACAGACACTCTGGAAAACAGTCTGACAGTTTCTTACAAAACTAGACATACACTTACTGTAACACTCAGCAATCGCACAGCTGGGCATTTATCCCAAATAAATGAAAATTTAAGTCCACACAAAATCCTGGACACAATTGTTCATAGATATTTCTAATATTTAACAACTGGAAATAGCCAAAATGTCCTACAAAAGGTAAATGATTAAGAAACTCAGGTACATACACATCACAGACTCCTACTCAGAAATACAAATGAACAGACTACTGATACACATGGCAACTTGAGTTGATCTCAAGGGCATTAAGCTATGTGGAAAAAAAAGTCAATCTGAAAGGTTGCATACTATAAGATTTTGTTTCTATAACATTCTCACAATGACAAACTTACAGACATGGTGAACGGGTTAGTGGTTGCTGGGGGTTAGCTGTGGTGGGAGCAGAGGGGTGGGTGTCACTATACATAGAAGCATGACGATCTTCGTGATGGAATAGTTCTGCCTCTTCATGGCAGTGGTGGTCACATGAATCTATGTGCTACAATGACACAGAACCATATACACACACGGTGCCAATGTCAACTTCCTGGTTTTGACATTGTATTGTAGTCATGTAAGTTGTAGCTGTTGAGGGAAACTGGATGAAGGGTACACAAGACCTCTCTGTACCATCTGTGCAACTTCCTAAAAATCTAAAGATATTTCAAAATAAAGTTTATTTGTTTGTTTTTCAAAAGCTGGAATATGGTCACATAGCATTGCAAGCAAAATTTTAATTTTTCTCTCTTGTTTTTCTCTTTTATCCCTATTATGTCAGTCTTGTTTTCCAAATTTTGGACCCACCAGGTCAAATTGCTCTAATTTCCCTTATTTCCCAGGTATAAAATGGAAGTACTTAAAATTCACTTTGCTCAGAGCTTCTCAAAAGGGGCCCAGTGACAATTGAGAAAGGACAATTTGTGGTTGTTCAGAACTTTCTTACACAACTGGTTCCAGTCACATATCACCAATCAGTGTCTCCCAGCCATCAGGGCAACAAAAATTGGTTCATCTATTCCCCAAACCTCTCTAGGATAAGATCTTATTTCCCGAGTTGAGAACCAATGCCTTTCTTACCTTAAAAGAGAATATTGGAAAATTAGAAATTTTTATCAGGAGAGGCCTAGAATCTAATATACCTAAGTCCCATATACAGTCTCTGTAACAAAAATAGCAACTCAAAATCTAATGTCAAATTTACCTAATTTATACTAGATTTTTTGTTATAGTCAACTTCATTCATTTAGAACAATGACAGTGAAGGATGTTATAAAAGCTGATTACCACTAAATATTAAATACTCGTATCCATGATGAAAAGTTCAGGTAATTCAGAGATAATTTTATTCTTTGTACTATACTGTGTTTTTGACTCTATTCATACAAAGCAACTACAGAGTAAGGGAAATGACTTCTTTTCTTCCACTCAATGGGATATTAACTTGAAGCTCAATTATGATCACTTATCTGACAATCCACTTTACTACTATTTTTGGTTATATCGGACAATCACCTAATCTTATAGGTAATATCCAGGGTGACTGGGCATTCACGAAAGTCTTGAAGTTTGGGAACCTGAAGAAATTTGGAGGACTACAATAGAAATAAAGCCAGAAGTTCAGAATTTAGAGAACCTCCTGAAATCAAGGGAGCGACAGATTGGTTTATAAATGAGTGAACCCTATGGTGCTTGAACTTTAGTTCATTGAAAGTGAAGATAATCCAGCTTACTTAAGTTGGAAAGTGCAGCCCTGTTAAGAAAGGAGGCCATCACAAAAAGAAAACACGAACATTCTCATCTCCAGGGAAGCATGAACCTAGTCTCACCAAACTTCTTGCACATCAGTTTCATTATATTATTGATGGGATGGAGACTAGAATGTGCTTTTGTTTCAAATCAGAGAAAGAAATGGTCATTGGGGGTCAATTTCTACCAAGTCAATTGCTCAGGAGAAATGCTCAGCAGCATGAGGTACTATTCATAAAGCCCAGTTCTCAATTGCTTTCTTTTACCCAAATTTACACATTCTTACTAATTGCCTCTAAGCATTGAATCCAACACACATTACAGTCACATCAATGTTACCTTCTAGAAACATTTTTTCTAAACTCCAACAACAAAAGAAATGATATTTTTATTGTTTGTTTTGTCATCACCAATGAATTTATCTCCAAAGTTATAAAAGCTGTTTGCACCCCTCTTTTCCACCCAGGTGGCTCACACTTGTGATGAAAACATTAGAATAAAACTACAGCATACCTGTGGAGGACAAAGACGAGAGTAGTGCTGGCAAAGGCTAACAAATCTGATTACTAGCCTGAACTAATATGCATCTTAAAGTTCATTCTAGAACTTTAAGTTTCTTACAAAACTAGACATACACTTACTGTATGTCTAATGAAGCTTGCTGTGCAAATGACACGGAAAAGTAGATTTTTAAAACTAGGAACACATTGTGGGTTTTGTGAATTTTCGTGACAATTTGCAGTCAAATTATGAAAAGACACAAATTATTTTCTTTATTATGTACTTTTAGACTTGAATATCTTGCTTATTATAAAGTGAGAAAAGAGACTTTGTAATACAACAAAAGAGTTATATTTACATGTTGTATGTTTTCATTGTTTATGGAGGAACTTATTTCAGGAAAGAAATAATTGGCTGAGGGGAGAAAACATTTTTGGTTACCTAATAAAAATAGCATAGTTTCTTAAGGAAACTCTTAAAAAAGATAATATATCTTGCAGTTGAGCCCTTAATGGTTCCAGATGGTCACTGCTATAAAAGAACACCCCTTCTATTCTTTTATTGTGACCCTTAGGTCACAAATTATCTCTAAGATATAAGAGTCATTCCTTTCTCTGAACAGTTAGGTTGTTGTTTAGCATTATCCCACCCATTTATCTCAGGCCAAACCTCAGCAATGACAAAAGTCATTAGCCCAAAACTTAGCATAAGAAATAAATACATACTGCTTTAAGCATTTCAGAAAGCCCTTCCTAGTTATAAATGAGAACTATTCTGAAATTTAAAGGATTACAGACAACTGGACCAACTGACGTCGTGGGGCAACCTCTTCATGGACTATTTCCCTAGCCTTGAAATTGAAAAAAAAATTTAAAAAAATTGAAACTACAATTAGAACTTTTTACTAAGACTCTAAAAAGGTTAACAAAGAATTTATCATTTCAATTTGTTATGTTGAAACATAAATATTCACACCTTTCCTTTTTGTTAAAAAAAGTCTTTTCCATTATGATAATGAAATTGTCTTGAACCTGCATAGAAAATAATACACAAAATAATGTAATATACTAAAGTAATAAGGTTAATTTCTTTCCTGCTGTCACTAAATTCATGCTAACAGTCTCTTTAGCTTGACATCAATTAATGATTTCAATTCCAGACTCTTGTCGCAGTGTTCACCACCCTTTTCTGTAATTAAGATGGATGATGCACAACGAAGATAAAACATACAAAACTTCTGTTCTTGTAACATTTCTATTCATTAGGATTTTTGCTTTTACAATAAATGGCTTTTAGCACTAATTGCAGTAGAGTAAGATGAAAGTAACTTTTTTATGACTGTTAAGTACTGTCTTGATACATCCAAAAAAGGTGTAAGGCATGAGAAACACTATTGAGTGACCAACTCCTCAGGATGAAAAAAATCGATGGTGGACTTAAATTACTCCATTATATCCAAAATACTTCTAACTCCAAAGCTTATGAAGCTTTGCTACATAAAGTTACCAATGGTGTATTTTTTCAAAAAACTCTTAAGAAACAGAAATTGACCTTTAATGATTTTAAGTTCTAAAAAATGCTGTTAACGTCTACAGAAGATAACATATACTAATATTAATTTAATAAAATTTTTAAAAATAAATTTCAGATTGCTGCATATTAGACCATTGTTAACCACCTTCAAAACAATGTTTAAGATCTTGCAATCAACTCTTTGGGGAAACATTTTACCCACAACTTATTATACTGTCATCTAGAAACCTAATTCTAGGAAGAAAGTTCCTGGATCTTTTCCCAATAGTATTTCCTCTCTCTAAAAATAAAAAAATCAGTATTACTGAAATTCATCAACTAAAACCCAAATTCATGGCAGAATAAAATTTAAGCTACAAGACAACTGGAACAGTTCAGTTTAAAGCAGTTTTTAGTCATCTGATGAAATCCTCTATTTGTCCCTCAAAACACTTCAGTAAATGGCAGACTTCAGAAACACTGCGGCTCGACTCATCAGTGCTTTAACTTACCCTGCTAGGTCAATCTAGCAACTGCCACCTACCAACATAGAAGCTGCCAATTTGGTGTCTATGCTGAATTCTCAAATGAGGGACAAGATTTAACTAAATTTCTTACTTTAAAAAATATGTAAAATATTCCATTTCAGTAACAATAAAAACATCATCAACAACAAAAAACATCAATAGCAAAAATGTCATAACTTTAAGTGGGATGTTAGTATCTTTGTAATATTGAAGTAGAAGTTCCTTGGGAAGAAAAGCCTTACACATTCGAAATGGATCCTTAAAAAAATTGCTTGAGTTTAAGAACAACTGTTTTGAAGGTACAATTCCATTTCAAGGGAAGAATGTGAGTTGCTGAAATCCGCAGTGGTACCTGCTAAGGAAAAAAGACCAGAGGCCCAAAATGGAGCCACTTGTGCTAAAGCCCATGACACCAAACTTAGACTTAATTAATACCTGACTCAACTGCAGTTTCAACCTTCTCTGGGAATGTAATCTTAATCGATCTTCTAGAATCTTCTAGTCAACACCAATGAAGCAATCGTTCACGTGGGCCCTTTCCATGTCCTTCAAAGGAAGCTGAGACAATCTGCCTGATAAGAACCCCAACTTCTCCTAAAGGAAGGTAACCTTGCCTGGAACAGTCCCTTCTATTCTTTTACTAATGGTTTTCTTGTCCAGCTCAATTTCCTATAAAACACTTCTGTTTGCACAGCTCCTCAGAGAACCTCTCTACTTGCTAGATGGGATGCTGCCCGATTCATGAATCATTCAATAAAGCCAATTTGACCTTCAAATTTCCATGAACTGAGTTTTTGTTCTTTATCATATCTTATACTAGGTGGGAGGAAAAGTTAAATTTCATCCCTTAATGCTAAAATGAGATACCAGTTTTAAAATATAAAATGGTTAAAAGTTGTAAAAGAGATAAAAAACAAATAAAGCTTTTATAGAAATACTACTAACCACTAACAGAACCAAAATTTTTAAAGAATATAAGCAGTTAAAAGAATGCATGTGCCCCCGCCCCCCACCACTCCTTCGAAGACCTTTGTGTGAGGGTAAGGATAGGAAACCTCACTGTGGGTATAGAATATTTCCATTTTGCTAAATTCATAAGTTCTTGGGAGCTAGACCTAGACCCCAAATTATCATCTTTATGAAGTATTTATTATTAACTCTAGCCCGATCAATCTCTCCCCTTCCCAAAGCTCCACAGTCACCTATTTTCACAATTGATTATATTGTTTTATATCAATTTTTTAATGTTAACATATTAAAATATTTCCCCCTTCTTAACAAAGGAAAGGATCCCTGAGAAAGGGAATATAATAACAATAACAATAACAATAATAATAATAAATTATATATTACATTGTGTATTCAATATATTGTTCAACAATAAAAACTTCTCTTTTATACTTACTAATAAAATGCTAGAATAATATTTCACTAACCAAAACACACACACACACACACACACACACACACAAACACACACACTCACAGATATTCATTCATTCACATTATGTTTGGGCTTTCCCAAGTATCAAAGCACCTACAAATTTTTCCTACTCAAAGAGGTGCTACAATCCCAAATACACCTAAGACAGCTCTCATGAATAACAGAACCGCATTTTCCTACTCCAATTACAGCCTTTCAATAAAATCAGTGTGCGTGCACACTTAAGACTTAATTTGTGCAAGTTAACAAACTTAAAAATTTTTGTTCACCTGTATGATAAACATGATCTAGTTAGACATAGCTAAGTAGAGATAGAGATACTGAGACAGAGATGGAGATACAAAGATATAGACATAGATATAGATATATAGATAGATATGGGAATTTAATAAATATATTAATAAATGCTTGCTAAAACTAATCCCACTTAGAGTTGACTTTCCTAAAAGGTTCAAGAGGTCAGAGAAAATATGAAAAACTCTGCTATAGTATAGAAAAATATATTTTTCAATAAAAAATCAAGCTTTGTTTGAATGACAATGTGTGACCTAAATGAAAAGGTTATCTGGATTATCTGAATTCTAATGTCAGAATTCTGGGAACCCGAAACTAAGTTTTATGTCAAATGAGCAAAAACTTTTTTTTGCTTTAGACACATAGGGAATGCACCTATTATTGCTACATAGATTGTTTCTCCTGTGCTTTCACTAACTTTTTATTCATGCACTTTAAACTTTATTACTACATTATATGGTATATAACAAAAAAGTTAACTTCTGCAAAAAACAAGTGAACGTATGTCATCTGCCAAATAGGACCTTACCAACTAAGAGACATTACAAAAAAGTTTTTATGAAAATTTAAACTAATTACTCAAAGCAGATAATGGGAACGGTAAAACTGAAAAGAGAAATACCAGTGAATTTGAACCAAATGCAGAAATGTCATAAACGCTTGCTAAATGATACACCAAAAACTGGGATTACACCACGTAGGCCTAGTATTTAAAATGCAAGGCTTTGAATGGTGATTATCACTTTGAATAATGGAATATTTCAAGCCATACATTTTCTTAGCAGATTTATAAATACCTTTCATATACTGGGAGAATTTTATAAGAAGTTCATTAACTTTTTCATGTCTTCATACAAGAATTCAATCCCCTTGGAAATATTTCCAAGCACAACTTACTAGGTAGATACAGATAAAATCATAATAGGTATCCCTTGCTGAGTAACTACAAAATGCAAGCCAGTTAACATTATAAATCTCATTTAATAGAATGAGTAACATATGAGGTAAGTATTATTTTAGAGTTGGGGGAGTTTGGCCAGAGAGCACAGCTAATATTTCATCTTTGAGACCTTCTTTCCTTCTTTCTGTTCTTCTTTCTCATCCTCCGTTTATACAGACTTGGCCTTATTCCAGAAAGCATTTAACATGATTTTCTAAGAATGTGTAAAAGTGCAAAATAAATCAAAATGAAAGTACATGTTAACTTTTTAAAAGTAAGTATGTGAGGAAATATGTATTTTTTATAGGAAAAAAAATAGAATGGCATAAACCAGTATGATAACAGTGGTATTAGTACAGATAAGTTTTTGTTTCCTTATTTTTGTTTCAAATTTTCTACAGATTTAGAGTTAGAATAAATTTAGAATTAGACCTTAAAATGTATGTGTTTTAAACAGGTGAGAAACATGTGGGAAAGAGAAAACTGAAAAAGAAAGATGGCACAGGACTAAGATTCACAAGTACACAAAACAGAAGCCATGAAGTAGAGGCAGCTGAAACCTGGCTCTAAACTTGCTCATGGATCTAGAAAACAATCAACAGACCTCCACAGTCAGTTAGATGAGTGAGGGGGATGGATATGGTTCGACCAGGAGCCAAAGGTTGATTGTCTATTCCTATCTTGATGACTTATAATGTACCTTAACATAATTAGGGTTTTGAGAAATAACGGAGTAAGGAAATATGCATAAATTGGTTTAACTGAGTATTTCTTAAACATATTTGCACATGGAACCCCCTTCCGCTGCTGAACACTTTTTTGGGAAACCCTGCACTACACTGTTTATACAGCAACTATTAAAACCGTAAGTGGAGATATCACTGGAGCAATAACACAAAAGAAAGCCAAAATGTTACTTCTGACAGTTGGTCAACAGAAAAATCTATCACTGTGCTTCATAATGGAAGCTAAGTGGACCTGAAGATACATAGATCATTTAACTGAACATGTTCTACTTAGGGTTTGGAGTCCAATCGTTCACATAGTGGAAATAAATCAATAGGGGCTCCGTCCCTGGGCACGCCAAAAAGAAGAACCAGTAAGAGGCAGTAAGCACTGAATTCACACCTTAACTCCAAACACGAATTGCTTTGCTTCATTTCCCCGCCTAGGCCAAAATGTGGCCAACAGCATCTCTGAAAGGCTGGTGTACCTAGGCTCAAAGCTCAGAACTGGAAGTCAAAATAGCACATCACGGGGCCAGCTAACTCCACCCTTGGCATCATCCACAGATTCCCCCTTCTCAAGAGACCTCAGGCATGCAGGCTCAAGTCTGTGACAGGGCAGGACTAGTGTGACCAGAGAACAGATCCATGCAGCGATCTTCCTCATACATTGTCCTCTGTGGACAGCATGTATTCATGACTCATCTCCCAGTGATGGCAGTGAGTGAAAGGGAAGAGGAGGAAGTTAGCAAGAATGAAGTCAAATTCAATCTCAGAACCACGCTAAAAAGAATCTAATTCACTTTCACGATCTCAATAGATATTAACGTGGAAGGAAAACATTTTAAATTATGTCCATTGTCCTTTTAATTTTTCAATATTTATATCTTGAGTAACATTTATATTTTTTCAATATTTATGCCTTGACTGTAAGGATGTGTACGGACAAATACTATTTTGGTATGTAGACATGTCATAACTAATAACTAAGGAATGTCAAGTTTTATATGGAATCAGTCAAAATAATTTTTGGAACTCATAGCTACAGTGGTAAATAATGTTGCAGGGGATGCTTTATGACTAATCAGCAGTGAAGTGATGAGAATATCAGCAGTGGTTTATTTACTTTTATCTATTTCTCCAATCAAATTCTTCCCAAAGAAGTTGCAGTTTCCAATCTCAAAAGGAGCTTGGCCAATGCCAACAGACAGAATAGAAAGGACATACAAAAGGCTTGCTCCATCAAAATAACAAGCACTAAACACGCTCCACTTAAGTAATTCATGCATTCACTTGCCCTATTATAAGACCCATGAGTTTTAAAAAAAACATACTTGTAAAAATTCTTATTAAAATACAAAGTCAAAGTATAATAGTTTTCTTAAATTATGAAGCTAATTGATTTTTTAATGGACCATTCACTTGTTCCTTGACCCTAAAAGATTTTTTTTCTTAGGCCTCCTGGATGTTGTAAATTCATTATGATCTACCTAGTAGTTCCCAGAAGTATTGCACTATTAAAGGTATAGAGGTGGAGATTAAAAGCAAAACTGAGAAGTGAACTGTGCCTTAGGCAAATTAATAATACAAGTGAAACCATTATGTAAAAATCATTGTCTGGCTGGAAATATTTGACTATGCATTATAAAAGTATTTTGAAAAATATTGATAGAATTCTGCAATGAAACACAGCCATAATCTTAAACTATAAAGAAGGAATATTTAGAATATGAAAAATGGTACAGGATTAATGAAGCTATTCCCTTTGGCTGGCATCACGATAGGGAAGAAGTATAATATTTCTATCGCTCAGATTGTTCTCTAATCAAATCACATATTTGCCTGTGGATAAATCTGAGTTCATACATTTACCTAATATATACTCTTCCTTTAGGGACAAGAAAGTCTCTTAGAATAGAAGCTGATAGTACTAAGTGACTAAATGCCATATTACACAGCTAAGGGATACTGTGTGCCTTGGCTTAAAAATGGTAAGTTTATTAATAAGTTTGGGGATCCCATATTAGTGAGGATTAGAGAGAGTCCTAGAAATTAAGACAGGTAGAATGATATTTAGAAAATAAAAATTGGGGAAGAAATAGTGGAATAAACCCAGACTTGCATCACAAATTAGAAGTCCATATTTTTTCCCACTTAAATATTTTATGTTTTGAAAAGCTACAAACAGAGAATCAGAGTAATTATCCTAGCTAAAAGAAGAAACCTCAGCAGTATTAAAAATGAATGGAAACATGTCTAAACATGAATAGCTTTTATAGAAAACTGTGGTAGGATATTATTTTTAGTTCTTTCATTCACTGTGTAACGTAAGAGCAAAAGTGCCATGGATCTAGAGTTGTAGTAGGAATACTGGACTCTGCCCTAAAGATGCTGAACTGTAATACTAGCTACAGATAATAATTTGCTTTATAACCTTGGTCAAGACACTAGAAACTCCCTTACATCCTAGATTATAAAACAGACACACTATCTCTTCTGAGGCAGCTCTGAAAATGAAATGTGATGATACAGAGGCATTCACTGTAGGCCCGTAAATTGTAATAACAAAATTGTGAGGTGCTTTCCCATCCCGAGAATTATAATGAGAACGATTCTAATCACTTATAAAAATAGTTTTCAAGTATCTACTTAAAGTAACTCTTCATTCCTTTCCATTTCATTGGCCTTTGGGTTCTCAACATGGAATGATTCAACAATAGACAATGTAGGGGTTTAGAACAATCTACTCAGAAAGTGCCACTTTGGCATGCAAATCATCCTGAGCTGAAGACAACTGTGGCCCAAAAGACTCAGGAAGAGCTTTCACCTCCCCCTTAACGGCCTAAAAGAATTTAGATAGAGGGCTTGGTCTAGGAAGAGAACTATCACCAGAGATAACTATGAAGAATATGGATCAGGTGTGGAAAACTGGGGAACTTATTAGTAAGGCCGGGTTGTTCAAAGTCCTGTGTGTGTTTCCTTGTCTCTGCAGGGTGTGACAAACATTTGTTGACCAAACATTTGTTTTTCCATCTTCCTGTAAATTGTCTGCCTCCCCTTTGAAGTCCCAGACACCTATCCTCTTCTCCTTATCTCAAAATATGTATAAGCCTTGATTGCCTGACTACCTGGAGGCCTCATATTTTTATGGAAGCCCCATGCGTAATTTAACTTAATTTCTCCTGCTAATCTGTCACAGGTCAATTTAATTTTTAGACCAGCCAGAAAAATCTAGAAGGGTAGAAGAGAAATTTTTCCTCCCCAACAATAACAATCTTTTTATAAGAAATGGAATAAAATTTAAGTAAAAAATGTCACAAAATGTGATGATAAATAAGAGAAAAAAAGAATTAAATGTCAGTTTGAAAGGAAAACAATATAGTAAAAAACTAACAGCCCCCTCAATTCTTATTATAAATCAAAATATTTTAATGAGTTATAAAAATTCAAATAGTTTTATTTCCAGATGAGTGCTTATTAAAAATTGTTATAATAGACTACATACTCATAGATGAATGAAACAGGATTTTATATATTTCTTTGTGATTTTAAAAGTGATCGTAAATTCACTATTACTTTATGCATCTAATGCCCTACTGTCTCCTGTGTAAAATATCTTAACTAAAAATCAATAAAATTCACTTTAATGCCTCAAATAAATGTAAGGTTTTTCTTTTAATCTTTCTTTACATTGTATTCCTCCCACAACAATCAGTATTTGCATTGACACAGAAAAAAATAAAAATCAGTTGAATGCAAATTCTTTACATTTAAAAAAAAAAAGAGCAGAAAGAAGAAAAAGAACCTCCATCTACTGAGGTTTAATCAAATAACTGAAGTCTACCTCTCCTGCTCCTGCTTCATTCGTATTCTCTCCTCTTCTGATGTAAGGGAGTCCTGTATTTTTATTTTACCCGTTTTCTCAATCTTGTCATCTTTTCGATGTTTGCCAAACCTGTTGACAACAAAAAATTCTAACTTGTCAATATATACAAAATGAGTTCTCCTTTTTTTTGTGATAAAGACATATGTAACCAATGACATGTGAGCGTCCTCAAAATGAGGGCCAAAATGTCTCCTGTGATTCCCTACGTTTGTCCAGTATTAATATATTTAAATATATTATTTTATTCCTTTTTGATTAGAACTTTCCAGGGAAAACACTTTTGGAAAATGGCCTCAATACCCACTCTTCTTTTGCTAAACAAAAATAAACAACAACAATAACAAAAACCTTGAGTTCATCCTTATGAAACAAATAATTAATAAACATATAGGACTGCGTGCCGAATACTTTATCTTCGGGAAGATGAGCATTTGCATTGGAATGGTTTTCTCTTAGGACTAAAGAATAAGAATCCACAATCACCTGTTTAATAACCTCTCCATAAACAACTATTCGTATTTTTATAGTCAGATTTACTGGAAACATTCATCATAGTTTATTACTGACAAAGAGGCCATGTTTGCAAGGTTTAAAGTACAAAGGGTAATTTACAGTACTATCATACTTTTAGCTTACAAAATTGAAAGCTTTAAGGTATTCCCATCAAATTCTTTTCCTAAATCTGATGAAAGGCAATTGCCAATGGTGGACTCTTTGAGTTGAGAAATCTATATCTGATAAAAAAACAAATATGAGGAACACACGCATGATTCACAAACAGTCCGTACAAACTTCCACAGATGGGCACCGAACGTGAGGCTCAATAAGAAAACACTAACAGTATCTCCTTCTGGCATCCAAAATACCTCAGAAACCTCAGACTTGGTATCAATTATTTTTCATGCTCTGTTGTTTTCCCATAAAAGACCATGTTCTCTGGAACGCATGTGATACATATCCTCAAATAATCTTCATTTATAGTGATTTGGTCACCAGATGTTTCAAAAAAGAAATCTTTTATAGGCAGTTACTCAACTATGCATTTATAAATATGTAAAGAATATTGAGTATTTCTATCTGAGAACCACATGGGAATCCAGCTTTTGGTGACAATCATATGAGAAAAAGAGAAATAAAAGGAGAGGCCCAAAGTTGAAATAAAGGAGCAAAAAGTATTCACCTAATGGCTTGGGTGGTAGCATAAGTCGTTATTTTATTAATACAAATCTGATGTCAAATACTGGTCTATATGTGAAATGAACGTGGGAATATCTCATATGCTAACTAAAGTAACACTTTGCATGCAAAGAGGTATACAAATAAGGAAGGGAAAATATTCTTAAAGTGGTAAATTAGAAAAGTTAAAATACCACGACCACCCATTCCTTTAAAAAAGTATGTATATTACTACATAGTACTCAAAACTGGCTGTAAAATTAATTTCTATAAAGTAAATCTAATCTTGAATTTTAATGTTACTTAAAAATTGGAAGACCACTACATCGCAAAAAAAAGGAAAAAGGAAACAAGAAAAGAATCCCCAAGAACTTGAGTCCAGACTCCTTTACCTTTCCTTAATTTTAAAAGTTAAGCATAATGATTGATTTTATATGTGAAATCTAAAGAACAAAATAAACAAAACAGAAATAAACTCATAGATACAGAGAACATTTGATGGCTGCCAGATGGGAGGGGGGTTAAGGGGCTGGGTGAAAAAGGGGAAGGGATTAAGTACAAATTGGTTGTTACAAAGTAATTATGGGGATATAGTGTATAGCATAAGGAATATAGTCGATAATATTGTAATAACTATGTATGTTGTCAGATGGGTACTAGATTTACCAGGATGACAGATGGAAGCGGGATTGGGGAACAGAGTGAAAAAGGTAAAGGGATTAAGTAGAAATTTGTAGTTACAAAATAGTCATGGGATATAAAGTAAAGCATAGGGAATAGAGTCAATACTATGGTAATAGCTATGTATAGTGCTAGGTGGGTACTAGAATAGTCAGCGGGATCACTTCTTAAATTACGCAAATGTCTAACCACTATGCTGTACACCTGAAATTAATATAAAATAGTATTAAATGTTAACTGTACTTGAAAAATTTTAAAAGCGGGGAAAAGGTGAAGGAGAATAAGAGGTTCAAATTTCCATGTATAACACAAAGAAGTCATGGGGATGTAACGTACAGCATAGGGAATATAGTCAATAATATAGATGGTGCCAAAAAAATTATACACATTTTAAGAAAGGAAAAAAACTGTATGAAAATGCTAATACTCAATATATACCAATAACAAAAAACAAATACAAGTCATATATGTATATATTTTTTGGCATCCCCAGTGTTGCGATAGCACAGTACCACCGGTGTGAGATGATTGCTGGACTTTTGGCGATCACTTTAGTTATATAAACATAACAACTATAGTGTACACCTGAAACTGATATAATGTTATATGTTAGCTATATTTTTAAATAAAAATCTTAAAAAAAGAAAAGTCTAAGTTCAAATCTTAATACATGATATTTAATTTATAACTAGGTACTGCTAAAGGTAAAATATTTTAATCATTTAGTTTTTAATTCATAAATGTTCTTGAAATGATACAATGCTGCAAATGATACATATTGACTTGTTTTGTTTTTAAAGACAATGTGCTGGTTCACATTCTAGACTACAGACATTTACTCTATATCATATTTGAGAAACACTGTGCAGTGACACGAGATACATTATTTGTACCAAAGGTACTGTTTGATCTCATAAGGAGATCATGTATATCTTCTCTTTGAGTTAATAATATGAGGAAAAATTGAGAGTGATTTTTCCATGTTTTAAAAGTTTAGATATTTTTCAGCCCCAAACCAAATATTGGGTTTAATTAGCTATGTTAAAATCTTTTAAAAAATGGTCTTGGTCCTACTTTGTAAAGAAAGTTTTAGTTTTATATCTCAGTCTATCAACTTTCAGCTTTTCATCTTACATACACATGATTAAAAGAAAATAGAATCCTGACTCATATTTAACAACCACATCTTTTTTCATCATATTAGGTATTAAAATATTAGTTTCCTAGACTGTCCCCTAATCACCAGAACATACTATTTTATTATTTGTAAATTTATTATCAAACTGTTACCGTATACTTTCCTTTTTTAAATTATAGATTCAAGATTAATGAATGAAAAAGTATTCACAGATAAAATGTTTAAAGATTAGCATTGGGACATTTCCCTTAATACCTGCTTAAGTTAATAAATTATGTAACTTCTTTAAGGCATACTATAAAACCATAGCATATTACTCTATAATTGGGGTAAAAATGGATCCCTCAGCTGTAATTTTTTGACAAAATGAAAAAATGATTGTAAATGAAAAAAACTGGCCAACCATTCTAGAATATAAAAGGGAAAAATAAAGTAGCTACACCCTTATTCACTCCATTTGCCAATATTTTCTAGTGTTCTTTTTAATTTATATTTGCTTAATTCTTCCTAAAAAGCAGGGATAAGTCACTGAAAAATTTCAGCTATATATGTTCTCAAAAAGTTAGTTTCACAGCTGAAATCAGTAATCAACGTATGATGACATCATTTAATAGCAAGATACTTAAAAACTTTGAAGATCACAATAAGATTTATTTTAACTTTTAAAAGCCACAGATAAATTTCAAATGGGTCACTTTAGAAGGAGCAGCATAGCTGAAAAAATATTGTCCTAATAGTGTGTTCAGGAAGCAAACCAATTCTCAGCAGAGATCATTTTTATGAACTACCTTCTGACTGACCCACACAAATGTTCAAATGGAAAACTCTATCACTCACTAGGTATGACGCTGAAATAGAAAATGGTCACATAGACCCTTTGTTTATTTTGTTTTTTCAAGTGAAGACCAAAAGAAAATAGGGAGCTTGAGAAAAGTTGATAGAAAAAAAAAAAATCGCTTTAGTGCTATTGCCACATTGAGAGAGAAGGTACACTGTAAAAAATGCCAACAAGACACTGAAGACTCATTCACAGAAAGATACAGTAGATGAGCTCTGTCTTATCAGAGTAGAATTGATTGTAACATTTCTTAACCATATGGCTTCCTTCATAAAGGACATAGCAATGTTTTCATTCAGCTAAAGTAATCTCAAAGTAATCTGCTAAATGGGCTTTACTATGATGCCTTACAAATGAGATCACTCACGTCTGCCAGATCAGCCATATTTATTATTGCGGTAAAAAATGATGGGAGAAACAGGCACTTGTTGATGAATGGGGAAAGCAAAAAGCAAACAAACCAACAGCAAGAAAGGATGGCAACACAATTCTATTACTGTTATATGCAAAGAACTGTCATTAAAAATTAACTTGTGTTAAGAGTTTTGTGCTATTAAACCAGCATTTTGGTTTTTAGTAAATTAACCTAATTCTCTCCAAAATATAAATGACTTTGAAATATTTTACTGTATTTTATACTGTTAATAAAATTAGAACTCTTTAGAAAAAATATGCTGAATGATAACACACAGCACCTTGCTATAAATAAAATAAAAATATAATTGGTTTTGCAATGAAATGGTTTTTCTTAATAACATATTTAAAAACAAGACAGTGAAGTTTCGAGAATCTGCTGCCATACTTAAAAATAGATGAATAGAATATCCAGAAGCAATTATCTTATAAGCTTTAGGAATAATATTTAAAATAAGATTTTCTTCAAAAACATCTCACTGAAATGTCACCTAGAAATCTGGTATTACCAAGGTCTTCACATGTAAGGAGGGCTTTTCTACAATACTTGTATTACCGTTTATCTTAAGAGATGTTAGGTTAACTGATACTGCTTGGCTGAGGAAGAGAATTGAACATGGGTCAAATGAGAATTCAAAAGCCATCCATCCTCCCCCAACACCCAGCTCCTGCTATGGAGTGGTCAACACCGTCATCTAACTCAGTACCCTGCCATGTATGTTGCCTCTCCTTTCTAATATAATTGCACTATCATATGATTCCATCACTTCCTTTCTCCATCTCTTTCTGGAACCTTCCTGTTGTTTCTGGTAGACACACGTGTGTGTACAGCCATTGTACTAACCTTTGACCACTGCCTGCTGTGATAAAACACTGCCATTTGCCCTAAAGATCCTTGAGAGATACCACCCACCTAGTTAGCCTAGTTCAAAATCCTCTACAGTAAAAATCACATACTCTGTCCTCCCTCTGTCCCAATCCAGTTCTCTGCAAGCCTCAGGAACACATTGCTAACTCAAACCAAAGCAGTATCATGACCTGTTAACATCGTTCCTCTATTGTCCTTCGAATCATACTTTCCTAAACGGCTTCTGATCCAAGTTTCTCTAGAAAATCTTTGTCAATTGATGTCAGTCTTTTTCCACATTCTTGGTATGATCTTTGACTTCCCTCAATCCATCACTCTGGTTTCTAACACAATTATGAACTTATTTTTGCCTTAAAGCCCCAATAGGTAACTGCTCTAAATATTAACTAGAGGGGAAAAAATATAGCTATATATCTTTGTATTGTGTCTTATTGCATTTTTGTCCACATACACTGAAACTATATGGGCACATGATTCTGAAAATCAGAGTCTAGAGATTAGTCATCCTGTCCAATGTCTTCATTTGACAGACAAGAAAATTGAGGCTCAGGAGGTGTACAGTGGTGTCCGAAGCCGCAATGCAAGCTATTAGGTTGGTGCAAAAGTCACTGCGGTTTGAAAGGTTAAAAAAAAAAAGGAAAAAAAAGGCAAACACCGCAATGACTTTTGCACCCACCTAACAGTAAGCTGTCTCAGTGGCTCTCAATTTGGATACTCCTAGAGAAAATGAAATTCCCAGACCTATGAAGTTCATTTCCTGTGAATCCTAACTGAGACAAATAATTGAGCACCAACTGAAGGCTCTTTTGGTTATTTAATTATACTTAACTCGAACTTATTGAATTCTTGTTGGGGACTTGCTCTCGTTGACTCCCACGACCAGTGTGTGAGGGAAGTGTTATCATCCTGCTGTTTAGGGGCCACCTCAGGAAGCCGCGGATAATCTAATGATTTAGCAGGTCACATAGGAAGAAATCGCAAAGGCAGAATTCAGACCCAAGACTCTCTTTACCTTACCACCCCCAGCCACCTCAAAAATTGTAGGGGTCAACGACAGTCAGTCTACTCTATTTTACTGAGAGCAGCTGGTTAAATCACCTTTGTTGAAGTAAAGGAGATAAATTTTGCACTGCCGATAAGATCCAGAGGACATTGTTCCCAAATGGAACTTGTATATAAAGGCTAGGAATCTGGACACAACTGATCCTAACCATTGGAAAAGATCATAAAAGCTGCCCATGTACCCATTCCTAAATCATTGCCAATATTTCTAAATGCAATTATACTCCAAAAGTCAATTTGTCTGTACTGACATATGCAAATGCTGCCAGGCAACAGCAGAAGCATGTCAAACTGCCCAAAGCCAATCACAGGATAAAACAGCAAGAATTCACTGCATGCATTTATCTTTTATAATGATGTGCTCATGGTTTCTGGCCCTAGTTTTTGTGCCTCTGCCTCCATTTTATAAATGAGGGGAAAAAAAGTACATCGTTTCTAATATGTCGTTCCCATACAGGATCTTACATATTTTAGTGACATTTTAAGAAACCGAGCCCATGATAGTGTACTAATTTGCTCAGCAGTCATTTGTGGCAATGCTGGATGAATTAGGGAAGAGAAGGCTGATTATGAAGAGCAGAAAGCTCTTATTTAGGCAAAAGAAAAAACAACAATAACAAAAAAAAAATCTTGGTAATCAACAATGATGAGAAGGGAGTCTTAGGAAAAGGTAGATGATAACTTGCTAGTACTTTTGTAAAATCGGATGCAGTTTTAAGTTGGTGGAGTTTAGCAGGGGTTCTCTTTAAAAGGAAATTCACAAACTTGAGAATCATTATTTGATTGTGTGCAGTTTTCATCAGTGCTAGTCTGATTAGATTTAATAAACTAAATTTCTGTTGCCTGGCATCCAGGAAAAAATAAGTGACTTTCTTCTTTTTAAGGAAATAATAGCTTCTACTCAGCTAAGCTAGAACAGCCTTTACATGTACATTGTAACCTTAATGAACAACATATCCTGCTCAGGACTCCCATTCAATGTCCTCCCAAGTGCACTCTTCCCCAGCACAGCCTATGTTATCTAATCAAGGATGCACCAATATGCCTAGTAACCCTCCACTTCAGGAGTCCTCGAAGGATATGGAACAAGGAAATATTAAATCAACAATTAAGAAACTGAACCAGCATATTATCAGTTTTGACTTTATAAGAATCACTGTAAACTCCGAAGACTTTAGAAACAAAACAAACCCCCCCCCACACACACACACACACACGACCCAGATACAAAGACTTAAGAAAAAAGAACCAAAGCAAACACAGTAATCCTTCAAAACACAAGATAAATACCTAAATAACTCTAAAAATAATCTATACTTAGAGACTTTCAAGTAGAACGACAGAAGATGAGGAAGTATTTCTTAATTATGATGTTCAAGCTTTTCAGGTATCAATCAGCTAGTTCATAGACCACATGACATATTTTCTGTACAAATAAACTCCCCCTTTGTGAGAAGCAGTCAATTAGTAATTACTGCTCCATACAGGATTTTTATAAGGCTTGATATACCTTATTTTTTTTCAAAACATTCCCACACAGGTAATGAAACCACACTAACCCCATAAAGCCAAACATGCAAACTCAAATAAATATGCAAATTATATTTTTGGTCCCCCTCTAACCATCATGACTTTATAATAAATATGCATATTATTATACATATAATTTAAATATACATACACACATTTAAACATAGTAAAAACAACACATAATTCTGATTTTTCTAAATGTTTAATTTGGCATTGAAATCAGCCGTGTCCACTTAAAATAATGTGGAGAATGTCTTTCACACAACTACGCCTCTGTTTCCTTTCTTTACTAGTATACTCCTAATTCTTGCTCTGTTCATTTTAATGCATTATTGTTTCATAATACAATACCACAAATTGCAAATTACATTTGGCTCAAGAAGTGATTATGAAAACTACTATCACTGCTGCCTTTACCCAAATAACTCTGATAATAATGAGAGATTGATTGAGCTCTAAGCAGCCCAAGTGATGAGAAGGGTCAATTTGAACATTTCTATTAAGCTTCTTTTGTTAAACCCAACACTTTGCCAGGTCAGAGGCAAATTATCATACCCTGCATCTGGTTACCATGGTTTTCCTTTTCCTAAAGCATCAGAACAATTTAGTAAGTGGTACTGCCCCAAAGGCAGTCCCCGTGAGAAATGCTAATGAGACCTAAGTCAAAAAACACATCTATTTAAAAAGCACAGTTGAAAGAAGAAAAAGGTAGAATAGTATTTTACTATACACCTTTTTTCTATTAGGACAAAGAATGAAAGGTATTTAGTAACACAGATAATCCTAATCATTTCTGTTACCAGTTGCCTATCTGATAATCAAATTGGCATCCAGGTTGTAAATGTGTATGAGGTAATGTAAACACATACACAAGTTACAGATATCTTTTCTGAGTCATAAATTTTCACCCTCAATTAAATATGTACTGGGATTCAAATTCAATGTTTTAACTATTGATGGAGACCTAGTTACCGGTGTAGCTAAAATACCCTCTCAAATGTTCTTATCCTTATGTTTACAGAGCAAATGAAAGTGACAGACACAGAATACGGTCACTGAAGTGTGGGGAATGGAGGGGAACAGACTTTTTGTAAAGCTCCTGGAAACTCTGAAAGAAGAAAACTTCCCCAAAGATCTCATTATCATATCAGTAAGTTAAGGTGTCATTCAGTAAGTTTTTCTGTGGATGATAGGAAACAATTTCTGTTGATTCCCGTCTCTCAAAGAGTGATCTCTACAGAGTAACTTAAGAGGTGCAGATTTTCATGTTTTACCTTTCAGTTGATTTGCATATTGGGCTCTGGCGGCACACTGAGGTGAACTGGAGGCTACACCTAATTCTTAGAACAGAGAAGAGAGCAGATTCCTGCAGAGTCTGCCCCTACCCATGGCAACACGCACTGTCCACCTGAATCACACTACCCTCTTACAGGTCAAGGGACTAACGGTCATATATTTGGTTAAAATCAGTGTTCTTGCATTTAACGCATAAACATTTCACACATAAACAAGATGATCATGTGACACCAAAATATGGCAATCACTCTCTTTTCCAGAAAAGATTCTTCACTCTTCTGTGCTGCGATTCCACTCTGCCAGCATGCAGAGCTGTGCATGTTACTCATGACACAACTGTGATTAGAACCCAGCTAGTAACAAGGATCTGAAATTTGGGGATGGTTTCAGGGACCAGTGACAGGGCTTGGAATGAGAAGACCTGTTGTTAAGTGTCTTATTTCCAATCAGCCCGCTCAAGTGAAAGGGAACATGAAATTCGACAAATGCAAACCACCACATTTTCCCTTATTTGACTAAATAGTTCAACAAGGGTTCAAATATAGAACTTGTTGATTTGTGTACAGGCCTGGAATTCCTCTCATCCCAACTCATTTCCATCTCCTAAGAATGTCACGTCTTCACTGCCTGCTGTGTGGTCTGAGGCTCCACCAACTTGCTGGGAAGCACAAGCCAAAAAGTAGAGCTCTGGAAGCACACGACGTGTCTGTCCAATTAGCTGTCCAGCAACCAGAGCCAATACCGCTAATATCAGTGCACATTCTCAAATCTCCCAGTTGCTCTGACAGGATATCATTATGTTGCTTTTCCTTGGCTGAAGTTTGAAACTGTCTGGTCCACACTAGTGTATATATCATGGTGTATTAGCAAACCCCACTTCATTGAGGACAGTACATATATTTCTACCCCAAAGGATAGAAATGACCCATACGTCTTTTTAGCAAAAGCTCTCAGATTATCTATCTAACTAACGCAGAAATAATTAATCTAACGAAAGAAAAGCCCATGAGAAATGAACATAACAAATAACGAGTTGACAGATGTATAATACCTTAACATTTGAAAAAACTTTCCATACACATCCTTTCAGTTAGTTCTTAAAATGAAATGTAAAGACTGTGGAAACGAGGAAACTGAGGCTGATAGGTTAAATGCCACGACTGGGTTGGCATGAAAGAGCTTCAAACTCTAAATCCCAAATTCTTTCTACTACAGAATACTCTTCTCCCTCTCGAACTGACCTCAACCTCTTCGAATGCCTCGCACATTCTTCATGTTGATTTATATGTTAAGAGTTCATGAATTAAAGTAAATCCTTATCTATTACACCAAAATCATATTAAAAAATAAACATTAGGAAAGATTATTATGTAAGCATCCTAAACGTGGCAATACTAACTAGCCTATAAAATCCTTGAAAGTGGTCGTGTAATTTTAACTCTTAAGTGTTCACCAAAATGCACGGTGTAGTGTTCCTCCACACAGAATAAAAGACATAGACATGTCGCTGATGGATGGACCTGACGACACTCAGACACAAAACACTGAAGAACTAGGGGAACTTCTCTGAAGATCAATAAAATTACACGTCACACAGTAGCTGAGACTGGGTGGGGCAGGGTTTCTCAACTTTGGCATCAGTGAAATTTTGGGCCAGATAATCCTATACGGGGTTTGGGGGGCGGCTTTCTTGTATATCACAGGATACTTAGCAGCATCCTTGGCCTCCAGCCATTTACATGTGAGTAGTACCCTCTTCCCAATTGTGACAACCAAATAAGTGACCAGAGACTGTCAAAGGTCAAAACCCTGGAGGATGAACACCACTAGGTTAGTGTTGAAGACAACTAAGTTCAAAGTCATAGCTTTATTATTTATGAAGAAGAGGATTAAAAGCAAAGTGGAAGGTACATTGGTCTTCACCCTCACATGCTCCATTTATTTCAGGATCACTTCCTAAACACTGAAGAAACAAGTCTCTTTCTACTGAGATGGTTAACATTGAATGAAGATGACCATCTGAATCTTAGAAGACACGATCCGTATGCTGTAACCCAAGAATACATTTGGAGAATGTATCCATAAAAACCAGCAGAATAAAAAGGCACCTAAGTAAGTACAATCAATATGAGAAAACTGATTAAGAGCTTGTACTAAAAAAAAAAAACAGAAATAAGAAAGACATGGGTTATTTGGTGTGTGACAACTGGAACTATTAAATAATAATAAAAATACTGTCTATAAAAAATTAGTAGCAAAGATGAAATATAATTGTGTTTTAAAATATGTAGCACACACTGCTGGAAGAAATCCTCACTCACTAAAAAAAAGAAGACTTTTCTAAGAAAAATACCTATATATTCATCCCTCCACTTCCAGGTGAGAGCTCCTCTGGGCTCCCCAAGTTGGAAAGATCATGGCCATTTTAAGTGGCAGATATAATGTTTCACAGTATTTGTGCTCTACTCCCTGTCTTTTTGGTTAAGCCAAAATGATCTGGCTGGTGGTGGATGGGCTTGGCCAGCACAATAGAGTGAGCGTGGACAACAGCCCAGGCCTACAAAGCAGCTGCAATTTCAGAGGCCTGAGGCCACCTGGCTTCAGAACCAGAGAGCTGGAGAGGCAGGTCCCAGGAGAAGGCACTCCACAGCAGGTACTCCTAGTTGTCTACCCCATATCCATTCTCCTCTTCTTCCTTAGAAGTGGAACCCTGGTTTGGTAGGGAAAGGAAACATGCCTATTTGAGATAAAACTACGTTTCCCAGCCTCCTTGGAAAACAGGAACGGAAGAAACAGTAAAGAGCATAAACACTGCAGCCAGATTCCTGAGTCAAATCTCTTACTAGCGAGGTGACGCAGAGCCATGGGACTCACTGTGCTGGTAACTCAACCTCTTAGAGTCTCAATTCTTCTTTGATAAAATGCAGCCACCCTCATAATCTAATTTTGAGAATTCAATGAATTATACACTTCCTGTATGTTGGCACATATAAGCACTCCATAAATATTAACTATTTTATTATCATTGTGACTCTTAGTTTCTGGTTCATAAAAGTAGATGATGGGACTTCTGGCAAAAATCCTTAAAATGGGGACTGACACCACTAGAAATTGCCTCTTCCTGTTCCTGCTTAGAATTCTGACAAGATGGCTAGAGTTGTAACCACAAAGTGACAGGGAGGACAGACATACATGGGAAGACACTCATGTTCATAGCAGCATTAGTCACAATAGCCAAAAGGTGAGAGTAAACTGCGTCTGTCAGTGGTCAAATGGATAAACAAAATGTGGTCTATACTTACAATTGAATGTTATTCAGCCTTAAAAAGGAAGGAAATTCTGACACTACAACATGGATGAACCTTGAGGACATTATGCTAAGTGATGTAAGCCAGTGACAAAAAGATAATCACTGTATGATTCCACTTACTATTCGGCGGTAAGAAAAGATGATATAGGAACATTTGTGACAACATGGATGGATCTTGAGAGAGTAATGCTGAGCGAAATAAGTCAGACAGAAAAAGCAGAGAACCATGTGATTTCACTGATATGTGGTATATAAACCAAAAACAACAAAAGAACAAGAAAAACAAATGAGAAACAGAAACTCATAGACACAGATAATAGTTTAGTGGTTGCCAGAGGGTAAGGGGAGTGGGGGGTGGGAGATGAGGGTAAGGGGGATCAAATATATGGTGATGGAAGGAGAGCTGACTCTGGGTGGTGAACACTCAATGGGATTTATAGATGATGTCATACAGAATTGTACACCTGAAATCGATGTAATTTTACTAACAATTGTCACCCCAATAAATTTAATAAAATAAAATGGAAAAAAAAAAATCACTGTATGATTCCACTTAAATGAAGTAACTAGCGTAGTCAAATTCAGAAAGACAGAACATAGAAAGGAGTAGGAAAAGGGTAAATGGGTTTAGCGTTTAAATGGCACAGAGTTTCTATTTTGAAAAATGAAAAGACGTTTGGAAACGGATGGTGGTGATGGATGCACAACAATTTAATACCACTGAACAGTACACTTAAAAATGAATGAGATGGTAAATGTTGCGTTTACTTTACCACAATTAAAAAAGTAAAATACATATTAAGGATGGCTGAATGAAAAAGAAGGTAGTGACACTGGTGACACTCAGGCCACCATACAAGCCTTGGACTGCCAATCTCCAGATGTCTTTTAAATTAGAGAAAAGTAAGTGCTGCCTTGTTTAAACCACAGTTACCTGGGTCTGTGTTACAACTAAAACAATTTCTCACTGATAAAATCATGGAGCTAAAAAGGCAAGAAGAGGTGTTCCTTTTTATAAGTTTGGCTTCCCAGAGAAAAGGAGAATATATCTGCAACATCTTTGTAAATGATCCCATCTTCACACCAATACTTCAGTGGTTCAGTCCTATAGTTCAGCAACTTTCTCCTCAAAGTCAATCATGGTGGCCAACAGAGGGCAAGATGGAGCCAACAGCCTTCCAAAACGGTAAGAGCAGAACTAATTGAGACAAGTAAAAATAACCACCAAAATGAAGCCCCATCTATTCAGGTCAACACTGCCATTCTAGCTGACAACGACCTTCAGTATGAAGACTAGAAGAAAGCAATATTCCATGACTCAGAAATGACTTTCTTTCCATTGTTTCTGGTACTATCCAGGTACTCTCCAGTTGGTGAGTGAACAGGGTTTAACACACTTTCTTTTATTTTGACTGTTAATAGGGGTTTCTCTCTAATTAGATGGCTGCCTATCAGCTGCATGTATACAGAACAGTAGAGGACACTTCTAAAAGACTAGATCCTTTTCCATTGACTAACGGAATAGTATGAAAATTCTGCTTTAGTGAAGTATATATCTTCCATCTCACAAGAAAAATAATGTTCAAAGGAGTTTTGCCAAACTAAATAGACAGGGGTCTACTCTAAGAGTAAAAGCATAGAATTTTGACAGTAAAGATAATAAGACCCATATGGATAAAACTATATTTAAATATGGGAACTTTCCAAGACAGAGTTCCATAGGAAAAATGTTTTCATAAATTTTTTCTGTTTATTAAAATTGAAAAGGCAGATCTAAAATCTTAGTAATAACCTATTTAAAGATTGTAATGGTATCTGACTATGGCCAAACAATAGCTAACTAGTTACATTTTCTACTTTTTAAAAATAATAGTCTGTCTATAATATTTTATTATTGAAAATATAAAAGAAATCCAAATTGTGTCAGAGCAGGAAATACATAAAATTCTACACTTTCCTGGGAAATATATTTGCAGAAAGAAATCTAATTGAAATATTTTTGAATGCATCAACGACTATAAAGTGCATAATACATAGAATGATTCATATTAAAAATGCATGTAAAAATAATAAAAATATTTTTTAAAAAATAATGCATGCAAGCCGAGCACAGCTAGGAACCCTTCGGAAAACACCAACAAACTAAAATCTTGGGTATAATCAGTATACCAATTTCAATAGTCTATGTAAAGCATTAATAGTCTGGACACACCCAACACTTTATATCCCCTTGGATAGAACTTAAAAGATGACCAGTATTACCTTGAAAAATAAAGATATCTGCAAATCACAGTTTATTTCATTTTTTTTTTTGAAGCCACAGGAATGAAAACATTCACGAACCTTGGGAAAATCAGTCCTAGGAAAACAGTCTGAACATGTATGCAAGTATAGAGTAAGGAGTCCTGGGTTATGGGTTATAATGACTAAATGTCACCAAAACAAACAAACAAACAAACAAAAAGGTTTTAAAAAAGGTAATTATAAGCTGGCACTTTGCTTAACACTCTATTTAACTGATCTAAGTACTCTTCTTGCTTTATAAACATAAGTGAAAACTGGAACTACTACTGTTAGAGAGTAGCTGATGTCCTCATGACCCACACCCTCTCCGGTGAATACCACAACTGCCAGCACAAGAGAAAAGAGAAACAGCTAGTGGATGAATGATTAATTCTCTCACCAGTGAAGGTAAGAAGTGATCCCGTATCAATAAAGCTTATCATTAAATTTATTTTTCCTCCAAGTTATATTTTGGTAATAATTTAGAAAAATAATTCCTTATATCCTGATGTCTACAATCCTTTGTGAAAATCCACACTTGGGATGAGTATGTCACTTAATTGTCATTTCTATTACTCAAAAATAAATATGGAAAGCTGGCACAGGTTTCTGTGTTTGTATAGGGAGTGTTGGGGGGAAAAGGAGCTTTGCTTCTTAAAATCAAAATTAACATATGATATCCTTACCTTGGAACAAACATTAGCATCAGCAGATTCTGTCTGTAGCGACATCATCCAGAAACACTAAACTACATCACGTAACAATGGGTAACCATTCAAAATTGGCCCAGTAACATCTACTGACATTCATAATTCCCCGCAGCCAAGGCCATGAGTACCTTTGTCCTCTCAGCAGGAACACTGTTGACCACGGCCTTCTGATGAATAAAACACATACTCTAGCCTTGGCTTTCATGACCGCCCTCTTCTGGTTTTCCTGCTCTCTCTACACAGGCCTCTTCTCAGTCACCAACACCTCCTTCCACCGGCCCACTCCCCACTCTGAGCTGCCCCCCATATGTGCAGAGTCCGCAGAACTCTGGCTTTAGCCTGTTTCTCCTCTCCTGTGCACACTTCCCAGACAATCCCTCCACTACTACTGCCATGGGGTCAAGTATCACCTTTTCGGGCCAGCCCCGCGCTCTCATCTGACCACCAGTCACCTCCATTTGAGCAGATCGCAGACAAGTAAAAATCAGATTCAACATATCCCGTTTCCTCCAACGATGACCCTCCTCCAGTGTTTCCAAGTCAGTTTGTGACTATCCACCCAGGTGATGAGGCCAAAACCATGGAAATTACTTCCTACTGTGCCTTCTCTCTTGTTTTTTACATCTAACCAAATAAAGTCCCCTAGCTTCCTTCTGGGGGAAAAAAAATTTATATATATTTATATATATATATATTTATATATATATATATATATATATATATATATATATATATATAGAGAGAGAGAGAGAGAGAGAGAGAGAGAGAGAGAGAGAGATCTATATATCTATATATCTATATCTATATCTATATAAAATCTGTCCCCACAGCCACCACCATTTCTGGTCATGATTTTCACAACAGCTACCTGTTCCTGGCATTCACTCTGGTTTAGCCCTTTCGTTTACTCTACATACTGTGGTTACAGTAACCTTTTAATTTTCTAAAAAACTGTAAATTTTATCCAGCCCTTCTCTGGCATGGCTTCCCATTATCCTTAGGACCAGGCCAGTCTGCTTCTTCAGCACTTGCAGGCTCCTCCCTGCCACCCACCACAAGCCTAGACGATGGCCACCTCCGAAACAGTATTTTTCAAATTATGTGCTGCAACCCATTAAAGATGTAAAATTGGTTTGGTGAGACTCACCTACTATTTTTTTAAATGAATTATAGAATAACAGTAGTAACAAATACAGCAGTATTTACACAGTGCATTCTTTGTACAAGGAGGGGTTCTAAAGAGCTGCGTATATATGAACTCATTTTAGATTCAAAACAACCCTGAGAAGCAGGTGCCGTATTATCTATACTTTACAATTGAAAAAAAGCACAGAGATGTTCATTAACTTTCCCCAAACACAAGGCTGGTGAATGTACAACTGGGATTTGGAGCCACACTGTAGAACTTCAGAGTCCAGCCTTAACCACTGTTCTCTGCTGCCTCTCAGCAACGTCCATCAGAACGCATCAGAGAGAGGAAAGGCACACGTTACTTTGTGCTATGTTTTAGTTACCGCTGTATGTGTCTGTACAGGGGGTTGCAAGGTGGAACGTATTTCTTACTGCAGACCATGGCAAAAAAAGTTTGAATACCCCAATGCAAAATGCTCCTTTCCCTTAGAACCCGCTTCAGAGAGAGCATTCAAAACCTCTTGTGGCTCTTAGGGGACACATTAGCTTCTGCAGGGAAGCTGACTCTGACCCCTAGTCTGGGTGAGGTCCACTTGCTCTGCGTTTGCACATCCATGCCCACAGCCCCTTTCATGGTACCTGCTTGCTGAGTGCCTGTCTTCTCTCCGTCCCACCCACCACTAGCATCCTTGCACCTATCATGACGCTTAGCATACATATAGTAGGCCTCCAGGAAATATCAGGGGAATGTGCGAGTTAATGGCTTTACCGTACAATTACTACAAAATCATAGACATTCTACAACGAGACTTGAAAAAAATCCACCTGCTCATTGTTAGAAACATTTTGCCAGGTGAGTAAAACACTCAACTTACTTCACTGCCCGGGTGTGTCTATGCCTGTACCTACTGTGCTTGCTTCTGAGTCCCGTGACACTGCAGCGGACAGCGGGGCTAGAAGGGGACTGGATAAGGGAACGAAGCTGTTCCCTTGAGAGATAACCAGGGCCAGATGCCCACACCCGCCCAACACTAGGTTACTGGCCTTTCCAGCCAGAAGCACCGAGCTGCGGAACGTACTCAGCAGGCTACACTTCACAAGCTGTAGTCTCCTTTGGCTCCAGATCTGCTGCTCTCACCTGCCAATTGGCAAAGGAGCAGCAAAAGTTAATCTTTAATAAGATACTTATCATTAAGTGCTGAAATATGATTGCCCATCAGGAGGTTTACTGCTCATTTATACTTACCTGAATGTTGCGACACAGCAAACCAAGTTTATTTTAGGGCAATTGTGTTTTCCCCAGCAGGTCTAGGACAACTCAGGTGTGCAGCAGAGAGTGTTCTGCATAAATGATTACCAGTGCATTGCCCCTGTGTTCCATGTAACATCAGGCAACTGGCTGTTGCTACGCTCTAGAAAGAACACCTAAGGGAGATTTCCAGCCCGTTCGAGTACCTATCTACAGTTGGTCTCAAGTGTACTGTCTTATAACTCTTCCAGAATCAACCTATACTGAAATAAATTAAGTAGATGCTATCATTTTCTCAATTAAAAAAGGTTTTAAAAAGCACTGCATTCTAAAAGGAGATAAAATAAAAAAGAAACCTGAAATTATAGGAAGTCTAAAATAAATTTGAGATGTTTTCCTAATGATGAAAATAAGTTATTAAAGCAGCAATTAGATAAGAAATTATTTCCCGACAAGCAGCAGTGGAAATTACCCAAGGCCAGGTCTGAGGATCCCAGACAGACGCATGGGCAGATGAGCCCGAGAGGCAGGCGACTCCGAGGGAGGCTGAAGTGTCGGTGGGGACAGGGCCCTAAAGCGGAGCCTGGCCTCTGAAGCACATCCAAGGGTCAGGCAGGCTTGCTGATGTGGGGACACCGACAGGGTTCAAGTTAGAGGAAGACAGAAAACACCAGTGGATTAGGGGAGGAAGTAGACTTGGAACACATTCTGAGAAAGAAGAATGGCCTCACACTTATTTTAATAGGGTGAAAGAAAAGAAAAAGCAGCAGTGAAACAAGAGCGGAGGTACAAGAAGGTGTGTAGAAAGGGATGGGGAAAATGAGGTATAGGAGCAGGCAAGGCGACATTTATAGGACTGTACAGCCATCTTGGGGGAAAAACAAGTAGGCGGTCACTTTCCTGTAGCTTTCCTGATACAGAATAGACAGGTTTGAGAGTCAGTCTTGGGGAAGGAGATGTGGCAGTTGGTAATTTTTAAATTAACAATAAAATTCCCGAGTCCTTAAAAAAGTGATTTTGGAAAGAATAAGGACCATAGACACAGAAAGCTACAGAAATCAAATAGGATAGGAACAAAAATGAAAGTCAAGTTCAAAAGATACTAACATCCACATTTCCCGGGATCTATATTTTCCATAGCACACAATGGCAATGCCATCTCACGTGATTGACGTACTAGCAACCTTGGCTCCCACACAAGTTTGGGGGTAGCAGAACACACTGGAAGAAGGCTGTTTTAGCAGCAGAGGGGGTAGGAACATGACCTTAGAGGTGGACCAGTATCCTGAATCCAAAAGTGCATTCATTCCTTGTGGCTTCACCGCTCAACCACTGTGAGAGCTTGGTAATGAGTTTACCTCCCGAACCTGTGTGTTTAGTTTCTTCATCCATAAAATGGGGCTAAAAGAGCACCTACCTTAGGATTACTATAAGGATTAAGTGGGTTATTGAAAAATAACCTTCTTAGCAGACTGCCCAGCGGTACTAACATTCAGTGAATGCTAAATGTGAACTATGCGCTATGTGAGGAACGTTCTTCTCCTAGAGAAGTCATCATGACAGCATATTACCCAACACAATCAGAAATGTGGACTAAGAAGTGATAATGGATAACCTTATACGTCAGCTGGGAGAGCAGAACTAGAGAAACCTTAAGGCAGAAAATAGGGGTATTTTGCAGTTCATTTGTGTCAGTGTAGTTCATTTCAAAGTCTCTGTTTCTTTGTATGAACAGAGAATACAAATTTAGTCCTTTATTTTCTGTTTTCATGAACTGGAATTGTTATAGAACCAAAGAGAGAGAAATAATGTTTTCAATACAAAAGAAATGCAAGTTATGTTATAAACACTACAGATAATATGAGAAAAGAAACTGAAGAGGTGAGGTTGTCCCACCCCCAGTCAAGACACAGGTAGGTGTCAGGAAGCTTCCAGGCCACAGGGGTAGGCTGGGCCCCAGGCGCTCAGCAGTGTCCACAAGGGGCTGGTGAGAAGAATGAGAAAGCTCCAGAGCACCACCTATAGGTGAGGCAGTCTGTACACTGCCCTGGGGGTGGCGTTCAGAGAGAGGAGGGGTTTTACCAGCTCATTCCCTAGGCAGCAGCTGCTCACAAAGCTTGTGACAACGAAAGCCAAGTTTCTGACTTCTTCTGGGGACAGAATCTTATACTATCTCCTCGAGCCTGACATTTTGAGGCTTAGGAAGACATGAATAGGGCAATCTTAAGTATTCCTTGCTTGAATCTATGATCCCTCAACTATACATACAACTCCTGGCCTAAAGGTTGGGGAATGCCCGAAATGAATTTCATTTAGAAATCATATCTTTTGCAAATCTGCTGTAACAGACAATAATGAAATCACTTATGGCTATTAAGAACAGAGAACATGGTAATTTCAACAAGCCGAAGAACGTGATATAAATCTGTGGAAGGTCAGACAAGGTCTGCTCTCCAGGAACTGCCTCCTCAGTCACAGGCTGCCTTTGGAAGTGACCTCATCTTTCATAGATGAGAACATACACCAACATTGCCCTGGTGTGACAAGGTGTTATAACTTGCAAAATTACTCCACATAGAAATTCCTCATATACACTCCTGCCCCCCACCCACACACACTCTAGAAATTTTATTTATTTATTCAGTTGCTCAACAAACACGTATCTTAGTCTGGATTTCACTAGGAGCTGATCTGAGACAGGGATTCAGGGCAGTGATTTAACGGCACTGTAAGAAATACTGGTGGGGAAGTGGAGATGTGATAGAGGGGAGGAAAGGCAGCCCAGGAGCGTCCTCAAGCCTGTTAGTGCTGTGGGCAAGGGGAGCTCAACCCCACAGGCCGACTCTGGGAGTGGGTGGGAGGTACGACAGGGCCTCCCCGGATGTTCGACTACAGATTCCGTGTCAGTGGGGCCTGGGACTCTGGACGTCTAACAGGCTCCAGGTGCTCTCGTGCTCCTGGTCTAAGAACCACAATTTCAGGGCTAAGGGTGCAGAGTTACGCCTTAGCGTTGTATGTCTGAGGGCCACGGGGACTGGAGGACGCTTACACTGGCATGCTTGGGTCATGACTGAGGGCTGCTCTGAGGAGGTATCATTCCTGGGCACGTCTAGCGGTCCTGCACAGAGAAGCAGCGCTTCATTCCAAGGCTTCAGAGTGGCCTCGGGAAGAGGCAGAAACTGGCTGCTGGACATTGGGGGATGCACTGAAGGGGTGTGGGCAACTCGGCATGTGTTCCATTACTGGGCACTGACTACACACCAGGCAGTCTGCTGGGGATAGAGCAGGGGAAAACAGGGTTAACAAGCCCTCTACTCTCAACTTATTATTACTATAACCCAAGTAAGTGGGAGATAGCATGTGTTCAGTGGTGGTAAATACAAAGCAAGTGGTCAGAAAGTGGGACAGGAAGTGTCAAGGGGGGAGGGAGGGAGGGAGTACAGTCTGCAGTGCTGGGTTTACACCCCGGAAGGCTGACATTTGAGTAAAGATGTTAAAGGTACAAGAGAGAACCTGTGGGTATTCTGGGTAGACGGATGGGCAAGGACAAAGGCTCTCGTGGGGCTGCCAGGGCCAGAAAAGAGGCGGCCAGTGTAGCTACAGGGAAGCCAGCAAAGGAAAGAGAAGGAATGAGGTCAGAGAGGTTGGGGGTTGGGAGCAAGTGCTGCAGGGTACACCAGGTGACTCTAAGGATTTTGGCTTTTACTAGGAGTGACTCAGCAGGCTACTGGGAATTGAAGAGAGGAGGGAAATGGCGTGACCTCTAGCTGTGGTGTGAAGAAGACACCATGTGAAAACATGGATAGTGGGAGCGCTACTGCCAATAACCAGGAGGAGAGAAGATGAGGGCTTCCTCACTGGACGATGGCAGCAGCATTGGGGGTGCTGAAAAGTGCTAGGATTAGAGGTATGTGTTGCAAACAGATCAAATGGGCTTTGGATTTTGAACATCAACAAGTTAAATGTGGGGCGTAAGGAAAAAAAATAGGAGTCAAGAATTACTACATGGTTTTGAACCTAACTAAAAAAGAGATCTGCCCTTAACTGAGAAAGGGAGGAATGAGAGAATTTCTGAGCAAAATATCTGCAACTGAGCTCGATCATGTTACGTTTCAGATGCCTGGGCGATATTTGAATAAACATGGCAAGAATATGGCAAGACCTACAAATCTAGAATTCAAGGTGGACATCCAAGCAGCAGATGTGAATCTGGGAGTCATCAGCATGTAGGCTGTATTTAGAGCCCTGAGGCTCTATTTCCTAAGAATATAAATATTCTGTGTTACTGAAAAGAGAAAAGGAGAAGGGGACTAAGTAAGGACCGAGCATTGGGATAGTGCATTATCTGTAGAGCAAGACACAGAATTGGCAAAGGAGGCAGAAATGGAGTGAGCTGAGAAGAAGGAGGAGAGCTGGGAAGGTGGTCTCAAAGCAGAGCAAGAATCGGTGTACCCAAGTACACTTGCCGTCCCAGGGACAGGGTGAGAAGGCACGGGGAACACTCACTCATGAAGGGGCCACGGGTGACCCGGATGACAGCAGGTTTTGTGGAGCAAAGTGAGGAAGGTTTCATTGAAGGGAGTTTAACAGAGAACAGGAAACAGATGTATGCAAGTACAAATGTATCTGAGGGTTTGGTCTGAAGACTGGGAGAGAAAATGAGGCAGCAATGGGATGGGCAGGTAGGGGAAGAAAGACCTTTCTCTAAGATGGAGGAAATAGCCTAATGTAAAACAAAATGAATGATTCTGAAGAGAAAGGCAATCACTGATGATGGGGGAGAGAGAAGAAAGAACTGTGGGAAGAATGAGCAGGCCTTAGTATAAAGCATGGCTGGTTCATCCATCCCCAAACAAAATGTTATGTAGAAAGGTTAACACGAGACATAGTTATTTCACTATGATATGAAATTTAATCCAATTTTAGTCTTCTGTTTCTCAATTGGCTATTATTAAACATAGGTCAGAAGAAAACCATCCTACATTCAATTATGAAAGAGGTCACTTCCCCAGTGAATCCTTTAAAAGACTATTTGGAAGGATCAAACAATTACCCTTACACAATAATTTGTGGCTTGATAAAAATGCATTTAGAAATAACAGGTACTGATCCATTATTTTTAATGTAAAAGATATAGAGTTTGTAATGGTAACCAATAAAAAAGCATCAGATATAATATTTCCAATATATGTTGTGATAAATGTCATTAGCCGAGCCTGTCTTCCCGTACATTTTTCAATGGTGTGATAGTATTTATTTACCCTGTGTTATTAGAAAGTGAATAGTCACTAGCCTTCAATTTTCACATCAATTGTAGAAAAAAAAGATTCCATTTTCTACCCAGTCTGGAATTGAAATTGACTTAGCATCTCAGAACTGTCAAAAATTTCTTTTACGAAAAGGTTTGCTTTACAGGGGCTATAAAGTAGGTGTCATCCTTGACACTTGCATTCTATATTCATGCTGAAGGTCTATGGAAAAGAAACGTTAAAAACCGTCAGAAAGGTCTTCGGAAGGCCTAGCTGTCATGCTTTGTGCCTCCTCTGGCTTCCTTTGCAGTCAGCTTCCGTGCTGTAGATGTCAGAAGCTCTCTACTTAAAACTGCTAACAAGGAAAAGAAGAACACTTGAAGAATATGATGGCAGCTACCCTAGGAATTTTCTTTGCTAACAGGTCAACCTGACATTTATTTTCCTGTATTAAAAACGGGAACCTCTGTTTCCATTCAAATTAAAAGACGCATACATTAAGTTCTTGGGATTTACAAATCTGAAAATTACTCCAAGGAAACCTCCCAATATGTGTCCTGATAGAACAGAGCTGTTCTCAGTCCAGATGACAAACAAGAAAACAAAATTATGCAAAATTGCTCTTTTCAAATTCTTTCTTTTCTATGTCAAAGTGCTGTTCTTGTGTTTCATTTAGATGGGGACAATTTTTTACATATTTATTTTAACTGCATTCCCCAAGTCACCAGCAGATTGCACCGGATGCCATTTAATTTTACCAACGTGAACCTGGTCACATTAATCCACATGGCAATTAGGCCTGAGTCATAAAAACTACAAGTCTTGATACTTCTGACACGAACAAATAAACGCTGTTTTGTGTGCCTCCTTTCTATAAGCGAGGGCGTTTGCTTGGCGGCGGTCAGAAGCGAGGGTGAAATGGCAAGCTGCTACCTTGGCAGAGCAGAGCAAAGTGCTCCTCATGGCACGCGACCCAATTCCACAATACACTTTATTAAATGCTTTGCTTTTTCATCACACTTATTTTTAAGTGGGATGCAACCCTAACATGTTCAGAAAACAGAGCTAGCTAAATAGTCTTTGTCTGAAATCCGAAGAGGCATAAAGACCGAAGACTAATTCTTACAGGCAGAAAGCTTCATTCTAAATTAAGGACAGTCTGCGATCCACCTGGACCAGCATTTGGATCTGTGATTAGAACACTTGGCAGACAGACTCTTGCCAGAAACACTTTTATAAAAGAGTGTATGCCCTCATTCCCTGTGGTCTCAGCAAACCTCAAGGATTACTGGCCAAAGTATCTCTACTTTTTCCCATTGGAAGAACCTGCTGGTTCAGCCATCTCTGAGCACAGATATTTATTTTCCTAACCCCTTTTTTGTAGAAACTCTGTAACCCAGGAAGGCACTAAACTTTGCCCAAGAGTCACTTTCGTACTGGCCCACTTGTTCACCACCTGACGGGTGACTATCCCAACAGACATACCTCACTGCTCTTGAACTGTTAATTCTCCGCCTACTTGTGTGCCTGGCCACACAAAACCAAAATGGTACATTATATAACTTCGAAAGCACTGATTCTAACATCCGATTGGTGTGTGCTGATGATTTCTGAATACGCCAGCAGCTAGGACTATGGTTTTCCACTATGAAAAGGGGCTAATAAAAAATGATAGGAAAAATCACTTTTCTGCCTTTTCAAGCAGTAATTTAAACCCCCAAGATTGAAATCAAAATCAGAAAGTTTCAAATTGATTAATATGGAAATTACTAAACCATCAAAACTGCTGATGTCGTAAACAAAATTCGTCAACAGCCACTAAGAATTCATTAAAAGCAGATTTATTGTTGTTGTGGTTTTTTTTTTTTTAAAAAAACGACTGTGCAATATGTGCTTCTCAAGCCATTTTTGAATCTGGTTTGTTGTTCATCTCTTCTCAGGCTTCAGTTTGGCAAGGCTAAACGAGAAACACGGTACAGACACACAGTTAGTATGTACAGGTAAGGGAAGAAGCAATAATCAATCGTGTTTGTTATTCTCTCAAGAGCCTAAAAGGTGTAATCCAGCTACAACATTAAGTTTTAAAATCTGATCGTGTGCCTCATGTTCTGAAAACTATTCCATTCTAAAAAGGGAAAGAGTGTAGTGTATCTGATTTCAACCAAACAAGGTTTCAAACTAAATTATCTATTTCCTTTTACAGAACTGAATAAAACAATGCTGCAGGGACCCAAGTCATCATTTTAAATGTAATTGGAGGATTCAACTTTAATGGTAATATTGCAACATTACTTTTGCTTTGGCTTTCCATAGTAATAAACTCTCGGCTATCACATATAGACAACAACACAAATAGATCTGAGACATGAACAATAAGGTTAGTTCTAAGAATCTTCAGTTTTAGAGTACACACAACTCTAGGACATTCAAATGACAATAATTCTTATTTTTCAGGCAAAGCAACAACAAATTGCCTTTACTCCAGGGCTGAAAGGGGAATATGCAATTTTAAATGCTTAATATCTGAAAATATTGTCCTAAACACAGGATTTTATAATCTTGTTGATTATTTCAATTTGGAGATGGGCAAAAACCAGGGCAAAAGCATGTTGCTTAACAATGCTGCTGATTTCACTTAAAAATGAACACATTTAAAACATTAAACAATAGATCTCTCCCCTTCCGAAGTATAGACTTAGTTCCCTCTTTAGTGACAATTTCATACAATCGCAGAATTCTGGGAAATATTTTATAGCATGAAATTTGACTAGCCAAGCATCTGAGAATCAAACATATACAGAGTCAAAATTTCAGACCCTCCCTCTGCTCTGCACTTTGCACTCAGAATGATTACATTAACACATCGTGTTTACCTGTTTAGTAAGCACAGTAGGTTTCTTAAATACAAAGTCATTTTAATTAAGGCAGTAGGATCTCCTTATGTGCAAAAGATGTTGTATGAACAAGGAGAAATTCATACAAACGTGATACACTTTACATTTGTTATTTGATTCCTTATAGATTTAAAACTTGCGTTAAAGCAACTTTACACTTCATGTACTCCATAATTTATAAACAAAAGAGTGATTCATAAGACTCATGACAATCATTCCTAGAGCTGATTATCAATAATTAAATCATTTTTGCAAATACCATTCAATGTGTGAAACAGAATACCAAATCATTTGTATATACCATTGAATTAAAATACCTACTGAATGGGTCATGGTTTCTTCTGTTAGGGTTTTTAAAATGTGGTCCATCTATTTGACCCTCATCAAACTTAACCCAAAATCACAGGAACCCTATAGGGGTAGGAACAGAGTGTGCGGGGTTTTTTTTGTTGTTGTTGGTTTGAGGGGGTGGGGGGATTGTGACCCTGTCTTTGAAGGAAAACATACTATTATTTCCTCAAGCAACTAAAGAGAAAAGGCTCATATACTTAGAAAGCTAGACTCCAAATAGCTCATGTCCCTAACCCTAGCCTTTTCTTTGTTATCTGAACCAAAAAGCAAACAAAATCATCACACACACACACACACACACACACACACACACACACACAGAAATACACACACATGTGCACACACACACACAACCCTCTTTGTACTTCAGGCCAACGTTGGCCAGCCATATTTGAATCTCCTTATAAACTGTTCTAAGAAATGTATATGCATGTATATAGTTTAATCAAGCTATTTAAAAGCAAACCCTGCTAAGGAAATCACATCCTATTTAAAAGAACACAGAGAAAGTTAGCAACTAATTTTAAAATCTTACTATATTCCTTATGTTATATTTTAACATCAACCTGATAGTCTATTAACCTCAAATAGATAGATTCAAAAGTTGTTTTGAAAAATCTAACAATGCTTTAAGATCTTCTCAAATACGAAGGAGCATAATAATGAAGGAATAATTAAGAGCCATTAGTAAAACAAAAGAAAAGCTTATTTTATGCTTAATAAATTATTCTCAATACCAGAAGCAGTATAGTGGTACCTCGGTTTTCGAACGTCTCAGTTGACGAACATTTCAGTTTATGAACACCATAAATTTTATGGATCTATGGTATCATTAGATAGTAAAATTCATGCTAAATTTGCAGTTTTAGGGGTTGATGTTAATGGTCTGGAACAGATTAATCCATTTTGCATTATTTTCTATGGGGAAAAGGTGCCTCGGTTTTCGAACGTTTCAGAACTCAAACAGTCTTCTGGAATGGATTATGTTCAGAAACCAAGGTACCACCGTATTTGACAAACTTCAAAGCCATTTCCCAAAGTGATGAAGCACTGGTTTGCAATCAGACAGAAGACAGCCATGATCAAGAGAACTAGACAAGATACTGCAACTCTGCTTAAGATATACTTACATTCTCCATGTGGTGGTAAAGGGAAACGGAGTTTGCCACACAAAAGTATGCCTTTTTTAAGATACTGATTATTTTAAGCTGATTATGTTTAAGAAACAAAAGACTCAAGAGAACCTTTGATCTTCCCACTACTGGCCTGAAAAATTTAGATAGAGGACCTGCTCCAAGAAGGAGCTATTATAGAAAACTATAGATTAAGATGAACTAAGTGTGACAGACAGGGAGAAACCTAGCAAGGCCCCTTTGATCCAAGTCCTCTCTGTGTCCCACTGTTAAAGATGGCAGGTCTCATATTCTTAAGGAACCCCCATGTGTACATATATAATAAATTGGGTTATCTTCCCGTTAATATATCTCATGTTTATTTGATTTATTTGTCCAGCCAAAAGATCTTAGAAAAGTCGAAGGACATTTATTTTTTCCTCCCCGACAATGGTGTGTTGCTCTCCTCAGAGAAAAAGCTCAGTTTTGTGGAATTCGCACACTTCCGTGGTGTATGTACGCACAACAGGGCTGATTTTAAACTCACAGCATAATGTCACTGAAGGTGGAGCTGGGAGAGCTTCACAGTGGTATATACAGTATTAATATCATGCCAACACAATTGGTATAAATAGTAACGTGTAATAAAATCATTAGAAAGTGATGAATTTTGAATATTTTATAGAACTTATTTGTTAGTAATGGTTATGTTTTAACCATAACTGGTTGGCAAATTTTCTAAAAATTAAACAATTGGCTTTCACAAGCCAATGTGAGCTGACTAACAAACCATTTATATGCTATATACCCAGAAAAGGTAGATATCTATGATTTTCTTACTAGCCATTCTTAAACACTGAGAGAATACGAAGTTGGTTTTCAGAAAAAACCTTCAGCCCCTGCACCTAAGTATAGAAGCTGATTTTCAAGAATATGCAGGCCTCTGAAGTTATAAATAGGTCAACTTCATCACAAAGCTGGCTTTCCCTATAGGTTATGGGTACAAGCTATAGAATTTGATCTAGAAAAAAATCATCATATAGTACTTTACAGAGCTTTCACCAAAAAGGGAGGTGGGTTGGGCTGTAATTCAGACTCCCTTTGAAACAACATACATTTCCCAATGGGCTCCACACTCTCCACTCCTCTGGCCCCCAAAAGAAAATTTGATCATAAGATCTCATTCTGGAATTCCACGTTACAGAAAAAATAATTTACAATTAAAATAATTTATAAACAAACTGAAAGTTTGCTTATTTTCTATTCCATGAGAAGAACAGAGCACTGTATCTATCAGATAAATGCTGACTAATGAATGAAAACTAACAAGCCATCAGCTTTCAATAAGACTTCAGGAGAAACCCTGGAAATGAGACTGGGCTCCAAGTCGGATGCATAAGTCTCAGGGGAGGCTTTCTCCCTTTTCATATTCTCTAATTTAAAGAAGACAATTGCACAAATTCCTCAAATTTTAATTGATGGCAACAACCTTATTTCTGTATGTTATATAGGTGCCAGTTTATGAGCTGTCAGTTTGCATATACGGAATGAAAAGCCCCCTGGCTAACATAGAAACTGAAATAAAGTGGCAATTAGAGCAATTTCACCCCGTAAGTGATCTTGGACATGAAATATAATGAAGAAAGATGATCCGACTGAAAAGGCATTCAGAAGGTCAGCATATAAACAAGAAAAACTCTAATGTAAAACTATGGAAATCCCGATGTTCTGAAGCACTGGAAATGGAAATCCAGTTGTATTTAAATTAAAGTTGACACTGCTAATAGGCCAGACTTTGTGTTTTCTCCAATCTATAGTTTACTTCTTCCATGCACTTGACTTAATCAGACATCTACAGAACACATCTGTTGTGCTATGTAGCCTGAAAGCTGGGCCCTGAGTCCTCAACTTCACCGGTCTGGCTTATCTGTAACTCCCTGAGTTATTGAGGTCAACCTCAGCACCATCAATCAAGAAATTCTACGAAAATAAAAGCTCATTCACATTTTACAATTATAAAAGTTAAAAAGAAGGTATTCATAATGCAGGATAACTACTTTTTGAAGAGTCAAGTGGCTATGCTGTATGTTTTCAAATTTAAACCATCATCTTGATATGTTTAGGGGTTTAATTTATGGAACAATCGAGTAATCTTTATATTTCCCATTAAATACCTGAATATTATAAATCACCTATCTAAGAACATTTATGTGGGAGTTTCAGTGCAACTTCTGAGCAACTTGTCACTTTTATTGTGTAGCAATGATTTGTAAAAAATGATATGCTAAGTAATCTTAGAGTATAATTTAGGGACACAAAAACTGCTGTCAGGAAACAGCCAGAGACTACATTTAATGAAATCTTTACAGACCGAAGTAATAAGTATTAAATTAATCAACACAGCTTAATTGAAGCCCTATTTGCAACATTTTTTTATTAGTCTTGTTTTTAATGAACCTTTAAATGCTACCACCAACTTGAGCTCTATGTTAAATTTAAATAATGAACCATTGTTCACATTCATAAAAGAACAAACACTGCTTTAATAGCCCTTTGTCTCAATGGGGCTGTTACTCTCAGGCCTAAGATACAGACTTGCCCCTCCTTCCTCAAGCACAGCATTTCCGTGGTTGGCAAGGTATCATCTTTAAGGCTAAAATGGTCTGAAATAATGAAAGTGAAATCCTAAAGAGTAAAAATGCAATAACTGAGGCTAGAAATTAGAAAGGATTTTGGCTGACCTCAAATAATGTTTTCAAATCTGTGCTTTCAGTATTTATTAATCTCACACATATGTTGTGGGATGATCTGGTTTGGGGTGGCAAAGACTTACCTGAACATGTCTCCCAAACCCTTCAGCATTCCCTTCTTGGCTTTCATTTTATCCTTTTCCTTATCTCTATCTTTCTTCTTCTCTTTTCCAGTTTTATCCTTTCTCCTATCAGTCTTATCGCCTTTCTCTTGGTTTCCATTCATTTGTCTCTCCAGAGAATGTGAAGGCTGGTCACTGGCTGTGGACACAGACTCTCTCCCCGATCTTGAACTTTCTTCTGTGTCTTCTTCCACTAAAAGGGGGGAAAAATAAAAAAAGATAAGGAATACAGTGAACCAAAAGTACAAAAGGAAAGAAGCTAAAACATATGTGAGGATTTCATTTTCCTACATTTTCTACTTTATGTCTCTGCCATAACATGGGTTGCAATGCTGTTTGCTTTTGAGCAGAATGAGAACATACTATGTGATGTGGGTGATTACAATAGTCAGAGAGCAGCCGCTTCCCAGCCAGGTGCTCACTCAGGGTCATACCCTCCGTGAGACAGAGCATGTATTGCTGCAGGGACTAGCTGGCCCTCATCACATAGCACAGACCAATAAGGGCCCTATTTACTTTATTTGCTAAAGGAAAAGAAAACAAGTAGCCCCTCCCCAAGTGCCTCCTCTGCTCTTGAGTAAGGATGAAGTGGATCCACCCTGGCCCCTCATTAATGGGTTCGACTACGCCATTCACTAGTAGGCACAATGGCTTGCTTCCTCAGGCTCCGAAATATGTCTGTTTGTGATTTCGGCACACATAAGACTGGACCTTCGTAGCCTCTGCAGCTTCTTTTTATATTGCCATTTGGCCAACATTGTAAGTAAATGGTACTATATGTTCTAATCCTAAACAATTTTGCATGGCAGTCTACACAATGCAGGTGAATAGAGGTGGATAGAGCTATGAAAATGTGTGATTCAATAACCTTACACTCTGCTGAACTTTGCAGATAAAAGCTCTACTTAGTAATAACAGTATTCCATCCTTTGAACCACATTTCATAGGTATATGGTCCAATGGCAATTCAATACCCCAAACTGTTTGCATTTGAAAGAATGACAAGTAATTAAAGCGGGTTTCCACCTACCAAAAAAACTTTAAGAATTTCTATATTAACTAGGAAGAAATAGATGTACATATTAACAGCCATTCTCATAAATCTTTTATGAGATTAATTGTCTAAGGTTTTACTTCCAAATATAGTAAGATTTACTGAGTCTTCGAGTTACCCATTTAATTCTGAGGTCATTTTTTTTCTTTTTCCTGCATCAACAAATAAAGTATGAATCAGTACTTTTTAGGTTTTCTTCAAATACAGAACCAAATAGAACAGTTAGACTTCTTTCCAATCTTTCAAAAAAAACTGACTTCTAAATCAAGTTAATACATCTTTCAGTTAAATTCAGTCTTGCTTCTCTATCAGTAAGGGGAACCTAAGTTAGCAATACACAATATCAAAAGTATAATAAGACGAGTCAAAACAATCTCAGTATCTTAGTGTTCTGATACTAAACCCTCCCACATCTGAGAAGAGACTATCAAATGTTGACATGACTACATCCAAGTAATACAGATTTTTTAAAACAACGCCAGGTATTTACCATAATACTCAAAAAAAGGTGTAGAATTCTTTTGTTGAAACATCTGGTTGAAAACATGAGCCAACACTTTTCCCATCTCAGCAGATCATACCCTAGGTCTGGCCAAAGAGTAAAAATATTACCACATCTAAATCCTGAAGGTACTGTGGAGGTCATTTAGACCAACTTTTTCCATTACCTGCTGAGGAAACAAAAGGTTTGGGGCCAGCACACTCCCAGTCTGGGGTTCTTTTTACTATTATATCCTTGTACAGTTGTACTTAGCAAGACCTGCATGCGTTTCTTTGGTCAACTCTGTGAATGTTCGATTCCACACTTCACACAGCAGGGATTTCAGTAATCTACCATCCAGTCACTACACAGTCTGCCCAGAAGATAAGTCCAGCAGTCAGTAATGGATTTCAGAACCCTGCTGTCAATCCTGCGCGGTCATTTCGCGCTGTGACTTGTGGCTCAGAAGAATGACATCACTCTAAAAGCTAGGTCCAATGTGAAGTGAGTCTAGGACAGGCTAGGAACCAGAGACACGACTTGAGAAAGGCTAACCTCCCTCTGTACTTGGTTATCTAATTGTCAGCTACCTTCCTCCTCTAGGGGACGTGGTAGATTTTTAAAATTTTGCTTCTTTTCCTCTCTGTCAATTAATCTGTAAATAGGAATTGTACAGGCTTGTTAGAAGTAGCCAGTTACAAGTTTCAGATAGGCATGGCTAGTGAAAATTTGTAGCCTGGCAAATAAATGCTACGCCTGCCCTTTTTTTGTGGTTTACACAGACCAGAGAAAGAATATCCTGGCCTATTGTCCCGGGAGCTTGCTAATTATATGAAGCCTTTCAAATGAGAGCCCCCCTCAACCCCCAAGAGAATGTAAATGTAGCTGTAGCAGGGTTGCAGCATCTTGTCAACACCCTTGACACGACTGTCCTCTATCTGATTGCCAACCACTGCTTCAACCCTTTGGGAAATAGGTGTGGCCTCAACTTTGAGATAGTCGACCAAATCATTATAAAACAGTTCTCAAAAGTTCTCAGGACCTACCAACCTAGGTCTGTTGGTATACTTACGGTAAATAGATGGATGCTACTAGATTTTCTAAAATTCCCAACATGCAAAACTCCTTTTATCTATATTCCCATAAATCTTTGTACAAACTTTTATTATTGTACTTCTCATGTGACATGATTACATGTTTGTCTCCCATTCTCTAAGCTTATAAATTGAGGAATGCCAGGTAGACAGCAGCTGCTCATCAATGATTGTTTAAATGAAGGACTGCTGACTCACGACTGCATACCGACCAAACAAGCGTTTGTTCAATCTCTGGGTATCGCCATTCCTCTAGCTTCAGAACAATGCCTCCTCTCCTCTAATCAAGCCTGACAAAACTAGCCACACACCAACTACAGTAACACTAGGAAGGCCCATTGTACAGTTAGTTAATCCTTGAACAACGTGGAGGTTAAAGGCACCGATCCCCACACACTTGAAAATCCGCATATAACTTAACTTCCCCAAAACTGAACTACTAATAGCCTACTGTTAACTGAAAGCCTTACCAATGAACATAAACTGCCAATTAACACACATTTTGTATACTATATGTATTATATACTGTATTATTACAATAAAATAAGCTAAAGAAAATGTCATTAAGAAAATCATGAGAGAAAATACACTTATAGGACTGTGTTTATTTACTGAAACATATCCTCGTATAAGTGGACTTGTGCAGTTCAAACCTGTGATGTTCAAGGTCACCTGTACTTGGTTTACCTATCAGTGTCTAGTATATTTTTATGTTATTATTGTTAGTACTATATGTATCATCTAATGGATTTTACAACCCTCTCCAAATGTCTGAAAACTATAAACAAAAAGCGAGCCCAATAAATGTAAATGACTTAGTCTTCCACAGCAACCATTATCATAAATCATGAATGGAAGTATCAGTAGCAATTCTGCTAGTTTTCTGCCTAACAGTTTTGGCAGAAGTGCAAGGGGCATATGTCTGCTCTTGGCTCGGTAACAGGATAAAGGCAGAGCCTTCACAACTAGCTATATGCTGAAGTCACATTTGTTGCCAATTCTTTTCATAGTCACAATAATTTTCTGGAGTATGTAATACAAATTATTTTCTACATTGGGTGAAACAGAGAAAATCAGTATTAAATCATTTATTAACTTTGCGTTTTGTAATCTCATTTTATAAAATAAAAAATCTTAGCTCAGATTCCGGCCCCAAGCAAGTGGACTATTTAAGATGATATACATGCATATTTGAGATTCTTTACACTTATTTTGAACGTTCTAATTTAGATAATACATTACCACAGAAATTCTTCTGGGGGTGTACTGATTTAACCAATCCCTTTGAATGCCAACTAATTAAAAATATTTAGCAATATGTGGCTTCATATGTACAAACATAAGATGTTCTTTTAAAGTATCACATTATATATGCTTCAAACTCTAAAATTATTTGATAGGAAAAAATAAGAATATCTTAATTTACCATATCCCTATGCAAGATAACTGTGGTTTTTAAAAACCTAAATAAATTGGTTACACATGCTTTGTGTGTGTGTGTGTGTGTGTGTGTGTATACCCCACCCCAACGTCACTGATATACTAGTCAGGTTATTTTCAAGTTTTAAAACAAAACAGTACAGTTAATACTAGCTTTATAATAAGGTACACATTTGTATTCCCTTAAACTAATAAAATAAGAAAATCATATAAATAATTTTTCATGTACAAAAAGTACTGGTAATATATTAGCAGTAAATGGCTTGATCTATTGTGTTCATACAGTAAATTACAATGTAAGAACTAATCATAAACCTACATTTAGATAATTTACTATTTTAAATGATATGTAAATTTTACATTTTCTCTTTAATTTTGCTCATCTTTACAGATTATTTGCTTTCCTTTTGCAGATAGCCTACACAAAGAACGATGATTATCTTCTTCCAAACAAATAAAAATTTCTATTTTTGCCTAACATTTATGCCTATTTTAACCTACTCTATGCACTGAACTATCAGCTACTTTCCCATGTGATTACCTATAAAGATTCTCTCAAGTTTCTTTTTTAAAAGGTGTAACATGAAGCTGCTTATTTCTTTTTAATGTAGCAGTCATTCTGCAATTAAGACATACCTAATTACCATGTTTTTAACACATGCAAATGTAGCTCAATTAAAATTCTAATCCATGTTACAAATTAAGCTACTCAGTTCTGCAAGGTATCACGTTAGCACTGGGTCACCAAGAAGTTTGGAAAAAATTGGGCACTTATATGTTAATGATAATGGAGAAAGTGGCTGTAGGTTTCAATTGAAACTCAAAATTCTGTAGCTTATGCCATAAATATTTCTAGTCACCACAAACATTTTATTGTCAAAAGTTGACTCTAAGTCACATGGCACATGGTCATTAGTCTTTTTTTTTTCCCCATTGAGAAGCAATGCTACTATTGATCTCTGCTGGTTGCTTATCCAAAATCCATTTCCCCCTTTCTTCTTCCTAATGGAACTCTGATATGGTTCAGAAATGCAATCTAGCTCCAAGGGGTAATTTCATTATTATCTTTACACCAACCTATAGGTGCCTACTTGGTTGATATTAGTCCAATGTTATTAGACCCAGAGTGGCCTCATCAGCCGAAACGGACATATTCCACGCTTGGGAAGATGGCGCACTTCCTCCTGTTGGATATGAACAAGAAAGTAAAATGCCTGCGCCCTACAGTTACCTTCTCGATAAGCTAATTGTGGACAGTGTAGCTAAAGAAGCAGAAAGATGTTGGGTCTTTGGTAATACCAGTAGGCCACAGAATCAATAATGCCCTGAAACTGCCCAACTCTAGAACTCAGTTATGTAGGACAATGTGTTTCCTAAATGTTTGAGCTGGTCTAAGTTGGATTTTCTATTAAACGCAGCTGAAAGCATGCTAAATAAGTACCTTGTATAAATCAAACTTTAGAGCATGTGTGGAATATGTACAGTGCTATTTATCACAAGTACAAGATTTAGCAATTAATGTCATTTGAGGCAACTCTGACAGTTTTACTAAAATTAAAGGATTTGTATAGACTTGTTACTAGAATTAAATGAATTGACCAATAGGTATAAACAGAGGAGTACAAAGGAAAAATGACACTATTACTTCTTATTCACCCATAAACAAGTACTCGCCTCTGTGGACAGCCCAAAGAGGTGTTATTAAATATTGATTGAGTGAATGACAGAATAGTTGAACAAATAGCCAACCATATGAAAAACTATCCTTTATTGCTTCCTATTCATAGAGAATTATTCCAGTATTACAAATACCTAGTGATTGAAACAAATATTCTTGAGTAACTTATAATTTACTTTGGAAGACAAAGGATTAAACATAATAATTGTACACAGGCTCGGTCATTAGAGTCTATCCTCTTAACACAAATAAAATGAGTAAGTTGAAACAGACATTAGTAATGGAAAATGTCACTAGATTTAGCAAAGCCACTGACCGCTACCGATTTCTATTGATTAACGTTAAGTAAAATGCAGTGTCATAAAAATAAGTGAGGACTGGACTCCCAGGCATTGCAAAGTTCTGTGTAGAATTTGAGAAGTTTGGGGACATAAATATTATTTTTGTTTCTAATTTTAATTGAGTATTTTGACTTTGGAAAAGGAAGAAAGATGTAGGAAATGAACAGCTAGTGATACAGATGGTGTCGAATAACAGGATCTGCTTTCCTGGACTCTGACTTTTAACATTAGAACGATGAGCTCTTGGCAATGGAAAAATTTAGCTTTTTTGGAACACTTACAAAAGAGAAACCACACATATAAAATTGGCATGAAACATGTAGAACTAAGAAGCTTTTATACTAAATGTGGGGTAGGAATAATAACTTATAAGATTAAGAACTAAGAGTATGACCGTGGAAGAAGAAAAAGATATGAAAGAAACAGGTGACGTTTATCAGTGGTATTATAGAAGATGTTTCAGCAACTGGAGGAAAGTTCAAAAAGATTCCTAAGACACTCTATTCTAAAAGTACATTTATTTCATTAAAAAAACAAAAGCAAAAAAAAAGAAAACTTTTCAGTTTATGTTGGGGTAAGGAGTGAGTGGAAGGAAAAAAATAATAAGATCATTCTTCCAAAGAATTTAACACTTATCACCAAAATCACCATTCTTCACTTCTACTCTACATTCTAAACTTCTTTTTAATGTTCCCTCCAAATGAAACAGGTAAAATGCTTGTGAAGATATTGGTAGAATGTCACCTCCATTATCCCATTCTTTCCAAGAAAATGCTGCAAAACAAGTACAATGAGGGTCAGACCCTCAATTTTCTGATTGATTTGCTTTTGGTGTCTAATTGATTTTTACATTCAAATAATGGTCAGCAATGGCTACTGTTTCTAGCCCATGCAGATAATGTATATTGAAGCCAACGGCTTTCTTCTAACAGACCGAGTGGACTGGTTATGGAATCAAAATGAGAGCACTCATAACCCTAATGTTGAAATTGCCTCTAAACTTTTATTTTAATCAAGGAGTAAACTTGGTATCAAATATTATTGACAGCATCAAGGAAAGATGTTCCAGGCCACTGCTATGACTTTTTTAAGTGGAGAAACAAAACCCAAATAAATAACAACAAAAACATGCAAATGTGATAAAATAGTGAATGGCTAGCAATGCTCTATTTTGTTATTTATTGATAATTCAAAATGACTGTCCCCTCAAAAGCCAGTGTTCCTAACTCCCATTCTCCACAATCCATACTGGAGCACAAACAAAAATTTCTTGATGTTAAAAAAATACTTTATAACAAGAAGTCTCAGGCACACTGTATGCAATCTATTAGGGCTTTAGAAAGTCTAGAGAAAACCAGATGGCTTAAAGAAATGTTTCGTGAAGAAGGAAGATGACAGTGTAATGTACACATAAAAGGGTGGGGGAAGTTCAGGGGCAGTAAAAAGACAGACCTCACCTAGAATGCATGGTCTGGGAGAGGAAGCTGGTGGGAGCGGGGAGAGGGCTGTGAGAACAAGAACATGATTAGGGAGCTTCCTCAGCAAAGCTAGCGACAGTAAGACCAGTTAGGAGGTCGTGACAATAACCTCAGATATTAAATAATAAGGATTTGGACTAAATGGGATAGAAGGAGTGAAATTAGGAGATTTCGGGGGGGGGGGGGGGATTAAGAAAGCCTGGTAATGGAGTGATTACACAGTGAGTTGATGATTCTAAGTTTCTGAGCCTGGAAGTGCTAATGAGAAAAATCCCATCATCATCTGTCTTTGCGTGTGAGAGGCTACGCGTATAAATGCACTTTCTTCCTGTCCCCTGGCATTGCCAAGCATCATTATTCACCTGGATTATTGCATACTATCATGTAACTGATCTTCTTGCCACCAACACTGCTACTTACATCCCATCCTTGATAACCCATCCTGTATCCCAGGGCCCCCAACAATCATATTCTTTTACTTGAAATTCTTCAAATGCTCTTAAAGTCCTTAGCGTAAAATACAAGTAATTTAAACTAGGCTGTCAGTGATCTATTCTCTGCATACATCTTAAATCTCATTCCTCGCTGTGTTTTCACCAGCACACCACACATCAACCTAATAGAAGTACGGCAGTCCAGAGATGATCCGCATTCCACATGTTTCGTATGTTCCTTACGCACCCCCACCGAAGACCACTCAGGCACCTGCACTCACCTCAGCCAACACCTCTTCCTAGAACCTTCTCTCCCTACCTCCCTCTTCACTCTGATACCACAGGGGCTGAGTGGGGACCTGTGCACTACAGTGGCCCCTAACTATGCTGCTTCTCAGTGTCAGTTTATACTGCTTCCCAGTATCAGATTTTAAGTGCCACAACTCATTAATACACAAGTAATTTAAAGTGGTTTTAGTGTAAGGGGCTTTTCCCTTTGGAAGTTTAAAGTTCTAGAAAAATCACAGGACTGATACTCACAAGGTATGCATTCTATGATTCAGTTCCTAAGTATGATCTTGGGCAACTATTTAAATGCTTTTTCTTATTAAGAAAATGGTTAAAATGAGGAGTTTATAATTCAAATACTTCAGATGTGACTTTTCGTTGCTCTTTGGGCCTCACTTTTCATGTAGCAAAAGGAATGTATGGAGCAGCTCCAGCTACTTTACACGCTTACACACATACTGCATTCAGAAACCTCCTAAAATCAACCAAAGCTCCTTTTTTTTTTTTTAAACTGCAGGTGATATTTAAGTATACAAATTAGTATAAAAAGACTAGGGCAGGTTACTCTTATTCCTAGCATTTCAGGAAAAAGAATATTTTTATAGATGAATATCCAATTGTTCATCAAAATAGTAACCAAATAGGAAATCTTTTACAAAGTTCTTTGACTTTGAAACCCATGTTCTGAATTCTTTCACATATTTACTATAATCTAAGGGTTCTACGTAAGATAAAATTAGACTTAGCTTACATTATTTTTACTCAAATAGGTAGTAACAGAAGGTGGCTAGAACTGTGCAGAATGCTGAAAGTAGAAAATCTGAGATATTAAATGCAATATGCTATTTTGTAGCTAATAAAACAAAGAATAATTCCCTTGGAAGCTCTCAGATTAACTGATTTACTAACGTAAATTTAGTTTCTTCCAATCTCATACTGCTAACCTAAGTGATGCATATTGTAGAGAATGCTTTTTTTCTTATCTCCTAATGAAAGTACTATAAAAAAGTAGGCAAGCCACTCAAAAACAATTTGTCTGTTTTCAAGGCATACAGGTTTCCACATTTAAAATTCGAAACTAGATATATCTTAAAATCAATAGGTGCAATTAATAGACTAGTATTTGGTTTTGCTGGATTTCACTTCCGTGACCCCAACAAAACGTTGTTACTTAATTGATAGTAAGGCTTACTTACAGTTTAGCAACTGTTAAACTGAGAGAAAAAAAAAAGGAACTATATATTTTTCAAAAAGAAAACAAAGAAATGTTATTGCATGCATTTTCTTGGTAGCAACGAAAACTGATTTATGATGGGGGATATAAAAGCTACTTGCTGAGAGCCAGGCAGGGCATGGAATTTGCATAGAAGAGGGAGCAGATTGTAGATGCCTTGACCTGTCAAACACAGGTAGGGCCTCAGAGATAATGGGTCCCAGAGTACAAAGCTCCATCTTGATCCAGACAGACACACAACATGGAGAGGCCAGATGGATTAAATGAGAGACAAAAACGCTGGCTTCTGCCATCTCCACAGGAAGAACGTAAGTGTTACAGAAGATGACAGATACCAGATACCACATGGATCCTGCCCCAGTCTCTTGGCCCCCAGTGTTGTGCCAATGCCATGATTTCAACACTGCTGAGAAGAGGAAAGCCTGTTCAGAGCCATGAAATAGAGCCACTGGGGAGGTACTCAACTCAAGTGACAAGCACAATCAACTGCGCCCATGCCTAAGTGTCTTACTTGTAAGGAGGAAAAGGGCTCAGTGACAGGAGAAAACAGGTAACTCTGTCCTCGCCAACAGACACTGGCTCCCGCTTTATGCAGCTTTTCAACAATAGCCCCCTCCCCATCCCAGTTTCTAGGGTACACTGACTACATCCTTACAGGATGTCCTGGATAACAAAAAAATGGTCTGCTGAGACAGTGGTCCTCTTCTCAGAGCCACGTTCAATCATCATCCAGCATTTCCATTGCCACAGGAAGCTGTAGCTGAGTCATACCACAGCACAGGAAAGCGCCCTCTGCCACAGAGTCACACAGAGCACAGACAATGGCGGGATGCTGGACACACAACAAGGGATGGTGCTGCAAAGAGGAGGATTGAGGAGCACAACCAGAAACAAGAACGCAGATTCTGCGAAGGCACAGTGACAGGAAGTGTGCAGACCATGTCACGAAAACCCACAAGCCAGACCCTGCAAAAGATGGCACTGAGGAAACTAAAGGAAGAGCCAACTGGGCCACCTTCTAGCTCATGCCTGGAGCCATAAAACACTTTTTTGTCTCTAGACACATATTATGGTGACAGTCTAATGACCACGAGCAGTAACACAGGCCTTGAGAGATACAAAGATATATCTATCTCTATGTCTATCTATCTCTATGTCTATCTATCTATCTATCTATATCTATATTTAGAAAAACAAAGAGTTTGCTGAGGTATGGAGGTCTTGTGCATGCAGGTCCAGTGTGGGACGCAAACCGGAACAGAAAAATGTCACAACCATCCTGCTTATTGCATACTGAAAGTGTCTCTCTCTCCCTGTCTCACCTTCTCTCTCCCCTCCACTCTCACCCTCTCTCTCAGGCACACAATAGTATGTGTCATGCAGGAGCTCAATGGTTGATATAAATTGAATCCTATGATTTGCCAAGCCCTGGGCTTGGTTCTGTAGGAATAAAACAGACATGGTGGCGTCTTCCTTTGTGGACCTGACAGAGGTGAGAGAGGGTAGCAGGCAGAAATTAGGTAGGTAACTGAACAGGCGCACACAGAATCATATGTGAAAACTAGAAGGGACCTCAGAAACCATCTAATAGAACCGGAGCTTTTCAAACATTTTGTGAATAACAGCAAACTACCCTTTTTTAAAAATTAAACCTTACAAAGAACCACAACATATTAAAAGTGATTTTAACACCCACAACTGTTAAGGCAGAGAAGTGCTGACAGCAGGGGGAAGAGGGAAGCTACTGGCCTTTGCAGAATCCCACTTGTTCAGCCCCTATTTGCTTCCTGATTACCCCCAAACCTCTGAGGGACCCTTCCTGACCAGACGTCACCACACACAATCTGAAAATCAATGACCTAGTTGTCCAATCTTCACTTTTACAAATGAAGACATTAAAGCTCGAGGATTTTAAGTGGTTTGACTAAAATCCCACAATGGTCAGAAGAATACGGACTAGGATGTAAATCGTCTAAACTCCAATTCACTGTTTGCTACACTTATTAATTCAATTTCAACAAATTGCAAAAATTTGAAATGTGTAATAGTTGCCTTTCTTTTGTTATATCCAAAGTTAGAAGACTGGTCTGAAAAAAATAAAATAAAATCAGGACTTTGGAAAACACAGCACTTGGTGGTTGTAGGTGCTCGTGTCACAAGTGCCATTGCTGGATCCTGTCCAGAACTTTACTTTTAGTTCAGAAATTGCAATCTGTCTATTTAGTTGTTTTGTTTTTATCTTAATAGTTGGATGAATAAGTTTTAATATACTCAAATCTGTTATTTCCAATTTAAAAAGGACACTAAGCTTCTATAGGAACACATTTAGATGTTCACATCTAAACTGGGCAACTCTGGAGGCTGTCCCTATAGAATTAAGAACGTGCCCTTTACTGACAAGGATCACCTCCCTTGTTGCATTTGAAATGAGTAACATATGTGAAAAAACTGCATTTCATAAGGGAATTTAAATATTTTACAAGAACAAGAAAAAGGTTCAGAAGCATCATAAATTGTAGATGCTTACAAAAACACTGAGGGCCGCAGCACTATGTCTCTTATTAAATACACACTCAGGACAGACAGAGGCAACACCCGTGAGTGACAGGGTTCCTACCCAAGGAGGTTGCACAAGTCATATTGGTTAGGATGGCAAGGAACCATGGATACAATGGGAGAAAACTCACGAGGGTTGAAAGCTCATATGACTCAGGATGTTGGAGACCAGGCTTGGCAGCAAAAACAGGAAATATGTTCTTCATCTGGCAAGAAGAGGCTGCATATATTTGAAATCACTGGCTGGATGCAGCGAAAAAACTGTCCAGATTTAGACGGAGAACTGGGAGGGGGAGGAGGTGTAGCAATCTTCCCCCTGCGTTTTGCTTTACATGTTATATTAGGGCAGCAATATTCACTTTCCCAAACATTATATGCGATGGGCAAAAATTACATAACTTTGCTTTAATCTCCTCAGAATATGATTTTTATTTAAAACTCTTCTTCCCCACCACAATTTTCCTTAGGTATGGGTGAGAAGCGGTCTTCCCAAGAGGTAAATTGCAAATAATTTATGATCCACTTAAATTATCTCTGGTCTTTGCTTTAACTTCAAGTGGTGGTGTCTCCAAATTTTCTTACAATGATTAGATGGGAAAGGTCACAGTTGAAGTTAAAAAACTACAATGTAAATTAGTAGTTATGAACAATATAAGCTAATCAACACTTTTTACTGTTAGAACTCCTAAGTCCTTTCTCTTCTAAGTAGACTACTTTTTCCTCATTTTTAAATTGAAAGGTTATATTTATACCATAAATGTTGGATAACTCCCTTAAGCATATATTTGTACATATTTATAAATGTCAATTTTTTTTCTCAATATACTATGGAAAACACATTGCTCATTCATATTAACCTTTGACTTTCAATTACCTTGGCTTATAATATTTTGCAATTTGGAAATACACACACACTCAAACGTATCTTGCTAGCTCAGTTCAAGGAAAGCAAGATTAATTCATAAAAACAAAACATTTTCAAAATTATGTATTACATATAGTCATTGCAGACATCACACAGATGTACTATACAACAGTGGTTTTCAAACATGTTGGTCTCAGGATACCTTTAATAAAATCATTAAATCTCAAAAACGTTATGTGTATTATACAGAGGGTGCCAAAAAAATGTATATACGTTTTAAGAAAGGAAAAAAACTATTAAAATTGTAAGAATATGTACTAAAAATAAAGGATGAATACAAGTTATGTTTGACTTCTACAATTACAAGAGGTGCTCAAAGTGGTTACCATCAGTGTCCAGATAGTTCTGATTACGGTGAACTACTGCTTGAGCAACATTGACCAAAATGTCCACTTGTATACTTTTTTTGCCACCCTCTGTATTTATTAAAATTTACTGAATTAATACTGAGAAAGTTTAAAATTAACTACTTCATAAAAAACTAATTTCATGTTAACAGAAATTATATTACTACAAAAAATAACTGTATTTTCCAAAAACAATTAGTGAGAACAATGGCACTGTTTTATATGGTAGCAAATCCCCTTACCACATAGCTAAAAAGACAGATTCTTCTACCTGCTTTGCATTCAATCAATCTATTGCACTATCACATGACATGTTGCCTCTAGAAAACCCCACTATAAACTTGTGAGAGAATGAGAATAAAAAGGTAAGTAACATCTTATTATTATTATTATGAAAATAGTTTAGACTTCATAGATCCCCGTGACAGATACTTGGAACCCCCGGGTTCCCTGGAGCACACTCTAAGGACTGCTGCTTTACAGAGCTATTTGTCATTGTTTTCTTTTAGACATTAAAAACTTACATGTTTCCATGCCTTCATCATCATCATCTACTGTGGGTTTATCGTAAGACTTGTCAATGGCAGCTCTGAAGCTCTCATTGCATCCCCTTCCTCTGATTATCCGTGGTCGTGGGCGATGGAAAGGAATGTCCCCATTCAAAGTCACCTCAGCGACTGCTGTCTGCAGACTCTCTAACGAACTTGACTTCTTCAGACCCAGGGAAGGTCCCACATCTCTGCTGGGGGAACCTTGGAGGTTTACAAAAACAAAATGTTAGTTGCAATTAGTGGTGCAAATTATGTTCCTGAACACCTACGAATTGTGGAAAACATCAGAGACATAAACAAATAATTCATTCAATGAGGAGTTCTAAAATGTGGATGGAAAAGGTATAAAAAGTCAATAAAGTAATAGTGACTAATTTTTATTTTTCACAACCATATATTAAATTTTGTCTATTTTCCCTATTTTCATTAGGAAAACTTCTAAGTTACTAGTTTCCATTTTTAGCTCAACAGAGGAAATTTTTGCCAAATCATTTGCTCCAAATTATGTAAATAATCTAAAAGAACCAGAATAACCCAGAAGCTCACTTGAAGAGCAGAAATGATAAGAAGGGTAAGGTAAGCAACCAAGAGTATCTTCTTAACTGAAATGAGTTTTGACAGTTTAAAATTATTTACAACAGCAGTTAAAGTTTCATATCAATGAGCTTCATCAAGTCTCTTCCTTGTTATAGTGCAGATTCACACAACTCGTAAGTAAAGAGAGCACAAAAGACTACATGTCACCAATACCATTAGGGCACCCTGACACCAGACAGAAATCTAATTCTGGGCAACATTAACATTCTATGGAAAGCTTTGCACAGAAACAAATTACATATGGGCTCTCTCTAGAGAGAAGTAAAGGAGGAGAAACTAAATAGAGTTGATATGAGGACTTACACCTCCAGGCTTGGGAATAGTGTCTGCTTGAGAAACAAGTGATGAACAGAAGGAAGAAGGCTTAACAATTATCAAAAACATTTCAGTAAGATTGCAGGGGAGGATTCAGGGAATTGAAAATTGGGCTCTATTTCTTGAGGATCTCGGGCAGGAAAGCCTAAGATAATGCCACCAGCACCAAGCTTTAGAGGGCAATTCAAACAGATTTCTTTAACCAAGTAAGGCAGTCTCATCTACTACTGCCTGACCTGGGACTCAAAGGTAGACAAATCTAGCTTCTAGATGACTGAAATACCAGCTCCGCACTACCACTTGGACAATCCAGGGTATAGAACTAGTTCTTCTCTTACACTGTTAAAAAGACAGGTGCAAAAAAATGAGAGGGTAGGAGAGACTACATAAATTATCTCTATGTGAGGTCATCGGCCCACATATCGATCAATAATTAAGGAGTAGCTTTGGCATATTATCACCTAGAAGACCCATAGTTATGACTATGGCTGAGTGTAAAACAATAAAAATTAAATTGAGAAAGTCAAAAGAAAAATTACCTTTTTAAGATTTATTTACATTACATCTTTCACTTAATTATCACAGTGGGGTAGCAGTTTTAAGTTAGAATAAATACATTAAAAATGTAACAGGCAGAAAAGCAGACAGATGATTCTAATGAAGAAATAATTTTCCATAAATTATTGTGCTTGGGAGAAAAAGATGATTTATTTAACTTTCTCAATGCAGTTGTGTATACATTTGATTATTTTATGACAAAAAAATCATATAAACTATCTCTCTAGGATGACCAACCTTACTTTTTCTCTTGATAGCGCTATAACTTTTGACAAGTTCATGTTTTAAATACCCATAAGAGTCATGTCATAGGAAGGAAAATGAATTTTGTTCCAAAGAATTGAACAAAAAGTAAGAAATCTAGGAACTAAAAATCATCCTGGGCACAGACATCTACCTTTATATGCCCTAGAATTAATTGGGAAGATTTTCTTCTGAATATATAATCTCTTATCAGTTTTCATAACTCACTAGCTGCATTTGTGTTCTATAAACATTTATAAGACAAATACTTGGTGCTTTCTTAGGTTCACGAAGGATGTGTATGTATATATGTATGTATGTGTGTACATTTATTTGATCTCTCTCTTGTGAATAAAAATTTCATGCGTCCAGTAAAAATTATCATAAAAACATCATTGATGTATATTAATCTTTTCTTTATGAAAAATTAGCTGAGATTTGGCATAATGTACTCAGAGAACTAAAAACTTTAATAATGAATTTCAGAAATAGCACGACTATTAAAATAAATGTATACATATATAAATGTATATAAATTTATATGTATATATAAGTGTACATGTGTATATAAATATATGTATTTATTAAAATACATAAGCAGACTAATCTGGGAAGATAAACAATGATGAAAGTATAACTAAGTAAGCAATAGATATTTTGTAAGTGTAATTCAGAGTTTACCTATTATTTTTTTCTAAATTCGTAATTCTGTAGAATAATATTTTGTCAAAATATTGATAAGTATCAATGGTGGGTATTAGGTATATGGGTAGTCATTGGGTATATAAACTATCGTCTCTATATATGGTTGAAAATTTTCATAATAAAATGTTATACAAAAAGTCAACATCTACAACTTGTGAATCTGTAACAGGGATCAGCATACCATGGGCTAAATATGAAAAATTCTTCTGGAACACAGCCATGCCGATTTGTTTATATATACTGTGTTTCCCCGAAAATAAGACCTAGCCGGACAATCAGCTCTAAGGCGTCTTCTGGAGCAAAAATTAATATAAGACAGGTCTTATACTATTATATTATATTATATGATACCCGGTATTAAATTAAATTATATTATATTATATTATATATTGTATTATATTATAAGACCCAGTCTTATAATAAAATAAGACCAGGACCCGGTCTTATAATAAAATAAGACTGGGTCTTACATTAATTTTTGCTCCAAAAGATGCATTAGAGCTGACTGCCCGGCTAGGTCTTATTTTCGGGGAAACACAGTATTCTATGGCTGCTTTCAAACTACATCAGAATTAAGTAACTGTTACAGAGACTGGTCGCCAAGGCCGACGTAAATATTTACTATCTGGTCTTTTACAGAAAGTTTTCTTACTCTTGATTTGGAGCATGGTTATCATACATTTAAGTACTACACTTGTCAAAAAAAACTTAAACAAAGGTTTTATTAAGTAATATTTTAAGATTTCTGTATGAGGGTTACTGAGATCCTAATACTAAAAACTCAACATTTACTAGCAATGAAAATAGAAAATTTGTTTCTCTACTAAAGTATGGGCAAAAGATTAACTTTACACACAAAAATATCAATGTCTTTAAATTTTAAAATGACATTTTAAAGCTCTTATATAAATCTTTTAAGTCATTAGGATATTTTGTTTATTTCTTATATTCAAGGATTAAACCATTACAAACCCACTTCTCTTTTATTCCTGTTTTCTCTTTTCTTTCAGAAAGTAGTTACCCCAAAATACTACATAATATCCCTAAACCCAGGAATAAAAGGGAAATCATAATCAGACTATTTTCCCTAGGTCTATTTGTCTACTCCTACCTGCTAATAACCCTCTCACTGAGAAAAAAAGTAGAAGACGGCTTTGCAAGGGCAAAAGGAAATGGAATTCTAATTTCATTATGAAAGGCTTATGCAAGACAGATGATCTATGCTACGCTACAATGCCTTTATGACTCTACCCAAAACCTTGGGACCAAATTGTAGAATCATAATTATCTTGACAATTCAAATAAATGAAGAAAGAAAAAAGAAAAAAACCTGAAAATTTAGCATCTATGTAATAATTTTTGTCCCAAGTCTCTCCAATTTAATCTGGTAGAACAAATTGCACATAGTGCAAAAAAAATAAATGCTCTTTATATCTAGAATCTAATATGATGAAACACCATGTAAACACATGATTCAATTAGATTATAAAATTTGCCTTCTCACCATAAAGTTATTTAATGTTTTAATTTAAAATCTGTATATCCATATTATTTTTTTTATCACATAAATTGTTCTTTTCCTTTTAGTAATAATGAGTTGGTTGAATTAAATACTTTCCTTAGTTTACCTAATTGGCATAGTGTATAAATTCATGTTCTTTAACCTCAGCTGTTCCATTTGGCTTTTATGAACATTAACGTGGACACTGGTTACTTCTTTAAAAATACTGACCACTAATAACTCCAAAATCTAATAACTAGTTTACATATGTGAACTATCAAAAAAATGTTTTTCTTTAGCCCTGTTTCAAAATTTCATGAAGTTTATGTTTGATGAGAGAAATAACTACTTAGTAAGGGCTGAGGCTAGAGTTAATTGCTTTGTACTACGGTTAATCCTATGATTGATTGTCTGTAATTTTTACAATAGATCTGTTACTCTACAGAATGTGGAAATTTCAACCATGTCCACAATAATCTTTACATATGTATGTGGGATACAAATTTTTCAAGCAGGATAAAACTAATTACTACCATAGGTTAAAAGGGTGAATTGAAGTTAATTAGTGGTAGCGGTGTAACTAATACATCATCCTGGATCTACAATAATTAAAACACTATTCCAACCTAATAGTAATAAATTATCAATGCTCAATTGTACAAAGCACATTCCTTTAATTACACATAAAAACTTTCCTTTCATTATTTTCATAAACTAATATAGTAAGTAAAATAGACTATAATGCAAACCCCAGTTCAATGTAATCCATTGTTTCTTTGGAATGATTTAGGCAGCATTTTAGAAGCAAGCCCTAAATAGTTAAAACAAAACAAAAACAAAAAACAAAAACCCTTTAAAACAGGTTCACAAAGTTATGATAAGGAGCCATTTATATTGTACAGTCTAATTCAATGTTAGGTAACTATAAGCTAATTCTTGCATTCAAAAAAAAATGAAGGTTTTCTGAGTGACTAATGATAGCAATTACTGGACATTGTCCTTCAGTGAAAAATATTTACATTTGTGCTATTACGATTCAAATCAAAGTCACCACTTGGAGAATCTTTTTTGGGATGTTAATCTAGGCATCAAATAAATTAAGTTATAAAAAGAGTCTACCCAAGGGATCATGTTTTCAGGATTTTGATATTTTTTTCAATTGTGACAAAACATTCCTACACAAATATAATTAAGAAAATCTAGACTGTTTAAGCATTTTTGAAGCACTAAATTATATTTCGATTTAGATGTACTACACTGATAAATTTCTTCTAACAGAAAACTTTTTCTTTTCTTGTACAATTTGATTTCCTACAATGAAAACATCCCTGCAAGACTGGAATATTTATGTGTACAAGCATTATGACTGGCAGCTCTATAATTATGATAAGCTCCTTGGACCACAGTCTCTATGGCAACAGTCTAACGGTCCATTCTTACCTGCTTTCTGGTCATCCACTGTACTGAGTTTAGTCTCGTCAGCTACTGTTAAAAGGTAAATGTATAATGGTTAGCCCAGTTAGTCCCACAGCCCAACATGCTTTAACCATTCCCAGATCGCTTCAGTTATGTGATAATTCTTAATAGTTCATGCAAATAATATGAAACATCAAGCAAACATTCATAATCAAAAAAGGGGGAGAGAAGCAGTGTCTCCATGCAATATGCCAGTCATTTCATTTCACAGACACGTGTGTTATTTATTTGTTAGCATATCATAATTAGGCAAGGCAATGCATCGCCAAATTTTTATTTTATGCATGTAATAAATTAATGCTTTTAGTCTTGAAAGTACAGCCACCAGAGAACAACATAAATAAGTTATAGTTGATTAACAAAGGTTTTCAAAATCAATCAGTTTATAGATCTGATTGTTTTACTTTATTTGTTTGTTTGTTTGTTTGTTTTGGTGTATTTGGATTTAAAAAGAGACACTACCTGATTGGTGTTTGATTGAACAATTATGGTTACCTTCCTACTCTCATCTGCTTCAAATACTTTCTACAATAAATATTCTTTCAAAGTATTACTTCCATTAAATGCCTTAATTACCAATATATAAGAATTTCTATTAAATAAACCTTGAAGAACAGCAATGAAACAAAGATATCATGAAGTAACCAAATTCTAGACATGGATTGAGATAATGATTTCACTCCAAAACTTTTTCTTTTAGTTTAAGAATGCCACAACCAACCAAATATTATTTCAATGAAATTGGTTTATCAATAGCCAAAATGTTAAACATTTCATTGTTTCAAGTAGATACATGAATATAGCATGATATGAACATGTGTTTGTTTCTTTTCTTAGCAGAAAACATATATAGTAACATATTCCACATTATATAAACATGCTGCTTATGAGAAATATGGTTATCTCAAACTCAGAGAAAAACTAATTTTTGCCAAATTGCCACAGTTCACATTTATTTTCTCTTGTTCAAAGTAAACAGACATGTGTTTGGGACCATCAATTTTAATCTGAAAGCATCTAAATCTTATTTAGATAAAGATTCATGGAGATTGTACTCACTACCTAAATCCATGCTTTTTGATTTTCGTGTTTTAACGAAATCCAATTGACTGGCATCTGAAAATTGCTTTGTGCGTTTTTCTGACATACTCTGGCGTCCAAATCCTTCTCGTTGAAAAGCAAGAACTGGATCAACATCAGGACTCAAAGAGCTGGTGTGAAGAGAAAGATAAACATAAAAATATTTACTAAAATTACAAGACATCCAATTTAGGGAAGTTCATATATACATGTGTGGATGAACGTGTGTCTATCCTCAGAAATACTTAAACTAAATAATACAAATATAATTCATTAAGAAAAACTGGCTGTACACAGGAAGTAATGGGAAAATACAATATTTACATTTAGTAATTCTTTCTCCATGTGAGTTCTCTCCTCCTCTATTTCCCTCTCACAGTTTCCTTATTCTATTTGACAATATTTCATTATTTCTAAGTGATACTCAAAAATAAACCTTATATATTTCAGACATTGGAGTGATTGAATGCTTGAGGAAAACTTTCATATATTAATATTAATATTGGCAGCAAATAAGTGACTCTATGACTTGAAATCCAATAGAAGTTTTAAAAAGGGTATGTTCTAGTTTTCTTATACACCCTTTATCTTGTGTTTCGGAAAAGAACAATCCACCTTTACAACATCTAGTTTCATAAAGATTTAGTTTCTCTCTAATATTAATCAATGAGAAGACGAACTCAACACATCTTTATTACAATCTATTCTGACTAAGGTATGGTGCTGGGTACCAAAGTCAAAAGAATAACTAGGAAAAGATCTCTGTTCTCTACAAATTCCTAGGAAAACCAGAAGTATATAACAGAAGCTGTGGATGCAGAGATGACAGAATGGTTTTGAGGGAGTCAGGAAAAATATGACTGAGACGAGATGACATTTGATTTGGTGACACCAACAGTAACTCAAGTAGAGAGGATGAAGCATATGGCAAATCATTGGTAACAGGATATAGCTGGAAGTGTTTTCCCAACAGAAATGGCAGGGGATGACACAAAATCATGCCTATTTGTAAAATCCAGTGAACACTTTAAAAAGCACTACCAGATGTTCTGAGCACGTCCATACAATGAAAATTATTTTTCTCTGTGGTAGGCACATTGAGATAATAAATAGCTCTCTTCTATCCTCACCGTGCCACCTTATCTATCTGGCCAGATAGTAGAACGTCCCTCCACAGCTAATTAAACCTACTAGAATGTGAGGGAGCTACTTCCACTCTCGTTTCCCCCAAAATCAGACCTAGCTGGACAATCAGCTCTAATGCGTCTTTTGGAGCAAAAATTAATATAAGACCCAGTATTCTATTCTATTCTATTATATATTATAGTATATATTATATTATATTATTAGACCAGGTCTTATATTATAGTAAAATAAGACCGGGTCTTATATTAAGTTTTGCTCCAGAAACGCATTAGAGCCGATGGTTTGGCTAGGGCTTATTTTCAGGGAAACATGGGATGTCAGCTGTTTATGACAGGTTTCCTTGTACTTCTGACGGAAGCAAGCTTCTCAAGCCCTTTACAGCTTTATGAGAATTACCTTCCATATTGGGAACAGGACAGTGATCTGGTTTGGATACACATCAGAAGATTAGCTGCAATTTACTGTGCATAAAATATAACTGGTTCTCACAGAAGAGCTAAACCAAAAATGGTGAAAAGGAAAACATCAAGGAAAATGTTTGGACATCAGGTTAAATGACCTGAAATGTACTGAGCCTATATGTCTTAAAATGTTCAATAAAGAGAATATTACTGTGTTTCCCTGAAAATAAGACCTAGCCAGATAATCAGCTCTACTGCATCTTTTGGAGCAAAAATTAATAAAGACCTGGTCTTATTTTACTATTATATAAGAGGGGGAATAATATAATATAATATAATATAATATAATATAATATAATATAATATAATAAATATAATATAATATAGTATAATACCAGGTCTTATATTAATTTTTGCTCTAAAAGATGCATTAGAGCAGATTGTCCGGCTAGTTCTTATTTTCGGGCAAACATGGTAGTTGCCTCATCCATCTTATAAGGTCGATGAGAGAATTCAATGATGTAAGGTGAAAGTCCTTTGTAAATTGCTATACAAAATAACTTATTACCCAACAATGACTTTCTATCTCAAATTATCAAAGTAATACAAATTATGCTAACAGAAATAGGGTCCTTAAAAACCACACAAAGGAACTGAACAATACGTCTCAATCTTTCCCACAAAATACAGAGCAGGGCCCCTGGGATGAGGCAAGGTAGGTACCTAGGGCTCAGAATGTAAGTAAGCACTCACTCTCAGGGTCATGCAAGCTCAGAGTTCACACCTGAGAGTGTGTACCTCCTTACATTTCTGAACCCTGGGCACCCAGCTTGCCTCACCTTAGTCCTGGCCCAGGTACCGAGAAAAGATGTATCCACAGGAATGAGTAGGAGTTTAGCCCAAGGCAAGAAAAAATTTTTTTTTGTAAAACACCATGTATATCCTAATAATTTTGTCTCCATTCTATACTAAATCACTTCATTTTTAATATATCCTATTTTTCCTGTAAATATGATGCTCCAGAAAGAAGCAGGGTCATGTGTATCTCAAGCCTTCAGTGCCCCTTCACATACTACTCTGCTAATATATAGTTGATCCTTGAACCACATGGGGGTTAGGGGTGCTCACCCACCACACAGGTGAAAACCCATGTTTAACTTTTGACTCCCCCAAAATTTAAGTTGTCCCTCAGTATCCATGAGGATTTGGTTCCAGGACCCTCCACGGATACCAAAATCCACGGGTGCCCAAGTCCTCTTTAAAATGGCAATAATGCATACAGGCAGCCCTCCATATCTGCAGACTCCCAACCAGAGATGGAAAACAGAACAGGTATTTATTGAAAAATATCCACATATAAGTGGTCCCACACAGTTCAAACCCTTGATGTTCAAGGGTCAACTATACTATGCATGCATGTTTAGCTATAGTAGACGTTATATATACTCATATAATTATATATTGCTTATGCATATTTCTTATACATATGTATATATGTGTATATATATATATATATATGCTTATATAGTATTCATATACCACTATGCTTACTATACTATGCTTATAATTTCCAGAGCACATCCCAATTCAAAAACGCAGTCCTAGAAGTGAAAAATTAAAACCCATTTTAGGAGAAACCCATAAAAACTATGACCCAATTTGCAACGTTAAACTCTAAAAAAATGTAGTTTCAATAAGATTAATTCTTTTATATGTTGAAAGTTGATCTCTTCAACCATTCTGCATATGCATATCGATCCTTTTTTGTATCATGTGGAATATTTTAAAACTTGAACTCCAATAGGCATCAAATTAGTGAACAGAATGAATTTGAAACACAATTTTAATAGAAATTATTGGTAAAAAAATTTTAAAACATTCGTACAAATAGTTGTAGCTAATGTTAGCTAAAAACCACATATTGTCATACTTTTTAAACTAATTTCATATCCTCTGAAGTTAAGTTGTCACTAAAATTAGAATCTGCTGTTTTACTTTTTCCCCTTAAAAACATTGTTAATGTTCCCTAAATCAATTAGTGGATTGAAAAAAGTATATTCTATTAGTTAACGAATTAAAAGTTTAGCCATTTGCCATGTTTAGCTTTTCACAACTGTGCAGTGAACTGTAAACATACACAATTTAAAATGTCAAATGAGCTTGTGAGTTAATAAGAGTCCTAAGATAACCAAATATTCTTAAATCATGACATAATTAATTCTTCCCTATCAATATACCCATAAAACTAATTTCAGACACAATAAACAGTACACTAGAATACTTAAGTTAGACTGCAGGACTGACAGCTGATTCTTCAAAGAATGTAACCATATATCCTGACCCCCAGTGTTATTAAAATTCCAGTTATTAATCCTGTCTTATTGCGCTTTTGTTTTCATAACATTTTCATCAAGGATTAGGGAGATATTGTCAGGCTGGAAAAGCTTACATTTTCTGATATGATTCAGAACAGCTGAATTCTTGTTTAGATAACCCTCTATTCATATTCCTTTCCTTGCCCACATCCCCCACACCAAAATCACACAAGTCCTCACCATTTTATGAATCCCCTTAGGGAAATTAATGCCACAAGCGATCCCTGCTTGTTATTTATTTATTGTCACCAATACGGCCCTTTATAAGGCCTCAAACAGATCTATTCCTCTGGCCACCTTCATAATTTCTCATCATGGTGGAGATTCAAAGGCTTTGGTCCCTAAGATGAATATTGCAAATATCTAACCCTTGCTTTCTCCATTGTTGCTTTCACTTTCCAAAAGGGATATAAACTGCAGCAGTAAATACAAAGGCATCTGCGGATTTCCAATGGGACTTTACACTGTAGCTTCCCCATCTAAGTTGAACCACACACACACAAAAAATGCGTTCACAGATAAGCTATTATCATGCAGGCTTGAGTGTAGCTCTATTTTTAAATCCTGTGTTTTCAATAAGAGAATTAAAAAAGAAAAGAAAAGAATGATAGAGATTGACTTTTCAAGGGTCCAAATAACAGGTGAGATTGTTCTAAGAGAACCTCTGCAGAATTGACAGATAAACGAGCTGCATTTTTGTGTGCTCGTGGGTGGAGTGGGAGAAACGGAGTGGGGGAGTGGTTTACTTTGTTAAGATCGTCACTAAAATGTTAACACAAATAAATGCGAGTCCCCTGGACTCCTATCTAATATTTGATGGTGACACAAGTCTGGGGAAGAATAAGAAACAGAAATGGGTAAGTGGTGAAGAAACAACGCTACAACAAATATCATTTTGCTAATGTGTTCATAAAAGACCCCAGGAAAACGGCAATAAGAAAATTCTGGTATAACGCTTTACATGGTTTGTGTTGTTACTACAACCTTACAAGGTCATTGCTAGGAGGCACTTTCCTATTGCTTATTGATTTATATAATTACTGGGCATGCAAATGAAGATGCACATTCATGGGCCACATATTGGCTCAACAATATCAAAAGCTCTCTTTTGTTTTGAAAGATACAGGAGAAAAAAGTAGCAATTAGATTACCCCCAAAGTCACAATGCTATAAGCAAGTACAAAGCATTCTCAAAAGAATAGTTACAGCTCTCTTAAAAAACAAAACACCTTCCCATTCCCAGAACATATCAACTATTAATTTGGCCAGTCACCTAATTGTGACAAACTGAGTCACCTTAGGGGTTTGCTTAGAATTTATTTACTCAATAGAAAAACAACTCATCAAATTAACACAGATATAAAATAATGAACAGTGAAACTTAACAAATGAATAGGGTTTTGTGGTTAGTAGTAGTTTTGTCGTTGTTTTGGATAAATCATTAAGTATAGCCCTGGAAAGTCTATAGCAATTGGGCAAATTTATGGGGTTGAAGGGAATCTTTTATTAAAAGAGTGATAATTAAGAGTTTTAAAACCATAAAAAAAGAACACTGCTATAAAAAAAAAAAAAAAGCAACCAAGATTTTCAGGGTAGGCTGATTAATTATGCTCAGTGATAGACCATTTAAACATGAAATAAGGTGTGACTGCCATTCACTAACGTCTTCCAACTCTGTAGTGTGATCTTACCAATCTGCTGAATCGCTGACTGCGGCCTTAGCCCAGGGGCCAGCGTCCGTTGTCACGAATCCCACATCATCATGCGAGCTGGAAGATGACTGGTCAGAGAGATGCGGAGGAAGCACTGGTAACCTGTCATCTTCAATAATGACAGTGTCATCCTGGGGCATATTCACTGTGGGAGACAGCTGGTATTTACCTGCCAGGTGGAAAAAAAAAAGAAAAGAAAAGAAATTCTAGACTCGTGCTCCATCTTAGGTTTATTAATAGTAATACTTTGCTACATCAGAAAAAGTCTGAATTTCCAAACATCTGCTCAACCTGGTAGAACAAAACAGAATTAAGCAAATTTATTTTTCATAAATGAATATCAAATGGAGACCTCAAGTCTATTCCTTCCTCTGCCACTAGAGCTGTGTAGCCCTGGGCAGAGTATTCAATTTCTCTGGGTTTAAAGCCAGAGATGATCTCCAGAATGTCTTCTAATATGAAAACGTTACAGTTTCTGAGTTGTGCAAGTCCCTTGAAAAATTTTACCAGGAAATGTGGAGGGAAACCCTGCAAACTTACATCAATCATTCACTCATTCATTCACGTAGCAGGTATGTAAGAAAGACTTAATCAGTGCCCCTAAACAGCTCACACCCTAGAGAAGGAGATGGACATATCCAAAGTGATCATTGATTGACCCTGTGAGTGATGTGCTGAAAGTACTGTGGCATTCATTAGTGCTGGCATTGCCTAGGTAGCTGGACACAGAGGATGCTGGGAATCTTAACAAAAGTTAAAATCAGAGTTGGATTTTGAATGATGAATAGGTCTTTTCTGCTAGAAGAAATGATGCCATTGATTTGAGACAGCCGCAGCACCATCATTAAATGCATGACGGAGAAATGCCCACGGTGCATTCAGGTGACATTTCAAAGATGAATACGTGCAGAACCAAGGCCTTGGGGGAAGATGGCAGAGCAAAGATTAGAATCTGAAGGCAGCCCCGAGGTTTGCAGGTCAAGACAGGGGAGCCTGTAAATTTTGATTTATTCAGTTAGCATATAGTGTTATTGGTAAGGAAAGACCCAGAACTGTCTACACTGATCAGTTTCTTCCAGGAATATCTGGTCAGGTTCACAGATCAACATGACAGGCATTTATATTTCTTGAGACAAAATTACGATTCAAGGCTCTAAATCCTTAAAAGATAAAGCTGGGGTCCAAATGATGCCATCTTCCTTCCCCAAATGCCTATAGTTCTTCTGGCTTCCTCCCCAAAACTTGTGCCATACTTCTTCTGAGCAGTAACTGTGGACAAAACGTTTGTACACATCAATATCTTGGGGGAGACCACACTCACAGATTATGAAGGCCCATTAGCCTGACTTTCCCAGCAAAGCAAGGTGAATTGACAATTTTTACCTTGGGCCTTCATAATAAAAGGCCCTTCATTTATTTGGTTCCTACCCAAATAAAAAGGATTGCTGCACTTAAACCAATATGGCCACCATTTTACACAGGGTGTACTTTTCCTTTATTACAAATTATTTTTTATATAGCACAACAGCAATGTATAGAAAAGTTTATTAAACATTTTAGCATCAGTCGTAGATCTAGTTTTTAAAGTAAACATTCATAAGAATGTAGAACTGATAAATTTTGTTTTAACATTATTTTGGAAAATTTGGAATGGCATTTGTAAGCTTGAAGGATTTTAAAATATATATATATTATTCTAGACATTTCAACAATGGAGCAAAAATTAAGTTGATATATATCTTTTCAGGACAACCCACAAGAGTCAACTTGCTATAAATTTCAAATGCATTCATTATTTAGTATCAGCTACTCTATTATAGAAACACTACATGTTCACTGAAACCTCCACTCAGCATTTTATCAAGAAAACACTCTATTTTGATTTTAAATGCATCCGTTTTGATAAACCGAAAACTAGCAACTTTTTATGAATGCTCATGATAGAAATGTAAAACAAATTTTATACTTAATAATTTCCCTTTCCTGAATTCAAGTCCATGTATTCCTACTAGAGTTTTAGGATATTAGTACAGAAAGACAGAAATCTGTTCAATAAAATATCATTCACAAATAAGGTCAGACATTCTAGCACTATTACTCAAAAAAAATTTCCTTCTCAAGACACACTTTTTCCCCCAAAAGTGCACAAAATGACAAAACCAGAATTCTCCCTGACAGCTCACCACCGACAAGGCACACATCACAGCATTAAATGCCGATTCCTCACACAGGCAAAATTTATTAGATGGAAATATTATGGTGCAATTATACCACATAACTTCTTAACACAAAACTAAAACTCTTGGGTTTACACAGTATATTTTGAGAAATAGCCTAATAAGCAATATGGAGCATTGAATGGTTCTCTGTATGACAATCCTTTTTTATATTATGTTGTTTTGAGTAGAGACATTTTGCCTTAAGTGATACAAAATTTTATATATAAATAAATGGAAAGAAATGTCCCTAATAGTAAGGTAACAATTTAGTGTTTTTGCTCTCACCCATGATTTGAGAATTCGTATTTTCCATGCTTGCTAGGAATATAGTTTTGCAATCTGGCTCCAGAAATACATTGGGGGTAATGGCTGACTAAATTATCTGACTACATATGGTACTAAACTCCACCTAGTCAATACCTTTTAATTATGTTTGCTGGTACTTGGCACATCATAAATGTGAAACCTACAAAGGGTGGCTTGAGAAAGCTTTGATCAGTTTTTCAATGGATAAATATTCCGTTTTCCTCAACTAGTTAACCAACAATAATAACAATTAAACCAGTCAATATCTTTTAGAGGAGTGAAACAAAGAGATTCAGAATGACTGTTCACTAGACATTTATTCATTGGTACATTTACATAGAAGGTAATGCCACGCATGACACTAAAAACAGATGAAATGAGGACAAATCTTCCAGTGATTGGACTCACAATAAAAACATTAATGTTCCATTTTTCTATGTTGGATTTCTAACAAGACGAATATGAACATAATTATCTTTTTTAAACTCACCACAAATCTATGAATATAATAGCTACTGAGATTAAATTCTAAAATGGATACAACAGATTGCAATTTTGCTTTGAAACATAAAATTTCTTCAGATTAAAATGTGGGAAAAAATGTAAGGTTCCACACTCCTAATGCCAACTTGTGATTTTATAAAGTGAACATGTTGGTTAAATTAGCTCTGCCTAGTATTTATTATTATTATTATTATTAAGACAGTTCAACAATTTGTGAAATATTTTTAAGGCTTTTAAAAGAAAGAAATCCTATGCAGGCTCACTACAGATTTCTTTTTGATGAATGTCCAGGATGACTCTTCTAAAATCCACATAGTGGAAGAGTCCACCAATATGGATGACATTTGAAGACATCTTGCCTATGGACACAAATCTGGCTGACTCCACCAAAAGCTAAGGTGGTGGACCAGGTATGAGTAACATGGGACTCATGACTCACAAAAACATACACTATAATGTTGGTTCAGAAGCACAGAAACTCTGAGGTTTCAGACTTATCACTTCATTTCTTTGGACCATAGCTCCCCTGACCAGAAGGTAAGTGGGTTGGAAAACATGATTTCTGAGGTGGTTTTCACAGATTAACTCCTTTGATTTTTAGATCACAGTGGTTGCCAGAATGAAATAGATTCTGGAGACTGTCTAATGCCTTTTGCTTCAAGATGTATATACTTATAATTGAGGTTAATAAAGAATGAATGCCACACATTGTGTGATCTCAGTATTCCCCAGAGAGGGCTATTTTTAGAAATAGGAAATAAAACCAAAATAAAAATCATCATGTGACCTTGAGACCGTTTCCTTTATCTGTTAAGTGGGAAAGTGTGGCTGATGATATGTGACCTCCTTCCAACTCTAACATCTCTTGCATTTTTTTATTAACTTGTTAGAAGCTTCTCTCCTGGGACATGTGTTCATTTAAATCAGATTTAAATCAGATTTAAATCAGAAAGCCTCAAAGCTCCTTTTGGTCTAGAGTCCTACATGAAGAATATTCTATGTGAAAATTCACCGTTTGCATAAAATGAATCATTTCGTAATGTAATCCGATGGAATTTCAGTACAAATTTCTATCTGAATCACAGCAGATGATGAAGGAAACGCCACCACCTCTACTAGTGTTTACAAAGGAGTTACTCTAAATGTATGGAAGATAAGCATTAACCAAACAAGATCTGTCTGAGAAATTTCCATGTACCGAGATACTATGCAAACCAATAAATACTATTACTATTAGATTAGGTTAATAGAAATTCAGTACTCTAATATCTTATATTTGGTACCCTGTTTTGGTATTTTGTTGCAAGGTAACATCTTTTGTAGGATTTCTAACTTCAAGTGAGAACTGACTTAAACAGTATTTGTTTGTTAGGGCCAATGATATTGGAATAGAAGCTGACGAAGACTGAGGAAATTCACAAATTTTCAAAACTCAAGATAAATCAAATTATGTGTATGCATTTCTCAGGGTAAAATTATATGGTATCCCCTAGTTTTCAGTACATTAAAAAAACAACAATAAAACAAAAAACTGTCTTAAGAAAATATCATCATTCACCATCTATTTGGCCTACCATCCAGGGTAAAGAGACTGTCATCCCCCAGTCCAAAAAGGTGTGCACAGTACATCACAAAGCACAGAACTGGGACGGAAGTTACTGCCCTGAGTGAAGCATCTGGAGTTATAAAAGTCCATTACACCTCTAGCAGAGGGAAGGGAAAACAATGTCAACTACAATGCAAACTTGAACAGACTAATGAAGCTATAGCTAACAAAATGTCGGGCAACAGGCTATAAAAAAGAAATGAAGGAATCCTCAACCCACATATACATCACACTAGATGAATTTTGGGGGGGTATTTTTTTTTTTTTTTAGTTTTAGTTTTTCGCCTTCCTCTGAAGCTTCAGGGATTGGAGGCAGGACGCAGGTTACAGGAACTGGTGGACCAATGGTCTGATTCAGTATGGCAAGTCCTATGTTCCTATAATAAAGGGGAAATTACAGCACATCACTTTGTATGCACACACATCCAGGGACACATGCACTCTCTCTTTCAAGGGGTCTGAATTTTAATCAATAAAAAAGTATTTAAAACAGATAAAGTTTTATATCCAATACAAGAAAGTATGGAAAATCGAACAGCAGTGAAGAGAGTAATCATTAACAAGCAAAGATTAATGTGATATATTATGTGAAATGCCTGTCACCTCATAGGATGGTATCTTTACCATCCTTCTCCTATTTTCACTTATGCCAAGGAGGCAAATGGAAAAATGTTGACAAAATAAAACTACAGTTGGCATGACTAAATTCTATGTGTGACAAAACAAGAAGTTGAGAATTTAGCAATTTTTTCCAAACTAGAAAGCTAGAGGGGTTAGAGGAAGAACAGAAAATTCTAGCAGTCATGTTTATGTATTTTTCCTACCATGCCCAGTAGAAAGTTCTTTGAAGGCAGAAATTGTTCCTATTCATCTTTGTATCTACAGCAAAAGTATAAATACAATGTATTGCCAATAGCAGGCTTTCCATAAACATCCACTGATGAACGAAATAAATTCTTCCTCTAATGGAGCTTATAATGGAAACTTGAATAGTATTAAATCTATACTATATGTACTCAAAATGGAGTAAAATGTAGAGTTTTACTTTCTACCAGAGATTTGCAAAACCAAACAAAACAGCAATAAAAGTGTTTTATGTCAGGTGCTCTTTTAATCAGAATAGCTTCCTGTGTTTTAAATTAGAAATCTCCCAAGCTAATCCCAAAATGAGCAACTCAGTACATCCAACAGTCCTGTGGCAAAGCAAGTGTTTATTAACTGGATCTGTGAGTAGAAAGCTGCACTGCTGCAGAACAAGTCCTAGTGACCTCATTACCCCTGGGGGCCATGCAGACAGCATGGCGCTGAATCCAAACAAAGGATGCAAAAAACTCGTTTCAAGATTTTAAAATGGAGGCTTTGAAAAAGTAGAGATGCAGTTAAAAAATGGCACCATCCTATTAAGTGCAAACCAAACAAATGTGACTATCTCATCTACACGTATGTATGTACATTCATATTTTTTTTGTTTCCAAACAGTGTTACTGTGACTAATATGTAACATCGGAATCCTTTTTGTCATAAACCACTACATTTTGAATGTTTAAAAAAACATGGATTCACTTATTATCTCAAACAAGCTGAGAATATCTTGATCACGAGGAACATTTCCATGTGATCCCTTTCTTTCTTCCCACGTTATAGCACCTAAAACTCACTTAACAAAATCAATGTATTGATTTACTCTTTATATTAACACTTCCTGAATGATTATACTGAACCTGATCTTTTTCCTCTTGGAAACCTGGGCCTCCTTTACATTAATATTACATTAACAACCTCTCCATGAACCAGTTTAAACATAAAAATAAGATGTGATAAACAGTTTTACCTGACTCACCCATTATCCTACTGAGTGCAGCATTTCTTGTGGGTGATTCATCGAGCCCCTCAATCCCACTGTAGAGGGAATGGGAAATTCTTCGTTCTCTGTCATCCAACACTGTTTCAATGGGCAGCTCAGGTCCAGAGGGGCTCCCAGGTGACTTCAGCTGTAGAGAAAGGGGGGCAAGCAAAAATCAGGACTGGAGGCCCATTAGCAGCATGGGGGGATTATAACAACTTGCCCAAGGCCTGCATCCAACTGGGTACCAAATGAACTAGAACTTTTCACCCTGTACCAAAATAATTTGTGATGACAGCTCTGCCTAATGACCAACTTTCTGTGCCACTTTACACTGTGCCTCCCATGAAGTTCTGTCAGATTTCCACCATTGGAGGAAAAAATATGTATATTAAAATCTTCTCTTTTTTTTAAATTTATCTTGGTTATTTTTTCAATTTGACTGTATCTGTTGAAGTCAATTTAAGTTATGATTTAATTCAGAATTCTTCATGAGATGCAGCCCCGCACCAGGCATGCTTTATCAGAACGGAAACCGGGACTTACCTATACTTTCACATCTATAGTACGGAAGTACATGACAATTAGCACACATTTGGATGTGTGTGCCCGTAAAATTACCATCCACTGCAAAGGACCACAAGTCAGATCATATGTCTTGAACAATATACTAAGCTTAAAGTTCTTCTGCGAGACATGAGGAATAATTGTCCTATTCTCTTATTGTAATTGTAAGCATGAGATAATGAATGACTGAGAAAATCACTTTAATAGAATACAAACTATATAGAAGTAAGGACCAAATATTCGAATGAAGCAGGCAAAGATGTGTATTTCACAAACACATATAATCTACTAAATAAGCCAAGAACACAGGTCAGTTTCTATCGCCATGAATAAAATTGTACGTGGCATCCTTAAAACAGCTGTGCCTTATAGGTCATATTCTTCTTAAAAATAGTATGAATAAAAAACCCTATGTTAGTAAGGCCTTGAAACAAATCTGCTTCAAGGAGGAACAAATCACACTTAACTCTAATACAATCCTCCCGGTGTGGGCTCTGGTTAACCCCATGGACTAACACCTTTATGATGTTTTGGTGCTGGATTGCAGCCAGAGGCCGAGAGGGCTTGAGGGGGAGAGGTGGCCCAGTACAACACAGCAAAGCGAGAGAGGGGAATGCACATTCCAAACAGATGAAAGCATAACTGTGGCAGTTCCTCCGCCTGAACAAATTATTACTTCTGTTAGAAGCTATCATCTGTTTAATATAAATGAGATATTTAATGAAGTTCAGGATTGGAGACTTATCTCTCCCAGTTTGATAAGCACTGGGAAGATTTAATGCATCGAAGGGTCAACACAATTACAATTGGAGGCACGTCCAACTGCAGGAGAATAATAAACTTGCAGGGCTAGTGAATTAGACACAATAAGGTTTAAATTGTGAAATGAGAATTTGTTTTATTCGTTGTTGTTTTTTTAATTGTAGATTACAACTGACAGCTTTACTGAAAAGTAAATGAAATACTCAAGGTCTCTGATGTACAAGAATAAAATAACAATTTCTGAAAGAATACTATGCCTAAATTCCAAGGTACTTTGGGGAGGTGAAAACAAAAACAAACAAACAAAAAAATAGTCTGTACCATTAAGAACAAGTATGTTTGAATTTTTAAAATAAGCACATACATTAAAGAGACTTGCTATACAAGTCTCTATACACAAGAGCTGCTTACTATACAATGATTTACTTCAACATAAGACATCCTCAAGTTTGCTTAACAAATACATTTAATTGAACTATATAACTGCAGTTTTCTAGATGGTAAAATCTTCATCAAGTTCCTTCATGAGAAAACCCTAAATATCCCAGGAGGCTATTTTATCATTTTAAAAAGTCAAATATAAATTTGATTTTAAAAAATAGTACCTGCAGGCTTTCTAGAGAAAAAAACAACTATAAGATGTCTGTTCAGATAGAACCTTGCACTCGAACATTTTCCTGGGAAAGAGTGCGCACCTCCCCTGACTCCCGACCCATGTCTAATTTACATCTCAAAAGACGGATTTAAATGAAGACATTAATGGCCTACTACATAAATATTTAACAGAAGATACAATGCCTTTTAATTTCTTAAAAAAAAAACACCCTGATTTTAAATCTTTTGAGTGTGAGTGTGTGTGTGTGTGTGTGTGTAGGCCCGCGTGCAAGCTAGAAAATGAGCATATGCAAATGTGTTAGAGGGGCAGTGGCATACAGAGGAGGCAGAGCAAGGCCTTCCTATAAAGTGTGCTCTTTCCAAGCCCTTCCATCTCCTATTATATAAAAACTTTATTGCAATTACAAAGCGAATTGTTTTTTTCGTTTCTTTTTTCTGAAATTTCATTGTTAGTATATAGGAACACAATGGATGTATGTACACTGATTATGTATCCTGGAACTTAACTGTATTTGTTTATTGTTTCTAATAGTTTTTTGGTGGAATCTTTAGGGTTTTCTATATAAAGAATCATGTCATCTGTAAAAAACGACAATTTGACTTCCTCATGCCCAATCTAGAGGCTTTTTATTTCTTTCTCTTTCCTGATTGCTCTGGATAGGGCTTCCAATACTATGTTGCATAACAATGGTGAGAGACAATACCTACGAATAAACTTAACAAAGGATGTGAAGGACCTATACACTGAAAACTACAAGACATTATTAAAAGAAATTGAAGACGCAAGAAAATGGAAAGATATTCCATGTTCATGAAATGGAAGAATCAACATAGTTAAAATGGCCATATTACCCAAAGGCATATACAGATTTAATGCAATTCTTATCTATATCCCAAGGGCATATAAAAAAAAAGAAATAGAACAAAAAATCATCAGATTTGACTCTGAATAACCAAAGCAATCCTGAGGGGGAAAAAAAAAAAATCACACGGCCAAAGGTATCACACTCCCTGACTTCAAATTATACTACAAAGTGACAATAATCAAAACAGCAGGGTAGTGGCAGAAAAACAGACACACAGGCCAATGGAACAGAACGGATACCCCAGAAATACAGTCACATATATATGGGCAGATAATTTTCAATAAAGACCAAAACATATCATGGAAAAAAGAAAGCCTCTTCAATAAATGGTGCTGGGAAAACTGGAAAGCCAAGCACAGAAGAAAGAAACCAGACTGCTACCTGTCACTATATACCCAAATTAACTCAAAATGGTTCAAAGACCTAAATAATAACTTGCACAGAGGAAATCATAGGTACTAAACTTATGGACCATGGTCTTAAAGAGGGTTTTATGAACTTGACTTCAAAGACAAGGAGAGTAAAAACAAAAATAAATAAATGGGACTATATCAAACTAAAACGCTATTGCTCAGCAAAAGAAACCATCAACAAGAGGCAACCAATCAAATGGCAGAAAATATTTATAAACAACTCCAATAAGGGGCTAATATCCAAAACATATAAAGAATTCATACAACTAAATAACAACAACAAAAAAAATCCAATTAAAAAAAATGGACAGAGGACCTAGACACTTCTCCCACGAAGACATACAAATGGCCAACAAATATATACAAAAAAGCTCAATTTCACCAGCTGTTAGGGAAATGCAAATCAAAACCACAATGAGATATCACCTCACCCCAGTCAGAATGGCTATCATCAACAAGACAAGTAATAACAAGTGTTGGAGAGGCTGTGGAGAAAAAGGAACCCTCATACACTGTTGGTGGGAATGTAAATGGGTAGAGTTGCTATGGAAAACAGTATGACGGTTCCTCAAAAAATTAAGAATAAAATTACCATATGACACAGTAATCCCTCTTCTGGGTATCTACCCCAAAAATCAGAAAAGATTTATCCATAAAAATATATGTGCCCCCATGTTCATTGCAACATTATTCATAGTCGCCAAGACACGGAAATAACTGAAGTATTCTTCCATACATGATATGGTACAGAGGGTGCCAAAAAAATGTATACACATTTTAAGAAAATAAAAAACTATATTAAAATTGTAATACTGAATATACCGATAACAAAAGATGAATACAAGTCACATTTGACTTCTGCAATTACAAGAGATGTTCAAAGTGGTTACCATCAGAGTCCAGACACTTCTGATTATGGCGAACTACTGCTTTAGATAACATCGCTTAAAATGTGTATACATTTTTTTGGCACCCCCGGTATATACAATGGAATATTACTCAGCCATAAGAAAAGATAAAATACTACCATTTGTGACAACGTGGATTAATCTTGAGAATATCATGCTAAGTGAAGTAAGTCAGAAAAACTCGAGAACCATATGATTTCACTCATTTGTGAGATAGAAAACTGAAAGCAACAAATGAACGAGACAAACAAAAAACATCACAGACACAGACAAGAGTTTAGTGGTTACCAGAGGGAAAGAGGGGATGGGCGAAGATAGTAAAGGGTAAAGGGTGTCAAATATTTGGTGACGGAAGGAGATTTGACTTTGGGTGGTGAACACACAATGCAATGTACAGATGATGTATTAATATCACACAACTGTACACTTGAAACCTACATAATTTTATTAACCAATGTCACCTCAATTTAATATATATTTTTAAATTTTTATCAAAATTCAGCTTCATTAGAAAAAGAAACCAAAAGACATGATTTGCAATTTTCACTTTGTTGCTTGATTAAAGTGCAAAAATGTTCTTCAATCCGACTCCATTCAGTCCTGAGTAGTGGTAGCTGTGTTGGGCTCTTCAGCTCCCCTGGGGAAACAGGAAAGCCTTTCCACCTACTGAAGAAAAATTACCTCTAGGATTCAGCAAGATAACTCACATTGCTTAGCAGCATGAAACTATAGTCTTCTTCTAAAGTAATGAGGAAATGTGTATTACAGTACAAAAAATACCTTATACTCTTTGACCAGGCCGTTTATTTCACTTTGTGGTCACTATCTTCACAAAATAATAAGCTATGTGAATAATAAAGATCAAGTAAATCAATATTTATCATAAATTTATTTACAAGTTATAAAAATTAGAAATTACCTCAATCTCTAAAAATGTAAATATAGTATGCTCTTTAAAAAGATATTCAATATTCATATATCACTTTTATAATCAGCAAATAACAAATGCTACCTAACAACAGAAAAACTGGATATTGTCCAACGAATATGCCTTTCATTATATACGTGGCCCACTCTTCTTTTTTTAGCAAAAGTTAAACTCTTGCTTTCCTTTGAAAATCTAATACAATTTCTGAGGGGTTTAGCAAAATCTCATGTTGTTCTAAGTATGCATTATTGGGTCAAACGATGTCTTTCCCATAAAGAAAATGTGTCCCACCATCTCACATATACACATTGAAAAGCTGGCAGAGACATGGCCCTAAGCCCCTTCAGCAAACTTACACCTGGGTCCCAGTTAGTATCTGGCACAAGCTTATTATTCAACATTTCAGTCTTTATGGATTTATTCTATTTTATCCCCAATGCCTGGCACAGAGCACACCCTGGGTGAATAATTGGATGCATTAATTTATTTCTAAGTTAATGACTCAGATTTTCCTTAAATGACAGAGATTTATACATACTAGGCCTCCTGGAAGTAAGCCTTTAAAATTGAGGGAACAGTACAATGCTGAAATCAAAAGAAACTGACCTACTGGTAGATTCAAATTACACACTGAGAAAGTACTAACATCCAAAGGAGGCATAAACACTAAACAACGAACAGAAAGACAGGGTTGGGTGTTGGAGAAGAGTGGCTGGAGTTGTAGGGTCCAGTTTCAGGTTCTGCCTTCATGCAGGACCACATTTAATTTCCTTCACATCCCCATATGTGCAAGGATCAGAGAAGTAAAGGATGGGCCCAGCGTCACTTTGCCTGTACATGGCGGACCCGGAATGTAACTGACTGTCTGATGCTAAAGCCTGTGCTTTTACTGTATATTACCTCCCAATGCAACCAGAATATAAATTGCCTGAACAAAACAATTACAGTGTATTACACCCACTCACATGCATAAGAGGAATGGACGCCATTCCGTGCTTCCAAGTTTCTCTGCCACTACCATGGCCTTGCAGCTACTAAGCAAATCATCTGACCTCTCCACATTTATTCTTTAATATGTAAAATGAAGAGAATCATAAATGATACCTTCAGCCCCTTCTTATTCTGATGTAGCTTTCTAATTCTAAGAGGAGTAAACCTAGAGAGAGAATTCGTTTTTTAAAGCAGGGCTTAACGACTATATCCTTCAGTACGGGGACTAACACAGAAGTTCACCTGTTCATACACTCTGCTTATACTGAGATAGGGCTTTGTATGGAACTATGTCTGACAGAGGAAGCTATGTTCAATTATTACAGATATTAATTACTAGATATTACTACAGTAATTCCTACAGATATTAACTGCCTTAAAACATGTAAAGTCAGCATAATTCTCATACACAAGTAATTTTCAATAGTCAAAGAACAATGTCAGGTGTTTGCTCTCATTTCCCTCCACTTGCCTTCAAAGTATTCAACAAACTCTTCCTTTGTTGTGATACCAACATTTCTGCCTCTTGCTTGATGTGTTCTTTCCAATGGAAAAGGATGACAGGACATAAGACATTTTTCTCCCAAAAAATTAACCCATCCTTCAGGGGCACAAAACAAGGGAAAGCCATCTCTTTTCTCTCCTTTTCTTTTCTTTTTCTTTCTTTTTTTTTTTTTTTTAAAGAAACAACCATTGCTTAGGAATGTTTTAAAATACACTTAAATGAGAGCACTGGATCTAAGGAAAGCAAAGGAAATCCAGACTCACTGTTAAAATGTTAATTCTGTTACTTGTCTGAAGGTTTTCTTAGAACTTCAGTTTCTAATAGTAACTAAGTTATCTTTCTCTTCTAAAACTGCCAGATTCTCTAGGATTATTTCCCCATCATTCAGTCCACGTTTAGATGTCAGTCCTGGGTTGGAAGCCAATGAAGGAGAGATAGGAATATGGCAGATGGACTAGATCCCGCCAACTCAGAATTTACAGAGGGATGGGGAACTACGGTGGATGAAGTACCTCAAGGAGGAACTGGCTTTGGACAAACAAGCATAAATAATGTTTGGGGCAACACGGAATTAGGTGCCTGAAAGACATGGCAGTGAATATCTCCAGTCAGTTGGAAGGAGAATAGAGATCTGAGCCAGAAATGGGATTATGGGACTCGTAACACAGGCAGTACCTGAAGACCAGGAAATAAGATCACCCAGGGAGCATGTGCAGAGGAGAAGAACAGCCCAGGAAGAGCCTTGACGAACACTAACAATAAAGAACAGGCAGAAAAGGGGAAACTTAAAGGAGAGACCAGAGTTAGAGTCAAGTAGGAGAAAAATGGAGAGAGCAATTAAGAAATGATTCAAGAATGAGGTGACTGCCATTCAAAGATTCCAAAAGGTTTCCTGAAAGGTCCAAAAAAATTGACTAGAAATGCCTTCCAGAGAAAATTTCAAAGGTGCTATCGAGGCATAAATATTAGGGAAACACAGGGTAAGTTGATACCTAGTAGGGAGATTTGACAAATTTATTTTTAAAAAATACTAAAAAATATATATAGTACTTCCCACATGTAAGGACAAGGGAAGATGTGACAAAGTACAAAAGACTTTCTTTTGCAAATTCTCATCTTCTCTAGCTTGAAATTAAGTATGCAAACCCTTGATTTAAAGATGTGTTTGTAAAATATAGCTTTGTGATACTGTCAAAGACTGGACTACACGGCTGACTAATAGACCCAGGAGGAGAGAACTCAAGCACTTTATTTGGCTTGAGGTTCATTCATGACAGGACACCGTATGCTTATATCAATATTTACTGTAACATAATTTACACACACCCTCCCAGTAATTCAGGGAGATGTTTTTCCAAAGGTAATATATAATATAAGTACAACAGCAGCAAAATTATGTCTTAAGCCTTATGGGAAGCTGAACTGAGCTCTTCTGTCTTCACATAATTCTTTAGTTAAACTCTGTCAGTATAAAAAGCTTCTCGCTATTATTACAAAGAAAGCACAGCACTTGTGATAAGATTTTTTTTGATATAATTGTTTTATAAGCTTACTCTATCCTAAGAAATAGTAATAACTAGCAATGTATGAAAACGATGCCATAAGAAATACTGAATATTAAAGTCTACTATTGTCTGTTGCAGCTGTTCCTTGACTTAAATCATTCCATTCACATAAATTCATATGCAGAAATGAATGAGACAGAGATATTTCAGTGGGACTCCAATTTCATGTCTTTTATAGGGCAACAGGGAATAAAATCAGTGCTTTTCTCAAAGCACTTTCAAGCTGGTACAGGTTTCCTTTGCTACTGTGTGAGGAACAATAGGGAATCTTCTGAATCAGAGGAAAGCACATCTGGACTCATGACGCTGGTCATCAGTATATTTCTTACATTTTAAGTCCCCCCTCTCCCCATAATATTCAATGTTTTCTTCTGAAGGAGAACTCAGAAAAGTGTTACTAATTTTAGTTTGTTTTTAAAGAGACTAAAAGCATGATACCATATTTTGCCATGTATAATGCACTCACATGTATAATGCGTGCGCATCCATGTTTTGGGGCCAAACTTTCAGGGGAAAAAATCTTTCACTTTAATTTTTTAACTCAAATGATTGTTTATGTTTAGGTACTTGTTTTCAGTATTGTAAAATAATTTTAGCACTTATTTTTAACATATTATGGTACAAGAAATTTTATGTAACAAATAATTACAAAACACAAGAACAGATACAAGGTACAAGAAAATTTATGTACCAGGAACAAATTTACGATATATACACATTATAGAAAGCCAAGAACTCTTCGTTGTTGCAAGTTAGTCATAAGTTCAACAAAAGCGATTATCATAGTCCAGGGTATTATTTTGCATACGGATATCGTTATTGATTTCTACAGTTATACTTTTAACTCATAAGCATAAATAAAAGAATTAAAAACATTTATATAGACACAGAATTAGTACTACCCATATATAATACTCATCCTTATTTTTCCCTCACAAATTTGGGCAAAAAAATGCCCATTATACATGGCAAAATATGGTATATTGTCCAATAGAACATAGAAAGAAGGACTCTGTCTATTTTAGTCACCTCCATATCCCCAGGATCTAACACATTTTCTGAATATAGTAGATGCTCAATAAACATCTGTTTAATGACTATGCACTGTTTGTGGAATTCAGTTTCAGAAAAAAACTAATGTAAGAACAATGTATTTTGTAAACTTACTGTTGAGAATTTTTCATGTAGCACTTGAAGGGCTTTCTTTAAAAAGATCAGTTAATGATTTGGCAACCAGTAAAAACGATTCTAGTAGCCTAATCTGAGGGATCAGCTTTCATATTTATACTATAAAAGTGAATGTTGTTATGTCACACTGTTTTACACTCTAGATTTTTGGTTACACTTACATTGTTCTCTTGTTGGCGTGAAAATTAACTACTGTTAACTCATTCTCCACTTGGAAAACAAAAATAATACAAAAGTAAGTCCATGGTCATTAACCTTTCAACAACTGGTCACCTCTACATCAACTACCCAATGAGCTCAAGAGTACATTTTTGTTTCAAAATGTGATTGTATTATGGGATCAGATGAGTGATGGTCACGCTTGCTTTATATAATTATTGAACATAGATTTTAAAATTAAGAAAAACACTCAGACAATTTAGACAGCATTTTCAGTTTGTACGATTTGCTAGTAATTTTCTTAGTTGATTTAAAAATGTGGGAATTTGAGCATCGTTAACAATAGGAACAAACTTTACATTTCCAACAACCACTGCTCTTTGTAAATTGTTGGGCCCCACCTATTTTCTATAGATGACATATAATTTATAATAGATTTATGAAATGTGTTTTTTTTTCAGCTTCCAATATTAATTATCAATTATATACATATAATTTCTTTTTAACTTTAAGCTAATTTTTCAAATGTGCCCCTCTATACAAGAATGTATGTTTTTACTTAGTATGTTTTTACTTTTTTGGGAAAACACATGATCATACCATCCCTACTCACTCCTAATTACACAGTGCAGAATATATTTTGAACCAACCACAGTATTATACAATAGATTCAGTGAAAAGGCAGGCACTCAGGGGAAAATACTCAACTTTATAGTGAAGGAGAAAGTGGAGATAGAAGAAAGAAATGGAAGCTTACACTTCTGACAATGCCACATGATAAACAGACTCCCCTTAGGGACTTTGTAAGAGGCCTCCATTTTAGATAAACAAATGAACAAGCAATTGTTGTTTTCCTGTTTTTCCCTCCCAGGGACAACACTGCTGAATAGAAAAGAAATGTAGACTCTGAGCAGGAAAGTATGATCCCAGCTAAAGGTGTTTTTAAGATCCCCTTGTTACGTTGAGTTGGCAATAGAAATACTAATGCATAAGTAGAAATATTTTGACGGCAGAATTAAAAAATCAAATCACAACCCACTGACAATACAATAAAACTATAGCAAGCCAAGAAACTGTGTAGTGTTTAAATGTAAAGTCCCAGGACTTGCCATTCTCTATCCCATGTCAGGACAGAAACTCAGTCTTATTTCAATTTCAAATGCTACTGCCTTTTTTCCTTTTTATTTTTCAGTCTTTACCTCATTGATGCACTTGCTTATTCGCCTCGCGACAATGAGCTGGATCATTCCTCGCTTGTTCCCTTCAGTGGACATGGACCTTCTGAGGGTTTCCATGGCGTCTTGGTTTGTCTTGCCCAACAGGGATTCTCCATTCACTGCTATCAGCTGATCATTCACCCGAAGCCTTCCATCCTGTGAAGAAAACAAGTAAAAATAAAGGGCTATTAAATAGTCTGTTATAAAAGAAGTTGATTTCCCTGTACTTAAAAAAAATAAAAATAAAAACAAAGCAAAATAAATAAGGGGCTTTGATTCTAATGGATCTGCCCAATTGAACACTAGCATAATAATGTATAAGCAGTCACGGGAGCCAGTGCCTATTTCAATCATTTATCCATTTGTAAATGAAGTCATTATCATAATCTGTTTACCAAAATAGCATACTAATTCAAAGGACACAAAGTGATTACTTTCTCGCTTTCAGAGACACCCATTGAGGTTATTTGCAACCCAAGACAAGCAAAAGCTCAAGGCTATTAGACAAGTGCAGAGAGAAAAGTGGCCCCTCAACAGTCAGGAAATTTCCTCTAGATTGGGAAATAGGATAAGTGACCCCTACACACGGGAGGGGAGGGGAAAAAAATGAACCTTTACTGTAAGGCAGCTTTATGGCAGAAACTAAACTAAGTCTTTGCACAGAAGATTATCTTCATTTAAGTAGAATGACTATGCATTATAAATTCTGTGAGACAAAAAAATGGGGAGTTGAAGCCATGGACTCCATCTCAAATGGAGAGATCACTGAGATGTATTCTAGTTGATTACGGATGGGGTATTAAGAAGAAACCAGAAAACAGTTGTTAAGTGTTACAGGATATCAGAATATGCCACCCCAAAATACACCACTTCGGCATAAGGAATATTTGGAGCTGAAGGCAATGGAGAAATGGCCGACACAGGAGGTGTTCTCTGCCCTCCCTCCCCTTTCTGCCTAAACACTGGACACATATTTCCTTTTGTGAAGGTGTCCCCTCTCCTCTCCCAAACCAGGAAAAGGGAGGGCAACGCTCAACATCAGAGACAGAGATGGCACTGAGGTCAGTCATCATGGACAAATCTTATGAAATAAATAAGCCATTAGTTATTCTCATATATTTACATTCCCATAATTTACAGCCCCTAGAAGCCCAAATCCCTTTTCCTTTTTTAATCACTTCTCCACAATGTGTCATCCTTTGCTAAAATGGTACATAAACATCCAAGTCTCACAGCTTTTTTAGTTTTCACTTTTCTGTGGAGCCCCTGTACACATAAATTTAAAATATTAGCTTCAACAAAGTGTGTAACCTTCTTCTACTGTTAACCTGTCTTTTGCCACTTTAATTCACAAGCTGCATAAACAGAATCTAAGAGGGTAGAGGAAACAGAGTCTACAGGGTAGGCACAGGGTTGGAATTAAACATTTTTGTTAACTAGCATAAGCTTAATAAAGTTGCTTACTTTAGATGCTGCTCCTCCATTGATAATGGACTTGACAAAGATGCCCAAATCTGCATGGTTCTCTTTTGACCGGTTCCCTTTGACACTGACACCAAGACCGGCTGATCCTGAATCGTTCAGCGGAACTTCAAACGTCAGAAATTCCCTGGTGCCATCAGGTGTGAGAACCACGTCCTCATCTTCTGCTTTCTAAGAGGGAACACAATCGCATAGCGCATTATATTCCAATGTGTCCTCCTCACCGTTATTTTTAAAGCCTGCTAATGAGCAGTTCTTTAATCATAACACGCACAGTATTTCCACCCAAGTTCCATGACAAGATCCATGACAACAGTACGTCGGCAGCCCCTCCAGATGATTCCTGGAACCAGCTGCTAATATTTTTATGCAGCATTTGTTTCAATATTGAAACAAACCCAAACCAGATTCTCAAAACACACTCAAAAGAACAGAAGAAAAATGTAGTGAAAGGACTGAAGACATGTAGACTCCTAGAGTTCGGGATTTTTTTCAGTCTGTTTATATATTCCAAACCACAGGGGAAAACAGGAACAGCAGGAATCAAAATAAACAAATATAACTCATTTGTCCCTTGTTTTCATTAGGAATGTTCAATGTTATTAATAGTTGGATGTTGACTAATGGTGCATCATTTTATTCACAAAACAATAACAAATCCTGAAGATACAAAGTCAGTAGAAAAAGGTATTCATTTTCAGAGAGCCACTAGAGAGTTTTAACCTTCAACATCTGTGAGACAAAGTGGAGATAAACAACATGAGCAAATTTTTTCACAACACTGTACCATACATAACACAGCTGGTAAATATTATTCAAGGTTTATTGTTTAATTAATTAGTTGCGTATGCAAGCTTTGATTCGCAATGGCAGTCATCAAGTGCTTAAAAGACTGTTTCCAAACACAACATATTTAAGTTACCCAAACTCTTGCCCATCTTTCTGAAAGCAAGGAAGAAATGAAAGCTCAAAGTATAACCTGATGAAATGCAGTGAGATGACATATTCTGTCAATGAAAATGTTGTACTCCAGAAGAGGAAGCAGTGTTCCTTCTGAGATTCTCCTGAGTAATCCCCCCACGGCCAAGACTTCAAACACCTAGATCTCTACACTGGTCACCTCCAAAGAGGAAGGCCAGAATTCTTTTCAAACACAGTATTTCCAACCACATAATGGACATGTAGCAGGAGCTCTTCAAATCAGAACTAATGCCTCATCTTGTCCTACAACCTAGTTCTCCTCCTGTTTACAAATTTTGAAATATTTGCCCAGCATCCACTTAGTCATTCAAGCTGGAATTCTCAAATTATAATGGAAGAATGTTTAAATATATAGTGGTACATAATTAGGGTGGACTATAATGAATGCATCCTTTAAAGATTGTGCTTTTAAAGAATGGCTCAATTACACACATGAAGGGAGGCTATTGCAGAGTAATGGAAATATGAGTTGACTATAATTTTCTTCTTTGTATCCCAACAAATTTTTTAAATTTTGTTATAACAATCAAAATTAACATAATTTTAAATGAATTTAACATGTAACCACAAATACCTCAATTGCATGAAATGATTTCTGGAAGTACAGAATTCACCAGTAGGAAATTATATTTTTAGATTTTCTTAATACAAGAGATAGGCTATTTTTAAATCTCTAATACTGCAATTTTTAAAGTGATGTTCCCAATTGACTAATATTCAATGTTAACATCTTATGGTAGGATATGCTTTGTACCAGCTCAAAGGACAGCCTCATAGTTATAAGAACAAGGTACATTTCAAAAAATTAAATTGCTAATATGCTAAGGACAGGAAAACTATATAATAAAGAATATAAAATAAGAACAACCTAAAAAGACACAGGGCAATAATGATGTTAATTACACAAAGTAAACAAATTTCAGTATCAAAAGTCAAAATAAAGCCTAAGCCAGCTTATTATAAAACCTTTCTTACTTTTAAAAAAAAATCTAGAGAATAATTATAGCTCAAATAAAACCAATGTATTGGGTAGAAATAAACATCAAGTGCTCATATCAAAATATTGATATATCACATATTTATTATGTAAAATACCTTTATATTTATATACTTATATATTTATATTTACATACTTGGTTTGCTCGATATATTTATATACTTGGTTTGCTCGATAAGCTTTTTTTTCATTTTAATCCATGTGGTCTGAAACAATTAAATAGTACTAAATAATGACTATAAATTTTGATGTTTCAGATACAAAATAGCATCAAAACACACTACAGTTCCCTCCTACTTTAAATTCAGAAGTAACTGAAAGATAAAACTTACTTTGTGAATCAGTGTTAATATTCCTGGGAAAGTTGCATTTGAAAAGACATGGAAACCAAAGACAGTCCTTAGCTAGGCACATTTGGGTCTGATCATTTAGTATGCTTATTTGCCTCAAATCTGGAAGGTTCTTAATTGTCAGTTACTGATTTGGATCTTCAATTTGTTTTTTAAATGTTTCCTGATTTTGACATTTCCCTAACATTTTACTAAGGCTTAAAAATACCCATTTTTTCTCTTTGAAAAATCAAGATAAGTAGCTGACAGAATATATGAAGAAAATTTTTGGTCAAGAATGATTTCCTGACATGCCCTACTCTGAACCTGTCTTAAAGGAGATTGTATCTTCCACAGTAAAATTTCATTTATTATGAAAGCTGCAGGATGGAAATAATATTATTTTTCAACTTTCTTATCCAGTCTGAAGTCATTATTATCATTAAAAGTATTTAAGTGAGAGATGGTCCTTTTCCTTTGATATTTCATGACTAATACATTTGGCTCTTGATGTAAGATTGAAATTAATGCCAGCTTTTAGAACTTAACTCTCTGGCACCAAAATATTTAAAAAAGAATTTGCTCCAAAACCATTTTTAAATGCTGCTGCATTACGTAGAACTTTCACAAAGTCTTGATAGTATAGGGATCTTTTCATTCTGACACAAAGGAGAGCCAATTTTCTATAACCTTGATGATTATTTCCTCCAGATTCTGTACTTTATCAAGTTTCTTGAGTCAAATTCTTTATACAGAAACACAATGTGTTGTTTTTTTCTATTTGCTCAAACCAATTCTACCTGATCATGTTACTCAAGCACACATCATGTGTCTCATGTACATACCTACACCTCAAGTGATTTTTCCAGTCAAAGCAACCAGTCAGCTCTTCCTTTGCCCACTACTCTATTGGCATTTTGGCTTTTTAATGCCCAAACAGGGAATTTTTGTTGAGCATTTAAAAGGGGAAAACTGCAGAATGGGCAGCATAAAAGAAAGCTATTTACTTTCCTACGATCCACAGAACAGCAGAAAAGATTCACACTTACATCTATGGTGAGACAGCAAAGGGAACCACAAGTCCCAGTGCGTTCCTTCCTCCCCAACAACAGTGACCCACAGGCCTTTCTGAGTCGGTAGGTAATTGTCAAAGTGGGTATATCGATGAGAGGAAATAAAAGGATGATATTAAGTAGCACAAATATAATCATGAGAAATCTCTGAGCCTCAATATGTGTGTGTGTGTGTGTGCATGTGTGTGTAAAATATATGATTCCTGACACTATTTTTGTCTTTGGTTCTAGTTCCTGACACATAGCTCCGACATTCCTTGAAATTTCCTGGGTGACAGGATCATCCTCTGTTCTAATGAGGTGACTCTGGGTGGCTCCCAGACAGGTCTGGTCACCAGAAAGACCAAGCCATAATTAGAAGCTTGGAACTCTGAACTCCACCTCCATTCTCCAGAGAGAGTAGAGGGGCTGGAAATGAAGATAATAATCGATCATTTGTATGTGATGAAACTTCCATGAAAATGCCCCAAATACAAGGTTTGAAGAGCTTCCAGTTGATGAACATATTCACGTACCAAGATGGTGACACACCCCTACTCCACAGGAGCAGAGGCTCTGGAGCTTGGGACCTTCCAGACTTCACCCTAAATATCTCCTCAAATGGTTATCCTTTAAAACATTCTTTGTAATAAGTAAGCAATAGTAACTAAGCTGTTTTCCTGGTTCTGTGAGTTGCCCTAGCAAATTATTGAACCGAAGGAGATGGTGGGTAACTCTAGGTTGTAGCCAAGTCAGAAGCTGCGTGCAACTTGGGGACCCACTGCTTGACATTGGCATCTGAAGTGGGGGACAGTCTTATGGGACTGAGTCCTTAACTTGGGGGGTCTACACAAACTCCAGGCACTTAGTGTCAGAACTGCTTGGTGTAGAAAACACACATCTGGTGTCAGAGGTGTTAACAGTGTGAGTAGAAAAATAACAGCAGAGTTTATTCCTGCTCATTGCTCCACTATAATTAATTGATTTCTCTCTCCTTCTCCTCTCCATAGAATTAATGTCTTTATTGCATGAGTCATGATAAATTAATAACAAAAGTTGAACATTCCCACTAACTCATGGGAAAGGGATGTGAATGAGCAACACATTAAAGAAAGATGAATGGACCAAAAAATAAGCAAAAGGTTCAATCTTACTTTTAACAAAAGATATGCAATCAACAGTAGTTACCAAATTGCTTTAAAAACTATTTTAAGTAATTATATCCAAGAATGCAGAAGGCATGATGAAGTAGGCACTTTCGTCACTGCTGGTGAAAATATGGAAAAGGTATGCTATGGAAGTCAATTTGATAATGTTTATCCAAAGCTCCTTCATTTTGCTTATTGCTTAACCCAGAAATACAACTTTTAGTGATATGTCATTAAAAAACTAATTGTAGTCATGAACAAAGATTTAACTGTTATGATGTTTCCTGCTTTAATTACAACAGCTAAAATTCAAAACAACCTAAATGTATGATATTAAGTAGATTAAGATACACCTACACAATGGAATACGATTCAGCTATTAATGTGTCTTAAAAAAAAACATTTAGTGAGACATAAAAACATTTATGACTAAGAAATTGGGTTTTAGCCTGTGGGCTTTCATAACTTCCAGTACTTCACACCTACTATCAGCCTTGATATCCTGTTCTTAGAAACTGTTTAATGTCTGCCTTATGTTCGTGAAAGTTTCATGAGGAAGGGATATATCAGTCTTTCCTTCTGCTTGGAACATGACATTTATTAGCTACATTAGTATCTGGAATATGATATTGTCAGTTATATAGGTAAAGAGGAAAATCATGAAAAAATGTGCATCAAAATGGTGGCACTGAAGTCGCAAAACTGCAGATGACTTTCATTTTTCTTTTCTGTGCTAGACTGAATTTTCTACCATCAATTCATTACATTCTGTAATATAAAAATCGCATTGCGTGCCATTTCTTTAAGTCTCCTTCTTCAAAAACATGGTGTGGGAAGGGGAGAGAAGAGGACAGTTATAAATGTGCTGGGAGGGGACAGACTGACTAGGGATGAATACTCTATGACAGCTCTTACAAAACGATGATGCCATGGAGGTGACCGTCATAATCTCCGCCCTAACAAAAGTTCTTATAGAAGTCAAAGGGAGATACACTTATGCAACATACAAAAATTAAATATGCAGTTATAACAAATAGTAATTAGCATTAATGTTTTTAAATGAGAAGGATTTTTTAAACAGAAAAGTTACCTTGATTCTTTTGCATAAAAAATAACCCTCAAGTCACACTCCAAGGTTTCTTTAAGTTAAATATTTTAATTTATCCTATTATCCTATATGTGAGATGAATGTTTATGCATGCTATTTGTGCTGATATTTTAGGGTTAATTATTCTTATTTGCAAAGTTAAAAAGTCACATCTGGCTTGATTATGCTCTTTTCTAATTCAAATAGTGGCTATAAAATAAGTAAAATTTAAAGAATTTAAAAATTTGTTGCTTGATAATATAAATGCTGAGAAAAAATGTTTCATACAGTTATTCATCTATAATATTAAGCTAGAAAAATCCTTAACTAATCAAAGAAATGTCACACAAATCCAAATTGAGGCACATTCTCAGAGTAATTTGTTCTTCAAAACTGAAAAATAAATATAAACTGAAGATTTGTTTCAGATTAAGGGAGATTAAAGAGACGTAACTAAATCCAACATATGATCCTGAATTGGAATCTGGACCAGATTTTAATTTTTATGCATTCATTCAACTATCCGTCCATCCATTCTTTCATTCCTTTCGGCATGTATTAGAACATTAATTGGGGCAATTAATAATACTGTTAAATCAATGCTAATTTTGTGATTTTGATTAACTATAATGTGGCTACATAAGAAAATATCCTTGTTCTTATATATACACTGAAATATTTAGAGATAAAGGAAAGTTAGGTCTACAATTTAGTCTCAATTCATACACAAAAAACTATGTAGTGGGGGAAAAAAGTGGGGGAGTAGTGGAAGAAAATTATACATCAAATGTGGGAAAATGTTAACAAATAGGGGAAGTGGGTGAAGGGTATACTGGAGTTCTTGATACAATTCTTAAAACTTTTCTGAAAATTCTGACATTTCAGAATACTACTCCTAATAATTAACCCAAAATAATTATTTTCTATATCTATTACCATTTTTATTTTTAAAATAGACATTACTACCAACATAATCTTGAAAATAATCAGAATTGAATAGCCAAAAAAAATGATAAATTTTAAAGATATTAACTTTGTCATTGTACCACAAAAGGACAATAAAAAATAACTAAGATATATTTCCCAAGGGAAAAACATACCAAACATTAAAAAATCCTTATCTTACTACAGTAACAGTAAGCAATTTCAAATGAAATCATTAAACATTGATATAAGATTCACTATACAAAATCATTACTGTTTTTGTAAAATTATGAAATTATTAATCTATTCCAATTTTGGAATAAAATTGTTTTTTAAAAAGTTTGAGGGGCGGCCAGATAGCTCAGTTGGTTAGAGTGTGAGCTCTGAACAACAGGGTTGCGAGTTTGATTCCCACATGGGCCAGTGAGCTGCACCCTCCACAACTAGATTGAAGGACAACAACTTGGAGCTGATGGACCCTGAAGAAACACCCTGTTCCCCGATATTCCCCAATTAAAATAATAATAATAATAATTTTTTTAAATTATTAAAAAGTTTGAATCATTTGAACTCAAACTTATTTCATTGAGTTAGAAGCTTAAGATAAGTTTGATCATTTAAAGTGCTAAAAGTAGCATACATTTTACAAAATTCTTTGCGACAACAGCAACATGTGATGCTCAAAACCGAACCATTAAGGTCAACATACATTTTGTGTATGATGGTGTAAGTCTTCAAAAAAATCTCAAATTAGAAAGTTTTGTACACTTTCATGTATGTTCTCTAGAGTATCAAAATTAATCTACATTACAGACCTAGAGAAGTGTTTGATGATGCGTTCATCCCAACGAATTTGTACCAAGTTTAGATAAACATAATGACTCACAATTCTCTTCCCCGTAAGGCTCCCTATTTGCTTTCTCTGACTCAACTATTTTCTTTTATTCCCCCCAGCTTTATTGAGATATAATTGATATACAATATTGTGTTAGTTTAAGGTGTACAAAGTGCTGATTTGATAGACTCATATATTGAAAAATGATTACCACCATAGCATTAGCTAACACCTCCATCCAATCACATAATTAACATTATTTTTTGTGGTGAGAACATTTAACATCTATTGTCTTAGCAACTTTCAAGTATATACTACAGCATTGTTAACTATAATCACGATGCTGTACATGAGATTCCCCGGAACTTATTCATCCTATAACTAGAAGCTTATACTCTTTGACCAACATCTTCCCTTTCTGCCGAATCCCCAGATTTTGGGTACTACTATCCTAGTCTCTGTTTCTATGAGTTCGGCATTTTTAGATTCCACATATAAGTGAGATCATACAACATTTGTCTTTATCTGACTTATTTCTCTTAGCATAAGGCCCTTAAGGTCGATTCATATTGTTACAAATGGCAGGATGTCCCTCTTTCTCATGGCTGAATAATATTCCATTGTGTGTATATTGTGTGTGTGTGTGTGGGGGTGTATTTAAGTGTGTAAGGGTTCTCTTTTCTCCACATCCTCAGCAACACTTATTTACTATTGTCTTTTTGATGAAAGTCATTCTAACCGGTATGAGGTGATACCGCATTCTGGTTTTGAATCGCATTTCCCTGATGATTACTGATGTTGAGCATTTTTTCACTCGCTGTTGGCCATTAGTATGTCTTTTTCAGACAAATGTTTATTCAGATCCTCTGCCCATTTCTTCATCAGATGACTTATTTTTGTTGCTAGTGAGTTATATGAGCTCTTGATATATTTTGGATATTAACCTCCTATCATATATATGATCTATAAATATTTTCTCTCATTCCATAGGTTGCCTTTCAATTTTGTTGATTGTTTCCTTTGCTGTGCAGAAGCTTTTACATTTGATTTAGTCCCATCTGTTAATTTTTCTTTTGTTGCCTTTACTTTTGTCAAATCTAAAAAAATCATTCCCAAGACCAATGTCAAGGAGCATACCCCATATGTTTTCTTCTAGGAGTTTTATGGATTCACGTCTTACATTCAAATCTTTAATCTATTTTGAGTTGAATTTTGTGTACAGTATAAAATAGAGGTCCAGTTTCTTCTTTTGCATACTACTATCAAGTTTTCTCACCATCATTTAGTGAAGAGATTGACCTTTCCCCACTAAATATTCTTTGCTTTTTTGTCATAAATTGATACACATATGTGTTTATTTCCAGGCTCTCTATTCTGTTCCATGATCTATGCATCTGTTTTTATGTCAATACGACACTGTTTTCATTTCTGTAGCTTTATAATATAGTTTGAAATAAGGACATGTGATGCCTTCAGTTTTGTTGCTCATTTTTAGGATTGCTTTGGCACGTGGGTTTTTTTTGGGTTCCAGGTAAATTTTAGGATTTTTTTTTTATTTCTGTGAAAAATGCCATAGAATTTTGATAGAGATTGCAGTGATTCTGTAGAACACTTTGGGTAGAACTGACATTTTAACATTAATTTTTCAAATGCATGAGCATGAAATATATTTCCATTTACTTGTGGCATCTTCAACTTCTTTTATCATTCATTGTCTTACAGTCTTCAGGGTATAGATCTTTCACCTTTTTTACTTAAATTTATTCCAAAGTATTTTATTTTATTTTATTGATGCTAATGAAAATGGAATTGTTTTTTAATTTCTTCTACTGTTTTCTCATACAGTGGGGTCAATATGGTAGCATTTACTTGATCTACTACAACCGTTAGTTAAATGAACCTATTAATGACCATACTTATTGCCCTGCTCATCAAATTTCTGAATCAATGCTATAACTTTCTGAAGTTAGCCTATCAAGATGCCTCCTGATCTTCAGGGAGGTTCCAAAAGACTCTCCAATGTATCCCTGCAGGTTCTATAGGGAGAACCCACTAACTGTTAGTGAAACACATTTTGCGTTAATGACATTTACGCATGTAGTATATCTTATCTCTAAGGTCTAGTAAGATCTCTAAACTATATTGTTTTCTAAAGCTCTACTTTATCACATAGTCCTAGATTTGTTTAACACACAATTATATTCTTAGGAGGATCTTACTGAAAAGTTCTTGGAGGGTTCACTCAGCAAGCTTGCATTATTCCTATTTGAAACCCCAAGAAGAAACCAGCACTTTGGGAAGTCAAAACCTGGCCAGTAGGTAAACTCATTATGTTACTGTGATATCAATTTTAGATGTCAACTTGGAAGGTGTTTTGGATGAGATTAATATTTAAAGTGGTAAACTCTGAATAAAACAGAAAGCCCTCCAAAATATGGGTGGCCTCATCCAATCCGTTAAAGGCCTGAACAGAACAGAAAGGCCTGTCTGAGAAAGGTGTAAGTCTCCAGTAGATTGACTTCCATCTGCATCTGCACCATCGGCTCCCTGGGTCTCAAGCCTTGCTAGCTTCCACCATCACACAAGAAAATTTGTTATACTAAATCTTCCTATAGATACACACGTCCTATTGGTTCAGTTTCTATGGAGACCCTTAATATGCCCATGAATGACTTATCTAACCCGAATATCCATAAGAGAGTGCCCTATATCAAGTGAAGAAGGTTTTCAGAGGCAAAGGAGTTTGTTCAGGACATGGAGCAAGTGACCGTGAGACTTTACTGCAAAATTCAGCTTTTTCGATCCAATTTTGAATAGGTAACCTAAAACTAGAGTTTCTAATCTCCCACTCTTATTAATTAATACAACACTTAGAAGATGCAAAGGAAATTTACATTATAAAAATTCAAAAGGTCTGTTAACTACTGACCCTACTCATCTACCTAATGAACTTTCTTTTTAATTTCTCACACTAAATCAGTTATGGATCATTGTAACAATCAACCAACCAACAAATGAATTAAGATTTATGACATACGTGTTTTTAAGGTGCTTACAATCACATGAAAATTTAAATAATACCATAGAACTTCAAGACTTAAATGAATTTAATGACTTGCCATCGAAAGGTATAAAAAGTGGCAGAGACCCTGGAAGCCAATTTTTTAAATTAAAAGTTTAACATGAAGACTTTAACAACACAAAATGGTACTGCATACACAGCAAGAGCAGAAAGAGAGGCACAGATGTAAAAGGATAATTTTAAAACAAGAAACCAAATAAAAAACATTTGTAAAACACTCTTCGAAGTTTTTAATTTATTTGGAAAACTCTCATCAGAAAAAAATTCCATTTGTAATTGGAAAACAGACAGTATGCGTATGTCTAATACTTCCTTTGTCAAGGAGACTGAATTGTCATTTGCTCTGGCATGCTGTCATGAATACACAGGGCTCGTGGGTGAGGAGTGGATTGGAATGGACCTTGCATTCTCAATGGAATATCACATTTAAAGCCAATGCTGCTGCTTCCCCTTAGTGATTGAAAAGTTCAGGGCTAATCATCAATTTCCTCACCAGGACTGACTAAATATTTTGAAAGAACATGCTTATCTTTACTGCTTATAGTATCATTTGCCATCTCAGATTGCTGTAAGCATTAACAGATGTAGTTTATGTGCAAAGTCATTCTGTTTTCCAAAAAGTTCTATGATATTAAGATTTTAACAACAAAGGAGTAGTTCTTTACCCAGGGATCACATTGCAAAATGTTTCCCCCATCTAGCATTTAATTTGTAACTATTCCATGTTATGGTTATTGCTATACAAGTACACACACACACACACACACACACACACAAAATCTATCAATCTATTTATTATCTAATTACATTTTGGCTTTTTCACACTTGGACAACATTTACTATCCAAAGAGTTTCATGTATTTTCTCTCAATACTTTTCAGTACTTTTTCCAGGTTTAATTTCATAATCAACTGGGATTTATTGTAGCATATAGTTAACAAAAGGAATGTAACTTTTTAAAGTGAATGGCCAATTGCTTGAAACATTTAAAAAAACATCCCTTACCACTTTTTTGAAATGCCACCTTTAGCATACATGCACATACTTATACACACCAGATCTGTTTCTATCATCACTAATGTGTTTAAATGATCTGTCTATTCCGATAATAACATCATGTTATTTTATTGTAGTTTTACAGTACTTTTTGTCATTATTATTGTCTTTTAAAATAGTATAAAACACTCTTGTACCCATCTTATTCTTTAGAATCAATCTGTCCGATTTCCCCTCAGCTTTCAACCCACCCCACCATACACACACACACACACACAAATACCACTGCGAGTATAAATAGCTATCACTAACCTACTGATTTTAGAAATAAGAAATTAAGGCTATGAATTTTCTACAACCCATACTTATGAACGCGTAATAATTTCAAGGGTTGTTTACTGTTTTTCTTCTGAGGTCTGATTTGTCGTCCATCTTTGTAATTATGTAATATTTGAAAATAACATTTTGTTTCCTTCTTAGGCACAAGGTTTGTCTATGAATGTGCAAAAAAAAATTCAAACTTGTTAATTATGTTATTCAATTTTTTCATATTCTTACCTTTTTTGTCTACCAAATATGACAATTTTTTGAAAAATGCATATTAGTATCACCCATGTGGATATGGCTTTATTAAATTTTCTTTCTACTTACAAGAGTTTGGGAATGATGTGATTTATGCTATGGTTTTTGATGTGTAATAGGTCCTAACTGTTAGAATTTCTACCAGATGATATTATGAATCAATATAGACACCCTCGCTTTTATCCCCCATGCAGAGCATCCACACTAAAATGATACGCTCAGAGACTGATATGCCAATTCTTATTTTTATGTTAGTATTGCCTGCTAGAACTCAACTTACTCCTTTATTTCCAGTCTGTATTAGGGTTATCTTCTAAACAGGGCATAACTATGTTTGCATTTTAATCAAAGCTGTGAGTACTTACTTTTACTAAGAGAAATCACTCTCTTATAATATGCTATACTAACGTATAATAAATAAAATATTTATAAGTTAAGACAACTAGTATTCTAGTTCAATTAGACATTTTATTTTTCCTGCTTATGATACATTTTTATTGTGCTTTTAGTTTTAGCCCTTCTTATTTTTTCTGTGCCTGAATCATTTTCTTTTTTTTCACTTTGTAGCCACTTACAGCATTTCACAACTCATGGAGTCCTTTACATATATGTGAAACTACTAAGTTCACCAATTTTTGATCCCTCTTATTACGCAGGTAATAGAAAACTACTCTAATCGCTCTCTCTTTTTTATCCCTGTCTGACCCAAAAATAATCACGAAATATTCTGTATTTGGGATAGTATCAGTAAGTAACCTTAAGACCGCTTTGGAATTTAATAAATCTATGTAATATCTATTATGAGCCAGGAAAAGGGAGGACAAGTTAACTTAGTATTTAATTAGTAAATAGTTCCATTTATCTTTTCAACATCTCTGCATCCTACAAAAGACAAAACTCTTACCGTTTCTTTTGGAATCTGCATCTGGCTTGGCTCTGCATTCTAGAAGAATTGAAGAAAAACATAAATACAGACTGACCAAAGCCATCTTCAACACACAGGGACACAAAGATTTACTTTAAAAGAAATTTTGGTGGTTCTTAAAATCCACAAAACATATAGAGGGTGATTATATTCTGGCTGATGTGTTACTCTGCCTTCCAAACTTTTCCCTGGTGCGGTTACACTATCTTGTGTGGCTGTGTGTGTGTGTTTTAAGAAATTTTCCTAGATGTAAGTTTTTACTTGCTCATTCATAGTACATCATGAAATTATTATTTGGAGGAAAACAAATCTCAACTAACTGCTTTCCTATTCGTAGCACTGCTTCTAATTCTTTAAAAATTTTCCCAACTAAGTCTGTTATAAGGTATATTATAATTTGATAGCTAGACTAGATAATAACAGTCTAGCTGTATTATACTATAAAATATTATACTATACACAAGTATTATATTATAAAATATTACACAGGTTTGAAATGTGATTTTTTTCACCTATTTACAGAATTGCTTTAAAGACATAGATAGTTATAAGGTTAATTTATAAAAAAAGGCACATATTGATAAAAGTATTTCATTTCAGACACAGAATTTAAATGCAGACACCGCAAACAGAGGAAAAGAGTTTTGTGAATTGGATTCAAACATCACTTTACATGCCCACTTTAAGTTTTCAGAATTTCAGTCTTTTAAATCTTGAAAAGCAGCTGCAACATGAATAACAGACTGACGGCCTACTGGCTCACTCCTTAATGAAAAGCTCACAAGCAATAAATTAAATAACCAAGAAAAAAAAAAGTAGGCAGCAGAAGGGGAAGACAGAAGCCTGGAAGATCAAAATTGGACAAGAAGAACCTGAATAACCCTAAGCTGGCTGCATGTTGGCACTAACTCTGGAAAGGCTGCTTAAGAGCAGTGTGTGAGCTTTGGCAATCGAATAATGCCATTACCCAGCCAGGCTCAGATATACTGGGGAAGAATGAAACCTCCATCAAACCCTATCTAAAGCTTGGTTGTTGTTTTTGTAAGTGCTAATTTACAATTTAATAGAGACATCTCCAGATTTAGGATCAGGTGGCATTTTAAGCACAAAATTGGATAACAGTAGGGGGAAAAGAAAACTCAATTGAATGAGAAATAATGCATTAATCATTTTAAAATAGAAATACAAAGTTTTCTACTATTTTTCAAAATCTACTTAAAATGCAAGTGTTTATTTTTCAGCTTTATCAAAATCTAAAATTTCAACGAAATCGCAGTAAATTTTAGATCTGTTTTTAACCAAGGGATGGGATATTCCTACAACTAAAATTTATCTGATTTATAATAAAAGAAACATTTTATTAACCATGACGCATTCATACTTGAAGCATTAGCCTAAGAGCTATAGGACAAATTTGGGAACTGTGCCCCTAAAGCCTTGCCACTCTAGTATATACAGATTAACTGTTTTTTAGATAAAGATAAAAGCTAGCTGAAAGAGACGTCAAATGTTATAAAACAACCCAACTAGAATCAGTTTTTGAATTATTTAAAATACCACTTGTACTTGAAGTAAAACAATCTTCACACCACATCAAAAGAGAAAGGTGACCCCTCCAGTTATATATAAAGGAAACCACTTTTTGCAGAAAAACACTCAGAACTATGTCAACTTAATATGCATATTTCCTTCACTCCAATACTATGGAAATACCCTATCTAATATTTAGCTATATTGAGATACCTGTATGTATAAAAAGTAAAATAATTTGCAAAACAAATGGCTTTTCATTTCATCTGTCATTCCAAATGTTTATATTAGTAATTAATGGCCATGGGCTTACTGACACTCAGGTCTCTTTATTTTCAATAATAACATTTAATTAAGGTACTCCATTTCATACAACAATCATGCATCTTTATTTGGCTTAGCTACATGTACTATGAAAATCTGAAATATGAAGATTTGTCATATGTAGTAGAGAATATGGCAAGCTTTCAACAACAGCCTTTGAAGTGACAGTTATGAATTAATCGATGTGTCTGTATTCAATCAGTCCATCTGAAAGCATTCAGTAATAAACATTTGCTGTCCTAGGAAATATCCCAGCAATTTGATTTTGAAATACTCCTACACTCAACATTGTGGATATCTATTTCCAAAACTAAGGAAATATGAGAAAAGAATGCTTTTATTAAGTAAAGGTTGAAAGACACATAGAATAGAGAAACTGCTTAGAAAATGTCTCAATAAACATTGGCCATCAGGTACCTAGCCCAGATCCCTGGCACATGTGCATCAGAAAAGTTTCATCTGCTCTACATTTACACACCAGTTCCCTTGGGTGGAAGGCATCTTCTTGGCGAAAGACCAGAAGGCTCACAGTCCCTTCCATCTTGGTGCTTCTCAACAGGGAAACAACTTCCTCTTGGGATTTGCCTGCTAAATCTACTCCATTTACCTAAAACAAATAAAAAGTTTTGAGCTGCAATTCTGTGCAAACGGATAGAAGAAAAGACACACATTCAAGAACTGATCGTGTCTGCTATGAAACATAACTCATTTCGTGGTAAATTCTGCATGATCTGAGAACCACCAGGCCACTATGGCTAATAAGGAAATGCAGACCGGGTATCTAGAAGTGAGATACGAAGTAGTAAATCTTTCAGGGCTCATCAATAAACCAAAAGCTACAGCCACCAGAGCATTAACAAGTAATGAGTAATAAGCAAATATACTTAAAATGTCAAGTTAACACAAAACTTCATAGCTTTTAACTGAGATATCTTAATTGGCTTTGTGTAACAGGTTTTCTTACATCGAAAAAAAAAGTGTGGCTTTTACAGTAGGTAGTGAAAACATACTAAAAAATATTTCGGTATAAATATTTTAACTTTAAATGAAATTGTACTAAAAATTATGAAGATAACCATTTACCCCTAAAAGGCAAACAAACATTAAAGAAGAATCTCTACAAACTAATCATAACATTTTTGCAGGGATAGCAATATTTTATCTTAATATCTCTCAATGTTTTAAGAGAATTCTACCAGAAAAAAGGGGATTTGAAACAACCAATTTCTAGGGAATCTCATCATTTTTATCTTGTAGAAAGTATAATATCATCAGAAAGCACTACATGCTCAACAGAAATGAGAGTGGAAGTTGCTTTTAAAAAGTATTCTAGGTGCAGCCATATGGCTCAGGTGGTTAGAGCACCGACTCTCAACAACAGGGCTGCCGGTTCGAATCACACATGGGCCAGTGAGCTGTGCCCTCCACAATTAGATTGAAGACAACAAGCTGCCGCTGAGCATCCAGAGGGGCAGCCGGATGGTTCAGTTGGTTAGAGCGTGAGCTCTCAACAAGGTTCCCTGGTTCAATTCCCACATGGGATGGTGGGCTGTGCCCCCTGCAACTAAAGATTAAAAATGGCAACTGGACTTGGAATTGAGCTACGCTCTCCACAACTAGATTGAAGGACAATGACTTGGAGCTGATGAGCCCTGGAGAAACACACTGTCCCCCAATAAAAATTACACACACACACACACACACACACACACACACACACAATATTATTTTCTTTAGATAAAAATAACATTTTATCTAAGGCAATTAGGTATATTATTTAAATTGTAATATCAAAATCTTCCTGTAGTTAGAATATGTTTTGGAACCCTTCTCCCTCTGCTAAAAACCATTTTATATAGCTCAATACACTACTATTAAGGGATTGCAAAAAACAGATAAGTAATAACATGTTCAGAGAAAGCAAAAAAGTTCTCAATAATAATTAAAAAGTCACTTGATTTTTTTAATAATGTATGCTTACAGATATCCAGATACTCGGAAAAACTGCCACAGAAATGTTGATATTGCTATAGATATAACTACAGATCCAGAGAGTCAGATTTAAAACAAGTGAAAATGTAGTTTCAGTTTTAAGCAAGTTGATAGCTATAGAAAATAAAGCCTAACTGTGAAGAAACACAAGTTGCAGGCCCTTCCCATTGCTCAAAAAGGAAGACAAGTCTTTGTGATGTATTGAAAGTAAAGCAATTATGTGATGGAAGAGAGACTCAAAAGTAAAGTGATTTCCTTTAGAAAGAAAGAAGGTGGGGGACTTGGGATGCAGGGAGAGGAGGAGGTCTGGGACAAAAGGACAGAGGCAAAGATTTTGGACTTAGAGATAAAGATTCAAATCACAGCTGAGACTCTTACTGAGTGAAACAAGCTACAACTACAAATTTGGTTGACCCTTGACCAACATGGGTTTAAACTGCGCAGGTCTACTTACACACAGATATTTTTCAATAAATATGTACAGTACTGTAAATGTATTTTCTCTTCCTTATGGTTTTCTTAATAACTTTTTTATCTAGCTTGCTTTGTTGTAAGAATACAGCACATAATAAAATAATATACAAAATATGTGTTAATCGACTATGTTATCAGTAAGGCTTCTGATCAACAGTAAGCTATCAGTAGCTAAGTTTTTAGAGAGTCAAAATTTTATATTGGGATTTTCAACTGAATGGGGGTGGGGGAGAGTGTGCCCTACCTACCCCCATTGTTCAAGGGTCAACTGTACTCACTTTAAACCCCAAGGACAGGTGGCCCTTTCCAGAAACAACACCTTAGATATAATTCATACTCAAATTTTTCCTTATATTTAGCCTCTAGCAGTGGCCCTTTAAAAAATGCTGCCACATGAACAAAACAAAAAGGAAAGAAGTACGATTTAAGACATCTAGGCCCAAAACGTAGACGCGGAAAAAATCTGGAAGTTACTCCTTGGCTCTAACACTTTTCAAGAAATCTTTAGGAGAGCTCAATCTGGAGAGTTCAAAACTATGTATGAAACTACAAGTAAAGGAAAGAGGATAATGTCATAAAAGTGTACGTTAACATTAGAATTTGAATACTAGCTATTAGGTTAGTGCAAAAGTAGTTGCGGTTTAAAAGGTTAAAAATAACTGTAAAAAACCATAATTACTTTTGCATCAACCTAATAGTAATTAGGAAACTATCTGCTGCTAAGAATACAGACTATGACTTTCTGATGAAAACAATGAAAAAAAGGCTAATAAAGTATATTTTTTCTCAATACTTCTCCCCTTTATTTCTGTATGCACAAAAATTCACACAAATAGAAATTCTGTATGTTTATGTATGTCAAAGATAGCATCAAAGGCCAATACACGGAAACTCATGAGTTACAGAAAGGAAATTTTGAAAAATTATTTCTTTTATTCTGACATTTGATTTTTATGTCTCAGTTCATGTTCCAAGCTGCCATTTGAAAATTTCCTTGTTCCTCTCATCAAGACACACTATTTTCACTAATTTCATTTGTCTCAGTTCGGATTACAAAGTAGATAACATTTTTATATTGCCAGACATAAATTTAAACCCATCTAGAAATATAACCTAATAGACACTGTACTTAAATAATGACAAAATGATATCTCATAAACCAAATGTCTGAGTAACTCAAAATTTAAGTATTCTAAACAAAACGATATTTCTTATCACACAACATGGAACAATATAAAAGTAAAGCAGAAACACATTGTTTTATGATGTATACTTCCACTAAAATAGATAATTTAGTTTCACATTTTATGAAAATATTAAAAATAACTTTTCAAGAATTATGGAGCTTCTGACTTAGAGAAGTCTCTTACCTCTATAAGTCGATCTCCTGCCTTAAGTCGGCCATCTTGGATGGCAGCCCCTCTGGGGAGGATGTTTTTCACATAAATTGGAGCTGAGCCACCTATTGTTACATCTCGGGAAGTGATGCTGAATCCCAAACCTTCTGTACCTAAATATATAGCAGAAAAAAATTTAGTAAATACAATGAGACATCTTGAACTTTATAGGTATATTATACATAAAAGATTTGTTATGACTTTCAACTACCAATTTGACATTTTGTAACTTTTACAATGGCCTACATTTCTTTTAATATGTTAAAAGTTGTAATAGATTTTTCAAAATAGACTAAGTTCTGAAAGGTTTAATTATCAAAATTCATTAGTCTGAGAAGAAATGGGAATCTACTCAAAGACAGATAGATGAAAGGTAATATACAAATATACAAATGCGCTTGCTAAAAGTTTTTAAATGTCTAAATCTTTGATTATAAAAATTAATTCTTTACACAAAAAAGTTCTGTTAAAACCCATGGTATCTCAAATAGCAGCTATTATTGTACAATAATGGTATCTAGATTTGACAGGTAGGTGGTCGAGCAAACGAAGAGAAAATATTCAGGAAGATGAAAAATAGTCCCAGCAACCCACTGACAGGATGAACCATATTATCTTTGCCTAGTTCTCTTCTAACTCTCCTAAATCTGACCATGTATATTTCTGAAAAAATGTCATGGTCATGGTCAGATGTATATTTTTTGAGAAATATACATGGTCAGATTTAGGAGAGTTAGAAGGGGAGGAGCAAATTACCCAGTGAAGAACCCATCACAGATCATAGCTACCAAGACTGAGGGTCATCATATCACATTTATAGGTACTGAAATTAATGAGGCATTTATAAATTACTGTGCTGGTTTGTTTAATTTAAATTCTAAGTTCGTTGGCAGCTTTCTTGACAGGCACTCTCATACACTTAACACAGTGTAGAAAAAGGTTATATGTCACTAGAACCAACATGCAATAAGCCAAAATGAGCCAAGAAAAAATGTGAAGATAATGACAAATTTGTAATGAATCACGGAATTTTTATAACACTTCTAATAATGATTAATTTCTACTAGAGCTTTTCAAAAACTTAAGATATCAGGTTCTATTTCAGTTAAAATGGTATTAGGACAACTACTTGCCCACTATGAGAAGAATAAAGAGATATGTAAAAGCAAAAAATCTAAAGAATACATTAATTTGATGCAGCACTCAGTACAAAACTATAAGCAAGAGTAGAATGGTATAAGCCAACAAACAAATATAGGCAAATAAACATGCAAGAAAAAGTGGGTTAAAGAATAAACAAAGTAGAAATAAAGAAAACACTCAATAATTACAACTATAACAAAACCTACTGTAAATATTCTCAAGTTCAAACAAAACATTCATTTCCTGCAAGTCTAAAGTCACAATTAGGTGCTGGACTGAAATCTTCTGAGTGAAGACTTGAATGGCATATTGTCTCTATGAAATTTTCCTAATTATTCTGCTGGGACTTTTCCATATGTCTCTGTGCTTTCATGAAACTCTAATGACTTGCAATAACATTTATTAAGAAAGAATTCTAAATTATTCTCCTTTTGCAATATTAATTTGTATGAACTATAAAAACTGCTATATGGACCTTCATATTATTAAAATATCAGCAGTAACCCCTAAATCTGTAAGCTCAAAGTTCAGGCAATGACCTTTAAAAGAAAGATAAATAGATATCAATTTTCATTTAACAAAGCCAACAAAACATTTTGCACTGACTGAAACAGATTACTGACCTTCTCCTCTAACTTTATTTAAAAAGCTAATTTCTACAAAAGAGCAGAGTATTTGAGAATGCCAAAATGGCAATAAATATTAAGAAATCATAATTATGGAAGCAAGTACATAGGAGCTACTGTACTTTGTAATGTCATATGACATAGTTCGAAAATTATGCCAAAGAATCATTATAATGAAAGCTTCTCTTTTTAGGTACTTAGAATTGATCTCAGTTTATGAAGAGCTTCTGTCAAAGTATGTCAGTTCACTTTGAACTCAATTTAAAGTTTAATATTGACATACCTTATATTTTTGATGTACTTCATTAAAAATGTTAAATGTAACATAATTGGGGAAAATATTATGTTAACTACAATGAAAACTTGTTCAATTCTCATACAGCCATTACTAAAATAGCTGTATTTAGTACTGATCAAAGACAACCAGTACTCTTCAGTATATTTTTATATAATATTTATAAGTACTGTCAAGAAAGCACAGGCAGTTTTTACCTTTTGTCATACATTCTCACAGTCAACAAATTAAAATCAAGATAGACCTCAGACTCTATACATCATTTAGATTACTCAAGATCAGAAAAATGTTTTTAAAAAAATCATTGTTTCTATATTTCTTATGTTGAGTAGTCTTTCTAAATTGGCTTATGTAAAATGTAATCATAGCTTTTCAAACGCTATTAAAAATGTTAGTTTCTATATTCAAAACAATCATTCTTTTAATGGGTAATAAAATTTCACTTCATTTAAAAAGTTTACATTGTAGCATAAAATATACATATTTTATGTAGCTAAAATAATTGTGTCAAAAACTGTAATAAATTAAATATGCCTCTACCTGTGTAAAAGAACAAAGATACTTATGAACTAATATCTTTATGACAATAGCCAAGTAAAATATTTTTCCTTTGTTGAGAAACCCCAAGCAGATTTTTATCTTTCATACAACTCTATTTGTGGTTCTTAATATGTTTTTGCTTAAAAACTAGGGCCTGAGTAAAGAAAAAGGAAGAAAGAGATCTGATATTTTGCTCATTAGGAATTAACAGAGCTATAAGAGGTTTACGCTGCTATGACTCTGTATTTGTAATGGGTTTCAAAAGTGGAGTAAAGCTGTCAATTTTTGATCCCGTCAACCAAGTATGTGGAGCTTAAAAGCGAGGAACCAGAAATAAGGAACGTGTGGTTCACGTAAAGTTCAATGTAAGAATATTATTTAGAAAGGAAATAGGAATCTCAGAGTTTACAAGCTTGTAAACCCTACCCCAAATGGAAAGAAAATGGTCTAAATGTCAGGATATGGAATATGTTCTAGTAAGAATTTGCTGCCAACAGCAGCCACGTGACTTGAGGAAATCACTAAACCTATCTTGAATTCATTTCCATCTCACTGTGGGAACTGGTTGAGCTCATAAAAAGAGAAATATTCTTATAATGACATCATTATGAAAGACACGATTTAAAAATATATCAAAATGATCAACTAAAATAGATGATTAATAGCAAAAGTGTATCTCAGTGCCAGAAGAGGACAGCAGTTGGAAATCAGAAAATCAAGTCTAGCATTGAACTGTATTTTTTATGTTTTTCAGATTCATTTTGCTATATAAAAATTAAAATGTTCAGAGAATAAGGCTTTAAAAAATAAGTTTACCTGATGAAGGTAGCCATTACTCCTGAAGTGAAATCATTAACAACAAAGGAAAATGGTTTCAGGATGTAACATTTAAACCCAAAACAACAGTGTGGATTTGACTGTTTTGATCGGCCCACTTGATGTCCAATACAGCCCTCAAAGAGGACTTTAGAGGTCTTCCATTTCAACCCCATTATTTTGGTGGTGGGAAGTGATTGATTCCTTTGAGTGGCTCCTGGTAGAATGTGGAAAAGCTAGGCCATTGTTCCAGAATATTACATTGTTTCCCTTTCTTCAGGTGACAAAGGACATTGTAATGGGCCTTGCTAATTCTTTATTGCATCCACTGTACATCAGTTTATTTCTTTAACTATCCCCTTCCCATAGACGATAAATCCTTGTGTACAGGAAGCATAGTTTTCCATTTTGGCCTCTTCCATGACTCAGACACAATGTTAAATACTTTTTAAAACACGACAGTATCACATCATTTCTTTGACAAAATGGGATGAAACTTAGGGTGCTCTGGGTTAGGGGGTTGACTTTTACAATGAATTTCATCAAACAAAAACAAGATAGGCCGTACCTTTCTTAAGCTGGATATTAAGTCTCTTGCCTATTTTTTTGGTGTTATAACCACTGCTTATATTTGTACTAAATACACTCTGTGGTGCTGGGGCTGGCGCAGACGGCGGTTTCCCGGAGGGCTGTGTGCTGTGAGGTAGTCGTGGATGAGGGTCGATGTGCTCCACTGGGTGGGCCACCCGGGGCATTCTCTGCAAAGCCTGAAGCCCTGCACTGTTCACTCCTCTGTTATCAGGATACTGACTGTCAGGGCTGAAGCGGCTTGAATAGTAATTGTTCTTCTCACTTTGGGAGAGTTGTTCATACTGCTCCTTATTTGCTGCAGGAACCACATGGAACCAAATGATGGGTGTACGCATGGCCTGGCGAAACATGTGTTGTGCTCTGGGTTTGAGAGAAAGATGGGAAATTAGCAAATTAAGACTGGCAGACCAGAAGATATTATGAGCTTAACTGAGGATATTAATTAAGCAGCAAGAACTGACAGACTTTGTTGAAACTGAAAAACAAAATTCTAATATCCCATTTATCAATCAAGTTTGCAAGCACTGATAAAAGCAGAGCTGTTGGTCCAAATACAAATTTCTCATTCTCTACATAGAAATGACAAAATTATCACAACCACAGGTAAAATACTGTGCTCTCCACTGTAAATCATTAAATAATGGTTTTAAGCACAACAGAGGTATTAATTTCACTATTAACAGAAATTAAATACAACCTTCTCTCTACAACATTACCCAACACCGCTTTTAAAAATTATAAAATAGTTACTTACACATGGACCATTTGAGTTTTGGGAGAAAGAAATCTACTATAAATATGCTTACAAAACAATAGAAAGCATCTACTCATTAGTGATGGGCAAAATTAATTCAAGTCTGTGTGTACAAAAATCTCAAGAACACCCACGCTGCCTCAGTGACTCAGAATGTTAGAGGTTGTTGGCCCAATGCTATTATTCCATAAGCAGCCAGAGAAGCCGCTCCATCTCTTTCTGGTTCTGTAGTCCTTATGTCTGCTCACTCTTGCCTTGTTTTATAAGAACCGGACAACTTTTAGCTTTTTAATTGAATAGGACCTGAATCACAATAAAGAAAGTCAGAGCAGATCACAATACTATGGTTCAAAGGAGCATTGTGTGCCTACTTGTACTGAGAGACATTATATACAACAAAGTTGGAAATGTGAGTTCAAGTATATTATAATATAAGCTAGCATCCTGGTGAACTTTCCAAAAGGTGAGAAAGTAGCAAAACTGTAAAGCCTAAATTGGGCCCATAATATTTTAAGAAGCACTCTACCAATTACAGAGCATTTTGAAATATAGTCTAATGGTAGTAATTACCTGGAGTTTCATTAAATGTTTAAAAGCTAGATAATGGCAGAAAACACTCCTCTCCAGTATAAAGACAGAGATCACAGACATGTTGTGGGAAGCATTTCAACTGCCCGCACTCGATCACGCCGAAAGCATGAGAGCACAGCTGTGTCACAGGCACACACTTACTGTTCAAATCTTCTGTTTCGAAGGTCGCCATCATTAATCCTGACAATGCAATCGTTCTCATGAAAAAGGTTTTCTTGTTCAGCTTTACCACCTTTCTCCAATCGTTTTACTAATAACCCCAGGGTTCTGGAACATTAAGAATGCAAATCATTACACATGTAATATTCCCACCATGTACAATGCCCTACTGCTTTATTGCTGGTTTTATATTTACAAAGACTTCCTAATAAACGGGTGAACTAAATCGCTATTTATACATTTTTAAAATAGCACCACACAAAAATCAAAACAGTATAAATGATTTGCAGAAATGGATCCCTCAAAACATACAAGAAATTGTTTCTGGCTTGTCAGCATTACGTTTCTGAAACAAACCGTATACTTCTCTCTATGCTTAAAAATGCTTCAAACAGCTTGCCTGATGGCTCAGTGGATATCACAGTGTGGAACATGGATGAACATATATTTGTGAAGAGCTCAGATAGTTTTCTGTTTTCAGCCAGCTGGTACACTGCTGATGGCAACTCACTTCTTTCCATGAAAGTAAAGGTAAGGCGGAAAGGCCACCTCAGCGCATTGTACATTAAGAAAAGCAAACTAGGGGAGATTTCAAAAAAGAAGAGTTGCCATTCTTGGCATCTGAATTTAATAGTGCCTAATATTCTGAATTTCAAAACTGGTTAGATCTCCCAAAAGTAAGTAATTTGCTGCCATTATTCCCACTTAAAGAAAAACAGCAGAAAACCAGTGGCAGATTCAAATAATGCCAGTTACCATTCATCTCTTCAACGCATACTCAACTTTAGGTTGAAAGAAAACCCTGAATGAACTTGTAGAGACCAATGTGGAGGAGAAAAAGTAAAAATGACTAGTGTACTTGGTCTAGAACACTACTTGACTGACAGGAAGGATATTCTTCACTCCCAGGGACAAACAGCAAACACCTTTTATAATCATAGTGTAAGGAATAGGAATCTTTACTTAGTTCTAATGCTGTGATTTACTTGATGGTTGGCATAAATTCTGTATCATAATTATGACAAAATTTTTCTAAACTTATTTTTGACCTGTCCAAAGTTTGCATCCTCTTTCATAATCCTAATATTTAGAGGGGGAAAAATGCTCATATAGATACTATAATTTCAAACCCTGCATAAATTAAAGCTGAAGATACCATAATTTTCAACAGCCTATATATAGTATTTTCCAATGTCATACATACAATTTGCAGTGCCCTGTATATACTTTCCAGTGGACCGATAACCAAACAGTTTCTTCTTTTACAGTAATTGTTGTTATCTGTTCTGTGGCCATTTATCTCACTCCCCTGTTATTGTTACTGATAGACACACCTTACCTCTACTATTGCATTGTAAGCTCCTGGAAGATAGGGAAGATGGGGTTCAGCCACACATGCTCAAGCACTTAGCTAGTAGTAAGATCTTGATAAATGACAACTGAATGAACGGATGATTGAGTTTAGCTGAGGCAAACAAGTCTCATACTTCTAATATGCTTTTTACAAAATACAAGTGAAATGAAATTTAGATTCAGATCCTTTTTTTTCATGAAGGTGTCATTTATACTAAATATATGACTGAAATGAAATAAATTGAATTGCGGCAAAGGTCCTTTTCCGCTTGTTATTTTGCAGTTTAATCTTATTTCTTTCATAAATATTTATAGAGTCATCATTTAAGTTCATTCTAATTTTTATTATTAAATACAGCAAAGAGGCACTGAGTTTTAGTACGGTCAAGTCTACAAACTTCTAAGAATAATTAGATGTTTAAATCGTCCTTTGTAATTTTACCATTTGAGGATTAATTAATTATCCACTAGTAAGAGTCTAAAAATCTCAGGGACTGGTGAGAACAATATTATGTAGGTAATTTTTAGTTACTTATTACCATATATTTGAACTAAACAAATATAAAAATTCTCTGAGCTCAAAGAATAAAGTAAACTGACATAGCTGCATGAGCAATTTAACTGTCTGGGTCTATATTTAGAAGGAAGAGATTCCATAATGTGCTACACCAATAACTAAGTTATTCTTAAAAGGTCATTATGGCCACAATCTATCTCCCTATGCTTCCCTATTTTTTAAGTTTGTTTCTATGTGCAACTGAACAAAGTGTTCTATCAGAGGAATCAAATTATTAAGATATAGCTATGACTCTGTCGAATGGGACAAAATAATTTGAGAAACCAAATGAAATCAGTTACTGATAATACTGGAATAAGTAAAAGACATTTGGCCACTTTACTATCAAAGCATCCATGTAAAAGGACAGCGTAAAGGAAAAGATGACTCAGCTACCCACAGGCTATCATAACATAACCACACATGTGGTGCCACGCTGCTTGCTAAAAGCTGCCTCTACAGACCAAGAGTACCTTTTAAAAGTGAATGCATTCTGTCCCTGCAGTAAAATACGTCCTACGCAGAGTTACCCAGCTAATGTTTTAATCGGTGAAATCATGAATATTTCTCAATATAGTTACAACACTCTGCAACCTAAAGGGAGTAATAATTATTATATTCTTATATAATCTAAAGCATTTTGTGTATTGAAAATAGCCCACAGAATATTTAGAGAAATACATAGACTACGTTTAATCAAAATTCTTAGCAGTTAACTGATAATTTAAATTTATAAGTTTATCCCTGATAGATCCTTTCAGTATTCGTAACAATTTAAAATAATATAACTCGGAAATCTGTAATTTAATTCTACAAGTCGCATCAATACTTTTCAGATGAATGAGTCTATAGATTTATATTCATTTAGATAATCATTTTTCTTTTTTAAATTTACTTTTTCTTTCTGGGAATCATTCTAGAATGATAATCTAAAGCAAAAAAAAACCACATGACATGCTTCATTATTGAATGGCTTGTTTTTCTGAATAAGCCCTTATATATGACCAAATGCATCAGTAATCCTAACATATAGTACAAAATGAAACAAATGATAAATAAACTGCCACACTTACATAAAATATAACAGGTTTGTTAAATGAGGCTTTAGAATCTAACTTTAAAATAGGGGCAAAAATCTCAGAATCCTATTTCTCAACACTAGAGACAAGAGAACTAATGGGGGGAGGGGAAAGGGAGCAGAAGAGGAAGAATTTCACCCTGAGTGACAAGGCAAGTGATCAGGGAATCAATGAAACAGACTGAATTAAGGAGAAGTTAGTAGCCTGCTGATTTCTAAGTACTTGACCACATTATTAGAAATCATTCTCTCAAAAAGAATGGATTAATTTAAAAGTAAAGTGGTACAATCTGCAAAATTATCTCATTTGCTTCACTAGGTGAAAATGATTACAAAAGGAATGGGAATGAGCTATCAAAAAACTTCACAAGAAAATTGAACTGATAACATAACAGCTGGACTAAGAATGAAAAGTGCCCTCTGAAGGGAAATCAACAGAAAGTAATAACAGATCCTTTCATCTTCCTGAAAACTGTGTGTGCAAGCAGATATATTTCTATACCTCCTACTTACAATTAAAAGATATCTCAAATAGTATAATCAAAAACAAATTTGGGACATATACTGTACAAATTCAACCACCAACTAAAATTTGTTCTAAAGTAATAAAGAATTGACTATCTATGGTGTTGTGGTTCCTGTAACACTTTTACATAGAGAAAATAACTGAAGGTAATAAACTTCAGAACATTTTGGTATGTCAATATGCTGGAATAGAGAATAGTTTTTCTTCTTTAGTACCAGGATTCCTTATTAGGGACAACCATTTTCCATCAGAAGAAGAAACCACTTTGCAAAAAGATTGAAAAAATAACACAGGGGAAAGGGAAAAGAGGAGCTGGGTGAGCTCTGCTCGAGGGGACAGTCCAGGAGCAGAACCAACCACAGAGACAGGCTATGCTGACAGACGTAGGAGAAAAAACCTGGTGTGCTGATTAATGTGGCACAGCAGAGTTATGAAGATGTGTCTGTAGGGTTTCAGGGGATGTTAAACACAACCTCCCTGACCGCCCGTGTAAATCTAATGTAAACCCTATGTGGCACGTATGCTTTTTGAGCAAATGGATTCTTTTTCTCATAAATCTGAAATATCCCCAAACATACTCATCTTCCACTGCTTTCTATACCTTTTCCAAAGGTTGTGGGGGCTGGGGAGATTTACTATGTCCACTATGTACAAATCTCACGAATAATTTTCCTCAAGTAAAAAATTGTAAATACACATACTTCTTTTAAGCCTTTCCTCATGGTTTTTGAATAATATTTCTTATAAAAACAAAAGAAAAATCACCAAAACAGGAAAAGGAGTATACAATCACGGAAAGGGAGCCACTGAAATACTGCATCTCTGTACATGATTTTTGATGCATAATTAAAAATTTAACCGCTTAGATTATATTAAGGATTGCACCACTACTTTTTCACAAGGTTCATTAGCCTAATTATATACTTAATTAAAACCAACTCAGTCACACATGTTAGCATTTTCATTTCTAAGTATAAACTACAATGAATGATAAAACTGAAAATAAGTAACGAATGTTTTATTGACATCTAAATTAGCTGAGCAAGTCTGAGTTTTGCTTTGATAATGCAAATTCCCACAACTGCCACCCAGCTGTATGAAAATGGTAATAATTCATCTTAATAAAAGCTGACACAGTATAAACACCACAACAGTAGTGAAGTCAGAGTAGGAATGGGCAGAATGGATCTCATCAGCCAGGCCCTCTCACCTCGCTGAGTACTCAACGTGAGGGATGGGCAGTGACCTACATTTGATTCCCGAGAACTACGGCCACCTTCTTGGTGGACACACACAGGAAAAAGCTTAGAGCAATTCCAAGTTAAAATAAAATCTTGATTCTTAAAGAAATTTTAATGGATGAGATGAATTAGAGCAAAACTAAAGGTAAATAAAAATAGAGATTTCCTTCAGATTAGGGGAGAAATGACAGGCATCATATTACTACATTAAGAAGCAACAATTATCTAAATGTAAAGTACAACGTGACTCTCAAAAACAAATTCATTCATTACGGTCCTTTGTTGGAACGAACAAGTCTGCAGCTGAGTATGCACAATTGAAAACTTTCAAAGTGCAACAGATTCAGTAAATAAAGTTAAATTGTTTTTTCCTAAAGTAATTAAATTAAAACTGAGTGCTCAAAGTTCAGAGAGCATATTTTTTTCTATTAAAATATTCAATTTTAAAACTCTACAGTGAATGGAAATATACAAACCTCAAAGAAAGCTTTTCTTAACATCTGAGCTAGTTCCATGAAATTTAAATTGGCTGTATTCTTCATTAACATACCCACCCAACTAACTAAATAATTGTGCATTGGGATTCTCAAATTTATGATATAACTGTAAAATTTCATCTTACATTCATGAGAGAAGAGAAAACTAATTATTTTCTGCTATTATCTAATCAGCACCTACCTAAACAACCAGACCACCAAGCAATTAGGAGGGAATTTTAAGACACATACAGGAAGATAAGAAAAACAGAAAATAATCATTTTTATCAGCTGTCACTACCAAGTACCACAATAAATGTATTTTACATGTATTTGATAATTATATGTATTTTTTTCGTTAAATTGTGCAAAATCATAAGAGTGTCCCATCCCACAGATGTGAAGACTGAGGATAAGTGAAGCTAACTTGCCCAGGCCACGCTAAAAAGACAGAGCCAGGTTCTGTCCCAAGGTATCTCTGGCCTAAAAACTTGGACTGTTCCTAACACACCTCTGCCAGTAACAAGAAGACTTAGCCTGGGGTCAGTGAGTCATTGATTCACACAGAGAAATAATACATTTCTAACTAGAAATTCTGAAAAGAAAGTGAACATTTTGCTTTTCATGTGTTATATAGAGACCAAAAAGTAATAAAGTACAGGTTAGTGTGGGGAGCCATGGTTACAGGAAACTCTGAGCTTTGCAGAATGGCTTGGTTTATGCTACCTGTTTCCTCCCCCTGAGGCAATTGTCTCTGCCTGCACCTGAGGGGAGCTTGAGCTTGTAAAGCTGCTGAGGAATTTGGTGGGAGCGGCCAGTTCCCGGACACAGAAGGCTGATGCCTATCAGGGCAATTGATAAGATAATTACTTGTGAGTTTCGGTGAATTTTGTATCCTCTATGTGAAACCTAAAGAATTTACATTTGTTATGTTAATACATACTTGCACGTGCTCAAACTGCTTATATGGGTGCAGTAAAATAAACTTAGTGTCTCCAGGAACACTGGGGTCCGCGATCGCCATCATCAAAGTGTGAGTGCCTTTTTTCATTCCCACTCCCCTTGTCAGGAACCGTTCGACTCGTGGCGGCTGGCCCGCTACAGGTTAGGTAAACTAAGAGTTACAACTAACAATAATTAGAACCATGCTAATCTTAGGAGGAGGAGCCAAGCTCAGATTTTGACTAAATAATTAAGTAGGTGAGTAAGGACTTCTCAAGACCTTCCACAGATACTTCTTACTTTTATAGACAGAATAAAAGCTTTATAAAAACTTTAGTTTTTATTTGAGAGGGAAATTATTCAACATGTACACCTATGATGCAGAAAACACACACATTTATATTTCAATCATGTTTTGTAATAATCTGATCACAAGAAAACATATTTTCCAATAGGGTCTCTTTTATTTCAATTCAAATCTTGAACATTATAAAATATTCTTTGAGGTATGTGAATCTTTTCAGCTTGGATAGTGGAATTTATGGGCAAGTAATGAAAGAAAACAAGCCAAGGGAGAAAAGTCATGCAAAATAAATTCAATACAGAAATTTAAAAAGCTTGGTGTTGACCCTTCACCTAATACTTTAAATATAAAATTAAGGATAGATGGTTAAAAAAATCATTTAGGATAAAATTAAGCAGACAATTCAAATGATGTACATCTGAGAAGTAGGTAGTAAATAAGACAACTGTCAGCACAAGCCAGTATGTAGTGGAAAACTAGACACACACACACACCCCACCCGTACTCCCATTACCAAGGGCTGTTTTCCTATTTAAAGACTAGATTTTTCCTTAAGTCTCATGACTGGTAATCAGATATTAGGAAGAAGAGTTTTACTGAGTACGTTACTAATCAGAAAACATTAAATGAAGTTTTCTTTTTTTTTTCCTTTCTTCCTGGGAATTCCTTAGAATTAGAAGTGTGTGTTGGTGGAAAATAATATATAGTTACAATAAAGAGGCTTTCTTATTAACCAGTAAGTGGAAATAAAACTTTGGACTCTTGCCCATGCCCCAAATAATATCAACAGGAAACAGCAGAAAAGGAATTTTAGACATGAAAATACTATTAGGTTGGTGCAAAAGTAATTGTGGTTTAAAAGGTTAAAAACAATTGCAAACACCACAATTACTTTTGCACCAACCAAATAGAATGTAAACTCCATGATGGCAGGCATTTTTGTTTGGCTCTCTAAGGTAGGACTGGCAAATTATAGCCCATGAGCCAAAATTCGGCCTGCCATACTTTTTGTAAATGAAAATTTATTAGAACATAGCCACACTCATTTAGTTATATATTGTCTACGGCTGCTTTTGTGCTACAAAGACAGAATTTAATGCTGCAATAGAAACTCAGTGGCCCACACTGCCAAAAATACTGGATATCGGACCCTTCACACAGAGTTTGTCAACTCCTCATTCACGGTATGCGTAGATCGAGAGTGGTGCCTGGTGGATTCTAGGTCTTTTTAAAACTTGCTTAATACACACAAATATATAATTACAATTTGCATAAGAAAAAGGCCTGTGAAAGCAAATTCCAAGGACCCAGGTTTAAGTATAAAGAAGACTGAATACAGATGGGAAATGGCCATTAAAGGAAAGACCTAGAGAAGCTAGCCAATTTATTAAGAATAATATGCTTTAGCCACACTTGTTTCCATAGGGGAAATATTTACAATATCTTTTATAAGATAGGCTGTGAAGTCTAAGTAGGACAATAGTTACTCAAAAAATAAAACAATCATATTTCTTGAAAAACTTCAATAATTTCTCCATTATTTACTGAATACAGTCTCACTGCATTCATAAAGTGCTTTCTAACAACCTCTCCAGTGCCACCGTCCAATACATGCTGTTTCCAATCAATGACTCATTATTTCTAAGCAATTACGTACATTTTATGTAGCATCTTCCTTTCATGTATTCTCTTTCTAGAAAGAATGTCTTTCGAGGATGTCACTAGCATCATTCCTATATTTCCTTCAAGGAACAGATCAAGTGCCATTGCTTTAGTGAGGATTTGCACAGTATCCAATATTCAACAGCCCTACTTCCTCTAAATTCCTGTGGCACAGATGTATCAAGTTGTTTCAAAACAGCATGGATACGTTTTATAAACATATTTCTCAATTGGACATTAAGTCCCTTTAAACCTAATTATAAAATCTTATAATTTCATAAGCCCAGCTCCTATTTCTGTATACAATTTAATATCTTGCTTTTAATTTTATTAAATTTATTGGGATGACATTGGTAAATAAAATTGTGTAAGTTTCAAGTGTAAAATTCTATAATACATCATCTATATATTGTATTGTGTGTTCAGAAGCCAAAGTCAAATCACCTTCTATCACCATGTTTGACCCCATTTACCCTCTTCTACCTCCCCCCTTATCTGCTCTTCACCACTAAACTGTTATCTGTGTCTACGAGTTTTTGTTTGATTGTCAACATTTGTTGCATTCAATTTATATCCCACATATGAGTGAAATCATATGGCTTTCACTTTTTGTCTGACTTATTTCGCTTAGCATGATAATCTCAAAACCATCCATGTTGCCACAAATGGCAGTATTTCATCTTTCTTTACGGCTGAGTAATATTCCATACCACAACTTCTTTACCAATCATCCATCAAAGGACACTTCAGTTGTTTCCGTGTCTTGGCCACTGTGAATAATGCTACAATGAACATAGGGGTACAAGTATATTTACGGATAAAGTTTTCAGATTTTGGGGGTAACTACCCAGAAGAGGGATTGCTGGGTTCAAATAATTCTATTCTTAATTTTTTCAGGAACCTCCATACTCTTTTTCCATATTGGCTGTACCAGTTTATATTCCCACCAGCAATGAATGAGGGTTCCATTTTCTCCATGGCTTTTCCAATACGTGTTATTACTTGTCTTGTTGATAATAGCCATTCTAACATGTGTGAGATGGTATGTCATTGTGGTTTTGATTTGCATTTCCCTAATATGGAGAAGTTGGGCATCTTTTCATATATCTGTTGGCCATTTCTATGTTTTCATGTGTACAAAAGTATTTGCCCATATATTTGTGGGTTCATTTCTGGGTTATCAATCCTATTCCATTGGTCTATGTCTGTTTTTCTGCCAATAACAGGCTGTTTTGATTAGTGTTGCTTTGTAGCATAAATTGAAATCAGAAAGTGTGATGCCTCTAGCCTTGTTTTTCCTCAGGATTGCTTTGGTTATTCAGGGTCTTTTGTGATTCCATACAAATCTGATGATTTTTTGTTATATTTCCTTTAAAAAATTCCACTGTAATTTTGATGGGGATTGCATTAAATCTCTATATTGCTTTCAGTAATATGGCCAATTTAACTATGTTGATTCTTCCAATCCATGAACATGGAATAGCTTTCCATTTCTTTTCATGATGTCTTACAGTTTTCAGTGTACAGATCCTTCACATCCTTTGTTAAGTTTATTCCTAGGTATTTTACACTTTTTTTTGCAATTGCAAAATAGTTTTTTTCATCACTTTTTTTGACATTTCATTGTTGGTATATAGTAATGCAAAGGATTTTTGTACACTGAGTTTTGTGTCCTGCAACTTTATTGTATTTGTTTACTGTTTCTAGTTTTTTGGTGGACTCTTTAGGAGTTTCTACATAAAGAATCATGTTGCCTGCAAAAAGTGACAATTGGACTTCTTCATTCCAATTGGGATGCCTTTTACTTCTTTCACATGACTGATTACTCTGACTAGGACTTCCAGTACTCTGTTGAATAACAGTGGTGAGAGGGGGGCATCCTCATCCTGTTCCTGATGTTAGAGGAAAAGCTTTCAGTTTTTCTCAATTAAGTATATATTATCTGAGGATTTCTCAAATATGGCCTTTATTATGCTGAGGTGCTTTCCTTCTATACCCATTTTATTAAGTGTTTTAATCATAAATGGATGTTGTATCTTGTCAAATATGTTTTCTGCATCTATTGATATGATCGTATGATTTTTACCCTTAATTTTGTTTATGTGGTATCTTACATTGATTGATTTCTGTATGTTGAACCATCCATGCACCCCTGGAATGAACCCCACTTGACCATGATGTATAATCGTTTTAATGTATTCTTGTATTCGATTTGCTAGTATTTTGTTTAGGATTTTTTGCATCTGTATTCATCGCATATTGGTCCGCAGTTTTCTTTTTTGTGCTAGCCTTACCAGCTTTTAGTATTAGGGTAATGTTGGCCTCGTAAAATGAGTTAGGAAGTATCGCCTCTTCTTCAATTTTTTTCGAAGAGTTTCAGGACAGGTATTAAATCCTCTTCGAATGTTTGATAGAATTCATGGGTTAAGCCATCTGTTCCTCTTTTGCTTCTGGGCAGGTTCTAGATGATTGTTTCAATTTCCTTACTGTTTATTGGTCTATGTAGATTTTCATAGGAATTCAGTCTAGGAAGGTTATATATTTCTAAGAACTTGTCCACTTCTTCTAGATTATTGAGTTTGGTGGCACAGTCTTTCATAGTATTCTTATACAACTTTTTGTATTCTGTGGTATGTATTATAACTTCTCTTTCATTTCTGATTTTGTATTTGAGTCTTTTCTGTATTTTTTTGTAGTGAGCCTAGCCAGGGGTTTGTTAAATTTATTAGTTTTTTTCAAACAACCAGCTCTTTGTCACTTTGTTACATTAATTTTTTTCACTGTCTTTTTGCTATCCATTTCACTTAATTCTGCTCTAATTTATATTATTTCTTTACTTCTGCTGACTTTGGGCTTCATTTGTTCTTCTTTTTCTAGTTTTTAAAGATGTAGTGTTAGCTGGTTTATTTGGGACTTTTCCTTGTTTCTTGAGGCAGAACTGTAAGGATATAAACTTCCCTCATATTACCACTTTCATTACATCCCAAAAGAGTTGATATGTTGTATTCTCATGCTCATTTGTTTCTACCATGTTTCCCCGAAAATAAGACCCAGCTGGACAATCAGCTCTAATGCTTCTTTTGGAGCAAAAATTAATATAAGACCCAGTATTATATTATATTACATTATATTATACCCGGCCTTATATTATATTATACCCAGTCTTATATTATAGTAAAATAAGACCGGGTCTTATATTAATTTTAGCTCCAAAAACACATTAGAGCTGATTGTCTGGCTAGATCTTATTTTCGGGGAAATATGGTATGTAACCTTTGATCTTATCTTTTCTCACCTTGGACCCAGTCGTTCTTTAGTAGCATGTTGTTTAATCTCCACATGTTTGTGATTTTTCATACTTTCTTTTTGCAGTTGATCTCCAATTTCAAAGCCCTGTAGTCAGAGAATACACTTGGTATGATTTCAATCTTTTTAAACTTATTGAGGCTAGTTTTATGCCTAAATATACAGTTATCCTTGAGAATGTTCCATGTGCACTGAAAAAGAGTGTATAATCTGGTTTTCTGGGATGAAAGGCCTGTAAATGTTGATAATATCCATTTGGTCTAAGGTATCATTTAAGGCTATTTCCTTATTGATTTTCTGTTTGGATGATCTATCCAAAGCTGTCAATAGGGTATTTAGGTCCCCTACTATAGTTATTTTTGTCAGTTTCTCCCTTTAGTTCTCTTAGTAGTTGCTTTATATATTGTGGTGCTCCCTGATTGAGAGCATAGATATTGATGACTGTTATGTCTTCTAGTTGTATAGTCCCCTTTACCATTATGAAATGTCCATCTTTGTCTCTTGTTATCTTTTTCACCCTGAAGTCTGTTTCATCTGATATAAGTATGAATATACCCGCCTTTCCCTGGATACCACTTGCTTGGAGTATCATTTTCAACCCTTTCACTTTGAATCTATATGTGTCCTTGTAGCTGAGTTGTGTCTCTTGAAGGCAGCATATGGTTGGGTTTTGTTTGTTGATCTACTCTGCTACTCTGTGCCTTTTTATTGGTGAGTTCAGTCCATTTACATTTAGAATGATTATTGATATATGAGGATTTCTATAGCCATTTTATCTTTTGCTGTCTGGTAGCTCATTGTCTCCATTATTTCTTTGCCTTGTGTTTCTATCTGTTAATTTAGTTTGGTGGTATTCTATGATTTTTTTCCTGTTTCTTTTTCTTTTTTTTGTTTTATGTTATGTGTCTCAGTTCTTGATTCTTTTGTCTGTGGTTACCATTCAGTTAAGTAAAAGAAAGTTTCATATATACAACAGTCCTTTTTCTTCAACATTCATCTTATCTCCAATCCACTTTGCAAATTCACACCTTTACCTCTTCTCCTCACAAATTATCCCTATTTATGCTCAGTTCATTTCTGAGTTGCATTAGCAATTAGCTTTTTATGTTTTTACTTCCTTTAATCTTTACATGATATTTAAGTACATAGTGCCTTATTCTGAACATTGGTTGCCATTTCCTGCTTCTGTCTGTTAGTCATCTTATTCATAGTTTTGTCTTTTTCTTTCAAGTAGAATAACCCCCTTCCATATTTCCTATAATACAGGCCTTGTGGTGGAACATTCCCTCAGCTTCGGCATGTCGGTAAAAATCTTTATTATTCTTTCACATATAAAGGATAACTTGGCTGGATACATTATTCTTGGCTGGCAATTTCTCTCTTTTAATAGTTTGAATATTTGATTCCAATCCCTCCTGGATTGTAGAATTTCTGCAGAAAAATCTGACGGTAATCCACTGGCCTTTCCTTTTTAGATAACTGTCTTCTTTTCCCTGGCTGCTTTGAGAATTATTTCTTTGTTATTAATTTTTGACAGTTTTAATATGGAGAAGGTCTTTTTGGATTGAGATAATTAGGTGTTCTGTTTGCTTCTTGGTTTCGAAGATCCAGTTTTTTCCATAGGTTTGGGAAGTTTTCATTGACTATTTGTTTTCATAGGCTCTCTGTTCTCTTCTCCCTCTCTTCTCCTTCTGGTATACCCATTATTCTTATATTGCTCTTCTGTATCTTACTTTTTAAATACTTAGCATTACAATACATCATAATCATACTCCTATGTGATTAGAAATCTTCAGGAAAAGTCATTAACAACTATTGAGCCAGGGTACACCCTTACTGTTTTATTTCTAATATAGTAATACCACAGCTAATTTGTATAGTCATAGGTTCATTCATTCCCTTACTAAGCAATACCTATAGGCCAAATTATAGAAATATAAAAATATGTTAAAAAAAAAAAAGATGGTTTTTCTGCCATAAGACAATTATTTACTTTTTGAAAGTAGTAACATTTGTGATTTAAATAAGGAAGTTATGTTTGACATTCAAATCAGCAGAAACGAAATTATACGTATGATGTGAAAATTTATTTCAAGGTAATAAAACTATGAATAAAGAATTCTGGATGGGGATCAGTTAACTTTATTTCTGAATAACATACAGATGATGACTAAAGACAAACAGCATCAAAGGAAAGATAATACTGTCTTTTCTAAGCATCTATTTGTCTCCATTTCTCAGGATATGAGGCTGTGGTAGGCGGATAATCAACCACATGCCAATTGTCATGGATGCCCCATTCAAGGAGCAACATCCGACCTACTCTAGGAAATAGCCTTTTTAAGGAGGCCCAGAAAGACCTTTATTAAAAATGAAAAAAAAAAAAAAAACTTTATTATCCCTCAGGCCATAATTATACCTAGTAGCTTTAAATTTTTATCTAAAACTGACTTCACATTTTTCCTATATTCCAGAATTATATTTGATATTCTAGATGTTCTGCATTGTTTTGCTTTAGTTTATGATACATAACCCCCATTCTGCATTGTTCCTTATATTTTTTGACTTTGAAATCTAAATCAGAAAGCAACACTGACATTCACGTGTCACGTTTATGAAATTACAGGCAGTCCTTGGAGATACTGCAGATTCAGTTCCAGACCACCACAATAAAGTGACTACCACAATATAAAGTGAGTCACGTGAATTTTTTGGTTTCCCAATGCATATAAAAGCTATGTTTATACTATACTATAGTCTATTGGTTGTACAGTAGCATTGTATCTGAAAAAAACAATGTACATACCTTCATTAAAATATATTTTATTGCTAAAAATGTCTAACATCCATCTGAGCCTTCAGCAAGTCATAATCTTTTTGCTAGTGGAGAATCTCATCTTCAATTTGTAAAAAATGCAATTATCTGTAAAGCTCAATAGGTGAAGTGCGATAAAATGAGGTACAGCAAGTCCTCACTTAACATCATCAATAAGTTTTTGGAACTGCAGTGAAATGACATATAAGGAAACAATTCTACCACAGGCTAATTGATATAAACAAGAGTTAAGTTCCTACAGCACCTCATCAACATTATAACAAAACGACATCGAATGAAACGATGTAATCCTAGGATCTGCTGTGTATGCCTGTAAGTACTCGGTAAGTGGTATTCAATTAGTTGTATCTCCAAAACTGAGAAGGCCCAAGTATGATTGGAATTTTTTACAAGGGAAGTTATTCTTGGAAATTTCTACTTACATCCCATGAATATGTATTTTTGTATTCCCAGTAGATATATGTGCAATTTTGTCATGAGTTCTACTTAATTTCTTCCTTTCCGCTATACGGAATTGCTTAATTTGCCCTTACAGCCACCATAGAGTTGATGTGGTTTCCTTTATAAGCTATCATCACATTTCAAATATCTTCCCCCACAAGCCAGCTACAGTAATCTAATTCAAACAATACTTCCTCTACCAGTTCACAAAGTACCTATTATATAACTATATCAACATTTGTCACACAATTATAATTGTGTCATTTCTTGGCTATCACTCCACCTTGACTGCAAATCCCTGGAGGAAGATTATGTCCTGTTCATCTTAGTTTCCTAGGACCTAACATAGGAATTCTCACCTGGTAAAACCTTGGGAAGGTATCTAACTGAATGAGAAGAATCTACTTCGAAGCATTTCTGAGAACAAGGGAGATAGGTGTTTCTGGCTTCTGAAGATTGGTATCTACGATTCTGAGCAGCTGCCTGGTTTTTCTCCCCCATTGTCAACCTACCTCTGAAGAACCATTACTATCAAGTCCATGAGGAAACTTAAAGACGCAATATACAGGCGTTGGAAAAAAACAAAATTGTTCTGTTTCCCAGTATGCAAACTGGTGATGCCTATTAAAGATTTATAGGAAATCTGATTTTCTTAATCTCTTTATCCCTTATATAGAAAAGCTACAAGAGATTTTCTTCATTAAATGCCCAATCAACAGGGATTAAAAATGACTCAGCTGAAAAACAACTTCTAGTTCTGCAAAGGGATATGTGTCTACTTAAATGTATTCTGTATATTGAAACTAAACACACCATGGGAACCAGTAACTTCGGTGGATTTTAGGAAATGCCTTCCATTGAATTAATCTATAGTAGGTTTTTCTATATTATTCTACTTTTGCTTTAGGCTTTTCATCGATGTATTTTGTCTTAATATCCTTTTACACTGAGGTGGGAAGTATATAATAAATGACACAAAATAACATGTTTGTCATTGAAATACTGGTTCAAAGCTGATACATACACAATTAAATCTTATTTGCCATGAATCATATTCCACAAGCAGTTAAAGACATGTTAATAATGGGAAGCTATAATCCATGCATTTTACCTTATTTTTTCTACTTATGATATAAATGGAAAAAGATTTAACTTTTGAGATTATTTTAAATTATATTTTTAAAGGAAATGCAGGCAAGAGCCATTTTGAAAACAACTAAGCTTGTTTAACTAAAAGTTCTTTTAAGAAATTTCAATGCTTCTCAGAGTTCAAAATTTTAAAAAGAAGAAGAGGAAGATACAAGTGAAAGTAACTACAACTCTGTGAATATACCAACACTCCCAATTTCAAGGCGAATTTCACATCTTGCTACATAACATTAACATTCAAGTCTCATACTCTAGCAGAGTTCTAGGTAAATCAAAGTTTCAGCATCCAGACATTCCATAAAGTACTTTACCAAAGTACTTTACCAAAGAGATGAAATCTGGACTTCCCACAGTTAGGAACACATACCAGGAAGATAGTACAATTGTTCAAATACCCATTTTTTAAAAATAAATAATTTAATCACAAGCTTGGCAAGTGGTACTGCATCTGTCTTTTACAACTCATGATATGTTTATAATTCTTTGGTCAGAGTTCAAACCATGTTCTAAGATCTCGGTCATTGATCTAAAGTACCTTTTCAGCTTCCCATTCTCCCAGGGTAAATAAAGTTAAACTAAAAAATTAGTAAATAAAATAACAACAAAAGAAAGAAGTTCAGAATACAAAGCCAAAGAGTTCATAAACATCTTTCACTGGGTAATCATTAGATGGGTAAATAAAAAAGGATGTGACTGAACACCAACAAGTTAAATGTGCCTAGGTTAACGCTCCTGGGAAGGATGCAATGCACCTCACTTGTCCATGACAGAGGCCCATCAACCATTTGTTGCAAAATCAAGTTATACTGTGTATTTGAATATATTAAACAAACAAACAAAAACAATAATTATTTCACAGAAAAAAGCAGCAAAATAAAAGCAACTCATATAATATGTCAAGGATATATGGTCTATAAAGTAATGAAGTCCGATTAACAAACAGTACAAAATTTTGACATTGGAATGTACAGACTACTGAAGGAAAGGACCCACAGGCTACATGGTAGGAAATAAATCCATAGCTTGTCTAACTGTTTAAAATGTCAAACAAAATTATAAAAAGGTTGTAAAATGAAGAACTAAATAAACATAAAAATGAATATAAAATGGATCATTACCTAAGTTATGCAAATAATTTTTATTGGATAAATTTTTCCAGAAAATTGCTTTTAAGTTCACCCTTAACTTTGCAAATTCATCTGAAGTTCTGACTCTAATGTGTATCAACAATTGATAACAAAGTGAAATGTCTGCACAGATGTGATGAACAATACAATTATTAGGACAATTTAAATGCTAGGTTTCCTCATCGGCCTAAGTGCTTTCCATGATTATGATGTCTATACGTATGAACGAAGTGGCAGTTGCCCCAAATGAAAATGTTTGCATTAAGCATATGCTAAATCAACACCATTGTGTATCTGAGCATAAACTGAAGATAAAACACTGCACATTATGATTCAATCAAAAACCTCCAAGATACGTTACCTGCCGCCTCGAGCACTGAAAGGCACTACATGGATTCCCAGAGGCCCTCCATCGTTGGGGACGTGTACGAGCTTTACCATATCACTGTGAGACAATGATGAATGAGGGAGCATGAACATGGACTGTAAACAAACCAAACCAAACCAAAACAGAACAAAACAAAAAGCCACAGCAACACAGACATACAATAAGCAACAAAAGAGAACAAAACAAAAACCCCACCAAGCACACACGCGTGTACATACACATTCTGGAATATAAGCATGGTGATGAAGGCAACGTTAAACACTACATACCTGACCTCTAGTCTGATGGCATGGAGGGAGAGCAATCATCAGAAATAACTACATTAAAAATGACATAAAACCATTTCCCTCGGACCACTCTTCTATGTAACCTAAGTACCCATTTTGCAAGTCAAATCTCTAGAATTCCACTAAAAATGTACCATCCCAGTATCTATTTTCAAGGGCAATGAAGATTAACTCAGCGAAGGTGTTGCAGCTAAAAAGCACTTTTATAATTTACACAGTGCTCCTATATATCTCATATCGTTGAGTCTTCCATAATCCAATAAGATCAAAGTTTTTGCCCCTGTAGGTGACAGTCAGATGTGATCGAGCTATCCTGATTCCCCACTATTCTACAACAATTCCAAGTCACCATTTCCTAAACTGTTGCAAGTACAGGTTATGAAACTTCTTTCTCAAAGTGAATAGATATCTACTAAAACCCAAATAATGTTCATAGAAGTGTCGGTAATTGAAATTTAAAGTCAGGAAGCTATTTATATGAAGTAACGAGAAATTACTTCTATTACATAACTACTTCACTGTTAAGTAATAAGCCTGAATTTAATGAAAATGGGTGTATTTTAGAGACTGTAAATTTCCTAAACCATTTAAATGAGATTCCACTTTCTTTGCAGACTGTTGTGTGTGTGTTTCTGTGTGTGTGTGTGTGTGTGTATTGTATAAAAGTCTAAACAGTACTCATCTAACAATCAACATTTGGATATAGTATTTTAATTAAACATCTAGTTTAAGCAAGGTGGACTTGCTTAAATAAATGACAAAGGTCACACTACATAATGGAAAATGGCAATTCTTCCACTGTATTTCCTAAATAATAACCTGAAATTATCCTATATTCTATGAATGTCCTGGTTATATAATATAAGGACTAAAGAAAATTAAAGACAGGGATATCAAACAAATAAAAACAAAATGGAAAATATGTGCACAGATTTAATCACACACATAATTAGGACAAAATAAAAATTTTGCCATACTAAATTAACACTTTAAATGGAATTTAAATTTTTTTGTATTTTCATAGAATTTCACATCATATACCATTTAAAATCTGCTTAATGATTGGTTTGTCAACTAAGAATAGTACGGTTACTTTAATAATTTTTTTATTGTACATTCATTCTAAAAAAATTACGACATGGCAAGTATTTTGTAAATGTAAATACTTAGAGAACACTGGTTACTCTATATCCAAACATAATCTAATTCTAAAGCCTAATCTCACTGAGGAAGTTCTTAGAGCCTTCCCTTGGAAGACTAAAAGAAGACAGAATTAAAAATACAAATGTTAGTATCTAGATCCTCTAACTTTTACCTAAAGTCAAAGAAAAATTTCAGAATGACTGCCCTCCCTGCTCTAAGCTATCAAAGGAAGAAGTCTGGAAATCCCTTTCCATTTAAACATGCTAATATTTAAAATAATTGTACAGTTGTGATGATATAGGAAAGTTTCACTTTGTCTTTTTATATTTAAAATCATGTTCAAGGTCTCTAATAAATGACCTCTAATTTTCAAATATCTTGAGAGATTCTATTTTTTCAAACTATACATATATATATACACACACATACATACTAAAATGGCTAATGTTTACATGATCCAACTAGTTTGTCAAGTAAAGTATGTCTACAATTTTTTTTTATTTAGCCAAGTTGAAGAACAAATGACCAAAATACTGACATACAAAGCAATCTGAAAACAGTTACAGTGCTGTTAATATGACAAACATTTTCAGTCAAATACTATTTGATATTATAATTTAATAGTATTTGCCAAGGCATGAAACTCAAGACAGGTACATGTGAATTTCCATGCTATTCTTTTTACATTAGATAATTATTAATAACTCAATAGATGAAAGATGCTCTTTGGACAACAAACCAATGCCAGGCAAATTTTAACTCAGCCCAAACATTCCGCATGCCATATGCTTTTGGAATACTTGCTGCTATCAGCGATGCTACATGTATACTACAAATTTAGTGAAAACCATCAGTAACTCACTCCAGAGAAAAGTTGGGCATGTTCTCCAAGCCAGTGTCGGCATGTCCAACGGGTTCAACACGACTGTTGTCTTCTTCTGTTCCATCCTCATCCTAGGAAGCAGAACACAAAGAGAAGTATACTCTGAGTTACGTTTATTTCTATAATGTTGAAAGAAAACTATATAAAAGTGGAGTCCACGGGGCATCGTGATGATGTCATAATTAGGTCTTCCCCCCCCCAGGGAAGATGACCTTTGATGATAAGATGAGTATGTGTACATGGAAAAGCTGCATTTTAAAGCAATAGTCTCCTGAGTTCGCATATCCCCTGAGGTGAACAAAACATCACTGTGATAAGAAAAGAAAACATAACTTCTAATTAATGTGAACTTTCTTATCATTTTACTTCATTTTTTGGTGTATGTTTTCGGAAGTAATTATATGTTATTATAATATTATAATATATTAATAAATAAATGTACATGACAGAGGATCCATGTTTAGAATTTTTACTACACAGTTGAGACCATTATAAACTTTAATGACTACCAACCTCTTCCAAGTCATATTTGTCAGTTCCTCAGTTCCACTAACACAGCTTGTCAAAAGGAGTATGAAGTACAATCCTTGACTCAAATCCTTCATCCTATGAAATTTTGTATAGTTACCCTGAGCCAATCAACTATTAATTATCCATAAATGCATTAAGATCTTAGTTATACTCGTAAAGAACCACTTCTGTTTACTTCTGTTAATGAAGGACCAAGCAGAGGGAAAGGCACACACAGCAATATAATCAACACCCACCTTTGTATCCTTTCTTTTACAAAGGCAACATTTTATAAAAATTATGTTCCAACATGTTATAGATATTGGGATTGGGTAAGTATGCTGGTACCCCAAAAGGTGTCATGTAGAATAAATGTGATGGTTCATAAAAATAAATGAAATGTCACCCAAGAACATGCCTTACTTTATAATCTTGGTTATTGTCTTTTCATTAAGGAGTTCACTGATGGTTAAGTTGGCTTCTCAGGATAACTTGAATAATGATAAACACGCCTGACTGATATCAATGGTCTTATTAACCAAATTAGAATATTTAGAAAAGATTCAGAATCTCCAAACTCAGTGGCTGCGAGGCTCCTGGGGGTTTTACCTTGGACCAAAGGTCAATACTTTGCTAACGAAAACAAAATCATCCCTAGGAATCTCTGGGGTAGTAAGTTTCCAAATACAACTAAATAAAATTTACTTAACCTATTTCTTAGAAGTTTGTATATATAATTTATATATATGCATACATTTAATTTGTTAGGTTTATCCTTTCTACTACATAAATTAGATAACAGTGGTTCATATGCTAACTCATTAAACCACCTACATGAGAGTCTACCATTAGAGAAAAAATTTTATATTTTTAATCATGTATTTGAAAGACTCATAGTAGAAACATATTAGGATATCAAGAGAGACATCAATGAAAATGATGAGCAAAGGTTGTAAGTTCAAGATACAGGGTTAAACAGTATTTTAAATTATTGAAGCAATATTAAGGCAGGGCAGAACAGTTGGTAACATCCAGCTCGCATTTCCTCTGAGAATCTACCAAAATAAGAAGCTGAATGCACTCAGTTTTTCTATGAGCTATACAGGGGCTCCCTAGGACCTCAATGGCAGGGCATTGCATGAAGCCAAGCTACTTCAAGATTGATGATGCTATGTTTCCAGAAGCTCTAATATGCACTTCTTAGTCATCTATCTCTTTAAAGCACCAGCACATAATACATTTTAAAGGTTAAGCAGCATCTTGAACCTGCCTAGGAACCACACTTTGAATGTAAACAACTCCCAAAATTATGTTTTTCCTTTGGGAATAGGAATAGGGGAGGCGAGCAAAGTGATTATTTATAAATCAGATGGGGAAAAAAAGATAATCTTACAAGTTAAAGACATTTTGTTTTAAAATGCATTAATAATTTAAGTACCACTGAAATGCAATCACAATATATAACCAGTTGAAACACCTATGTAGCACAATGAAGCACATAAATGAAATGCCCCAAACTGCAATGATAAAACAGTAACTGACTGATAATGTACACATTCATTGTTCCCACAGTGCCCATTATCAGGCGCCCAAGACCTTGCAGAATATTATTTCATGAAGCTTCGTAAGGTGTTCAGTTTACATAGCAACATTCACTGCCCTGAGGTTGAGCTGCAAATGCTCTGGGAACCACATCTTAAGAATTTCCCAACTTCTGAGTGTGTAAGTATCAGCTTCTATATTGCTTTATTTTATTGTTTTATACTTTTAAAAAGCTGTGACTGAACACAGTTACTTTTAGCAAGAGTTATAAACTGAATTCCATTATAACCATAGTCCAGTAATCACCCCTGATCTGGGATACATTCCAAGATCCTCAGTGGATGCCTGAAACCACAGAAAAGTACCAAACCCCATATATACTATGTTTTTTCCTATACATATACATCTATGATGAAGTTTAATTTATAAATTAGGCACAGTAAGAAATTAACAATAATTAATAATAAAATAGAACAATTATAACAATACACTGTAATAAAAGTTATGTGAATATGGACTTCCCCCACCTGATAACTGATCTGATAAGTGACTAATGGGCAGGGTACATATACAATCTGGAGACACTGGACAAAGGGATGAGTCATGTCCCAAGTGGAACGAAGTGTGATGCCACACAATTTAACACTTATAAATTGTTTATTTCTGGAATCTTCCATTTAATATTTTTGGACTGTGGTTCACAGGTGACTGAAACCATGGAAGGCAAAACCGTGGATAAGGGGAGACTACTGTAAATGAATCTCGCTATGATTTTTGTCAAATCAATATTGAAGACCTATAGTATTAATTTAAACTACACAGTGTTAAAAGATTTACAGGTGAGTCAATAAACTTTTTAAACCTTTCCCTCCTCTCCATTTTATAGAAAGGCAGAGTGGTTAGAAACTCAGATTAGAGAATTAAACACATCTGGGTTTGAGTGCCAACTCTATCATATGCCAATTTAACGTCATTTGGCAGGTATATATAGTCCTTCTATATTTCTAATGCTTCCTCTATAAAATCGGAATAAAAATATCTTCCTAGAACTACTGAGTCCTAGGTAAATGAGGTGAAATGAGTAAGATGATGTCTGACACACAATAATTCTCCAGTAAATATTAGCTGTTATTGAAAAGAGAAATAAATGACCAATATCTGACATAAAACATATCTCAATAAATGTTTTAGGGTAATGTTACATAACTGTAAGATATTTTAAAAATACATACCCATCCACTCATACTTTGTGCTTGGCCATACAATTTAATATTAAACATATTATAGATGATGTAATACAGAATTGTACACCTGAAATCTATGTAATTTTACTAACAATTGTCACCCCAATAAATTAAAAAATATATTAAACATATTAACTACTGATTTAAATACAGAATATATCATCTACCTTTTAGAAACTTTCATAAAACCCAACATTTGTTGTGCTTAACAGTATACAAAGTACTTTCACTGGAAAATGCCTTTGGAATGAGAAAACATGTTAAAAAATATAAACTAAATGCTATATACAATCAAGTAAATGGCAGGAAGAGGAAAACCCTGTGGGCTGCTGATTGAGGAAATTTTCAAAGAGAAAATAGGTATCAATTACAGCAAAGGGTCTAAGATTTTACCCAACATGAAAGCCCGTAAGTTACCCTGCCATGGCTTTATGGATGCCGGCAGAAGAAATGAGACTCCTGGGTCAGAGACAAAGGACAGTTTATTACAGCAATAGCATTAGTCAGAGTATCATCCTTTCATGCTTTGGTTCCTCAAGCTAAAATTCTCACAAGGTGATACAAAGAGGGCCAGGGGACACTGGCACACACAGAAGAAATATGAACTTAGGGAACCCAAATCTCTTACACAGATAGGAAGCATGCCTGCTCATTTCAATGGATGAAGACATCACACCTATCTTCCAAGGCTTTTTGCTATACACGCATCCTTGAAAGGATAGTTCAGAACAAGATGTGTAAAAATGCAAGAAAATTGTGGAGAATTATTTCTGAACAACGAATTTAACCTATGCATTGTCAAATGATAGCATTTGTATGATTACTACCGTGCTTCCCCAAAAATAAGACCTACCTGGACAATCAGCTCTAATGCATCTTTTGGAGCAAAAATTAATATAAGACCCAGTATTATATTACATTACATTACATTACATTACATTATATAAGACCCAGTCTTATATTATAGTAAAATATGATCAGGTCTTACACTAATTTTTGCTCCAAAAGACACATTAGAGCTGATTGTCCGGATAGGTCTTATTTTCAGGGAAACACAGTAGCAAACTAAACCTAGGAAAATCATTAAGAAATGCCCTAGGATAAATGTCTTCATTGTTATTAACTACCAATAACATTAAATTCTATTAGATAAAAGAGTCATACTTCCTATGTCAAGGAAAAACTTATATTTCAGCGTAGAACTCTGTTCAACCAAACCAAAAAAAAAAAGCAAGTGTGAAAGTTGAAAAAATATTTTTCAGACGTGCAAAGTCTTTACTTCCCATGGACTCTTTCATATAAAGCTATTTTGGTATGTGCTCCAGCAAAATCCAGGAAATTCAATAAAACAATGGACAAAACCCAAGGAAAGTCCCAGAATATAGTGAAAAGACAGCACAGAGAAGCAGAAACCAGTTCAGATTAGAGCAACAGGATGGAGAGGTGTGGGTTATCAATCTCCATGAGAAAAAGAAATTAACAATTGGTCTGATTTTTTGAACATTGGGAAATATTTCGACAAATCTCATAGAGAATGTGCATGTGAGCGGGGGGAATTAAAGATATGTAAAGGGAAAACAAAACAAATTAGCTGTAGGAACAACAAAAGAAAATGTGTAGGAGAGGATATTTAATCAGAGTGCCAACTTAGTTACGCAGGGAGCAATTCTTTAATTACCATATAATGTGACACTGGCTATTGATGTAGCAATACAGAAAAGATGGGAACATGGAAAGTGAAAGTGGCATAAAAGGAAAATCTCTCACCCTCCATAAAGGCACGTCAACAGATGTCATAAACCATTTATTTAGAAAAATGGAAGTAAATATCACAACAAACATCTGTGTAAATTGAAAGTTGCTGCCTCTGGGGAGAGGGACAGGGAACCAGAAGGAACAGAAGAGAGAGCCTGCTAGTGTTTATTAATTTATTTTTATTCTGACTAGATATTTGAAAATGTCCTTGGGAGGAACAGTCTGCACAGCTGTCCAGGACCCCTCCTTGTAGTTCTCCCAGCTCACAGCTCAGGTGCAGGGACAGACACTCACATCAGCTGGTTGCAAGTACTGCCCTGGCTTACAAGTCTCTAGCCTCAGAGAAACCAATATCTCTTATACCAACACCATATCCATAGCTGCTTGTCGCATATTAACAGTTTTTCCAGTGCAGATGAAATTTATCAATCAGAGATCACTTTCACCATACAAAAGTAGTTGATACAAACTTTATCAGGCTTCTAGAAAAATGAAGCCAAAAAATAACCAAAGTTTAAATTCATACAGAAGGACAGGGAAAGATTTTGTTAACCCTTTACACCATATTTTATTGATCTAAGCAAAAATTTTTTTTAAATGGAGTCAAAGGAGAGAAAAGAGTTGTGATAAAATGTATATTTGATAAGGATGAGTTTTAAATCAGGTTAGAAATTTGTTTTAGACAAGTGGAGATAAAAGCATTATGTGAACTTATTGGTTCTCTGCTTCTAGTAAAAATTAATACCCTTACTCTCTCCCATAATACTAACAATACAAGGATAACTCTCAGTTGAAAAAACCCTCAATTGAAAAAGCCAATAGATGCTACATTCTGAAATCATAAGCACTCACATGAACTATGTGTTTAAAAACACTAAATTTGGCTAAACTATCTTTTCATTTTGAAAAATTATCTAACTGCATTTTTTCCTACTTGAATATGAAATACCTTCTATGCATTCACAGATTTAAAAGAAAAGATACACAAAACTTAACGGGATGCCAATGCAAAGACTACAGGATTAGAAGTTACAACACTTAAAAGTTGAATCCTGCCTCCATCATTCACCATATAAACTAAAAGGACAAATTTTGTACCTGGTTTGTTTACAAAACAAGGAAAACAAAGCACACCGTCTGCTTTAAAGGAACATAATAAAAACTTCATCTAGAAATCAATCACCTGCATATCTATCATACTGAGGTCCAAGGAACTGAGTATTTTAAATATGTATTACGTGAAAAGAAAAGCCTACAATTTCAAGAAATAATTTATCATTTAAAAAATATTTTATGAAAAACTAGTTATACCTGCCTACTTAAATTTCCAGCATACCTATGTTTGATTTTTATGTTTAGGAAGCACAAAAGGAAATGAGTTCTGATGGCACTGTGTTAAACAAATTTACTATAATTTTTCTTAACTGTTTATATTATTCTCAACAGTAAAATAATTTAATTGGTTCAATTATATTTCTACAAAAATGCTCAACTAAATGGTCTTTTTCATACTTTTTAGAGTATTTCCAAGATTTTCCAAACTTAATGAAAGACGTGTAAACAATTAATGAATTATAGTATTCCAGAGAAATATTTATTTGGATGTTGACAGCAGGAGTTAAATGAGTTTCGGGGGGATCATACTCGATGGAAAATAATTCCAAGGGGAATCTGCCCCCGAGTCCCCTAAGTATCACAAATAGGATTCCAGAAAGCTTTTGTGTTAATGTTGCCACTACTTGATTAATTGGTCAAATCTCCAGAGAAAAGTAATTTCCCATCAAACCTGGAAAACAACAGAAAACATGTGGGAGGAGGTGGCTTCAAAACTGACAATGATGAATCTACAGCAACCTTTCAAAGACATAAAATCAGAAAATGTTGAATAATTTTACTTCATGATCACTATATCCCACTAGAGCAAAAGCATTTATGAAAAAAATTCAAATACTTTTAAGGACAGACAATACCAGGTAATAAACAAGATTTTTAAAATAAAAATGCCTTCTAAAATAAAAATATGGAGAGGAAAATTAATAGTATTATACTTTTAACAGTGTCGCAAATTATAATATAAACTGTGCTCTGCAGACCTCAGAGCCCAACATCAAATAATTTGGGATTATATATCTCAGTACCTGTGATGTTGAGTATTATATGTGAACTTTATCCCCCACAATCAGATTCCTAAATTCTCTTCTCAAACTAATACTGATTAAATGGAACAGCACACATAGTATTTAACACAGTCCATGAAATTTCCATTTACTATAGAAATGAAATATTTCCTGTCTTGGAGCACACACAACAACATGAGTCCACACAACCCAAGGCAAGAGAAGAGTCTTTTGAAAATGAACAGATGGTGTTGACTTATGGAAGCAATCTAACTACAGAGAAAAACAAAAAGTATGTACCTTTGCACCTGTTACATGCAGAGTGGGATTGTGGAACCTCAAAATTAAGGTCCAAAATGTAAGTCTGCGTCTCATAGATTATTAGAATTGCAGAGCAAGGAGGAACCTTATTGGAAGATACTTAGTCCAACATCCAATCATATAACGGAATCTCCTCTTTCTTCTTCCATCTTTTCCTGTGCTCCATGACACACAAAGGAAGGCTTATATATTAACGCTTACCAACAATCACTGAGTCAATAACTAAGCCCAGCAGCCCACCTAGCATCATCTGCCTCATTCCTACACAGATTTATCCCAAACACATGACAACGCAGGTATCTATCACCACCTCAGCAATACCGAGGCCACTTGTTTTGCGTGAAGTGCAGCTGCACCATTCAGTCCTTCACCACACTCGAAAAGCCAAATGGCAGCCCATTAGGTAACAGGGTTTTAATCAGTCTAATTAATCTGGTTTCCAATGTGGCTTGCTTACCATAATAACACCAATTTGTTTTCTTTCGAACATGCCTGAAAAAATACTCTGCCTTATGGATTGTTAAAATATACAGTTTTGTAATCTGACCAATCTTGCCTTTTAAACAATAACATCCTAAACTATATTGAGGCGAAAATTTTTTTCATTTTTTGAGTGAAATAAGTAATAACATGGGTAAGTAAACCATACTTATCTTATTGTGGTATCTTAAAACACCATTATTTTTAAAAAGTAATGTATAATTATACCATATATACACACACGCACGCGCTCGCACACACACACACACAACTTCTCACTCAAAAAAATCAATTTTCCTGGGGCTTAATAATGATTTCAAAATTAATAGATTCATTAGGGTAGGGACTAAAATAATCTTTAGATAAACATTTATTCAAATCAATAAAAATAAACAAAAAATCTAAACAAATATTTCTTGTTACTGATAAGTACGAATCACTTCTTAAAAAGGCAAGAAATTTACAAATTTCAAAATCTATAACAAAAAATCAATATAATAATTTCTAATTATGTTGACTTATGATGCACTGGTTACTAAAAAACCTACTTCTTTCTTTAGTCCTCAGTACAACCTTAATTTTATCCTTAGCTCAACCCTTAAACATATGTCAAAAACCATATGGGATTTTTAATGAACTAAATATGTGCAAAATCTTTTTTCTAAACTTAACTGAGCAACATAACCACAGGACAAGTTCCCAATGATTTGAGCACAATGTCGTTTGGATACCAAAGCTGTGTTATTGACATACAAAATATTCATTAACAAGGCTTACTGAACACTCTACATGAAATTACATCTAGAAACGTACTGTATTTGCCCAGCGTGTGCAGAGGTATAATGAACAACCTGCCTCTGCCAGGTCCTTGTTCATCTCATCAAACCCTACTTTTTAAATCTGAATTTAAAAAATAACTTTATCTATCTCATAAGTTTGCTGTGATGGACTCATAGAAAGCACCTTACATATAAAAATAAAATGTTTAGGGAAAAAAGAATCAAGTTTACTAAACATCCAGAATGCACAAATTATACGTACCTTTTCATTTACTATCACAACAAAGTAGGAATTCTTACTATGAGGTAAATTTGGCCTAAAAAAGATTTCACATTTCTCTTCAGTGTCATGTTGGGATTTTGAAAATTGCATCAAGGCCTGCGGTTCTTCAGTTTCACCATGTTTACTCATAGAACAGTGACCCAGACAATTAAGTAATAAATGTGACCATAGCCAACAAGTTAGTGTCAGGCCATAATCACATTTATGTTGCAAAAAAAATATTAAATTCTGAACATATAATAAACATACTTTTATTATATAGAGAGTAAGAATTACTATTAAAATATTTGTTTTGCAAATTTTCGTTTTAGGAGAAACATCAAGAAATCTTACCAGTGGCAGGACTTCAAGTGATTTTTACCATGTCTGTAATTTATATAATAAGGATGACATCTTTTAGAAATAAAGGCTATTTTTTTAATTAAAAAAATAACTTACATTTTATAAATTACTTTTTATTACATAATATCATTATAATTTCTCTAAAAAGTGACTGCAAAGAGTCAAGGGCCTAAAAAAAAGAGAACATTATAGGGAAGTACAAAGACGGAACTGTTCATTGATATTGATGTACATCATATTTAATCAGTTCTAGAAGTCAAGCAGAGTGATTTAAAAAAAAAATCAATGTTTCCATGTAATAGTCTGAATGGCAGAAAAGATTAAGATGAGAAAAAGTCGGCTTTGATGCCATAGCAAATAGATAACTAGAAGAAATTTCAATTAAACAGAATCAAAGAAAGAGTGAAGATGAGTCACACGAAGCCAAATTCATCACTGGGCTCTGTGGTCTACAAAAACCTAACAAGGCTCTCAATAGGTGGCAAGATACGCACTTTTACCCCTTTTTCCCTGATGATAAATACATATTTCACCATAATTAATTTTGAAGGGCCTGAAAAAAACATTTTGCAGTGCCAGAGTCCTACACCTCATTATTTTAAATAGTTAATAAACAAGTAAAGAGCAACACATGGGTCCTACAAAAAAAAATCCATTTGTGCAAATATGTATTAGAGTGTGCACTGGTTGATTACTTTCCAATGCAATATTATAATTGTGAAATGTGGTCAATAACTTACTTGAAACCAATAAATAACTTGGATAAAGTAAACAGCTTTCCAAAAAAACTCTTGCTTTCACTCAATTTTCTAGTTGAATTAATGAAGCAGAAGCTAGTTGGTAGATATCCTGGGGATCAAGAGATTGTATTCTCTCAAACAAAATGAAACCTATTAATATGTTTGACACAAGATTCATAGCAATGATAATTAGTGTGAATTCTCAATTTTAAATAATGGTTCAAAAGTTTATAATAAATTTATAGATTAGCATTAATAAAACTAATTAGCTATGTATTATTGCACTGCCCTTAATGTCCAGAATGTGATACAAATGCCAAACAAAAATTAAGACATTACACAAAGACACTAATTTAAAGTATCAAACATGTGTAATATTTGGTATGGCACCTTAGTCTGGGGTTAAAAACATGGCTTATGCTCACAGAATGATTTCAAAGACATTATGTAATCTCTTTGTTTACTCATTTATAACTTGGGAAGAATAATAGTACCTACTGAGTTTCTATGAGGATCAGTAAGTTAATGAATGTAAAATACTTGCAACACAGCCTCCTCACTATTAAGTGATAAATAAGATGTTCAACACTGCCTTCTACATGAATAAAAGACCACTAACACTTGATGTATAACACATCATTTGGTGTTAAAAACAAGTCTATCTTCTATACACAGAAGTTTAGTTACAGTAATTAAAGTCTTACATGCTCTCTAAGACAAAAGTGTACTTAGATGATTTCTACCTATTTCATCTAACCTTTGGTATTTTCTTCCAGCTTTCAGAAATCATATTGGTTTTCTTTGTTTATACAGTAATAGTAATAAAATATATTTTAATTAATGTATCATTTTATTTCAATTTAGAGAAATCACTTTTAATGACTTAATATTTCATCAATTCACTTATCATAGCACATTTTAAAGCGTCAATGATTATGGATTTCTAAATAAAAATATTTCAATATTTAGGTCATTTTCTTTGAAAAAAGTCTAAAATAGAATGTTTCAAATGACACGATTATTTTAAGGTACTTAGTGCCAAATGACTTTATAAAAGGACCAAACCAGCTTCATCTCAAATAGTCCATTTCACAGCTTTTACTGTCTGTACTAGAAGACAATCCTCCAGGGGACTCGCATATTTGCACGTCTTGAGAACGGATATAGTATCTCCCCGCCAAGCAAGGGGCAGGCATCCTATCTGCCCATTACAGGAGAATCAAGTTTCCTCAGCTCAGGGTTCCTCTTCTGTAACATCAACCAGAGCATGCAGGCCTCCACTGGGCCCACTGGTGACACGTCCATGGGTTTGGGGGATGAAGGGAACTAAACCAAATATGCCGATGCTTGTACTACTTGCTGTGCTGAAAGGAATAAAATCCTTCATCGGGAGTCTCATGTCTTCTGTCAGCAGCCATGAATGAAACTGGCAGGCTAAAATCTTCTCAGTTCTTGACTGGCTGCACACACGGGCGCACAGACAGACACACAGACACACACACACACACACACCACCTTGGTTAATCAGACCAACAAGAAGTCGTGTTGCTTTTCTATTTGAAATTAAGATTACTAGTGAGGCTGAACATATCATTATATTTGTGAAATGATCACATAATACCCTTGGTTCATTTTCATCTTATGTAAAATGGAGGTGGTGATACAAGAAAACAGTACTTTATAAAAGCAATTTGCTTCTTTCATTGCTTTCTTTCTGGCCGTTAATAAGGACACACACTACACTTCCTGCCCACTTTCCTTTCATTTATGTCTCAAAAAGTATCAACTATCTGCTCTAATGTGTAACCTTTAGAAATATTTCCAACGCAAAACAGTCTGGAGGAAAGGACTGTTTAGGAGTGGTGATTGCTTAGAATGTCCATTTCAACACACTTACTTATTAGTAACATTTCTTGAATCAGAGAAATGAAATAAATGCTGGGAAATCATTTCATTAGGTTTAATAACCACATCATTTGCTTTTGATTACATAATCTGATCTAATTATGTCAGTACTTTTGGTTTCCTCAGGTTGTTCCCCTAGGATATAATTAAATCCAGAATTCATGATTTGCAAATGCACTAAAAAACTTCAGCTCATTTTATATGAAAGATTGCCTTATCAATATTTACCAGAAAGAGATGCCTTCAGAGTAACAGATTCCTTACATTTTTAGTACAAAACGAATGCATCAATGATAAATAGGACAAATAAAAAAATGTAAAACACAACAGATAATAGCTACTTTCAGTTACAAAAATAAAAGGTTTGAAATATTCATTTAGGTCATACACAGGGATAAAACCGGTTTTACTCTTGAAATATTTATTCCTGAAATGTTCAGATCAAAGAGGACCAACTAGTCTGCTTATATGTTCTCCAAATAACAGACCAGGTTGAACTACTACTAGTAGTAGCAGTTGGACTACTACTAGTACGGGGAATTTTCTCTCTTGACAAAAAGTTTACCTAGCAGTACCTCAATTCGGTAGAAAATGGACTTTAAGTAACTAATAAGAAACTAAAATAAAATTTAACTTATTAGACAGTAAGTATATTTTTTAAAAGCCACAACACCTACCAATTTAAGGCTATCACGCCAGAGTGTGCATGTTTAATGTATATGAACAATGTGCATTATCTTCAGATAAAGACAAAGCAAAGGGAAGGACATTGAGAAGTTTTTCACAGGTTTCCTGTAAAGTCAGCTCAGCCTTTTGCTATTCAGATGAGCTTTTCAAGGCCCAGAGCTATCTTTTTTCCCTTATTTGAGAAATCTTTTGAATACCAAATACTGTTTCCTATTTAAAACCTGGAATCTGTCATTAGGCAACTTCTAAAATAAGTCTCTTAGACCTTCCGTCCAGACTTTTCTTTCTCTCTGTGATCTCTCCTTGTCTGATTCACGGATCTCTATCAGTGGCTTGTATTTCTCGGGCTCTGGCCATCCATTGGACATTAAATGTGAAACCCACTTCTCATTTTGCTTTGTCTCTGTTCTCTACCATTTTGAAAATCACCTCTACATATAAGAATCCTTTGTAAAAATAGAACTGCAGGTTTTGTGCCTATAAATATTCTTGAGGGAAGCAAGTCAGATATTAATAAAATTCCAACTTCTGAAATGAATCGTTAAAATGTAGCTAAGGTTAAAGGAGTTGAGTCACACATGATTGACCAGGTCAAAAGACACCCAGTTACTGACTTCAAGTCTTCTGACATCGTAAAGAAATGCTATCGAGATACAAATCATATTTTAAAAACAGAAAAACATACATTGTACTCTACATGCCTAAGGAGAGTCCTGCTATGGTGCAGGATTCTTCTCAACACACTTAAAACTCTACGATCCGTTAACAATAAAACATTCCAAAGAACACTCAGCCCTGCCTTCCTTCTCTCAGGGCTTCTCTCATAGGACTGGAAAGTTTGAAAGGGTCAGTTTTAAATCACATCCTCAGGTCAAAATCCTAGGATTTCTATCAAAGCAATACCACTAAGAAAGCCCTGGGAAAATGTAACATGAAAAGACCTACCCAAGCATGTCTCCTACTTACACTCCTCTAGGGGCTCACAGACAGAGGGCTGCGGGTGGGCAAGCAAACCAGGTGGACACACACACGCAGAAATCCATTCAGGGTAACCAGAAGTTCGAACTTCCAGGTGAAAGATGAATATTAATGCAATAAATGGACTGTCAAAGCCGAGACTTGGAGGAATAACAAATAACTTCTAGGAACTGGCGTGAAGATGTGATACAACCAGGAGTGCACTGATAAATCTCTAACAATTGACTCTCAAAAAAAAAATAAAAGACCTGGTTCTGTAGTGCTTGCCAACACCTGTGATACAAACACTGTGCCCCATCAGATAGGCAGCAGCTACGTGAGCGATTAGTGATGTGGTGTTGAGTACTATTAGAAAGAAAGAAGAGTACTTAGTAATAAATACAGGCTCTCAAGAACATAAAGTATCAAAACTCCTTATGACACTTAATCACACTTAGCCAGATTATTGCTTAATTTTGTTTTATATCCTAATAGTGTTACTCATATATTAGATGTTTAAACACTATTTGAGCCAACTAATAAATGAGTTACTATGAACCATGACTTTATAACCACCATCACCAGCAAAAGACAATTCTTATCTAACACCCAACCTGAATTGCAGAAAAGGACGAGGCACTGCATTGTTTCTGGTTCCTCCCTGGTACCTAAGTGAGACTCGAGAAAGGGAGTGTTCATAGTTTGGGGTGCAGAACACAGGTTGCATTTCACCCCAATTCTCCCCTTCAGCAACATACCTAAAAGCAGTGGCCTTGAGCATAAAATTGCTTTTCAGTGTTGAATAATTATACCTGTTAAGGGCATACATTCTGAACAAAGCATTTTACTTTATGGATATTTTAGTTAAACACTGAAAAGAACTTGATATGGAGCAATTACCTCAGAGGATACACATGCGTATGAAGAGGGAAAACGTTTGTTGAGAGTGGTAATAACGTTAAACATCTTCATAAATGTGCCAGGAACTAGGTATGTGCTATTCCTGTTTACAAAGAGAGAACTGCTGCCCAGAGTGGTTAAGTAACCCATCCTTTGTCACACAGCTATCAATCGTCTGAATCAAGTGTGCATGTGTGAATCTACCATACTTAAAGGACAGCTACTTGGGAGCAGGGTAGGTAATCTGTAAAGAGCACAAACACACATTACCAGCACCACAAGGTGTAAGCGCAGAACAGTTTACTGGAAAACATCTCACAGGCAGGGCTGGAGCCAAGCACCCACAATCACCTCTCTTGTCATTTCAGTCAGCTATGCTCTGAGCAGATATAGCTGGACTAGATACACCACTCAACGGTCTCGGAGAACAGCCCCATCCCTGAGACACTTTGCACATGTATAAGGAGAGCAGGGGGAGAAGTTGCTGAAACCACCATGAGTTATGAGCAACAGGAACTTCCTGATCAAATAAGGCCAGGTCAGAAAAAGGCAGCCCACAGAGATAAGCACTTCCAGTGAGCAAACTCAGCAACTCATTAAGCACTCATCCGGGGTCAGCCTTCCTCAGGCATCTTCACACTGGGGACATCAACTCTTTCCCTAACTCCCCTGTTCTATACTTGAGGTTTAGGTCTCCTGGAATGCACTGGGTTAATAAGGTAACAACCTAATGCTAAAGGACACTGAAAACATGGCGAGACCCTAAGCTATTAACATCAACATCCATTTCCTGGAGATAGAATGGGGAAGGTGAGACTATAAACAAATAGAAGTGACTGCAGATGAACAAATACCCAAGTTTGAGGCCTTGTATTTCTGAAATAACAATCATAGGTTGGGACTGTGAAATACTTTTTATTTCATGAACTGCAATGGTCACCTTCAGGTAAGAATGAATTTACTTTGTAGTTTAAAAGACAATGAAAAGAACTTCAATTATATACGCTTTCCTTTTCCCAAGATTTTTTATGAAAAATTTCAAACCTACAGAAAACTGAATATACTCAAAACAATATATACTCTTCACCTAAGTTCACTAACTGCTAACATTTGTCTTTATTGACTTATATGGTTATTACTGAAGCACTGAAATTAAGTTGCCACAAATATTCTTAAGGGTGATTTCAAGATAATAAATTATTTTCAAAAATGGGAAATGGAATCCAATTTTCTAGGTCTATTTTAGAGAATTTTTTGTAAAGAAATGATGGGAGCATATGTCTTAATTGTTTTCAATTACCAATTGTACTCTGTTCGGCTTTTCTGATTTCTTTTTTTGGGAGGGGGGAGTAAGAGAGGAGGGAAGGAATTGATTAAGTTTAAACTGCAAAAGATTAGAAATTTAGACGCAGAGATTCCACAGGTACTTTTCAGTACAACTGAAAACATCCTTGGTTTCACAGATTACAATGTCATTTCATAAAAGTTTCCACAGAGGGAAATGACCAGTGACCAATCTAGAAAGGATAAGGTTTGGTTTTCAGAGAATGTGGAAAGCAGCAAGGCAGACCTAAAATCAAATTATAAAGAATAAACATATAGCTTTTATTTAGTAAAAGCATACTTATAAAAGTTTTTCTGAAGTCTACAAAAATAAATCTATTTTATAATTGTACATTTTCAAAGATTTAGACATACCAATTCCAAAAAAAAAAAAGAAAAAGTATACTACTACATGCTAGATAGATCATGAACATTGAGATTTAAAACGTAAATATTTTAGTGTTTATCATGAAACTCAAGACAGTGAATTACCATGGATGGTGCTTATTATATATTCTTTATTTTGGACATTATCCACAGTCCTAATGGAAATGTAAAATAAATGTTATTCTACCAGACTTAATCTTTTGCCTCATAAATGGGAGCAAATAAATTAAAAGCACATTTAAATAACCATGACTACTGCTCTTCAGAAAATTAATCTGTTTAAAAATCTTTAATTTACTAGCCTTTATTGAGTGACCACCTTCAAATGATAAAACTAGACATAAAGACATTTATCTGGTTGTGTTCCATTTTAAGAAGGTAAGTGATCCCAACCTTTTCCCCAACAGCATATGAAACTATTTAATAAAAACACTATGCATTTATAAAACTGAATATGAAAAAATAGCATAATTATTAATTAAAATATTAATTTAAAATTGATCAAGTAATTTTTAAAGATGTTGGGTATTGAAGGAAGAATTTCAGAGAAACAATGCAAAGAAGCATTATTTAAACAAAGGAAACCAACTCACTTCAGTTTTGCAGTGCATATGTCTCTTTAGTAAATTTTTAAAAATATTATAGGTGGTGTTTTCCCCCCATTAAGTCATCTCATAAAAGATTAAACTAGTGCCAAAGTATATAGAATAAAATTTGGAAGTCTTATTTCACCTCTACAATTCTAATCCAAGCCCCTTCTTTAGAATTAATCATGGTTGCAATTTAGAAAAATTCTCTCCAATTACCTTTTTATGACTATATATACATAATATGTCCATATACTCAGGTGTAATTTCTATATGAAATGAAACATTATACATACTCTGGGAAACCTGTTCTTTTGACTTAACATGTTTTGGAAATTTTGGTACCAATACAGATACTGTTACCTCAATTGTTTTAATGGCTCCAGAATATCTCATAGTACAAATATAATTGTGACAGCCACTCCTCCATTAATAAACACTACTAACTTGTTTCTAGTATTTTTCTATTGCAACAATATACTTATCCATGTACAAATATTTCTGTAGATAATCTTCCCATTGGTAAAATTTTTAAATCAATGATGGATATTGCCAAATACACTTTCTAAAAGCTTTCATCAGTTCTACTCCAACCTACGGTACACTAGTGTGCCTACAGGGTCCCATTCTTGAGGACAGGAAGCTGGTCTTTGAGCGGACGATGGCCAACGCCTGCCCCAGTCTGTTACATACTGTACATGTACAATAAGTCTTTAGAATTGAATTGAGACGCATGACATGTATACATTCACAGAAAGAAGAGATCGACTATGCCTGGTCATTTAAAATGTGTATTTATAACATTTACGTAGCATTAACTCCCACAGTTTGACCTGTTGTCTCAAACAGTGATATTCAAAATCATATACCTTTTAACATTGTTCAACCTGATTTTCTTACTCTTCAATCTATAATTTTAAAATGTGAAACACAATATATTTTTTCAAAATGATCTCAAGAAAAAGTTTAAGCTGATCTAATATATACTAGTTCCTGACACTATCAATTTCTGTAAATCATATACAGCTGAAAAACTGGCACCCGTTTTTTTAATTGAGCTATAGCTGACATGTAACATCATATCAGTTTCATTTCTACAACATAACAATTAGGTATTTGCATATATTCTGAAATAATCACCACAATAAGTCTTGATAGTTAACATCCACCATCCCACGCAGTTATATAATTTTTCTTTCTGTGATGAGAACTTTTAAAATCTACCCTCTTAGACATTTTCGAATACACATTAGAGTATTATTAACTATAGTCACCATGCTGTATAATATTCATATCCCTAGGACTTACTTATTTTATAACTGGAAATTTGTAACTTTTGACCACTTTCATTCATTTTGCCAACCCTGCTTATGGTACCCACCAATCTGCTCTGTATCTATGCATTCAGTTTTTTTTTGTTTGTTTTTTGTTTTTGTTTTTTTATCTCAAATAATCTTTCTCTGTCTGACTTAATTCATTTAGCATAATGCCCTCAAGGCCTATTCATGTTGTTGCAAAAGACAAGATTTCTTTCTTCCTTTTTTATGGCTGAATAATATTCGTGTGTGTGCATGGGCACGCACACACACTTAAGCTGCACACTGACACTTTAGTTGCTACAAAGTTTTGGCTATTATAAATAATGATGCAATAAACATGGAGGTGCATATATCTTTTTGAATTAGTGCTTTTGTTTCCTTTTTTTCCAATTCAATTTATGAGCATATGAATCACTACCCTTTGGGTTAGACACTGGGTGCAATCTAATAAAGTGAGAACCTGAGAGAAGCCATGAACCCTTTTCCTAGGAGCAAGGTCATAAAACAAAATGGTCTTCCTTTTCAATTCAGGAGTTCTCGTCCATCTACCTGCTTATTTATTTATTCCATGAATGAATGCCTATGATGCACCAAGCACTGCCCTAGGCATCTGGGACACACAAGTTAAACAGATGATATTTCTGTCTTCCTGAAACTTATATTTTAATAGGCAGGGACAGAAAATAAATGTAATAAGTAAATTACATGTGTGTAAGAAAGTGCTATTAAAAATTGAGTAAGGTAAGCTGAATTAGGAATGCAGAAAGTGGGAATGCAGCAGGGGCAGCAAGTTAAAGCTGTAGACAGAGGTGTCAGTGAGAAGGAGAGATCAGCCAAGATGTGAAGGGCCGGGAACGTTAAGCAAGGACATGTCTGGGGAAAGCGTTCCAGACAGGACCAGATCCCAACAGAGCCTGTGGATGCCAGAAACAGACCTCAGAGACTTCCAGAAACACATCCAGGAACACACACCCCACCCTTGGGAACCAGTTTATGGAGAATCTATCTTTGTGGATGCAATTCTAGTAAACTATATAATACATGGGTTTTAGAGCTAGAATGACCTAGATTTGAATGCAATATGTTGTATTTACTGTGTGACCTTTAGCAAGTTTTATGACTTTTAAGACTCATGCACAAAATGGGGATGATAATGCTAAACTCTGCCTCATAGGCTGTGTATAAGGGACAATGCATATAAAGAGCTGAGCACTGAGGATCTAATGCACAGAATAATGATTATGGTCAGCAATACTGTATTATAAACTTCAAAGTTGCTAAGAAACTAGATGTTAATTGTTCTCACCACAAAAAAAAAGATAATTATGTGATAGATATGTTGGCTAATGCTATGGTGGTCACGTTGCAATATATAAACATATTAAATCAACACTTTATACACTTTAAACTCACACAATGTTATATGCCACTTATTATCTCAATTAAAAAATAAACGTATGAGCCTTTAGTTTTAAAAAGTTTAGCAGAGTTAAATTCAAGAAATGACAATTCTTATAATCATTATTAACCAAAAATTATCCTAATTAAATACAACACACAGATGTACACACACACAAACACACACACACACACACACACACACACACACACACACACACACAGGCTCTTTGGGGTTTTAAAAATAAAGCCAGCCTATGTTTTTATTGTTTTTATAAAAAGTGGAGTATTAAGAAATTGAGTTAAATTATATAACAATTATCCAGGTTTTCCAGACCACCTTAAAATAACAATGACTTTTTTTTTTTTTTTACAGAATTATTATTACAGTTCAAATATTAACAACCTGGCAAAGTTATAATCTCCTGAGAAACTGAAGAAACCATGAAATTCTGGTTCAATTTTTATCTTCCTATTCATAGGAAGTCCCTAAGCAATATTATTCCAGCAAAAAGCAGCTCACCACAGACTGCACATTAATCATTAAATCCCCTTTTATTTAGAAGTACACACACACACAATGTACACAAGTGGACACTTTGGTCAACGTTGCTCAAGCAGTCGTTCACCATAATCAGAAGTGTCTGGACACTGATGGTAACCACTTTGAGCACTTCCCGTAATTGCAGAAGTTAAATATGACTTGTGTTCATCTTTTGTTATTGGTATATATTGAATATTACAATTTTAATAGCTTTTTCTTAAAATGTGTATACATTTTTGGCACCCTCTATACACACACACACACATTTCTATATTTGTATACCATAAGGTACAATGATTTATACATTGACGTCTTACCTAATAGTAAAAACACAATGAAAAAAGAAGCTAAAATTTAATGATAAACAGTTCCATAATCTCATTATATAGAGAGCAATGATTGCAGAGGGTAAAAAAATAAAACCATAAGCCATATCATATTTTCTAACAAACAAACATAAAAATAAAAAGTTCCTTAAACTTGAACAGAGATTTTAATAGAACCACTTGGGATAAGAATCAAGCCCAATGTTCTTTATTATAATATAGTCACAGTAATCTGTTGGAAGAAACAGCAAGATATATTGCAGTAAAACAAAACCATTTAGGTCAATAGAAACCAAAAGGGTCTTTGAAAGACTCCAGAAGGAACTAATCAAATATGAAGCATGATGAGATCTGGCTCACGAATGCAAGGTAATCAAGGATCTCTTTAAGCAAACAGTCCTATCAAATGAGTAAATGACTTATTCCCATGAGCAGGTAAGCAAGCAACAATCCCTCCTGTCATTTAAAAAAAAGAAAACACTTTCCTCATTTCTCTTAACATTCCACTTTTCTACTTCCCATTTATTCCTCAACCACCCTAGAAATCTGATATGTGTCCCTCTGTTCTAGTGAAATTGCTGTGACCCACTTTTAATGTCTCAATCATAGAAAATCACATTTCGATTATTTCAAGACCAAGTGATTCTACCTCCTAATATCTATCCAGTTTATTCTTTCTATCTCCACTGTAACAGCCTGTTGAGGACATCTAGGATGTTACTTCTTATTCTCCTAACAGGGCTTTTTCTTCTCAAATCAATGTTCAGTATACTTTAATCGTTAAAGAAATATGTATTTGAACCAATGTAACAGACTTGACCCCTTTTCACCATCACCAATATTGTCTCTGCATATTACATATTTGGGTACTTTCATAACCTGGGCCCAATTTAAATTCTAATATCCATCCAGTCCACACATGAACACTAAACTCTCAACATACCAGATTACTCATTAACAAAAATCCACCTGGTTCTAGCAGGTTACCACTGTAAACCTCAAGACCCAAAGTGAATACCACCGATTTACCCAAAGCAGCCCTAGTGTTTGGGGTGGAGTCCCCGAATATCTGCCCAACTGTCACATCCACTGAAACGTTCACATGATGCCGTTCACTAATCTGTTACTTCATCACACGCACAACAGTGACCCAGGTCCTCTGCTGACCCAGTCGGCTAAAGTATCTGAGAGCAGGGGTGGAACTATTTTGGTCAATACTGAGCACCAGGGCCTATAGTCAATACTACAGAAAAAACTGAACAAAAACAAAAGGGCAATTTTAGTAATACATTTTCAACTGTAGAATGAACTGGCTTTGGAATCAAACGCAACTGGTTTTAAATTATATCTCCATCACTTACTAGGTAGGCAAGATTATGCAAGCAGTTTAGTAAAAAGACTCATTTCCTCTTCTTTAAATGGAACTAGTAATGCCTACCTCATCCACAAAATTACGCATATTAAGTACTTACACAACCCCTGAGGCATAGTGAACATTCAATAAATTGAGTTTCTTCATTATTTGTAGCATTTTGGACATAAATATTAAACAACTGAAAAAATATTTAATGAGAATCTACTCTTTGCATGAGCTTTTTGGCATACTCCATACTAAAAGGACCCTTTGAAGAAAGCATTCTTTTCCCGAAAAGAAATAAAGAGAATAAAAATAGTTCCAGTGCTACAGAATCCACTTCTATAATTTTAAAAAGGCAACTTAAGTATCAATATTTACATGACTATTTTTTAATGTTTATTTTTTTAATATTTCTAAATAACAATACCCCATCACATTAAGTTTAAGAACTAAAATTTACTAAATATGCATGTTGTTCAAACGAAAGCTCCTTTTTGCAAATGTACCTTACTCACAATGTGAAGAGTGTGGAAGGCCCTCAGTAAGTTCCAGTTAAGAGATTACTCATAACCATGAGGGGGAGCAAAATGAGGTTAATCCAGGGCATCTTGCGGGGGTAGGCAGGGTAGGGTGGCAATTAGATGGCATAGGAAGGAAGAAATAGTCAAAGGCCCTATACTGGCATGTGGAAGCAAGGAGAGCTGGGCAGGGAGTAGAAATATACATATAATGGCAAGCAAAGAAGGCTAGGTGGGAAACTTCCTAAAATGTGACTTCAGGCAATGAAACCATGCCCCAGTGAACCTCTATGACTGCCCCAACTTTCAAGGCAGGAAGCTTCATTGAGGAAGAACCTCTCCCAGTTCCACTTGCCCCAGTTAATATGAATTTTTAAATCAGTATGACTTAGAAGACTGGTCTTATGAACAGGCCTAGCAAAGAGCCCTAAGTCACCAAAATCCCCTTCTCTACTCACAAATACCCATGATTGTTTTACTGTTAAAAAATGCCTAAAATTCTACAAATTGCTTTTATTTCAAAAGGTAATTTTGGATGTGAATGATAGACATGCACAAATTAATTAGTCAAAATAAAGATGAAAGTGATGTGGCCCTTCACTGTTGAGATAGAAGAAGGAGGCTGCCATATAGAAGAGCCCAAGGTCAAGTGGTCAGAACCCAGCCACTGGGCAAAGGGACCAGGCAAGGACCAGAGCTGCTGGCTCCACTGATTCTAACCATCAGTGACAGAGAAAGGGCAAGAACTAGTTCTATAAAAATTATAAACTAAAAGAAACTGTGCAAAAACACTATGTAATCTTATAAACACACACACACACACACACACACACACACACACACACACAGAATAAAACTAACTCTGGAAAACTCAACTAAAATTGGTTAGCAAAATGAAAAATGTTGAACCAAAGAAGGAAAACAAATATAGCGTAGGCTGGCAGTGGTATGAATACACAGTAAATAATTCTTTAAAAATCAAAGGGTGTATGTGGAAATTTTATTTTAGAAGATACACTCTTAGTTTTTAGAATCAGACTAAAGGCTTATATATTTAACTTGATGTGTAAAGATTCTAAATTGTGGAATAGAAAATATCATAAAAATTCCTTTATACCTTAAAGCCAGAGTTGTTACAATACAGAAAGAAAGACTATTAGTTTGAATGAGGAGGAAAGCACTAGCAAAATCTCAAGAGCTTGAAGAGCAAACTTACATATCATACACGCTGGCTAAAATATTCATAAATTAAGCTAACTGAAATATATTCATGAATTGAGGTTTTAGTTATGTTTACTTCAATTTAGATACCTCTTTTAAATTTAAATAAAACATCAAGCTAAATGAGAAGTATTATAGCCACAAATAAAAATGTTTACAAGTAAATAAGTCTGTTTTGCTTACGAAAGACAAACTTAGTCATAATGCTAGTACTACTTAAGATATTAAAAATATCTTATTTAAAGTGTTTACAGTTCTAGTACTAGCAAAAAAAATATGCTGATTCTATCTTGGCTATTTTAATTATCAAGGGATATTATATATATATATATATGTATATATAATATCTATATACATACACATATATACACACACACATATACACACACACAAAATTATATAAAAAGCATAACCACCTAATATGTGTGGAAAACACAAAGAGAATACTGATTATATACTACAAATTTGTTTCAAATACCAATAATAATAACCTAGAATTTTTGACAGAATAGACTGTTGTATATAATTTGTTTATTATTCTATCCAACAAAGCCTCATATTTATAGATACAAAACAGGTTGGAATCTTAATGGACAGAACATCACTACAGAAAATTTGCAGCAATCGTGAGGACAGGGTGAGTGGCAGAGAATAACAATAAATATTATATTAGGTTTTGATTAACACATTATGTAATTCAAACAACTAAAACTTACTGAATATTGAGCAAATGATTTTATATCATCCCTACTAAAGTCCATGAGAAAGGTTCTATTACCTGTCATTTTTACAAATAAGAAAATTGAAACAGGAAAGAATCAAATCAGTGTGACGAAGGTCCCACAGCTAAAGCCAACAGAAATCTAACTTTTGCTGGGTTGAGAGCATAAGACATTAACCATTATGTTATGATTACTAAAGCTGTTAGGAAGAAAGAGGCAATTTCCCCAATTGTTCAGATGAGGAAATGTTGGCTCGGGGAGTCAGGCTAATAAATCCCTCAGAGGGCATCCAATCTAAGCATCTTACTGTGGGCAGATGACACCACTTTTCCATCGGGTGCTACAGAGAAGGAGTACCAGAATGTCTTTTACTCATTGTAATAAAAACAACATCCAAGTAATGTGACAAAAACTGACTGGTGTGTTACGGAAAAATCAATAAGTGAAATAAATGATTCGGACTTCCTCAAGATTTTACCACACTTCTTTTTTGCAGAGATTTTTGGACTATTCATTTTCATCAAATAACATTTCAGCCCAGGTTCTGCTCTTCCAGGAAACTAGAAGCTGAAGAAGCTTACTCAATATTCCAGTTAGGAAGTACGAACTAGGATCCAATTTTGGTCTACCTGACTAATATCCCCAGTCCAGCCTACTTTCAAGCATGGTGATGTCTTAGAGCAAGCTTTCAATACACGGGTATCAGAGATTGAATTAAGTAACGACACACTGCTGATTCAAAAGGTGGGGGACATCTGAGGCAGAAGGAATAGAATATTTATTTAAAAGGAATGAGACCATGGTAGGAGATAAAGCCTAAAAAAGTTCAATGGGAATTTGGGTTGCAGCGTGCATAGTATACCAAGCTAATGAGTTTAATTTTAAACCAGAGTGCAGTAGGGAGTTTCTTCAAGATTCTATACTTGGAGGTGACACAAAACAGTGGTGATTTGAAAGATTAAGCAAATAGGAATATGCAGAATTGATTAAAGAAGGAACAGATGGTAGCAGAAGACAAATATTACATCAGTCCAGTCAAAAGGAGTATGACTGAAGTTACAACAGATACTATAAAAGAATATATTATATATATTACATATATACTACATATATTATATATATATATGTGTGTGTGTGTGTGTGTGCGTGAAGGTATAATATATGACACCTGGCAATAGATAAAACATGAAGAACTAGAAGAGAAAGAAACAAGTATGAAACCTGGGAGACTCATGGCAAAATTACAAGAAATGAGAAAGTCACAGACAATCATGGAATTTTCTAGGTCCGGGAAACAAATGCAAATTATGCACAATTTCACAGGAGGTGACGTCATTCTGGAATACAGAGGCTGCAATGTATTGCGCAGCTGGATGGCGAGTCAGCTCCTGGACAGGGGGTTTCAACTCACATTGCCCTTTAGACGAGGGGCCACTTCCCCTCTATTACACTAGGGAGAACATGAAAGATATTTCAAAGACTTCTACATGGAAGTGATCAGCTATAGTATTTGTGGTAAGTGCTAGGCTGGAGGGACAAGAACAGAAACTAGAAAGTCATACCAAGGAAGAAAATATAAAACCCCAGCTACAGAAATAACCTGCAAGCACGCAGGCAAAGCAGAAGACAGTTCTGTAAATAATACAATGAGTGAGCTTAGAAATAGAATGTCAGAGAAGCCAAGTGGGAATTTTCCAGAGATGCAATAGATTCAAAGCACTAGTTCAACCACTTAGTGAAAGCAGAGAAAAACTGTACATGTACCTTAAAGAAAATAATTTCACTGTCAACAAGAATTCTTTGTATAATTTCCATTTCCAATATATTTAAGAAAGTAAAACACAGGACTCATCCTTTTATTAAAATCCACAAAATATGAGTAAAAGTTAACCATTAAATAATAATTTATATACTAATACAACTTACTCCCAAGTGAAAAGTGAAAAGTTTAAAATTCAAATAGTCATTATATTGAGCCACAGAAAAACTGCAAATCACTGCCTAAGTCATGTCCAATATTAGAAACTAAATTAGCAAAAAGTTTAACACATAGCTCAATGGAAAAATCTCCTTAAAATAACAAACACATTATTTTCATTTGAATTGAGACCTATTTTCCTTGGCTGACCTACAAAAATATGTTTCTTTTTCTAAGAGTTCAGAACATTAATGCCAAAGTCTTAGCCAAAGGTTTATGAAAGTATTATTGAATTAGGTCTGTTTATGATTAAAATACAAAGTTCTCAGGAAAATTAGTCCCTCAAGGGACTTAAAATATGAATAAATCCAAAAGCCTACATTTGTGCTGATATAATCTAACATTCCATGCCCTCCCCTCAAACTTTCTCCAATTTAATCCAGAAGAGATTCTTGAAAAGTTAAAAATTCAATGTAAGGAAAGATATACTATCTATGCAATAAGATTTTTTTTTTAATCAAAATGTCTGCTATAAAATGTTTTGAGAAGAACATTTTTAGATACACAAATTACAAGCAGATAGCCCTTTACAATTACAAATGTATTCACTAATGGTATAGTATGCTTAGAAGCAAGTGTTGTGGAAGAGATCTAATGCCTCCAGAAGTATAGTCAGGCCTTCCTTGAAATAAACAAAGAAACAAAACCTGTGAAAAATAGAAATGGGTCATGTCCTCATTAAAAAGAAAGACAGATACTTAAAATGCAACGTGGTAAGTGGTATGATGGAAAAAGAAGAGGCGACTACACACTGCTTACTTTGGTTTGACAGGGATAGGAACGTGGATAAGGTAGTGGGTGCCAGGTAGTACGTGTCAGGAAGTCTCCTGAGGATGGAGACCTCCAAGTTGCGACCAGAACAAAAGGGCTTAGGAAGAGAAAAGGGAAGAGCCAGCCAGCGTGTGCAAAGGCCCAGAGGATGCAAGAGCAAGACAAATCCAGAGACCGGAATGGTTCAGTAGAGCTGGCAACCCTGGTATTGGCCTGGAGAAGCAGCTCGGATTTGGTCAGTGGAGGAAAGTCAGGAAGACTCAACCACAACAAAACACCAGCATCAAAACTAACATTTACTGAGTGTTTACTGTATGTTAGGTACTATTTTAAAAGTTTTACATGAATTGATTATCTAATCCTCAAAATCCTCTGAAATACGCTTTAGAGAGTTATGAAACCTGATTTGAGCCTTAGAAACTTCAGGGATTTTCTCAGCATAACACATGCTCTGAAATTCCAACCCAGGTCATTCCGACTTCAGGCGTCTAAGATTAACCACTACATCCCCCACTGCTCCTGCGGATGGTCAAAGCCCTAGAGGGTGTAAGCAGGGCTCGCTATCACACATCACTCTAACCTTGGTGGAGACACAGGTGACAGGGCGGACGGCTGTAATGCTGTTGCAGTGACCCATGTCCGAGGAGCCTCAGCTTGGGAAGGAGAATTGGGGATGGAGAGGAAGGGGTGGGTTTGAGAGACATTTAGAATGAGAATCTCCAGCAATGGAGGTACAGAGAAAAGAAATAGAAAAAGTGAGGAATAATTCTGAAAATATCACTGGGTGGTCAAAGATGTGAGCAACGGAATCCTGGGCTATCTTTTCTTTAGTGAAAATAGCCTCTAGGGAACCACCAAATTCATACGCCAACACATACTCATATTTACACAAGGCTTTACTCTGAGCCAGTCAGATTCTGTATCTATTTTTATCAACCATGGCATTTAATAAATTAGAACAACTTTATCTATGTGTAAGAGATAGAAAAACTGACATAAATAAAGTGTCCAAAACTGTGTGTCAGGGAATGGATGGTAAAGGACATTTACATGGGGACATACATTCCATCTTTCTAGACACTTACATGCAATTTTAGAAATTTCACACTTGATTTGTATAATGAATATAATATTAATGTTTACTCTGTGTGTGTGTGTGTGCGCGCAACTATTTCTGGTCTATGATGCTATAAATAACAAAAAAATTAAGAAGAAAATGAAATCACTGCATTTGTAGTTATCTCTGATACTTTCTTTTGTAATTGCAGGTGCCAACACCTTACCATCTCAACTTTGTAAGCACCAGAAAGAAAGAAGTTTTGAAATAATAAGAATAATCTAAACTAGTTACTTTTCAGAGTAAACTAATCAGTACATACACAGACAAAGCATTTTCTGATCAGCCAAGACTCTTGAAACACTCATCTAAGCCATGAAATGATGGAACAATGAAAGAAAGAGAAAGAATACCTCATCCTAATAAGTGATAAAAGAATAAGAGAATTTAAATTGTCAATAGTCCTTCCTGGAATGAGAAAGGTTATAAATCGGACACAAATATCTGTTGGCCAAAATTCTCCAACCTCCAAACATACCAATTCCATCAACACAAACCCTGTATCTCGAGAAGCTGAGCCTCTCCAACAAATCCCAGTAACTGAAGACAACACAGCCTTTTTAAGTTTGAGAAGACGTTGAAGTCTTTCAAGAGCATTGTTTTATGCGATTATATAGAGTCAGTCTAAGGTATAATGGGGGAAACGTTAACATAGAAATAAATTCCAATGGCACTTCACCTTAAGATACATTAAAGGGGGAAAAACTATTGATTTTGCTCATACAGAATTTTTGTGTACAAGTTACTATTGCAAATTGAGCATAAATCTCATATCTTTCAAGAAGCATTTAGTGAGCCACCCATTGAAAACAAAAAATCTCATCTTTTTCCTCTCCCATCACTGAACTCATCTCTATCCTAGCAAATTATGCAAATAAAAACAATTATTGACCAGTTATCCTCAAATAGGATATAAAGGGGTAGTGGGGGGAAGGGGAGGGCACTGGGGTATGTGGTAATTCTAATTCATAATAGAAAAATATTTATGAAATATCTGAGATTTAAAATATGAAAAACATGAAAGTTATGTTAAAGGTGAAAAAAGTCTCTAAAGAAAATCTCATGCGAACTTTATGTATTTAACAGTAACAAAAAATGTTGCTTTCACAGGGAAGCAACCAAAGAAAAACATGTTTTTATTAGTTTCAGGTATGCAAAACAATGTACTAATTAGACATTTACACTACTTATAAAGTGATAACCAAATCTACTACCCCTCTGACATTATATACAGCTGTTACGATACCATTGATTATATTCCCTATGCTGTACTTTACATCCCGTGACTTTATTTATTTGTTTGTTTATTTATAGTTGACATTCAATATTATTCTACTTCAACTTCAGATGTATAGTGCAGTAGTCAGGCACAGACACAGTTTCATCCCCCTGATAAGTCCAGTACCCATCTGTCACCCTATATAACCTTTATAACATTACTGATTATATTCCCCATACTGTCTTGACCAAGATATGGAAACAACTGAAATGCCCATCAATAGACGACTGGATAAAGAAACTGTGGTACATTTATACAATGGAGTATTACTCAGCCATAAAGAAGAATGAAATCTTACCATTTGCAACAACATGGATGGACCTAGAGAATATTATGCTAAGTGAAATAAGTCAGACTGAGTAAAACAAATACAAAAACAAATACTTACATGTGGAATCTAAAGAACAGAATAAACGAGCGAACAAAACAGAAACAGACTCAGAGATACAAAGAAAAAACTGATGGTTGCTAGATGGGAAGCGGGTGGGGATGGAGGAGAAGGTGAGGGAATTAGAAAGTACGAATTGGTAGTCACAAAATAGTCACAGGGATATGAAAAGAAAACATTTCTTAAACTCATCCTTATCAATGTTTTCCCATAAGATTATGGTACAAATTTACTAATAATCTATTGCACTCAAGTAAAAAAAAAAAACAATAGTTTTAATAAACATTTACCACTCAAAAAGGGATATTTTTTTTTGTAGGTTTTGAACTCTCCTTTGTATTCAAGCTCTGACAGTGCTCACTCAGTCTCCAAATAACTTAGGGGTTTGGGAGGGAGCAAAATAGTGAAATTAAGCAAGAGAAATTGAGACCAGGAAGAAAAGTAGCTAACGCACTTCTGAGTGATTTACGTTTGAGCAAATACTAAAGAACTGAACTCAATTTTCTAAAACAAGAACGCCACCCCTTCCAAAACTCTTCCTTTTCCTTAGAGGAAAAGAGCAGGAATTGAATGGCTTATGCTTACTTTCAGCTCATATGCTGGCCAACTGTGTCAACAGCCTTCTGCTTTAAAGAATGTATAAAGGGAACTATTTTAAAGACATATCTAATCAGTTTAATAGATTTCATGGAACATCATGTAGTGAACAGGGTCTCTTGGGCATTGCTGGTGGGAGTATAACTTGATCCACCATCAGTTTGGAAACATCTATCCAAGTTATAAATGTATATACTCTTGTAAAAAGCCACAAATGTACGTATCTGGCTAAGAGATCCTCAGTGCAAAATGGCTTATGTATAAGGTTATTCACTGCAGTTATTGTTTGCAGTAGCAAATGATTGCAAACAACCTGCATGTGCACAAGCAGACAATAGCCATCTATACAAAAGAAAGTTATTAAACTGTTTCAAAAATACATACTTTTTATATTTCAATATGTAAATATTGCCAAGCCATATTCAGCAAAAATTCAAAGCACAGAAAATGGTAGACAAGTATTTATGTAAACGTGTAAAAAGAGAATATATTTTCACATTTGCTCATGAAAGAATGGTACTGTTTTAAAGGATTCACAAGAAATGAGTAACAGTGGTTGCAAATGGAGAGGCAACCTGGGGACTGAAAGGCAGCATTTTGTATTCCTGTATATAATCTTTGATTTTGGAACTCTAAATGTATTACCTTTGAAAAAACCCAAATAAATAACATCTAAAAAATAAAAAAAGAAATCACGTTATCAAACTAATCCCCATATAGTCCAATGAGTTATAGTGGCTTCCAAGGTAACAGGAAAGGCCTCCCTAATTCTAACCACTTATCTCATATAGAGCTCTAATGAGCCCTGAGGATAATGAGGAATTAATAGGGACAATTATCACCCTCAACTTAAAAAAAATAAAATTCTCTACAACCTGTGCTGTGTCATCATATCAAAATCAATTTCTTTAATTGAAACACTTTTTGTGCATTTCCATAAAAAAACAAAGGATAGTATTACTTCTCTCTTTGAAAATAATTTCTAAAACCCAATCAAATATCCAATTCTATCAAATATCCGTGTATAAAAAGAGAAGCTTTACTCAGAGCATTAAATGAACAAAATAATATCAAAAAGCTATATACTAAGTATAATATGCTAATGATAGCAAAATTTATACTAAGCATATTTTATATATTGAACACCAAACCTCCATTGCTAGCAGAAGAAAATTCACCTGTAAAACAAAATAAATGTTTGCCATCTTGGGGTCCCAAGAGTAATAGTATAATTCATTCTTCATTCTAATGAAAACAAATAACCACAGAACTCTCAGGAAAAAAAACATTAAAACAACAAAAAACAGCTCTCAAATGAAATATATAATATATTCAAGAAAGAATATTAACTATATCCTTCAACTCAATCGCTTATAAAGTATTAAATAAAATAAAATTCTTTTTCAAATATTGTTTTCACAAGTACATGGAAAATTTATCTGTTACTTTAGTTATAAATACAAAGAGTAATTTAATATTTTCTAACTAAATATTCTTACTATTTAAGTAATTAAATATTTTTAGCACTAACAGAATTGATGACTATGGTGGGCCTATAACATTTTGGGGGGCCGTTCTTTTCTCATGCCCCACTAAAGCCTCACTTAAGTAACTCACAGCAGGTCCGACCCTCCCATGACCTCAACAAAGCCTCAAAAGACTCAGGTGGCTTTCCCAGGGCTACTGTGATCAACTGTGATAGAGGAGAAATCATTAGGACACGAAGAGGCTGCTGGTAACAGCCTGACAGTGCTCACCGTTAACATTTGAGCCCACGTTCTTTCAATTACAAGATGTTCTCAGAGAAAGATCAAAAGTGATTAAATAAACTTTTGGATAAAGACGTCTATGCTCTGCACCATATCATCAAGTTATTTGAAGTAGGAACATTCATTGCTTTACTTTGACTGAACTTAGAATTTTTTTCTCCTATGTTGGTCCGTCAGTCTGAAATCATTTTCCAGACTTTTTTGCCATGTGCAGGCGCTAAGGTACATGCAATAATTCCATCTAACATCAATGACTTAAAAGTGTGACTGTGTTTTATAAGGTTTGCATATGTGTATGTCCTAATATTTAACTGGTTTCTTTCATTTACCTATCTGCAGATTTTAGCTCACATGGTAATTAGTAAAAATCACAGTTATCACCTGGCATTATAAAATAAATGGTCAATCTAGTGCACCCGATAAAGATATATCCATAATACATGGTACCAGAAAAAGTGAGGACATTATGGACTTTTTCCCTTCAATTTAATGAAACACTTATTCACCCAAAAATACATGGGGGCTTACTAGGAGCTACAAACACACACTAAAGAAGACCTGTGCCATTTTAGTGTGAGGAAACAGACAGAAGCAAGGACTAATTTAAATTCATAAATGTTAAAAGGATGGTGAGAGAAGAAATAATAATGGAAGGCAACAGGGATGTCACCCTCCTTCAAACATGGGGACTAGGGAAGTTCCCCTGAGCGGGAGAGATGTGACTTGATACATGAAACATTAGAAGGAACCAGATCTGTGAATTGGGAGGGACAGCAAGTCTGGCAGAGGCAATCAGGTGACAAAGGCTTGTGGTGGAGGGTGGATGTATTAATTGAGCATATACATGTATTTGCTGACCTGAAAGATCTAGTTCTCTCTCTCTCTCTCAGTCCTAAAACTAAGAAGGAAGGGATGGCAAGCAGAATACAGGTGAAGATGGATGCCCTGTGGGAGGTCAGGGAAGTCCAAGGAGGTGTGAGAAGAGCACAAACCCAGGTGTTTTGTAAATGTGATGGTGGAAGCACAACGATACTACTATAACACCGCTTCCGTTTTCTCCACAGAGGATGAAGTTTAGTCACAAGAGGGCCAGTTAATGAATTACTTCAGAGAATTAGGGATTACCAAAGATAGACACTAGTCTTCTTAAAGGGTTTAACTTAATTCCAATAAACATCGCTATTGCAATTTTGCCTTACAATTTGGGAATTACAGTATTTGTAGAAAAAGAAAAAAATTGCTCAGTCTTCCAATCTTATGAAGTTTGAGCTACTAAAACTAGAAACATAGAACATAAATAGAAACACAGAAACAGGAAGATGTGCTTATTATAAAGCAACATAATAACAAAAATACATGAAATGAAACCCCGGAACGCCGCCACATCATCAGGAGACTGTTGTGGAAACTTCATATTTATTTTCAGTCCTTTAATTTCTTTAAAATTTATTCAGCTACTAAAGAAAGCTGATCTACAATCTCCTTTCAGCCATAAGAGCAGAGAAAAAAGAAAAAAGTGAAGGGGGGGAAACGGCTCTTAGAAATACAGACCCGATGAAAACTCTGCCTATCCTCGTGCCCAGGGGGAAAAGAACATAAATCCATTGGGTAAAATGTTTTAGCACTTAAAATATCAATTTTTCAGGACCATTTCAGAATGTAGCTGAAAAAAGCCTGTCTGACACTGATGAAACAAAAGTAGAGCTACCTAGATCATACCATTCCTACTAGAAGTGGCTTATGAGTGATTCAATTTCTACAGGAAGTCTTCAGGAAATGGGTACATTTCCTGTGAGAACAACATACGTAAGGCTGAAAACGTAAATGCAATCTCTTAACTAGTATATTTTAAAAAATAGCAGTTCCACTGCTCGCTGAACGTAGGTAGACATAAAAAAATTTTCGAAAGCAACATACAAATCGGTGGGAATAAAGAGAGCATTAAAGCACATATTCTTTTCATTGTAATACTTAGTCGCACAGCTCACAACAAAAATCTTTAAGACAGCCTACAATGAAAATATAAAGAGGCACCTGAGGGTCATAACTAAAAATGAAAATGACTCTTTATCCACAGAGCAAGCTCTAAATGTCTGGTTCTAGCAGCTGTATTCTTAAGCAAGAAAATCATCAGCTACTGACAGATTCCCCATGAAGGTTAATCCACACACCACCAAAGATTTTTCACTCAGGAGAACTTCTGACTCACTTCCCTGCTGCTTACAGGCTTTTAGCTCCACAGGCCAAAAAAGCAATAAATAAAGGAACAGGAGAACTGACCAAGACCCTTGAAACTGCAGAACTCACTCCAAAAGCCAATGAGTAGTAGCATTGTGCCCCCCTAGCTCCCTTCATATTAGAAAGGGACCCAGATGCTTAGCAGTGACCAAGCAGAAGCCCGGGTAAGACACTTAGCATTCTTAAATGGTATCCATAGATCTAATCGTGCTAAAACCACATGTGCTTGCCAAAACCAAAAGTGAATAGAAAAGATGGACAGACACAGAGATTAGCACTAATGTCATTTTTGTGTCAGATTATGTTCTTCAGAAAAGAACCAGAGATGATTTTAAAAGATTAAATTTTATTCTAATTCTGATAAAATGCCACAGAAGCGAGAATCCAATTCTGAAAGGATGATGAGGGCATTACAAATACACCAGGGATGAAAATGAACCAGCCCAGCATACCAAATGGTATTTCCAAGATCCAAGGAGAAAATACTATTTAAGAAAAATAATTAGCTACTCAATACTAGAGAGAGTGGTTGAGGTATAACCATTAAGCCTATTCGTGCCTAAAATAAAGATGGGAAGGAAGTAGCGTCTAACAAGTGTCTACAATACTACACTAGAAACGGGATCTGCATTTCCACATGTACTACATCACTTAATTCTCACACTCAAAGTCAGTATCTGCTAAACAGGTATTACTGTCCCCATTTTATACACAGTGAAAATGAAGTTTGCAAAGTTTATACAACTTAGATAAGGCCACACAACCAGTGGATTGCGGGTCAGATGATAGGTTTCCAATCCCGGCACATAGCCCCTAGGCTCACACTGTTTCTCTTTACTGCTGAATTTCTGTAACGGTAAAATGCTGTGTGTCGCTCTCAAAAGAAAATACCACCCTAAGGCGCCCTGCATATTGGCTAGCAAGGCTCCCCGGGGAATTAGTGTGTCCATTCCAGAAGAATGTCCACCAGAGCCACTATGTTGCAATCCTATTCTTCACTTCAAGTCCACAGTTCCTTGATAATAAAAATAGAAATATGTACGGCTTATGGAAAACAGTGTGTGTCACATACACAGCGATGCTTTAATCACTATGTTTTAAAACAAATAATTTTAAGACATGTAGCAGTCATCCTATTATCAAAGAATAAAAAATAATGTCATTGGCATTGATATAGGCAGGTGACATGACAAGTCTCTTCAAAGGTTGTTTTGATATAATTTTTGGTTTTATTGTAACATGACAGTTTTCTGCTATGAAAAAAAAAAAACCACCTTTGGCATTTTATCATAAAAATTAAATTTTAAAACAATCTTAATGTTTTTAGTTTCTCCATTTGCTATTACTAGAGATAAACACAATTATGTTAGCTTCTGCACAAGTTCTACAACAGTTTGCCAATTAAGAAGAAATAATACTAATAAATCCCCTTCCTTTCAATAGATAACTGTAGAATTTTAGAATTTGAAGGCAAGGGGCTTTGATTGTTTTTAACCAGTTAATCCAAATAGTCATTTGGTTACTCAGTATCTGTGGGCTAAGAATAAGCAAACAAAATACATTTCAATTACTATTTGGCTGCACCATAACCTAATGTTATGTCCCAATAATGATGGCTACACCACTGAAGCCCTGTCTGGTCCCATGTCAAAACTTCCACAGCTTTTGCATGTTTTAGGAGGATAACCCTGCAGTCATTTCACTGATCAGTTTACGGCTGTTATAATAAAATTTCTGAAGAAGCCATTTTCTAATTTTGTAATTAAGGAAGTAGGATCATTTCATATTCTGGAAACCAACTTCTTTATGTCATCCAGGTGGTTCTTGGGGCTAGTGAAATAAGATTTTTTATAAAAGGCTAGTAAGCACTTAGGAAAGGAAGGGAATCTTCCCCCCATGAGGCAGATCAGAGGAAATACCAACTGTGAGGAGACGTGGAGAAGCAGAACTCAAGGCCTAATCACCCCACACCAAATCATTTCATCACACCAAGGAAAAGTAGGCAAAACTTGGTATCACAATTACTTATTGACTGTCTTAATTATTTGCTATAAACTACCCCCAGGTAAAATCTGGATAAGTTTAAAATGTTTCTTCACTACCATATATATATATATATATTCATATCCAAACTAGGCTCTAATATTTTTACATTTACTTTTGTCCTAGATCTTCAAAAAACGTCGTCTTTATCAAGTTATAATAAAAAGTAAAAATCAAATTTTCATAGAAACGTACCTTTTCCATGATTTATAAATATACTCATTGTGTATCATGTGAATATTAGCTATAATGCATATTTTCAAAAATATCAGTATAATACTTTTATAATAGTTGGACTATTCTTTTTTGAGAATAAGACAAATGATAAGCATTTATCCTCTAGCAGTCTTTTATTTAAATGTTTTCTATTTAACATTCATCTGTTTTCTCCGCCTAACTTCCAGCACTCAGCAAATACAGGCTAACGCAAAAACGGACACTATCCCTGTATTAGTCATCTTCATTTCAGGAGGAATAACTGAGCAAAAGTCAGAAATGTTCTGTTCTGCATGAAAAAAGTCTGAAGCAAAAGCATCATGACTGGAGACGGTGACAAAAATGCAAAAAATAAGAAAAAAGGCACTGTCATTGCTCTTAAAACTCCTGGCTTTCAGACTTTGAGACTTGACACGGAATGGTGGGACTCGCAGGCGAGAGTACAAAGGTGAGGGCACAGCAGTCACCGTCACACTCGAATTGTGTCATCACCAAACATTTAAGGTAGTTTTCCTCACACTGTGCCTCCTTCAGGATAATCTGCCAATTAGATGAAGTTTTTGCTTGACAGAAAGGACCCTAAAACATGGATTTTTCTCTAAAGGTCAGGGCAGCCATTCCCCTATAAGAAAGCTTAAGTGGCGGCTGGAATGTGCCTAGCACCTCCTTGCTATTTCTGTTAATTGGCTTCAGGCCTGTTCACCAAGACAAGGTAGTGAAAATGGCAGCCTCCCAATTAGCTTAATTTCCCTTAAGGTCCCTCTACTTTCTGGTCCTAAATTCTTCCAATCAGTATTGTAAAGTTCCTGCCTCCTCTTTCGTGGGATTTGTTAGTTGCAATAAGTGGTGGGGATATAGGTAAGAACAAGGTCAGCATATGATCTATCCATCAACATTAAACGACAGTCTACCAGAGTCAGGGAAATAGTAATGAATAAAAGGAATTCAGATTCCTTAAAGCATTGCCAAACATCAAAAATAAGGGCTTTGTTGCCTTTGTTTGTTTCTTGGGTCTGAGAGTCAAAATCTGGAAGCATGAAAGCTTTGTCAAGGCACACAACAACAACCCATTTATTTTTCAAATCCTTTGTGCTTCCTCTGAGATCTCTCAGAAAAAGGAAATCACAAGACTGACATAAGGATATCCTTTGAAAGACACACAGTCCTCTTCCTTCTGAGATGAACCTGGTAGAGGATTCCACTACCGGCTAGTCGGACCAAGGTGAACACTCCCTGAAAAAGAAAGACTACTATTTTTGGAAAAAATGTTGAGCATGACTCCAAGTGCTTGCTGGTACAGAGTTCTAATAAGATACATCACCTACTTTTGGGTATAGAGGTATAACATCAATATTCTAACAGTGGGAAAGAAGATTCAATATCCTCTTATGTAGGACCAATCCCACAAAAAAAGACACCTCCAGCTTCCAGAGGTGCCTGCTAGCTCAGCATTCCACACACTTTTTTCCTTTTCAACCCTACTGTTTATTCCCACTGGCAAAGCTGATGTGGTCATAATTGCCTTCAAAAAACAGAGCTAATGAGAGACAAGAACTCTAGTAGGAAATAGAGCAAACACAAAACCACTGGAGGTGTGTAAAATCTAGAACTCTGTTGACCTCTTCAGTCCAGATGGCATCACTAAAGCAAGACAGCCATCTGTTCTACCCTGGTGATCCCAAATCTTAAAGATGGAGGGTTGATTTTTTTAACCATTAAAACATTCTTTTTCTGTGTGATGCCATTCTCTTTATTATATTTTTAATGGTAAGAACTAAGGAGAAGAAAAAGCCACAGAAGAGACATCAGGCCATTAAAGTTAGATGACTCACAGGGAACAGTTAAAAGAATCAATCCACAATTAATTGAGAGTAGCTGGACTAGATTTCCGGTGTATGAAGCATAACCTATTAGTCCTCTTCAGCCCAAACAATTGTGTTTACTTTTAGCCAAAGTTGTAATATGAATTTGATTTGTTTTTGCTATTCCTGTCCAGTTAAGAAGATTCAGTCCAATTAATCATCCCGCTGATGTGAAATCATTAAATTTAGTGAATGAATTGCCATTTTTAAAACGTAAGCCAAGGAAGATGCTTTTAGGCTCAGGAATCATAGCTAATCTCATCTAAATTAGACTATATAGATTAAGGAAGTACTTACTAAAAAAATTTTAAAAAACTGATCGTGGAATGAATACTTCAAATAACTTCAACAGAAACAAATCAAGACTTAGTCTTTTGGGGAAAAAAATAATATGTGTGTGGCTTCTCAATGAAATCCCTTCTGCTTAAAAAAGAAACTATTTTACACAAAATTCACAAAGAAAAACTATATCACTTCCTTAAAAACACATCTATCACCACAGTAGTAAGGTAAGTTATATTTTTAGAATATAATTAAGTGTATCACATTTTTAAAACTCTGGGCTGACCAATTTTTCTCCTTATCCTACAATAAAAATGTCATATTTAGCATATTTAGCTAACTGTACCTTCCTCCTGGCTTTAACAGAACGCCGATTATGTTCAGTGATGAGCAGTTGTGTTTCAGAAAAGTGTGTTTAACACCTGCAGGAAGGTTAAACTGCCACACCCCAACCCCAGCCCCAGGAGGTCAAACTCAGTTAGTCTAAACCAACCGTGGTACTTCTACTCCCTTTGATTTGGAATCTGGGCAGACAAGTAATGCAATTCCCAATAACAAACCAGGAGGGGCATCTGTGGGTGGCGACTTGTGGGAAAGGTTTATTTGCTGTCCCAAAGAGCCACAAAGAAGCAAAAGGCACTGCTCCTCCTCCTCTGTGCAAGGCTGTGCTGGTTGGGGCTCTGGCAGTTAGGGACAGGGAGCCCTGTGGAGGCTCCCAGAAGAGACAGAGGATCCGGATCCTCAGTAAGATCACTGAGCTGCAAATGGAACCCCAACATTCCCTTCCTCCAGGCCCCTTGTTAATGAGTAAAGAACATTTTCTTATTATGTAGTCTAGATTTTCTAGTATTACGTAGCAGCCAATTTTAGCCAGGCATGATTCTAGCTCCTTGGCAGGTATTACATCTCTTGACAGCAACCATCTGCGGCAGGTTCTATGATTATCCCTATTTGATAAACGAGGAAACTGTGGACAAATTCACCAACATGTCCAAATCGAGTATCAAATATCATATAATAAATAGCTAGTAACCAGCCAGTCTGACTTTAGGCTGATGCTAAACTATCTAAATCTTAAAAACATGTTCTTCAAAGTACTAATGAGATAATAACACCAATTAGTGTTTGTATTATTTTGAGAAAATTATGTTTTTCCTAAGTAGAACTTCCATTTTTTAATTTAAAATTATTCCTATCACACAATTTTTCTGTATGCTAACATTTATTACAGGATGAAAATCATACTTTTGCCTTATCATCAGTGGTATCAAAGGCAAACTGTCCTTTTCTATTATTTCATATTCGAACACCTCACATACACAAAATTATTTCAGAAGGTTTATGCTATAAAACATAGATTGAGATTAAGTAAAACACTTCCGGTATTTTCCATTGACATTATTAATCTAAATTGAAAAATAGCTATTCCAGTATCTAGGCAATATAATTATTAATAATTTTAGAAATTACTGGGACAGATAAACAACAGAACATTCTCACTGAGTACTCCACTAGTTTTCCATCCGTATCTACATTTTAAGAAAATAAGTAATGAAATAACCAAAAAGTGGATTTTTAATATCAAAACTATTAAAACTGTAAAGAAAACACTGGCATTGCCATACAAAGAAAACACTGTGACTAACAATATATAATGAAGACCTTAAAAAGTAATACTGGAAGAATTTATTTTTTATACATCAAAACTTACCGGAGAAATTCTGTCTTCACATGAAGAGAAAGCCTCTCTAACAGTGATGTAACAACTTTGCACAGTCATTCTTCCCAAGACAGGAAGCCGTGATTTATACTCAGTAGAAAACTATTCTGAGTTTATGAATTGTAGATGGCTACCATGCAGAGTGAACTAAACAATTCTAAAGATGTATAAACCTAAAAAAATAGGTCCTTGACACTTATGAAAGGATACGTCCCCAAACCTGACAAACAATCTAAATTATGAATCAATACTATGGCATATATTTCTCTTATAACGTGAAGTCAGGTGTAACAGAAAATTTTAATTTGCCTCTTCAGATCCTTTGACTCACTGCCTATGAATGAAGAGAAGAACCCACGAATAGTCTTGAAAGTCTACTCATAAACTGCATTATTCTCTGCTAAACATCTCTCTATGCCTTAGCCACATAACATGCCCTGAAGTCGTGATTCAGAATCGATAGCAAATATTCGTAACTGCTTACGAGAAATCTTTGGTCAGGGGCCACCACATAAATATTCCTGATTAATGTTAGACAAACTCCAACATAGAGCCTATTATTTAACTAAAGTCTGTTAGACTAATTTACCTTTAATCATCATTGTAAGGGAGGGAACATATTTTGGGGTATGGACTACGAAGTTACACCAATGATGCGTGTGTAAGGATTCATTTATGTTACCTGTTCTTGCTTCTCCAGCCACTTGTCCACCATTGGGTGACTGGCACTCAGAGACGAGCGAGCATTGTCTCTCTGGAACTGGTTCGACCAGTTACTGGTATCCCGAGGGAGGCTTCTGTAGTTTTCATCTTTCTATTAAAAAAGAAACAAAAAGTTGTCTTGTAAAACTCCAGACCTTGCAAATTCATGATGTACCTGGTTTGTCAAATGTAGCAGAAAAATGATTCTACATATTTATTTTTACTAGTTTATACAAAATAGCTGACTAAGGACATTTCATCCAGATTAGACCTCAGAAATGGGGTCACTTGCCTAGGACCAGGGATGGAGCATGGAAGTAGCCACAACCTATGTCCACAAGAAGACAAATCAAGGTAACTCTGCACTCCGTCCCATCAACATCCCAGGCCAAGTATATGCACCAGAAAACAAAAAGTATTTCCACACAACACATTCACTATCTCTCAATCGTGGCATTTTCTCTTTTCTTCTTCTTTCCAGTCTTAGAACATAATATTGTGAGTAGTTTCTATAATTTACCAAACATGTTTAAAACAAGGAAGACTAATGAATTGCTCCTTATTTAAATCTTGGTAGTTTTATGACTTTGGGCAAGACACTTAAAACCCTCTGGGCTGCATTAATTCAAATATCAAGTAAAGAAAAAAAATTAATTTATCTCAATACATGGTACATAATACACATAATTATTCACCCCAACATGCTTATGACAAGTGATAGCTTTCCACAAAAACCTAGTTAATAAATGTTTATTTAATATATCCCAGGGCAACCAAATGATACTGGGTGTTTCTTTTAAATAATAACTTAAAATAACTTCCTTTGGCTTTGGAACTATAAAACTTAATTTCAATGTTCAGAAAAAAAATGAGAAGGCTAGGAATTCAAAGGTAGGACACTCAAACATTTTAGCTCAGTAACTAAAATGAATCTCATACAAGAACAAATTAAAAATGTTAACCTCACTTCAACCCACTTACATCAGTGTCCCACTTTATGAGAAGTAGCAAAACATCCTCCTTACTAATTGTGCTAAAGGTAGTCTGGCTACATATTATACACATGATTGATTCTGATTCTTCATTACTTAGACCATGAGCAGCAAATACAAACATAGAAACACGGAAGTGTAATATAACAGGTTTCTGTTGTATAGACCTTAGCAATAGACCAGGATATTGCCTTTTGTTCCTTCATGAATTCCATCAGAGAATAAAACTTAAAAATGAATTGATAGTCTTGGACCTCTGTCAACACTGTGACATACGAAAAAAAAATTTTTAATCTATAAATATTTACCATTATTAACTTTAGCATGAAACTCTATAAGTATTTTTTTAATTAACCTACAAAAAATAAACTTTTAAAACTCAACAGTAGTACTAAACATTAGCAGCAAGTACTTTTTACTAGGAAAACTGTATTTCTGGTTAGTGCAGCTGAAGAATGCTGTCACGGAGCATAACACAAGTGTGGGAGAAATGCTGGTAAGATTCAGATGCCGCTCCAGGCCCGAGGATTCGGGACTGACCTTGCACATAGGAATGTCTACACTGTAAAATAAGCAGAGGACGGAAACAAAATCTAAAGAAAAAAAAATGAAGCAAATGGAGAAACCAAAGTTCACTGTATCTCCAAATACTAAGAGATCCTCCTTAAGACTTGAACATAACTTCAGAACAAAGCAAAACTATCTGTTTCACATGATAGTCCATAAAACTTACTGACAAGAAATTCAATTAAAAAATGTTAGATAAATGTATTAATAACAGAACTTTAAATGTCCACGAAGAGAAGGATTGGAAGTGTGGAGAAACACAGGTGGAGTTTTTATGTCAAGAATCTTGGGGCTAACTACCACTGGGTAGGGACCAGGCTTTTCTATTCATTTTCCACTTCGAAGGCAATTACTACACCAACTCTTTGAAAGTGAATAATTAAACAAAAGATATTAAACATCTATTCTGTTTCTCAATAAAAACTGTATTTCAAAGAAGCTCATAGTGGCAGTAGGTGAGGAGAAGCCTGTATTTTCAGAAAAATGCCAAGTAGTAAAAACAGAATAATTAATAACATTTTTTAAATCTCCATTTTCAACTCCTAATGAAATAATTCATTCAGGCAAAGATGCTGAAACTGATAAGTAAAAAGTGGATAGTAAAATGGACAGTAACCTAATACCACATGCAAAAGGGAAAAATCTTAAAAATGAAGAAACCAGATGCCACAAAATTCTCACTTTTCTTGGTGTCGAGAAGTTACTGTTATTTCCCTTTGATTTCTTTTGAATCTCTGTCACTATTCCTCTTCCCTTAAATGGCTCTCGCTGACTCTATCTATGGACTGCTTACTATTGTCTCACTGCGCAAGCTCACAAAAATGTCCAATTTCAAAGCCTCCTTCTGGAAAACTTCGAGGCACAGGTCACCAACGCTAAACTTTTTCCTGAATTCATGATCTAAATCTCCAACACAGTGTCACAAAGATACCTCAAAAATCAATAGATCCAAAATGAAAACTCATCAATTCTGGCACCCTTCTGAAAAACAGACATAATCCTCCTCACCTCTTTCTTCCCTCTCTAATCCCCACAGTCGCTAGATCTTGGTAACCCACTGTTCTCTGCCCACATTTTACAGTCTGGCCATCACCCTAGTTCGGGACCAACTTGTCTCTCAGCTGAATCACAGCACCCTTCTAACGACCTGGCGTGGCTTATCTTCTCCAACAACGATCTCGGCGGCTTCCCGCAGATTTTTCTACCATGTATGTTAGGTAACATCACACCTGGGACAAGCACTGTAGGTGACATGGGGAACCTGCAGACAACTGTGCTTATTGGGCCACACACCGCTTCACCTTCACTCATGATCTTTGTGGGCCTCAACTCCCAAGAAAGAACCTTTCTTCTGTAAAACTACGTATCATTCTTCAACACCCAGTTCAAAGGCTGCTTTCTCTAAGAAGCACTCCCTATTCTCAACAGAATTAATAATACCATGCTATTTTTTTACCACTATAGTCTACTTGTACTTCTAGCTATAGTTCTAACTTTAAATTCAGTTTAATTTTTAAAATTGCGATTTCCATTATTACAGGGAAACTTGGGCGGCAGCTCAGCGTTCACCTTCAAAGCCAAGCACTGACCTCAGTGGCCCACACCAGTGTACATGGGTTTGTCTGGAATATTACATATGTTTCCTATTTTCACACGGTTTCAGAAGACCAACACTTGAAAAGAATGCTTCATAAGTTGTTTTAAACATTAATAAAGGGGACGGCCGGATGGCTCAGTTGGTTAGAGCGCAAGCTCTGAACAAGAGGGTTGCCGGTTCAATTCCCACCATGGGATGGTGGGCTGTGCCCCCTACAACTAAAGATTGAAAACAGCACCTGGACTTGGAGCTGAGCTGCGCCCTCCACAACCAGACTGAAGGACAAAGACTTGACTTGGAGCTGATGGGCCCTGGAGAAACACACTGTACTCCAATATTCCCCAATAAATCTTTTTTAAAAATTGATAAGGGAATGATTTAAAAGGTAAAAAGATAAACCAGTGAAAATGTATTCTGACTAAAAAGTAGTAATTGTACTTTTAAATTTATACTAAAAGATGTATACCATTGTTATATGCCTATTTCAATGTAATGGCACACCTACAGTATGCAATGACTGTGGAAAATGTGATTTCAAATTGCATCTAAAAAGAAGTGTGACATTTATCCATGTACATCAATTATGATATGTAATTCATGGAGGAGGCCACCACAGGGTAATCATATAAATGAAGGGCCACAGATCAAAAGGTCAGTCCTTTGGAACTCTACTTGAAAAATACTATAATACAATTTTATATTCTTAGAATCAACTCTAAGAAGTTAATTGATAAGAAAAGTAAAACTGACATTAACCCCTCATAACAAAAATGTTTTCCTAATTCAGCAGTGTTATGGTAAAGTCAATAATGAGTTCATATACTAATTTATTTGTGATGTGTGAAAAGTAAATTGCAGTAATCTTCAGTCACTGTAAGGTAAGTGAAGAATTTCTAAGATACATTGTTATTAATCGCTATGCAACATATCCATTATTTTGTTGATAGCATCATTCAGGTATTACTAGCATTTCAGCTATGATCTTGCTGATAATTTTGTCCAAAGCTTAAATCAAGTACATATGGAGAACATAGTTCTATAAAGATGTAATTCTGTACTTACAATGTGAGTGCATTAATAAACACCATGACATGCAATATATTTTTTACTTCACAATATATGCTTGTTTCTAATTAAAATGTATACAGTACCTTTTTTCAATTTGGAAACATTTCTTTTAGTGTAAATGATTTTTAAAATATGATAGTCTCAACTATGCCTATGTAAGACTATCTTCATTTTTCAAGGATCAAACTAAACTACAAAAAAAAGTCAAATTTTTTAAGTTAAATATATTTGTAAAACCTATATTTCATAACCTACACAGAAAACAAAACCAGCAAATTTTCTGCCATTAATATTTTTGCAACAAGTTAGAGCGGTATTTATAATAAATTGAAGAATGTGATTTTAAATTGATTTTATTCTATGATCAAATTAATGCCTCCAATTTTTATGTTGGTAAACTTCAAAGCAAAAATACAAACCTTTTTCTTTAGACTTATAAAAATCTATCAGTAGTACCAGTACGCAAAATCCTAAAGATCACTAAATTTGCTAATGAAAAAAATAATTTATTACAGTAAAGTCAGTACTTTATCGAAAAGATTATTTAAGAAAAATACCATAAGGAAATACTTTTTTTTCTTTTTTAATTATAACATTAATCCTCCACTTATGAGGCTGCCCCAAACAGCCACTCGGCTTTGCTGCTGGGTAAGAAACTTTTCCTCTTGCCAGAAAAAAACAGATGTTCCTGCTGTGATCAGGGATTTTTCTTATCATCTAAATGTACTGCCACATCATCAGGTGTCAAAAGCCACCCAGGCTGAGAAATGCATATTAATTCACTGCTCCCTGGTAGCAGTACCCTGGTTACGGAATAAATCTCTTTCAGGGTAGGGACAGTAACTGTCCTCTCTCCCCTCTCAACCCTCCCCAAGCCAATTACAATTCAATAAAAATCACACAGAACCCACCAATACCTTGGGATAGAAGCTTATTCCTGGCATGCTAAGCTGCAGCTCCAAGGCTTTATCTCTCAGAAACAGCTATTTAGCTGATGGTCAGATTTCTTGGCAAGCTCACACCCTATGTTGCAGAAATATAGGAATATTCCTTGAACATTACAGAAGTAATGGATATTTCTATATTAGCATAGGAAACTCAGGTACCTTTTCACTGTTTTAATGTAAAAATTCCAAACACTTTTTAAAATATCAATAGGCATTGTGTTATATTTTGAAATACTAAATACGCGATGCATATAAATTTCACTTTTACATCCTCTATGCATCCTATGCTTTAAAATATTCACATGTGGTTTTCGGACTTTAAATTTATAGTATTTTTCAACTTTTTGATTGTGGTCAAAGAGAAGAATCCAGTTTTCTACTTTATTATTTACCAAAGAAAGGATACAGAAAAACAAAGAAACATTTTCAGGATGTCTAACCTGATATTATGAGACTAAAGTGAAAATAGTAACTATGGCTAAGGACAATTTTTTTTAATTACACGAAGTTTGCTGAAATCATCAGTAATCATAATAAGTCAATGTAGCAGACCCACTTCCCTCTCTGGGGCCAGAGTTTATCTTTTGTGCCTTTTAATGGCTACACCAGAGCACAACCTTGGAAGCAATGCCAAGACTAAAGCTTAGGAGAAGATAACAACTATAAAATGGTCTGTAAATAGGATTGTTGTCTATGTATTTTTCTGACTTTTAAATCATCTCTAGATAATAAATGAGAACAAGATGAGGGGAGGGATATGGGGCGGTGGGAGGGGCGGATAAATCAACTCACACAAAACAATACAGGTTTGATAACCAACACGTAAAAAAAGGCAGAAAGTGAGACAGTCCCTATCCATTTAAACCAATGCCTCTTAAGACATTTATAAAAACAAACAGGATTTTAATCCAAATGCAATGTTTATCACTGTTTATCCTACACACATGGCTATTTTGAAGTATAATAAACTGAAAAGCATTATTTTAAATCCACAGTGAACAATGTCCTACATGTAATGCCTAATGTTGAGCTGAGGTCAAGCAATTTCCATATTGGCTGTAATTCCTGTTGTGAATAAGCATAAACACTGGTACGTGCACACGTCTCACTTTCATTCTCCATAGTTGCTTTCTTCCACATTCTTAATCATTATTAATGAGAATGGAAGAGACAAAGGACAGAGTGTTTATAAATTTGTTTCTACTTCTGAGCAGAACTATGACAAGACAAAGAGGAAATGAGAACATCCGTACATTTTTGTCAAAACAAAATTTGTCTATTAGTAGACTATATCTATTAGTAACAGACACGTAGTCTACTAAAGTGCGATAGAATGTGCAGCAAGAGACATGGACTATACTAACATTGTCACTTTTTAAAAATTTTTAAATGAAAGGGTCAAAATCCTGAGATCTTGAATGATAAAACATTTATTATTATAGTATCTCTGTAGCTCAAATTCCATAATAAATATTTTATTTTTAAATCTCTATCTTAATCTCCTTTACAAAGTGAGTTTAAGTTTTGAACAAGAATCAGTACTTTACCCAAGCAAATTTTCCTTTTATTAATGTACAAAATAAAATCTTCTAGCATGTACATCAAGTTTTATTAGTTTTTTTTCCTTTGAAATGTTAAGGGTACATAATTCCTAAAACTCATTCTGGCCTGAAAAATCTGAACTAAATGTCTGAACTCATGTCTTTTCCAGTCTTTACGATACATGCTCAATCGCTTCTAGGCCACAGAATTACATTTAGATCAATGGAAAACTCAAGCATGTTCAATATGCCAGAAAATAAAAATCACACTGGAACTCTCTTTAACATATATGTATTATTTGAGAATTATAACTTGAGAATTATGATTAATTTTGCAAATAAGTTTCCTGTCATACAGCAAATCTTTGAGGTTGATAATGCTGACAAAACCAGAAGCGTAGCATTGTGGTTTTGTCTCACATACCTCCCACTGGCCAGTACCTGGCTACCAGGCTTCCTATCAGACAAGAGAAGTAAACCCCAGAATGTGGATCTGCATCCAGCTCTGAGCATAAAGGGATCTGATAGGAGAAAAGGTTGGTCAAATCTCTCACAGGAGCAGGTCGCTTTACAAAGGCCATGATGTCTCCAGAGGTGAGCATCAGAAGGCAGATTTCTCTGAACCCCCAGATCTGCTCTTGGGACAGCCCACGAAATCCACGAAGAAGAGAGAGATCAGCAAAACTCAGCCTCATTCAGGCTACTTATTTGAACCAATTTCCCCAGTTGTCCCTAACCCACTTCCACAGTTCAGAATGCCATGAAAAACTTTAGATACAGACTTTTAAAGCTGAAAGGAAAAACCTAGAGAACATCCAGGTTAACCTCTTAATGTCTGAAAGAAGACATGGGGTCAGAGAAGTTATGACAAATGTTCCGTGGAGATCAGGATGACTAACCGGTTCCCATGGTTATAATTACCCACTTTCAATGTCCAATTTCTGAGTAATAGAAACCTCTCACTCCCACTCTAACCAGGAACTGTAGTTTACCTGGTAAGTTCTGATATCCAGCCATTCCTGCACAGTGATCCCCTCCCACAGGAAACTATCTCCTGAGATCTTGTAGATAAAGTAGGGCAAAGCCATTACATAATCTCGAATCACAAATTATATTCACACTAAAGATGGTTGGTTCTTTAATAAATACTACATAGTCTTAAGGAATAATCATGAGCAAAACGTCTGTTTTAAAATTGTTTTAAATTACAATGATCTCTTGCCAGGTATAACAAGGATCATCTCCCGTATCGGAAGGAAGGAAACAAACATAAGGTGGTGGGGAGGATGTAGATGGCAAGGTAAATTTAATATTTCGCCAAATTACAAAATTGTTAGCTCCATCTGGACTCTGAGAAGTGAGGGAAGGAACAGAGCTAAAAGGGAAGCAGCAATAACAACAGCTCCCATTTTATTTCTTGCACAGTATTTCATAAAAACCAACATGACCATTTAACTGTCCTATAGCCATAAGCATTCCACAATCAGAAAATGTCAGGAATAGAGAAAATGGGCGACCTTCAACCAAGCGGAAAGGTATGAGGAAAACACAAAATATAAATACTTCATGTCAGATTACATTTTGAAGAACGTGGCTCATTTTCTAAAACCATGAAAAAGATAAAGAGCAACATTTGACTAATGTTGGGCTTGACTTTGAAAAGTAAATTTAAATATGAAACAATTTGAAAATATTTTACAAAGTGTTACCTATGTCTTATCTTAAAGGCAACAAATACCCATCCATATTTCATTTTCTTTCCAAAACACAGAACTGTACATGTTTGTATCTCAAAACTAAATAACAGTAGCATTTGCATTGGAAGCAATTTGCATAGTATACAAAGAGAAGAAGGGAACAGATGCTAGGGATGGGGGAGAGCATGTAAAATATTTACAGTAGTTGCCTAATTTCAAAATATCGAGTCTTACACATTTTCTAAATACGCAACAAATCTTACATTTATCTATCTATTTTTCACCTTAATTTTAAAACAACATTTTGTGTGTGTGTGTGTGTGTGTGTGTGTGTGTGTGTGTGTATATATATATTCAAAGAAATTACAAAAATTTGTAAATCGTGAAATTTGCACCATATATAACTAGCTAGTTATATATATGTAAATATTAGCATTTCCTTCTTAGACTTTTCAGTTCATAATCGTAACTTCAATAACGGGGTGGATTAGCAGAACTGGCTAATTTCCGTGAAGTCCCTAGGTACAGTCGACAATTTAGCTTTCTTAAAGTTCTCCCCTTAATTGTGAAATTGCTCCCTCAGGTAAACCATCTCCACAGATACATTTTTGAAAATGTTCATTTTCACTTATCATAATCCCATCCTACGTATTGCCTCTCATACAATAATAACTTTTCTGGAGAATTCCATCTCCACACAGGAAGCATTTAACGTAAAGAAACTGATGGCCCAAACTTCTAAAAATTAAATCCTTCTTTTCAACACCATCAGTAGAAAAAACATATTCTCTGAGCAAGATATTAATTGTCAAGGAAACTATTTTAGTCCCCAAAGTATAAATGAAAGTTATAATTTAAAAATGTGATTCTGGGAAATTTTTGAGTAATTACTGCTGAAACCCCCACCCCCCAAAAAATCCCTTAATAATCTGAATGAAGTGGAACTAAAACAGCTGTTGCACCAGAATGTCTCCACAAAAATTAAAGACAAAAGTGGGAGTTACCCAGGTATGAGAATGCAGTATGCTTAAAACTGGTAAGCACTTCTCAAATTCAGACTTGTCATAGGGAAGAGTGCCAACCAAAAATTACTATTCAATAAAACCAGTTGAAGAACTTTTAATGTAACTCATTTCCAAAGAGAAAAATGTATTTCAGGAAATGACCAGATGTGTCAGAAGGTTCAGAGACCTGTGGCTGATTCCTAGTCCTGTACATTCAATTATCTGTGCATCAACTGCCATCTCTGATTCTTGGCACAAAATGTGGTTGGTACAACCACCCTATAAAGCTGGATTTAAAAGAAAAGACAAAAACTTCTCACTTTGGAAAAAGTTTAGGTTTACATAAAAGGTGCAAAGACAGTACACAGAACCCCTATATACTCTTCACCCAACTTCCTCCAATGTTAACATCTTATATAACCTTGGCATATTTGTCAAAACTAAGAAATCAACACTGGTACAATACTATTAACTAAACTAAAGACTTATTTGCAATTCACCAGTCTTTTTGCTTTGTTTTGTTTTACTCATGTCTTTGTTTCATGACAGGAGCCCAGATTGCAGTTAGTCATCATGCCTCTTCAGTCTCCTATCTGAGACGGTTTCTCACTCTTTCTTGGTTTTTTATAACCATGACATTCTTGAAGAACAATGGTCAAGTATTGTGTAGAATGTCCTTCAGTTTTGGTTTGTCTGAAGATTCCTTGTGATTACACTGAAGTTATGACTTGTGGGGAAAACTCCACTGAGGTGAAGCAACACACATCGTCACGACATGACATCGCCATGACGTATCACTAGTGATTTCAACCTTGATTACTTGGTTAATAAGGTTAGTCTACCACTTCTCTACTATAAAGTTAGCATTTTTCACATCTCATCCTCTATTCCTTGGAAACAAACTACTAAATGCAACCAGTTCTCGAGAGGAAAATTATTTACCTCTGGAGAAGAAGTATTACACAGTTTATTTGTAATTCTGTAAGGATTTTTATCCCTTTCCCCCATTTAATTTTTATTCAATCATTTACTAATATTGTTATAGTCTCATGGATATTCATTTTGATCTTTGGGTTATAATCCGATTATATCATTATTTACTTTGCTGTTATTACGCTACTTTAAGCAACGCACATAAAATATCAAGAATAGGGCCGAGTATATACTTTCTCAATAACAATAACATCAATCTGGATATTAGAGAAAAGAGACAAACACAAAAAATTCCCCCAAAAAAGGAGACAGAAATGAAGACAAGTTGTTAACTAATTAAATTATTAGAAGTAATATTAATGAAGCTATCTTATTTTTACTTAAGATGTTAAAATATTATATAGACTTGGTGAGGTTTTGAAAAATTATGCCAGTGCTAATAATAAATAAATGCTCATTATTCTCCTATTCATATTTTGATTGCCTAACAGAAAGATTTAAAGGACAAATATGATAGTTATTATGTAATATTTTACAGTTTAAAATATTTAACTACATGGGAAGTGGGTGGCATACTTGTTAAGAGCACAAAATTTTTGAAACTGGACAATCTAGGTTCATGTCATCATATCACAACGTTATCAAATTAACAATTGGTTTAGCTATTAGGTGAGATATTTAAACTCTTCAAGGCTTTACTTCTTCATCAATAAAATGGGAATAGCAACAACACATACCCTTCAGAGGGTGAGTAAATGAGATAGAACACATAACACACCAATCACAATGCCTGGCAAGATGCAAGTACTCAAAACAACGTGGCTATCATTGCTTAGAAATATCAAAACTTCTAAAACAGATATAATTTAGAGATGGGATAAATGGAAAACATTCTATACCCACCTTAAAAGACCCTGACTGAAACTCAATTCTCCAAAAGCAGCCCAGAACATGACGGCACCTAGAACACCTGCAAATTAAAACCAAGGCTACCAGAACAGCTGACATGCACATACCAGGTGCTTTAGTCCCAAGCAATCCCCTCTTACAATTTTCTTGTTAATAACAGAACATGAAGCGACGAGATCTAACTTCACGACTCAGAGTAAGTAGGTTTATAAGCCAAAGTATCAAAAATTAAAAATAGAAATAAAAAAGATGAAATGGGTCCAAAATATTTGAATCAATTGAATCAATACCATTTTTTGGTCCTCTCCCCCAAGTCCAGAAAAACAGGTGTGATATTCCTCTCTGTACTATATGTAACTTTGAGGGTGCTCTATAAGAATTCTGGCATTATTTTGAATTGATATTCCCGGAGTGGTTTATGAACTCTAAAAATATCACATCCAGGCTCAAAAATTTTGCCAATAGCACCTTAGGATTTTACAATTTGGACACAAATTATAATATTTAAAGCATGTGAAGATAGATTATATTCCTAAATGTAGCAGAAAAATAGATGAAACTAGGTTATTAACAATTCAGACTAGGTGAGCTTGGCACTTGAAGTTGGCCTATTGTAGCAGTGATTATAATAACCATCTCTTACTGAAAGCACATAACTAGACTGCATTCAAATTAGGATCTTTTAATATGAAAAATAGAAGGCCTTTATCAGGTGTCAACCCCAAGAATACATGCGGCTGTTAAGAGGGACACCTGGTGGCTAAATTGGGCTCAAAGTGATAAACAGAGCCTAGCAGCCATTGATAAACAGAGGCCTCTCCTGCTCTCCATGCTTCAGGTAAAAGCCACACACTGGGCTGCCAAGTCTACTGCACTGGGCTCCTGCCATCTGAGCCAATCCTCATTAAGGAGTTCCCCTATTTCAACCAATACAACTGAGACCTTCTCTGTCCAATCAGAGTTGCACAGCTATAACCTCATTTGCATCTTTACCAACCAATCAGAGTGACTCCATGCCAACCAATCAGGACACCGCTATTTGGACCAATCAAACTGCACAGAGTTGAAGTCCTCATTTGCATAGAAATGAACCTATCAGGCACCAGGGTCGGGCTCTCTATAAGCCAGCTTTACCTCTGCCTCAGTGCAGCACCTGATTGCATTTCCCCTGTTTGCAAACTGATCTGTCACACAGCCAACCAGTTCCATAGCTGAGCTGTTTCACAATTGAACTGTATCACAATTAACCTGTTTTCACTAAATAAAGTGTCCCCCTTCACCACACCCCCAATTCTGCACTTCTGTTGAAGTAGAATTGGTGTCAACAACCTTTGGTCTACACAGGAAATGCAAACGTTGCAGAAGAATAGTCTAAGATTTAGGTCTCAGCTGGATCTCTCTTGAAGCTAATGCCCCAGAAAATTAAACACAGCTATAGGTCTCTCATAGAAAAACATGTGCTTTTAAAGAACTATCTTAGCCAATCCTTTGAGAATTTAGATGGTTACTATAAAGCTGGCAGTTATTTGGCTCGTAAATAACTAAGAGACAACTTTTTTCCAAGAGCCAATTGGTCAAGTGTACTAGTTTAAAAATAAAATAGCATATTCAAATTTATCAATATGACTGGCCTTATACATGAGAAAGAATAAATGAGAAGAAGCAGAGACTAAGAAGCCAACGGGTAGAGGAGAGGATGAGGAAGCACAGAAAAAAGTAAATGTACAATATCATATTAGAATGAATGATTGAATGAATGAATGAATGAATGAACGAACGAACGAACAAGCAGCTGTTTTAGGGTAGCATGGAGTATAGGTAAATTTTAATTGCTAGTATGTTGTCTGCATATCAACTGCCAAAGTTTTCTCACGCTCAACAAAAGAAGGAGTAGGCATTTTCTAGAGGTTCCATGTGTGTGAATTAGCATTGATGACTTCATACATGATACTGAGAATTTGCTGTCTAAACCTTATATGTTCAAATGCACTTTAAACTATAAGATGGCCGAGTGGGGGGGAGTTGTCCATAAAGGGAAAATAGACAGAAACATTATTTATATCACAGCTTCTATATAGAAAAAATATTTCCTGTTCTAGTTTTGCATTGATAGAACAGTATCAAATATCTCAATAGGCTGTTGTAATACCTTTTCTTAAAGGACAAAAAAGATCATTATAATTGATTTTCATTTGAAAATGATAAATTTGAGCTATCTAAGTGTGAAAAGAAGTGAAATGTCACAAAATCCAATATGGTTCCAGGTTCTATTCTGTTTTTATAGAAAAATTAGCCTAAAAAGAAAGCATCTCAAAAGAACCATTATACTTTATTTGTCCTCTTTTAACAGGCATTCACATTTTCCATTTTCAGATAGACTCACGTTCTCAAAGAAAATGCTGTGCCCTGGAATCAACATGGCATCTTTAAATAAACACACACAAATTTCCTAAAGTGAGTTATGGAATTTGTTGATGTAAGTGTATGTATTTCGTCTTTTAAAAGTTCACAGGTGATTCTGGTACAGAGACACATGGAACCATTAAGCTATATGGTAAGACAGTAAGCTCTGGGACTCAGGGACAGTACCAGTTGCTTCTCTGTCTTCCTCATCACCCCTCTCATCCCCTGCTCACCCCACCTAGGGCTTCTCACACTGCTTTATACATCACTTCATTATTCAAGAATTTATGGGAAATAATTATCAACTAGCTTTAAAATTGTTCATTTCCTTGGTCAAATAAGTCTACTTCAGAAATCTATTCCAAGAAAATAATCAGAGATGACAACATAAATTGATCTATAAGATCTTCTCTGAAGGGTACTTCTCAAGGTTTCTTGTAAGAGGGGGAAAAAAAGGTAAAGAATAAATGTCAAGCAGCAGAAGAATCACCAAATAAACACCAACTGCCCAAACAAAATCAGTACAGAATAGAACATTTTGCCAGCTATCAATATTATAAGACATAGGAAAATGCTCTTAATGTAACTCAAATTAGGAAAAAAATGCAGAAAATTATACTTGTTGGATGATTCTCCCCCTGGTAATAAGGACAACCACCAGCTACCATGTTTCCCTGAAAATAAGACCAGGTCTTATATTAATTTTGCTCCAAAAGATGCATTAGGGCTTCTGTTCAAGGAATGTCATCTTGAAAAATCATGCTAGGGCTTGTTTTCCGGTTAGGTCTTATTTTCAGGGAAATAATGTATACAGAGCTATACTCCACGGAAATCCTGAAGTTAATACACCAAATTGCCAATACTATTCATCTTCAAGATTCCAAATTGCTTACCTACTTCTTTATACTTTCCATTATTTATAAACACAAAGAGCAAATAGTCATTACCAGATAAAATGTTTTAGGAATCTTAAAATATACTCTCAAAAATGTTCATTAAAACATATATTTTTTAAGTTAGAAGATCTCAAAACTCTTCTAAATGAAATGGGAGGAAAGATGACAAAGACATAATTCAGACAGTATCTTTTCCAACAGTGCACATGTATCAGGGACATTGGAAAACATACCAAATATGCCAAGCAGCTAAATCAAACAGAAACAATAAGCCCAGGGGGTCAGAAACATTCCAAGGTCTTTCTTTTACTGGGACAAGGGGACTAACAATGCCAATGAAATATGTTCTCTTATAACTTTCGTTTCCTTTCCTTAATCAGGTATGAATCCCTCTTGGAAATTAGTCAAGATCCAGTTTTCATGCTAAATCTACCTATATTCTTTTCTTTTCTTTCCTTTTTTTTTTGATGGAGGAGGACAAATTTAACTTGGAAAAGCAACACCTCTCATTATCTGGGGGAAAGGAACAATGGCTTATAACTACTGCATAATGAAATAGAACAGACTTTACCCTTGAAACTTCATGGTAGGCTGATTCTGATAAGTGCCTCATTACATCGTTCTTGATGGAATGAATCAAACACTCTCTATGTACTAGTTGGATTCTATATTCGCAGGGACACCAACTTAATAAGGATGACTAAAGAGGTGGTAAAATGATTTAAGTATTCACACTGATTGAAATATTCTTTCCCAAGATGAAATAATATTAAGCACATGTAAAAATCTCAAATGAAAATGCATTTTCTAGCAAGATACTTTCTACATAAAGTGCAAACAAAATGTTCTCTAAAAGAGTTGAAAAAGACAGTCATCCACAAAATGCTGAAAAACAGAAATGAGTAAATGTTCCAAAGAACAACGAAAAAAGCCAAGACTATCGTCCCTTCTACATTTCAACTCCAAATAAAAGTTTGAAAAATTTTAAGAAATCCAGAAGCCCATAGAACTCTTTGTCTCTCCAAGTTTTCATCTGGCTTTAGTAGCATCATAATTTGCCTACACTGTCTTCTAAACTAACAGCAGAACGAGATATTGTAACTACCTTAACTTGGAAGACTCCACCTCTCATCTGAGGTTTTGAACCATAGGAGTGAGTTCAACATGGTAGCATTCTAACATACCAGAATGGAACGCTCCTGCTCAGAAGTGATTTTAATTCATTGGTGACATTATTCTAGAACTGTTTTGCTTATTCAATTTGAAAGAATAGAAATCAGTTAACCTTGTATATGAGTTATGCAAGAATGTCAACTTATTCTAACCATTAGATTAATGGATCACAAGACTATGAACCAACCCTTAGCTAATTTATTTCCATATGTTTTCACAGAAAATATAAGCCACTACACACTCATAAGGATTTATAACATCTTGAAATTGTCCAGCATTGGTAAGTGCCAACAGACTCAAAAGAAATTAATACTGATCAGCACATATGTTACCTCTAAGCATCCTTTCTGAATACTGAAAACATGGGAAGTCTATCCACAGCAATCAATGAAGAAAAAAAAATAAAACACATCCAAATCGGAAAGGAAGAAGTAAAACTCCCATTATTTGCAGATGATATAATACTATATATAGAAAGCCCTAATAAACCACTAAAAAACTATTAGAACTAATAAATAAATTCAATAAAGTTTCAGGATACAGAATCAGCATACAAAGATATGTTGCATTTCTAAACACCCATAATAAACAACCAGAAGGAGAAATTAAGAAAACAATCCTATTTACAACTACATCAAAAAACAAAATACCTAGGAATAAACTCTACCAAAGAGGTGAAAGACCTGCACTCTGAAAGCTTTAAGACACTGAAGAAAGAAATTGAAGGAGATACAAATAAATGGAAAGATATACCTTGCTTGTGGATTAGAAGTATTAATAGTGTGAAAATATCCTTACTACCTAAAGCAATATACAGATTCAATGCAATCCCTATAAAAATACCAATGGCATTCTCCTCGAAATTAAAACAACTAATCCTAAATATATGGAACCACAAAAGAAAGAATAAAGAGGGAGGTATAACACTCCCTGATATCAAACTACAACAAAGCTACACTGATCAGCACAGTATTGCAGTGGCATAAAAACAGATATATAGGTCAACGGAATAGAACAGAGAGCTCAGAAATAAATCCTCGCTTATATGGTCAATTAATTTACAACAAAGAAGGCAACGATATACAATGGGGTGAAGGCAGTCTCTTCAATAAGTGGTGCTAGGAAAACTGGACACATGTATGCAAAAGAAAATAAAAGAAAGAAAAGAAACTGGACCCCTTTCTTATACCATATACAAAAATAAGCTCAAAATGGATTAAATCATTAAATGTAAGGCCTGAAACCATAAAACTCCTAGAAGAAAACATAGGCAGTAAACTCTTTGACATCTATCTGTTTTAGCAATATCTTTTTGGATATGTCTCCTCAGTCAAGGGCAGCAAAATAAATGGCACTTAAAAAGGTTTTGCACAGCAAAGGAAACCATCAACAAAATGAAAAGACAACCTACTACTGAATGGGAGAAGATATTTGCCAATGTGACATCCAAAAAGAGGTTAATATCCAAAATACATAAGGAACTCATACAATTTAATAAAAACAATCTAATTTAAAAAATAGGCTGAGGACCTGAATTGGGAGAAATGTCCCAAGAGGACACACAGATGGCCAACAGACATGAAAAAATGCTCACTATCACTGATCATCAGGGAAATGCAAATTAAAACTGCAATGAGATATCACCTCATCCCAGTCTGAATGGCTATGATCAATAAATAAACAAGTGCTGTCGAGAATGTGGAGAAAAGGGAACACTTGTACACTGCTGGAGGGATTGTAAATTAGTACAGGAACTATGGAACACAGTAGGAAGATGCCTCAAAAAAATTAAAAACAGAACTACCATATGATCCAGAAATTCCACTTCTGGTTATTTATCCAAAGAAAACAAAAATACTAATTCAAAAAGATGATATATTTACCCCTATGTTTATTGCAGCATTCCTAGTAACAGCCAAGATTTAGAAGCCACCTCGATGTCCATCAGCAGATGAATGGATCAAGAAGATGTGACATATTCTCTCTCTCTCTCTCACACACAAAATGGAATATTATTCAGCAGTAAAAAGAACAAAATCTTGCCATTTATGACAACATGGTTGGACCTAGAGGTTATTATGCTAAGTAAAATAACTCAGAGAAAGACAAATACCATATAATTTCACTCATATGTGAAATCTAAGAAAAACAAAATAAATAAAACAAAACAGAATGAAGTCCAGAGCTATAGAGAACAAGCTGGTAGTTACCAAAGGGGCAGATGGGAAATAAAGGGAAGGAGGGCAGGGAATGGGAAATAAACAAATAAACAAATAAAAATTTTAAAATAAATGAAAGAAAAAGAACAGATCTTTTCATAACAATATAAAATAGAATTTAATCAGCTATGTATATACTGTTAAAAAGCTCTCAGACTAAAATATAAGAACCCTAAAATTTAGACAGCAAATTTAGTAAATTGATATTTGAAAAAGCCAAAAATAATTCAAAAGCCAAATTCATTACAGAACACCCTTTACGAGTATTGTATGTGAATACGATTTCATCTAGAGATATAAATGTAAATCAAGGCCTTTCCTACAGAGCATTTAGCTACATGAAATGCCACTCTAAATAGGGAAAGAGCTTGTTGAATAAGTCACCATTTTTAAAACAAATAAAATTATATTCAACTTTGTCTCACAGCACTGATATTTATAATGTGAAAAAATGGAAAATGTATTAATGTCTAACAATAGAAGAATGATAAATAAATTAGTGTACACGCTATCAGTGGGATATTTTGCATTCATTAAAAATATGTTCTAATAAAATTCACACCAGGAGAAATCCCTATGATATAAACAAAATGTAGAAATAATCAGGATGCAAATATATAAACCCAGTATGGCTCCCAACTGTGTGTGTGTGTGTGTGTGTCTGTGTGTGTGTGTGTCTGTGTGTGTGTGTGTCTGTGTGTGTGAGTGTCTGTGTGTGTGTGTGTTCACTAACACTGTTGCTGAGATTGGGAATTATAGATAACTTAATTTTGTTCTATTCTATTAGTGTCCCCCCTTTTTTACAATGACAGATATGTGTTATGTGAAACAAAAAGTCAGGGTAGTAGATGTGATTCACTGGAGTGAGCAGACTCCTGGCTTCCTCACCTCCTGGCCTCCTGGCCTCTTCGCCTCCTGGCCTCCTCATGCTGCAGAGGCTGGGAGGCTGAAGTCCACTTCCCAGCTCCCCTGCAGATAAGGATCTGGATGCAAATTACATTCTGCCCATCTGGTTTCAACAGTCTGAGATTTTAATGATGGTTGTGAAATAGGGAATTTTCTTAGGCTGTTGCTACTGGCAAGTACAGCTGTGAAGATGACAGAATTTTCTGAGGCATTTCTGGGTTCAATTCCCAGCTTCACAGGTGATAAGCAGCAAGGTGAGCACACTTGGACAGAGTGCCAGTGTCTAGGGGCCAGGTGCAGGGGGGAAGATCCCAGTTCCCCATAATGCAACCCCCCCCTTCTTCCCTGGGCAGGCCACATGTATAGTAACCATTGTTCACAAGTTCTTGAGGCCCAGCTCAGGGCCTGCTCTCCAAGCCCTTTCAATGACCTTCTGAGAAAAATATTCTAAGTGGAAGTCCTTTTACGTTTAAAATAGCGACTGTGGTTCTGTTTGCTGCAACCAAAGCTGACTCACACATCCAAGATGTCAAATAAGTTTTTTTATAAAAAACGATTACCTCAATGACGTCTGACCTACTATCCTTCAACTAAGTAAAAACCTTTTGAAAAAGTAATGAATTTTTTTTAAACCTCCAACATGACTTGTTTATGCATTTATGAATACCCGTGTAAATTAGGTCCATTCTGAACAAACTAAATGTCATGAGGCCTATTCAGAAACTGAATTCTGCTTCTTTGGACAGTCTACTGCATAATAAAGCCTTGTACAATTTCAAGCTAATCTCAATGAGAAAATACTTTGAATAATAAAGTGTTTCAGAAGAGTGAGCTTTACAGTTAGACCCCTAATCCAAAAATATCAGACTTCAGTACACTGTTTTCTCCTTATAGATGCTTCTCACTTTAAACTTACGTATCACATAAATTGTTTTCTTACTTGAATTAGTGCAAAGAGTTTGCTGAAATGTAAAACCAAGTTAAAAGAAATATTTAAAACAAGTATTTCCGTAGATGAACAAATAAATCAAGCAAATTTCATGCTACATTCATTTTAATATTAATATGTGATTAGTATAATTCCACATTTCTCAATATATGCTCAAAATGTGTCTTCAATATACACTGTGCTAACATTGAAAAAGGTTTATTAATTCATTCAACAGACATTTAGTGAGCATTTATTCTGACAGGGTAGGCAGATAGAAATGAGCAGAAGGAGAGATTTAGCACCGGCTGCAGCTCCTATTTGGGTCAAGACCCCTTGCAGCTGCCCAGCAGGATTCCAGGTGTACACATACCTTTAAGGAATGTGTTTACACGTGCCCCTAAATCAAAGAAATGCACTGCTAAGTGCCAGAGGACTAGGCACCTCAGGGGGAGAAAGAGAGATAAGAGAAGGGAGAGGGGGAGGCAGTTCTACCCACAGAAATAAAAGCCTTCATCATGCAACTTGAGGTGAGGCTGCTTCCCTCCCGTGGGTCAGCCTGCTCCATGTCTGGGAGGGCACTGTCTTTTGCTAACAAATTTCTGGCTGTTTTATTCTGTACAAAATTCTGTCTCTTGACTGAATTCATTCCTTCAAGAAGATGAAGAGCTGAAGTTCAATGTCATTTCCTGGTAACAATTCTATAGGATCAGCAGTGAAAATCACAAACATGGTTAAAGCTCATTGGGTAAAAGCTTAGAAGTATGACAGAAGGGAATGATACGGGTTCTGTAGAAGTGTATGACAAGAGCACTCACAAACAAATTGCAAAAACTAAACTAAGCAGACTAAAATAAGTGTATGTATTAGACTAAATAAGTAGGTCATGGACTAAAATAAATTAGGTCAAAGAACAAAATATTATATTCTAGACTAGACAGTACATATTGGAGGGAGACAGAATTACCAACTGAGTATTCAAAAATAAATGACCATGGAGTCCACTTTCAACTTTAAAAGTCCATAACGCTATAATTTCTTCAATGTACCTTCTGAGCCAGTATGACTCTCTGCTTACATGTGTGTAAAATATCCCTGAAGGAACATGCAAAAAGCAAACAAGGGGGTTGTCCATGAAGAGAAAGAGAGGTAGGACAGGAGACAAGATAGAGAGGGACTTCACACGTACACATTTCATATCGAAAGTTTTCATTTTTAATCATATGAATGCTACCTGTTCCAAAATGGATAAATTTACACCATATATAGCACAAACTGTATCCGAAAATTCAAAGGCAATATAAAATGGAAAGTTATCTGAACTTTGGTGTAGAAGTAGATAAGCAAACACACAAAGGGCCATCGTGAAGATACTAAGAAGGGACAAAGTAGAAATGGTTACCTTCCTGTCACAGGTTTTAGGGCTACCAGCAGTGTTTTGCTTGAGAAAGCCAGCTGTTGTTGACCAGCGTGTGGGATTTTTTCGTGAAGGCTCTTCAGAGGAAAAATTACTATCACTGACAGAAGTTGAGAGGCCAATTAAAGCTGGGTCACTGCTTCGTCGGACATGAAGAGGCATATCTACAAATACAAAAAAATAAAAGCGTCTTTTTTTGTTTTGTTTTGTTTTTTAAAAGATAACTAATGTCTGAAAACTACATGTTAGGATAAAGGTAGTTAAATCCCAAAGATTAAAGAATAGAGTAACAATTTAAGGTGACAGTGGGTCAGCATTCTAAACAGATATTCCATTAGCTACTTTAAAATACTTCATGGCAAAAGAAACGTGGCCTGCGTGGGACAGCCTGCTCTGAAGTCAGACCACCTGGTCATGTATATGTGCATCGTTACAACGTTATGTGTGTGCCTCTGGGCAAGCCACCTACCTAGCCTCTGTCTCTAGTCCATTCATACACAAACAGCAATAAAATAGCACTTCTTTCATAGGGGCATTGTGAGAACTGAATCAGATAAAATGCTTCAAATAGTGCCTGACACATAGTGTGCACTCAACAGAGAGTAAAATAACCATTACTGCTATTACTATCCTAATATTTCTAAATAAAATGTCATATTCTAAAATATAAATTAATGTAAGCTATGAAACAAATTTCATTCAACTTTTAATCATATCTGCTGGATTAAAAATACAGAATCTGAACAGTATTTGGCTAGTCTATTAAAGAATTATATTGAATAAATATTTCTTTTGTTCAATAAAGTATTATGAAAAGTGTAAAACACAAACATATTTTAGATCTTTAAGATAACAGAAATCTTGAAAGTAATACACTAATAAGCAGGTAATATCTGGCATATACTCACATACAAAATTACATGAAAGACAGTGTTTTGGTAACTGTAATCATATAAATGAGGAGTTTGCTTGCAATTGCTATAACAAAATCGATAACAAACTCAGGCTAACATTTCTATCAGTAGCACTGAGAACATTCTGGCACATATAATCATTGTTACAGTAGAGGAGAAACAGAAAAGAATAAAAACACATGGGTCTATATCACAACCAAAAGCCCCACTCAACTGGACAAAATCACTCAAAGACATGAGACAGGACAGTTAAACTATGTTTAGTGTAATCTGTTTTCAAAAATTAGGATGCAAGTTAACCATTTATTAAAAGCCTCTAAAAACAGCTTTAATGGTATATAATAAACTCATCATTTACTCTACAGGAAACATTTCTGGAACACTAATGCATTGGTCAAGATACAGACTCATAGATCCTTGAGATGAGAAAAACAGACTACATACATTGAATGTTGTATTTAAATCATTGTCAAGCCAATAGTCTCAAAGACGTTAAAGCAAATTAAAAATGATCAGAAGCATATGAATTATAATCATATTGCATTTAACATTTGTTTCTACGTCATGAGGATTTAATAACAAAAATAAAGCCTGAGTAACATTCACAGGGGAAAAATATGCTGAACATTTAATATTAATTGGTGGTTACCTTAATTTGCTAGGAAAAACATACATAAAAATTATCAAAGAATAATTTCCAATTTTTAAGTGTATGTAGAAACTTGTGACAGCCCTCACTGCTTAGAATCTGCAGCAAAAAATAAAACACACTAAGAACTACATAGTCGCTCTCAAATAGGTTCACAAAAATATACATCTAAGAATCTATGTGTGTTAATACTACATGCTCTTACTATAAGAGAAGTTTTTTCCCAATTAGCAAAATTGTTCCCAGATTCACAAAATTCAAAATAAAGCAACAAAATGGGGAAGGGGAGAATAAAATACTTCTGGGCAATTATAATACTGCTCCTTGGACATGGGTTCTGTTACTTTCCAATTATAGGGCTGTTTAGTATCTACTTGTTGAAGATCTCTCTCTCTCTCTCTCTCTGTTTATTATCTACTTGTTGAAGATCTCTCTCTCTCTTTCTCTTTCTCTCTCTCTCTCTCTCTCTCTCTCTCTCTCTCTCTCTCTCTCTCTCCTTCTCTCTCTCTCTCCTTCTCTCTCTCTCTCCTTCTCTCTCACCCTCTGCCCCAGGTATAAAAGAAGCACTATTCACAAAAAGATATTTTAAAAATGGTAGATGCAATGACCAAAAAGTCTACCACAATAATAACATAACCATGTAAAACTACACTACAACCCCAAAATAAATTCAGGGACTATATAATTTCACTGAATTTCCTGAGACACAATAAAACATCTTACTCTAGTTGTTTCTGAAATTTTTCCCAGAAGTAAATTGCATACGTGATTCAGATTAGATAAATAATTAAGACCTTCATCTTCTGATGGAATGTGATCATTGTGGTAATATGTTTGTCTGAAACAGACAAAAATAATTAGCATTTTAGCTTTTTGTACCTGTAACTCTCAAAACGGTCGATGCAGGCAAGAAAGGGGATGAGAAATAAGATGGGTCACAGTGGGGACTGCAGACCCTGTGAGTTGTCCCTTCCGGGTAGATGTTTGGGCAGGGCACGAGGCAGCATTTACTGTGCAAACTGCAGTGCTAAGGATGCCCCAGGAGACATGCTATTAGGCAACCCTTCCCGTGAGTTCCTCACACAGTAAACTTTGTTTTCATTTTAGTGGTATCTATAAAAGAAGTTAATATAAATAGAGTCTGGATCGTTCATGTGTACCACTTTATCACCAAGTACCCCCAAGCAATTTCAGGCCCCATGTTTACATCTCTGTCCACTGTCAAACTCAGGAAGGCATCCAAGATTTGATTACCAGGTTAATGAAAAAAGGAACAGAATTCAATTTAAAAAGTAAACTATGTGTTCTCAAAAGAATGCCAAATGGCATCGTAATGACCTTGAAATCAAGGTTTTCTTGTAGTGCAATGTGCTGAAAGAGCTGAGTTTTCACAGTACAGCATAACTAGGTCCAAAAGGCAAGACCCATGCCACATGGCCAGAACTTGACAAATGAGAGTTTCTCAAAGGTTAGCTGCCATGTGGAATGGAAGCTTTTCATTCTTTGTTACATTAAAATCTACTTGTCTGTGTCACATTCTGAATGGTTCTTTAACCCATGAAAAATTCTGTAACATTAGTTATTTGGAATCTATTAGTAATTGGGTATGCCAGTGTTCCAAATGTTGATACATTCCTCCATATCAGTAAATCACATATGGGACAATCACTACCAATTTCATGAGAAAAGTCGTTAAATATTGGGAAGTTGTCATGCTCATGGTGGACTATATGTTTTCCAAAATCTAATTTTCACTAGAAAGCTTAAAGCTTATCTTTGGCTACAAATACTGTCAGTCATTTGCCATGTAGCGACAGGCTCACTCCATTCATTTTCCAGAAACTGTTCAAGATACCAAAGACTGAATAACCAGTTTATCTGTCCATCTTTCAAATAAAAATGGCATTCCATTTAAAAAAAAAAAAAAATGGCTACTTCAGCTTACAACTCAAACCATCACATAAAAATTTTCCTCAAGACAACCATTGATCTTCAATAGGTAGGAGTACTTTATGCCGACCTCCCATTTGTCACACAAAATTTTAAATTTTGTACTCAAGGGTCAGGATTTAATAAAAGTAATCACTTTTGCTGCTTCATCAAGGACAGCAGATAAAAATGGCTGTTTGAAAAATAAAAACCGTTAGTGTGTTGGGTGAAGAATGCATTTGGTGCCACTGTCTTGATTTGTGCCAAGGGACCTGCATTTTACCCATCAGTGCCTGGGCATCACTGATGCAGACGTCACCCCGGGGGAAAACATAAAGTATATTTTAGTAAGTCCATGGAAAAGAGCTTTGTCCTGTCTCCTTGAAATGCTCTCAGTCACTCCCAAGGACCCACAAACCGCACAGGAAGAACCACTGAGCTAGATTTGCAATCCTGGTAAATCAGTTTACCTCTCCAGGCCTCAATTCCTAATCTATAAAACCAGAGGCTGCACTAATGGTGTCAGAAGAGCTTTTTCATGCAAAAATATGTGTGATGCCACGTAAGTTCATATACTTCTATACCGGCGATCACTTGCCAAATCTCATCCCAGCAGCACTTACAACAATTTATGAAAAAAGTTATTAAAATAAATAAATAAAAGCATTGTGAAGCCGTAACAACCATTATCTGGTGCCTCAAAACAAGGAACACAGGAGAAGGAAAACTCATGAGAGCTACAGGTATGGTGCAGAAGTAGCCACAAAGAGCATGCGGCCTCCTGACAAGCTGAGCCTGATTTTAAAGAACGAGATCACCATAAACATTAGGACTTATCAACCAAATGAACCATGAAACACCACTGCCTGGTACACCTAACAGGTTGCCCACCTTTCACTGTCCTGACAAAACAAAGAATGCAAATCTGTGTTGGCCCCAGACGAATCAAATGAGAATAGAGCCTTTTCCTCTATGATTTGTTCATGTTTCTGCGGCCCAGGGCCTAGTTCATCATTACTAATAATCTGATGTTACTTGTTCCTCACAGTAATTGAAAATAACAGGAGCTTCTCAATTAAGGTAATTTGGTCATTCTTATTGCAATTCCTCACCCTCAATTTTAAGAAAATTGATGCATTTAAAAACATGACAAAACTTTCTCGCCGCATCATCTTCTGATTTATTTAATACATAGATTTTCAAAGAATATTCTCTGAAATATTAAAAAGAAAATTCAAAGATGATGATCTTCAATAATTAAGCTGCTGGCTGAACCACACAGGCACTGGTGCATTGTCACTGGGACCAAGAGGATGGTGGAGACTGTTTGATGTCTGTCTGCCTTTGAAGAGCAGATAAAACAGCAATAAACCCTCATCACGAGATTTCAAACTCTCTGTGGCACTAGTGCTCTGTAAATATTGATTTGCTTCTCTAGGTAGGGTGCTTTTTCAATAAGTGGGAAATGGCAAATATAATAATGAATTAGAGTAAATACTAAAGAGGCAGATATATACATTTTTAACTGTTAAATATCCCGCCCCTACTCCTAATAAGCCCTCCCACGGCTTCTCTTCTTTTATTCTTCTGGTAATTTCTAAATTACTTAACCACTCAAGGCAATGAATAAACCTTTTCCAAGAAGACAAGCATAAACTGTCAAGATATTTAATCAAATCTAAAAATAATACACGTTGCACGTGTTCTATTAGGACTTACGATGCAAACAGCATAATTACACTTCATGCAAAATGAAGACCATCTCCTCAATCTTCGAGGCAATTATATACTTCCTAAAGACACATCTCACAGTGAGAAGAACCAAGTTATTAATCCACACCATGAGATAAAAACCTGTCATCGGGATTGCAAAATCGACCTTCCAATATATGTTGCCCCTTTTTTATAAAGACACTTTACCAGTAGTATATTTCACCTTCTGAGGTAAAATCCTTGGAAGAAATTTGTGGAAGGCAAGGCAGGAAATAAGCTTTAAAAAAACAGTGAATGACTCAGAGAGAAGGTGATGAGTTTTATCACCGTTATTAACTATTTTTTATATACAAGGAATAAACAAAAAATACTATACTTGGAAGTTGCCTTAGAGATAAACTGAAATATCTCATTTACAAATGCATGCACTGAGGACCAGACAGTTTAAGGGCTGGTCAAAGGTCACACTGCTCTCTGTGACCGAGCTGTTCCTGAGGTTCTTGATAACTGCCTCCCTGCCCTGCAGAATTTGGAGGTGACCACAATGCTGTCCAGGAGGAACTAAAATGTGTCAGATCCACAAGGTGCTTACACCTCACTAGAGATAACAGGTGATTTTCTTAGAAAGGTTGAGTCTAAAATACATTTCTAGAGAGAACAGGATGTCTTCAATAGTTCCACTGAATCTTAAATACTTATAAGGAGGGAAAAGAAAGTCACGGGGAAAATAGATATGTAGTATTCTAATGTCATATGAAGTTTCCAAAGAAAACCCAAAACTTTTCTAATATTAAAATTGTAGTACTCTCATTCTGAAACTGAAAATATAACCACCTTGATCAAAAGCCCTCCAAATACTCATATGAGTACAAAAGTGGAGAAATCTGAATACGATTGGTGAATATAGCGTCAATGTTAATACTGTTGCTGTGACAAAATATTATAGTTTTCCCAAAATCTTACCGTTGAGGGAAATATAAAAGGAATATCTGTAGTATTTCTTACAACTGCATGAGAATTCTACAATTAACTCAATTTAAAAAATAAAAATGCCCTCCAAAGAGTTAACAGAAAATCCCCAGTGAGAAATCAATGTCAAGGCTTGCAGCAATCGGGACTTACAGAGTGTCATTAAGCTATTTCCTCTAACAGTCTTCTCATGACCTAGGCTCAGCCCCTACACACACCGTGTGTCCCCTGTGTACTAGGCACTCTTGACAGCTCCCTCAACATGCCCCACAGCAGGACAACTCCATGCTTGAGCAACGCTGGGAACAGGCTGGCTAGCATCACCCTTCATCCCCGCCACGCCCATCTCTATACAAGTTCATCTCCTCTATACATCTCCTCAAGTTCATCACCTCCAATATTAGTGTACCAGTAGCAAACAATGGCTGATTCATAAAGGGGTATTTGAGTTAAGTTAAATGGAAAGACTGTTTACAAATCCATGGCAGGATTAAGGAAAAGCAGCGAGGGATAAAGTCCCCATGAGGCCTTCCACCCCCAGGGCAAGGGGAGCTGTGGCTTTCCCTGCAGGGACCCAGCTCCCAGCAAACCAGAGCCAGGCAAGGAGGGAGCCCAGGATGGAGGCCTGGCTTTGTGCTCTTCCCACTCCCCATCGATGCCCTGCAGGTGCATCCCCAGGTCCAGCTCAGGCAGAAGCCAGAGAGCACAGACCCTGGCTGACAACACAGGAGAGCTCGGCCCTGACCACCTGGGCAGAACGGTCAGTGAGTCTGGAGGAGCATAAGGAAGCCACGCAGCTCAGGGTACCAGTGGAATCCCTCTGCGCCTTTCTCCACTGCACTTTGTTCCTACCTCTAATAGCATCAGCCAGTTATTTAACCGGAGAACAAGTGTTCATTCTATTCATTGTAACCTCCCTCCCTCCTTCCCTCCTTCCCTCCTTCCATACACTTGCATACACACACACACACTCACACACACAAACACAGCAGGAACTGAAAATTTTAGAAGCTGGTTAAAATACATCAGTCAAGAATAAAAAAAACTCCCCAAGATTTAATATTCAGGGGTTCCTTTCTTATTATGCCCTGAGGGTAAGAAAAAAAAAGAGTGGTTAAAGTGTGTAAGAAATAGGCTTCAGAGGTGAAAAGCCTTTCACTTTTATCTTTCTGTCTCCTGGAGCAGAGGGCAAGGCCAGGCCTGAGGCAATTATGTAAATGACCACCTGCTTATAAAAATATGCATTAGCTACTGAATCCTGTACATAAAAATTTAGTGTCCCCAAATCCTCTACTAAGACAGCTACAGCTCAGGGGGAAGCGGTCAGTTACGTCAGAGTCCTGAGCCCCTGCCAGGGCCCTGGGCCAGTGCTCAGGCAGAGGAAGAGCAGAGAGAGCGATGCTATGCAAGGTGATCTTTTCCCTTTCACGCATATCATCCCGTTTTTGTGGGGCTATGGCAGGTGTAAAGTCTGGCTGCTTCAATCAACAAACATTTGTTAAGCATCTACTAGACACTAATATTCATAGTTATTTTTAAAATAATGACTATGCGGCAAAGGGTCTTTTGAGAATTGTTCAATGTCAAAAAAATTCCTCCAAATGAATATTACTCTGCACATTCAAAAAGAAACAAATACTGTAAAAGATCACCACCTGCCCAGTGACTGGACCAGGACAGATTTTTTTTTTTTTTTTTTAACGTTAGTAAAAGAAAGAAGGTGAAGGTAAGAAGAGTACTAAATACAAGGTGCCCAGATGAAAATAACCACAGATGGGTAAAACAAACTATTAGAACAGCTGGCACTAGAGACATTCTTTGGGAGAATACTGTGGAAAAATCATTTTGGTTTGCCTTGTACTTTTAGAAAAATACCTTTAATGAGCAATGAATGAGGGACTGAAGCTGAGAACATGAGAATGTGACCTCTACAGAAACAATGAACAGATAAATAGAGCATGAGGGTGCACTTGGGAGCGTGTGAGCAGGCAAGAGCTATTTTCCTTTAAAAAATGAACAAAATTTGGAGATGAATAAGAAAAGAAAAATGGGGGGGGGCATCTATATCATTGTTACTGATAATGTTTCTCCTCACAGATGTGTGTTGAGCAGTGTATGTGCTACCTGTCTATTTCCATACAGCCAAGAGCCCCAACGAGAGTGTTAAGATCCACAAGAGGACGGACTGCATCTGTCTTCCTCACTGTTTGACCCTCCAGGCCCAGAACAGTACCTGGAAGAGTAAATACAGTAGATTCGCGTTCTCCACCGTAGTCATGTTCTATGAGGTCGCTGCAAACCTGAGTCAGCAAACACTGAACCAGGAGGAATTGCAGGTTAGGTTAGAGCCTCTCTCTCCGGTCACAAGGTTTTCATCAACCAATCAATGCAATAACTGTGTTTATACATGTTTCTGTCTAAAGACACTTGTTGATTCCTTAACATTAAACTCACAGCCAGCAGGACTGAAACTCAGGCCTGCATGAGGCTTACCTAACGTGTATATTTTCTCCATAAGACGCATCAAAGACTTGTGTGCTTTTTATGTGCAGGGTTCACTTTCAACAGAAAAATCACCCCCCCAAAAAGCACAAAAATGTGAAAAACACGGCACCAAATAGACCATGAAACCATGAAAAGGATACCTGTTTACAATATGAGTGCTGAAACAAGAAGCAGAGTATCTTTTGTTCAACCTCAACAAGGTGCAGGCACAGTGGTGATTCAATAATATTTGCAGGAACCTCTACAAATAGTGAGGCTCAACTGTACCTTCCTTAATAGACATTTGTTGAATAATGGACTCATAAATCTTTAAAAGAGAAACACCACCTCTTCAGATACTGTTCTGTTGCCTTTTTCTTTCTAAATAAACAATCTTTTCTTTCTTAATAAACAAAGGAGAACTGGCAGCTTCATCTCTCCTTATATTTAACCCACTATTATTATTTAGCTGCCGCCCCACAAGTCCACTAACACGGCTCTGACGAAGAGAGCCTTAAACCTCCCTGTCTTTATCAACAGGTATTTTTGAGCACCGGGTCGCTGGGATCTCCGTATGCAGGGCACACCTGGCCTCTGCCCGCGGGAGTCTGCAGCTTGGGGCGGGGGAGGGAGGCAGGCAGGCAGGCCCTTAGCCAGTCCTTTACAGTGATGGCAGGGCTTCACGAGAAGCACAGAGCACTACCAGAGCGCTTAGGAGGGGCGCTTTCCTCCCAGCATTATCAGCAAAGACTTCATGAGGAAAGAAACTGCTCAATTTCCCTATTGTCCTTTCATACCCCTTGAGTCGCCTCTCTTAGAAAGCCTCTGACCACTTCTGCACGGACAAGGTGCTCCTCTTACAGCCAGCATGCTCCAATCATTGCATTTGCCAGACAGTCCTCGAAAGTTTTAGGATCTGCCTCCCATTAACACACAATCCTAGAGAACAATAGGGCACTTTTCATTGTCATATACTTAGACGAAGGAAGTAAGACATCAAAGCTGAAGTTTTTGATGCTGGTTTTTGTTTTTGCTTGGGGGTGGTGATGGTGACATTTGGCCAGTGGGATGGGGAGAAAGAAAGAGAACATGCTAGCACAGAAAACTGCAGGGGCAAAGGCCATTCATTCTAGAGAATGAATGGGAATGCAAGAAACTGACTAAAGTGTAAAGATGTGACTGGAGAAAGAGCAAGAGAGGTAGGTCTGGGTGAGCCAAAACAGGGCCTTGTAAGGCAGAGATGCTCAAACTTTAACATGTACACAATGCACCAGGGGGTCCTGGTAAGATGATTCGGGAGGTCTTGTGTCATGAAGACTTAAAGTTCTGCATTTCCAATGTACCAGTGACAACCGTGCTGCTGTTCTGACCACATTTAAGTCTCTGATAGCAAGGTTATGCTATGCTAAAAATTCCTTTAGCTGTGCTAAAAAAACACTCTGGACTTCTCACTTCATGGGCTCCCCTCAACTCGATTTAGTCTTTCTCTCCAATCTTGGCCCCCTCCAATTCATCCTCTAGAAAACACCCGGAACACCTTTTCTAAACCACAAACCACACGTTATGACTCAGAATTCTTGGCTGGTCTGGTTGGGTCAGAGAACCTCACATTAAGCCCTGAAACTTACCCTCTGTGGTCTGAGCAACACCTCTCCACCCTATGCTCAGATACAGGTAGAATGATCTGGAGTAACCAGAAAGGCCAGGCCTTTCCAGCCCCTCTTCCCCACTCTAAGGTCAACCTGGCGGGGACTGTTTTCTCCAAGCAGTCCAAGAGGTTCAGACAGCAAAAGCGACCTCGTGCCTCATGTTAATTTCACCGTTCAGAACTGGCGCTCTCTAGTCTGTCTCCATCACTAATTTCAAGAGATTCCAATCCTAGTTCCCAGCCCAGTAAATGGCACTTAGGAAATGTTTATTAGTGTTATTGCATAAATAAAAAAATACAACTATCCATCTATCTCTATCCTTTCACATTGATTGTCTCCAGTATAAGGAGAATCTTATCAGCAAAGAAACAATTACAGATATTGGATGTCCAGAGGACTTTTACAAATAGGTATTTCTGCTGAGAAAAGCTCAAAGAATTGTTGCTTCATATAATGGTGATAAACTCTCTGGCCAGGAATCCCCACAACATTTTACATTTTTTTTTTTTTTTTTTTTACTATTAACTTTGTACTATTGTCCTTCATGCAGTGTTTACTCTCCTATGAGAATATTTGAGTACGAGAAATCTAAATTAATTCTTCACATGTAATTTTATATATGTATCTATATCAAACCCCTCATATTACTTTCACTTTACCAATTTAGTCCAACAATCATGTAATTAAATTTGGAAATTATCAACTTCATCACACAAGTAATTTGTCTTTCAAACATGATGTTGATTACTGATGCATTGGAGACATTCTCTAAATGCTCAATAACCTTTTTCTTTGACATCTGTCTTCAGTATTTTATTAAGGCTTCAAGTACCTCACTAACTGTCAAGTTAACTTTTGATAAGCATTATTCTCCCATTCCTTTATTATTATAGCCTGTATTCCATAGTACTATGCAAAAGTTTAACATTTCCTCCCAACCGGGAACTGGCGATTCACTAATTTCATTCGCCAATTTTCTATTATTTAAGGATGTACACATAAAGTCATCTACTTTACTAGACTTTATAGTTATTTCACTAGCACATTAACCATCATTGACTATTTCAAAATGGCAAGACTTTTCTTGACTCTCAGGTGTTAAACTTCCACTAGAGTCTCTATACTTCATTTTGCTCATATACAGCCTTTTCATCTTGAACTTGAATCTTCATGGTACTAAAAGCTATATAAGAATGACTTAAAACTCTTTCATTCAAGACAAGTATCTACTGAGCACCACTATGTGCTAGGCTCTCTGCTAGCTGCTAACAGTAAGCAATCGTCAAGGATTTTACATTCAGGTGATGAGCAAAAGACAACGGGTAAGGTCAGAGAGACTGTGCATGTGGTGATCAATGTTATAAAGAAAAAAGAAGCACCATAAAGAATCAGGGCTGCTGGAAATTGCAGAAATGCTATTTTATACTGTGAAAATATGACAGAAACACTTCAAAAGCATTCAAAAAGCTCATTATCCACTTGTCTGTCTTGAGTGTTCCAGTTTCAAATTAATTCCTTACCACAGAGCCAGCCCTGTACATACTGGCTATTAATAAAGCTATTTGGCACCAACTGGTTGCTCCAAGGCAGCAATAAGTCTTCATGGTTCTGAAACATATGGCTGCATGTCTGTTTATATTACCTTCAAAGTGCAGAAATCTTTCATAGCTCATCTAATCTACCCATTCTTCTCCTTAAGGAGAGAGTAATGTATATGTGAGCACATCCTGATCGTTTATAATAAATCAATTAAGTCTATAATCACTAACATTTATTGAGCATTTACTATGGGCCATGCATATGCCAAGACCCTTAACGCATTATGATCATAATCTCAGAATAAGGGTACAAAATCGGTTATATTATTATTTTCATTTTACAGGTGGGGAAAGTGATGCTACAGGTTTAAGGTATCCTGACTAAAGTTAACCTATTGGTAAGTGGTGAAGACAAAGTCCAAGCCTCAACAGTCAGGCCACAGAAATACGTTCTTCTCCAGCGAGCGTGGAATCCCTGAACACCAAGAATTTAAGATAGGGACTCTGACTGATCTGCAACTTTCTCACCAATATCTACCATCATAGTTATCTCACCACAAAAGAGCAGTAAATGCACATTAGCTGAACTCACTCACACTGAACCTCAGAGCTGGAAGAAAAGTCACCATCCCTGAACCAATTACTCATCTGATGCTTGGATCTTTACAATTATTTTCCACAGGTAAAATGAAAGGTCATGAAAAAAAATTTAAGAATGAGATAAGCTTCCTTTAGCTAAGACTGTCAAACAAATGAGGCTTTTAACTTCATCATAATGTATTTTATCATTAAGGAATTTGGGGGATGGAGTGGAGAGTGGTACACTGAAGGGAGGGGGAACCTCAAGAAATATGTATATAAAACTAAATGCTTCATACTCCGTATCTACATAGGAAACATTTATTTGGATTAACAGAAATGTGTTGGACATAGGGTTAAATCCATATTTTCAGATAGTATGACACTTTGATCTTGTGAAATGGGCTATATTTTCACCAAAAGAGTCTTTTCAGTTAAATACTTATTCAATTATGATAATAATGCCTGTCGTTTACTAAGCACTAAATAAGAGCTAATTCTCTTTCTCTCTCCCTACACCCTTCCTATGTTTGACCTTAACAAAAGATCGGAAACCCAGGTCAGTACTTAAGAACTTCCCATCCCACCTTGCACTTGTGTCTACACAATTTGAGTTACATCACTGTTCCAACTCTTCACTGGTCATTAAAATAATGTTTTGTAAAATATTTTACTTCCCAGGGCCCCACCCATATATCCTGAAAAATAGGTCTAGGATGAGACCTAGGCATTATTGTTACAAGCGACCCAGGCTATTCTAATGTGCAGCCAAGACTGGGAACCAATCTAGACTGGAGAGCATTGCATATCAATCCTAAGAGATCCTATTAAAAATGCAGATTCTAGGGCAGCCGGATGGCTCAGTTGGTTAGAGCGTGAGCTCTTAACAACAAGGCTGCCAGTTCGCAGGTTCCATTCCCACATGGACCAGTGAGAGACAACAGCTAGAGCTTGCAGCTGAGCTCCGGTGGGCGGGCTCAGTAGTTGAAGCGCAGTGCTCATAACACCAAGGTTGCTGGTTCGATTCCAATGAGCTGCACCCCCCACAACTAGATTGAAAAACAGTGATTTGTGACATCCATCTTTGTCACAACAGTACATGTGGGAAAACGTACTGTTCCCTAATACTCCCCAAATAAATTAAAAAATGCACTGATTCAGTAGGTCCAGGATGGGGCCTGAGAACCTGCATTCTAACAAATCCCTGGGGAATACCTTGGAGTAGCAATGCCCCTATCTTTGCTGGCCCAGTAGTCACTAGCCACACTGGCTATTTAAATTCAGTTCCTCAGTCACCCCTGCCTCATTTCAAGGACCCAGCAGCTACATACATATCTCTGAAAATTTTTACACATTAAAAAATTTTATAGGATGCTGAATTTAGCTAAACAAAAATATAATTAAATATTCATTAATTTTGCATTCTCAGTTATATTAACTTTTAATCATAAGGAAGGATACAATCCGAGGCAGTTCTACTGCTTCCGTTTAAACTTTAATTTGAAAATGTTATATAGAAAGAATAGTTTTTCAGCTTATCAGATATAGGGCAAATAACCTGCATTTTCTAAGATCTCACTAGATGTTTTATGTAATATTTTAATGTTTATATTTGCACATTTTGGGAATCATAACACATGTCCACAAATCCCCAAAAAAGCAAACAAACATTTACATAAGAATTTTTTTATTAAGGTGCTATATTTGGAACTAATCCGCTGTGACAATTCAAATTCTACTGTGAATTTGTATATAAAATAAAATTCCATTAATAATCAAGGAGGGGAAATCCTTATTATTTTAAGAAAACCAAACAATTCTTAGCTGCTTTTTAATTGAGGAGATAAAGCACTTTAATATAAACCATTTCTAATATTTAAGAAGCATTTTTACAACTAGAAAGCCAAGAACTTTACTCATAACTCTGACAGCCTGACAACCAAGCAAACAGAATTCAACCCAATAGTGGTTTCCTAGGCAACAAGAACAGCCAGTAGGAAAAAAATAAAAACAAGAAAAAAAGCATTGCACCATTTCCAGTAGGCTTGCAAAATATATTTTAATTGTCAAAATGTCACAAAGACAACAATATTGAAAATCATTTCATTGAAATGATTCAAAGCAGAATGTCATTTTCATTACGGCAAACGAGGTGTGGAAAACAGAAAAATTAGATTCCCTTCCTTTGCTCTGAATTAAGTAGGGATGGTAATCAATCTTGTTTGATTTTACAAAATTTATCTACATTAGTATAAATTTCTAATATGCCTCCTTAGTTTCCCATGAAAATATAACTATACATTGATTGAGCATACAAAAGAAGCAAGTCACTGAGGAAGATGGGGGCGGGAGGGTGGGGGGTATAGAATAAAGTGTGTCCCTGGGCATTCTCTGTCATAGTGACAAACTCATACGTGCTTAGGTCTTAATTCCAACAGTAAACCACACATTTCAAAGCACAGATTAAAGCAGCACTGGGCTGTCCACATTCTCGCGTGGCTACAGTTTCCTCATCTGTAACAACAAGGGCTTAGATTCAATCTGAAAGACCTTTCTGTCTCTAACCGCTTTTGAGTTTTTGAAATAAAGTATTAGAAGGACTGTTATGTCTAGAAACATTGTTCACAAAATAAATACTGTATGCTAAGCCATTTTAAACTTTTTTCTTTATAGGACCTAAAATTTGACAGTTAACCTTTAGAAAATATTATTGAAAATGTCCTACTACATGGTTATTAAAAATGTCTACATTTTACATCAGTTTTTGTGACTATGATGGCATTTGTTCTTATATCTGTCAGGAACATTTACTTGGATTAACAAAAACGCGTTGGATGTCCTAAATCTATACTTTCACACAATGTGTCAATGCAATCTTGTGAAACAGTCTATATTTTTCACCAAAATAGTCTTTCCAGTCAAATGCTTCATCAATTTGGGAACTTAGGTTGAATTGATTAAGTAATTCAGGCAAAACTATCAATTTAGTAGCTGCAGGCAAATATCACTATAGTGCTCTTCTGATAATTCACTTCAATGAATGATAAATTAAGGGAGTGAACAGCAAAATGGGACTTCCGAGAAAGAATGTGTTCGCCATTTTTTCCTCCTATCTTGTCTATCCCACAAAGCAAGATTAATATTTTATAATTCATTCCCCAGAGCCAATCATCTGCCATTGAACCTTGCTGGATCCACCTTGCCATCATGAATCAGGTGCTCGCCTGGTGCTGCCTTGGGTATCTGGATGCACTGGTATGCGCCCCTCTGTTTTATACATACTTGTTCTCATGTAATAACCATTATAATGCAAGACAAGCAAGTTACAACAGAAAAAGTTTATAATTCAAAAGCAAATTCCATAAAATAGCAGATATATGTTAGTGAATACCTTATTGCAAATTGATTTCAAGTCACTTTTATTTGCCTTTCTTTTTGCTTTTCATTCTCTAGATTCTCGAACTATTTAATATTCAAAACACTGGATTCAATACACTTCCACAGAAACAAGCACTTTCATACATGATATAAGATCAGCTCAAAGAAAATTTAAGCAATATAGCCATTAAAAGAAAAATGAAAGAGTAAATCTTAAAAGAAGCTCATGGGTAGATGGACTGAAATTATGTGTATGGCTGTCAGGAGACTGACAAAGCTTGTGTTTGGTCAGGAAGTTTGATAAAGAAGGAAATATATAAAGATTGATCTTGCTTTCCTTTCCACATTACCTGCCAGGAAGCAAAGCTTTGTGAACCTGAACACTACGTGATAGATGGTACAGATACAGATTAAACAGTGATAAAATTTTCCTTTTCTTAGTTTTCACCTCCAACTTACACTTTCCTTGTTCACAATTCTCTATTTTTATTTCCTAATTATTGTTCTTATTGTTATTTTAGTGACCAACATATATCCATGACTGCTAGATAACCAAAGCACCAGTATATCTAGTGGTATATCTAGTATACCAATATACTGGTATAGATACCAGTGTCTTACATTATTAGGTCTATACAGTGTCAACTACATACTTATACAAAGGATAGTAAGTTTTAAAGTATCCAAATTAACAGAATATATACAAGTACTTTTCTTCCAACATGTCTGGATCTTAATAGTTCTCAAACAGCATATGTTAACTTGGAATCTATAAATTAATTTATAAATTTATTGGAACTTATTTCAAGCAACAGTCTTTCAATTATGCAGCACACATTTCATAATAGGCCTGGGAATAAACACTGGTATTCCCTTATGAGGAAAAAAATAATAACATCAAATCTTTCAAAACCTTTGGATTTCAAAAAATCTCACTTGCTCTATAGCAAACTAACGGTAAAAATTATTATGACCTAAATGGAGGATCTTCATGAGGAATTAAATAATAAATTTGACAAACCACACTCTTTTTGTGCTTACATTTATAAAAAGAGAAAATATCAATTCCTATTGGAAAGAAATAGTATTTAGAATCTTCATAAATTAAGCACATAAATTAAGCTTCATAAATTAAGCGTATATTCATTAAGAATATACGGCTATCAGAAGGCTGTCTCACTGTCAAAACACATTTACTGAATTAAAATACCACAAATAAACATTAAATAAATATATATGACAGCTTAGTCACTAGAAAAGAGCAAACAAGAAAAGAATCCTTCCGGGCAGCCGGATGACTCAGTTGGTTAGAGTGCAAGCTGTGAACAACAGGGTTGCAGATTCGATTCCGACATGGACCAGTGAGCTGCGCCCTCCACAACTAGATTGAAGACGAGTTGCCACTGAGCTTCTGGAGAGGTGGCCAGATGGCTCAGTTGGTTAGAGCAAGAGCTCTCAACAAGGTTGCCAGTTCACCCGCATGGGATGGTAGGCTGTGCCCCCTGCAACTAAAGATTGAAAAAGGTGACTAGACTTGGAGCTGAGCTGCTTCCTCCACAAGTAGATTGAAGGACAATGACTTGGAGCTGATGGGCCCTGGAGAAACACACTGTTCCCCAATACAAATTTTTTTTAAAAAAAGAGCCTTCCTTTACTTCTCATCAGTTTAAAATGTCTGATGGCGCTGATGGCACCTTAACATACAGTCCGTGGTGCTACTGCATATCCTGGAAGGTGTAATCACCAAAAAGTGTTTGGGAATATAGAAAGTCATGACTCGTATTTATCTTCATCATTTTACACATCTATTGGCACAGACTCTCAAGAAAGACATGAAAATAAAAAGCCAAGTGGGAGGGAGGTTATACATATTTTTAATAAAATCATAGGCAAAATTTGTTTGAATGTTTTCTTCCCTTACCTCCCTACCAATCCAGCCAGTGTCTAAATATTGACAACCTATAGATGGATTCTGCGTCCTCCCTCCACTGGATTTGTCCTAAAACTGCTCCAAGTACCTCATAAGCGGAATTGTCTGTAGTAACTACCTATCATATCTGCCTTATTCCACTGTTCTAATCAATTCAAAAAATGTGACTTGTTTGTTCTTCACACAGGGAATTTCTAAAGCTGCCTCATATCATCTCATGAGAACAGATTAACTTTTCAGGAATTTTTAAGAATGGGTTAAGTCATTATCAAAAATTAAGTTATATAAGCATACAAGTAAATAAATTATATTAAAAACAAAGATAAATACTCAAAACACTTCACTTTCCAATAATTAATATTTTACCATGTTTTATTAGCATCTATGCTCGCAATGCATCTACGTCGGCATCTGTGTGGTGGAAATACCACATACAGGTGTGCTATCATGGATCTCTTACCAACTTTTTTCAGTGACATGACATTGGTAACCTGAAATTGGCTATGGTGGGACTATTTACACCATGGAAATGGGAAAGTCCACAAAACCAGGTCTTTTCTGGTTTTCAGAGATTCAGTTGTTAAACATTTACTAGTACACGGGTAGATCTACAGTAACCAGATAAATTCCCTCTTCTTCTGGAGTTACCAAAGGTATAAGGCACTATAGGACCACATAAAGTCTATAGAAACAGGAAAGGCCTAGCGGAGCAATGCTTACTTATCCTGAGGGATAAGTCAAGGTTAGCCAGGTGAGCAGTGAGGACGGTGAGGAAGCTTTACCACATGAGAGAACACAGGTGCTTAGATTTAGGCGGGCCTGAGACCCATGCAAGCAATTCATCCAAGGGAGCTACCTCTAGGGTAGAAAGAGATGAGGCTGGGAAGACAGACACAAGCTAGCTCTTGTAAACCTTAACAAACACACTAATATTCTTCGCTGTACTAAAAAAACTATGGGGAATCTATTGCAAGTTGTTAAGTACTGAGGGTAGAAGGAAGAGATGTGGATTTTCAACAATCATTCTTGTTTCACTGCAGAACGCACTGAAGGGTTGCCCCAAGAGAGGATGCAGAGAGATCAGCCAGAAGACAGGTCTGCTAGCTCCACAATTTCCTGATAAGATAGCACTATTAGCAAAAACTTTTTGAGCATGCAGCAGAATAGCATTTTTATTTATCATTTAAACGCATGCTCAACTCTACTAACATAGACATTATTAATCTCATACAAGAAATGATAAATTTTTAAATTAGATAATAAAGATGTAGGCAAAGCTCTAATATTGTTCCCACATTTCAATGACTGTGCATCCCACGCCAGAGACAACCAGTGATGCCAGCCTTGGAAGATGAAATGCAGGATGCAAAGCCAACAGGACTTAGTGAGACTGTGGGAACTGGGGCCAGACACAACCACGCTCACACACAACCACGCTAAGAAAAACCTCTCCAAAACTCGGGAATGCTGGCCATGACCAGATTCCCTCACACTGGGCCTACTCAAGACATCGCAAGGATGTAGCACAATTTTCTGGCCACTCAATTTCCCCAGAGGCAAATATAAAATGCTAAGATCCCTAAGTAAAATACCATTCCTACTTTACTACCTGAACCAAAACAAAAACCTTATATTAGCTGCCAAGTCATTATACAAATGCCCTTTGGGGGACCCCCTACCATCCCAGCACAGCGGTGGCTGTGTGTCCCGGCATCCTACTACAGGATTACTGTCTTGGAGCAAAAGTGCCCATCGATGCTTCTGACACCCACCGACTGGAAGACCTCATCACCTGTCATAGCGCCCACAGAAACTGTCATAGCGCCCATAGAAACTTCAGTCTCCTAGTTACCTAAACAGTCCAGCAGAGTCCAAATAACGGAAAACTGGAATTGCCATGGAAAACTGGAAGTGCCCTGAGAAAAATTCACCTCAAATAATCAGGAAGAGATTCACTACACTTTCACATAACACTTTGAAAACTGAAATTAGGGCCGAGGACATTCTTGATTTTAATTACATTTTAAGCTTAGCAAAATAAAACCAATGTACCCGAACAGTGGCCTTTCCCACAAACAGGGACTGCTTAAAGACGTGGGGCAGAAAATATAGAAGCTGAGCACAGAACACATTGCCATGGAAGAAAGCAAGGAGGCTATTAGCAGAATCACTCAGGAGCCAGTTTAGAACAGTCTCATGACTACAAATACGGGCAATCTGAGCGTGGATAGGAATAAAACAATAAATTAGAACAATAACTATGTCAATGTTTATCAGCTGGTAATGACAGTTGTTTTGAAAAAAAAGGGGGGGGGGGGAGAGAAAAAGAAACCAGGAGGATGTTAAGCTAGAAAAGCAACTCATTATTTGGAAAACTAGTAAAGAAAGATGGAATTTTGTCTTTCCTGCACTAGGGGTACTTTAGGGTAACGGACTAGGTGACAAGGAAAATTTTCTCTTCACTATTCTATTTCTCTTCATTATTCTAGCTAATAAATGAAAGACAGCATGTTGCAAAAATAAAAAACTATAGATCTAGGTAATAATCACCAATGCTGCCAATATAACAAAATGAGAAACAATGCATCTCCTGATGGAACTCATACAACACTACCTAGAGATACTACTGTCAAAAATTCAAACCAGAATCAAATCAAGATTCTACAGCTAGTAACTACCAGGTTATAAGAAACACAGAGGACAGAATAACTAGATACCACCGGGATGGATTCAGAAGAATCCAGACAGGAAAACAAACCAATTTCAATTAATAAACTGCAGAGAGAAGGGGAGAGAGAGAGAGAGAGAGACTGACTCTCTCTCTCACAAAAGTGGAACCTACAGACTAAAAGAGACATACCAATCAAATGCAGTGCATGGATTTTCTTTGGATCCTGATTTAAACAAGCCAAATATAAAACTGCATTTACAGAGTAATTTTAATAAAAATATTACAGAGAATTAAGAAAGTCTGTCTTTTCTGAAACAGCATGGGAATATAGAATTTTTTTGTCTTTTAGAAATAAATACTGAAATATTTTCAGAAGAAATTATATAAGGTCTGGCATTTACTTCAAACTTTACTTCAAACTAGAATATAGATGAAGCAATATATGCCATAAATAGATCATTGTTAGACCTAAGAGGTGGGTATGGAGCTTCATTATACTATTCTCTTTAGTCTTGTATATGTTTGAGACTGTCTATAAAAAAGAAAAAAAAGCTTAACAAAAGACAAACGATCATTCAAGGTAGAAAATTATAAAGACAAGTTAAAAATATGCAATATAATGATACTAAATATCAGTCTTTTCCCCCCAACTATGATTAGAAAAAGGAAAGCTGCCTAAAGTTGCATATTCATCATGATTCCTATAATATTTTCTGTGCTACAGTTGAATAAATCTCTTTAGAACAGGCTGTGCCAACTTTATATAATATTCATTCAGAAAAAGTTCAGTTTCACTGAAAAGATTTGCTAAGTTAAGCCTCCTAAAATGCTGTTTCTCACAAATTAAATGACTTATAAGATGCAACATGAAACTTAGCATGATTAGTCAGTCTAGATGTGACCTGAACCCCATTTACTCAGATGCACCTTGACTTTGGAAAGGTTAAGAAACAAATACTACTGTAGTCTCATTTCTTTTTCAGAAAGATAAAGCACATTTCATCATAACCAAGTAATAGATATATAAAGCAGTTGCATTTTACGCACACACACCTAGTAAATCTTTTTGAAAAATAATTCAAAGAGCAATGAAGTGATACATGGTAAGTGATGGTAAAGAAATGTAAAAATTATTCTTACATTATTTTGATGTTCTTAAAATATATCACTAAAAGATGCTCAAAAAATATTATTTACCAATAAAATTAGTAGAGGAGTAGACAGGAAAAAACAAAATTTTCAAATGTGAGTAGCATAAAAACTAGAAGCTTGAAACCCATAGGACTTAGGAGCAAATTATAAAAAGCAGCCAGATGTAGGTAGAAAGATTTCACTATTAAATTAATCTAATTAATAACTCCCTTTAAAAGTCTGTGTGTGTGTGTGTGTGTGTGTGTGTGTGTGTGTGTGTGTGGCAAGTGTTTGGTGTGTGAGTATTTATTTCAAGGACAGAGTTTATGAAAGTAAATAAAGAAAACTAAAAAAATAACATTTAATTTATTTAGAAACATAATATAGTAATAACGTCGAAAAACTGTCTTATTAGCTTTATAAACAGTATCTTCATGTCATATGATATTTTTTAATATTACTATGGATATTTGAAGTAAAAAGGCCTATATCAAAACACAGTTTTCAGTCAGTAAATAATTTCTGTGAATAAACAAAAATAAAGGTAAGGAATCATTGCAACACACACACGCGTGCACACACACACACACACATACATCTTTCCCAGACACTTATAGCACACCTCCATCATGACAATCCTGACTCTCGCATAAGAAAGTAAATTACACATTTCAACATTTTTATTACCAATGATGGCGAAGCATCAGTGACTGTAGATGAGTAAAGAGGAACCAAGGTCTACAATGGCCAAGTTCTTCAGAATAAAATTGCGTCCCCAGCAATTACTCAATTTGTCTAGTTCAAAAATATTTTTTTTAATTTTTCTCTAAGTCTATACTCTATCTTTAAAGTTCGTAAGGAATAATAACCACAACTATGAAATTATTAAACCTAAATCAAACTTATCTCCTGAAGCAATCAAGTCTTACACTAAGATTGTAACAAAAATGTAGCAACTCAGTATGTCTTGATAACAAAGGAAGTGAATGAAGATGGATGACAGAACTATAAACCAGAGAGTAATCATTTTAGATATGCTTTCGGTAGATATTTTTTCTAATTAAGGATCTCAATTTTTTATACACTAACAGTATTGCACTGACCACTAATCAAGCATATCCAATTTAGAACATATGTATTATTTGTGAGGTTTCCATATAAATTTACAATCTTGGAGAATGTAAAAAATTTGAAATATATATAAAACTGTGTTCAGTGGAAAATATAAAGCACTTCTTCAGTATTAAAAAAAAAAAACATTCCAACTAAAGGAATGCTAGCAGAGTGGCAAATAAATTAAAATATCAAGTATAACTCTGAAGTTAGAAATGTTGGAATGTTATATTCAATAAATATGAATAGTCTTTTATCACGTTGCTTTATCTAGAACCTGAACTGAATTGAACAGACTGTCTATCTACCCCTCTAAACCAACTCGGACCAAGTCCATACTTTATTCCCTTCCTTTTGATATACTGCCAGTCTCATGGGGCTGAGGGGAAAAGGGAGTTTACTTCCTAAAGGCAAATTATTGAGCCAGCTGCTGTAAGCACAGAGAGATGATGAAGATGTGACTCTAGCTATATAATAATTTAGATGCTGGAGAGGTACATAAGTAGCTACAAAATAAAGCAGAATATAAGGACACACAAAAATAGACAAGAGTACTATATTTAAGAAAATATTATTCTTTAGAAGATTTATAAATGCCCAAGAACCCACTTCTTTACTATCAAAAGAAAAAAATAAGGTGAAATCATAGGGGGAAAAAAGGTCTTTCGGTGAATGTGCTCACGAAGACTGATTAGAACTAGTCTCTGTTGAAAACAGCATTACTAGAAACTTCTAAAATATCTCAAGAATGTAGCTATTGTAGAGGTTCAAGACTGAAAATTATATTCAATTTTACAAGTTCCATCAGTTTATGTAATCATCCTAGAAGTCATTGTTCAGATCCTTTATGGAATCATCTAGAACATAACTAAAGTAAACATCTACAACAAATTTTGAAGCTTAAAAAACGAATAAAATAACTCATGAAGAAGGGAAGAGCAAGTAAGAGAGTACATGTGAGAAAACAAAACTACCCAATGTTTTAGTATTCACAAGTTGTACATAATTTTTATAATCAAAAATTTACATGTGTAAGCATAACACTCAGTAACTATTATAAAAATTCCTTTTAATTATGTAAGAAGATATATATCAACCAAATTAGTTAACAATTATTTTTATCAAGCAAACAATAATTAATCATAGTTAGAGTTTCATTTTTATAAAATTGTTCCATTTGGCTCACCTAAGAAAAACAAAAAACGGGTTCAAAGAAATATGAATGATGTCTTTTGCCCCACTGTTCATTACTTTCCCTCCCAAAGTACTTAAATCAAAATAACCACCACAGGAATGTCATTGGTCAGATGCTATTATCATCCCCTGAGTCACCTGATCAGGGAAGACAATACCATCATACACAAAGCAATGGAAGTGGTCATTTTTTTCACACTGCTCTACACTATTAAAACATATCTATATAATGGCAGATGGAATATTGGCCCCCAAAGATGTCCACATTCTAATCCCTAGAACCTGCCATGGTACCTTAAGGCAAAAAGGACTTTGCATATGTGATTCCGGTAAAGACTTTGGCATGAGTAGTTATCCTGGATTATCCAAGTGGGCCCAATATAATCACACGAGTCCTAAAAAACGGGAGAGAACGGCAGAAGAGAGTTTGGTGTGACTGTAGAAGAAGGATCAAAGAGATGCAAGGTCGCTGATGTTGGAGATGGAAGAAAGGGCCATGAGCTGAGGAACAAAGGCTCCTCTAGTAGTCGGAAAAGGCAAGGAAACGGCTCTTCCCTAGAGCCTCCAGAAAGGAGCACAGTCCTGGCATCCCACGGATTTCAACTCAGTGAGGTCCACATGGGATCCTGACTTACAGAACTGTTAAGAAATTGTGTATTGTTTTAAGCCACTAAGTTTTTGGTAATTTGTTATACCAGGAATAGAAAATTTATATATATGGTTAGGGCAGAGGTTAGGAGTTAGGGTTAGGGGGAAAAAAAAAAACTAATACAGATATATATACACGCACATACATATATAGAAAATGACATACAGCCTGCTCTTCAAAATTGGGGGCAGCTAAACTATGTATGAACTCTAATTAAGCTAAGTTCCTAATTTTGAAGAGAAGAGGTGGGGCAAATCTTAGCTAAGGGAGAGAAATGAGGAAGGCAGACTGGTCACTTGTCTGGCTGAAGCACATATGTATCCCTGCCCACCTGGCTCTCCCTCATCTCCTCGGAGTGGATGCCTGAGCCTCCAAACCTTACCCATGCGTCCTACACCCATACTCAGAATTGAGTGCAGTGCTGTTCTATGATTTTTGATTCATCAGTGACCTTGTTTCTGCCTCCCATTCTCAAGTCCCTTACTCTGGCCATAAAAGATTGGCTATTATCAAATATTAGTAGATATATACCACTATGCAAACAGATCACCAGCTGGGTTTTTTTGTTCTGAGTCATAAATCTTTAGGCTGTAACATCTCTGCCAAGCAACAGAATCTTCTTTTCCAATGCATTAACACAAATTCTATTTTTAAAATAAATACTTCTCGAGCTGATTTAAATAACAAATTAGCCAATGGATCAGCCATGGCACAAGCTGACATTTTAATTAAATGTGATGACTGGCTGAGTAACTTAGCAGTGCTCTGAAATGCCCTTTGGTTACTGCCTTTTCCATATTATAGTTGGTCTGAGGCTTCCAAGACTGGTCCAGCTGTAATTTTCCATCTTTATACATGGGCATTATCTTCATAAAATGATTTATTTTCCTGAAGTTACATGCTATGCCTACATTCCTTCCATAGACAGCCTCACTAAATATCAGCTATGTGCATGTATTTATATACATACAACATACATATTTCATATGTCTTAAAATTTTGACTAGGGTACCAACCACTGTATGACATGAAAAAAGACACGTGTGTAATATGGTAGGAACACAGTTGCTGCACAGGTGACAAGCTGTTGTGGTGGCTGCTATTTACCTTTGACTCTTCACGTAAGACCTGAAATAACAGACAGTGATTGCTTAATCCCTAAAACAGACAGAAAATGTAGGGTGCACAAAACGTTCCACAACTTTGAGACAGAGCACAACTAGAAAGGCAATCCACACTGCAAATGCAGTGACAGTACTTAAGAATAAGCTAGGTCAACGGTTTGGATCCATGAGACCAAGAGGAAGGAACAGAAGGTGAGGTCATGGAAGCGGAATCTGCTTTTTGGAGCTATGAAAATTCCAGATTGACCTAAGTGCTGTCAAATGCCAATGTCGAATTGGGAAATAGTTAAAGACACGGAAAGAGCTCCACAAAAAAGATCTCCTGGTGAAAAGGCACTAGTGATCCTATCTCAAATGTGTTCCTCAAGCACACATACACGCGTGTACCCTGACACGTTTGCAAGGCACACTATGTGCACACACTGCAGCACTCAGGTGCTTCACTAAGGAGAACTATTTGCTGATATGTAGGCAATGAATTAATAAGTAATACTTAATAAATTAATGTATAAGTCACTATAAACTTAGTAAACACAAAATGATGTAATGAATTAATACACTGATTTAGACTTCTTTAAAATGTGGCCCTCACAGAAACTACTAGTTGTTGGTTCCAGGGAAATGTCAGAACAGAAGAGGATAAAACATGAGAGGCACATTTACCAAGCACCTTATGCCTTTCGTGTAGCTTCCTCTAGGTCCTGCCCCATTTGGGAATGACACAATAATTCTGAGATACAAAGCTCATCTACAGCTGGGTACCAGAGCCAGACTGGGGTAAACAGAACTGGGAATGGAAAGCCATTTCTGACCTTCAAAAGCAATGAAAAAATAAATAAGTAAACACAGTCTCAAGAAGTAAATAAGAGATCTATATCAAGTGCAGCAAAAAGTGAAGAAAAGATTTCTCTGCCAGGCTTTCATGCTGACAAAACAATCCACAAGATGTGTCTCTCTCTGACACACGCTAATAGAAAATAGAACCTAGATACCTGGTTTGGAATGGAAGATGAAAAAGAAACATGTTTACAATCTAATCTTATCTACTAGAACATTTTCATACAATTATTTCCTCTATGTAATAATTTGGAAATGGGCTTTCTGGCTTGATTGAAATTGTACCTTTATTAATATATTCATAGCTATATTACCATCACAAATTTTCAAGTGTCACTGTTTCTGCATTTGATAAAGAGATAATATAATATAATTGGGCAAATAAGGTATATTCCCACACAAAGGGAAGAGTTCAAGGCCTCAGGGTCAAATACAAAGACAAAAAGAAGTGAGGAAGGAAGAAGTAATTGGGCAATGGGGAAATCTTTTATTTTTTTTCCGAGGGGCGGGGTTCAGGGACAAATCTGTAAAACTGTTCTTCCCAAGAATTCAGCAAGTTTTGACCGAGACACAGTGCTGTGTGCACAAGCGATCCAGTTCCACATGGTTTGGGTCTAACTTCAGAGGCAACTTCTGGTGGAGCCTGTCACTGACCCCACCTAAAGCGCCACACATCAAGGGTGGAGGGATCCTGCTCAGGTGACACTGTGAATCCCTTCCAGGGAAGTCTTTCCAGATGAATACTGTCCAAGGATCACATGCTAACTACAGGCCAAAGCCTATCCGATGGCATGGGGCGTGAAATGTCTAATAAATAATCTTCCTTCACCCACTGACTGACAGTCACCATTAAGTATAAAATATCCAACACATACATGTGAAGGTATTTTTCAACTAAGTGCTTCACCAAGATGTAATTAAATAATGTAAGAGGCAAATGCTTATTCCGTAAAAGGATAACTGAGAAATATTGATGCCAGATAGAAACTGCAAAGATGCTTTGAACCCGTCAGGTGTTTGGAAATGACACAAAGAAACCGACAATGGGATCTCACGCAGTAAGTATTCATGCATTTTTGACAATAACTCCACTGGTCTTGAATATGAAAAATGTGAGCTGCGATTATGCTTTAAATACAGACAATGTTAGTTTATTTCATTCACCCTCAAGTTCCCAATGGTAAAAATAGGGGAGGTGGACCCGGAAAGTTTCCTGAGGGACTGCTATATTCCATAAAGATGTGAAAAGCTTTTCCAAATGTCCCTTATGCGATACAATGTACTGAAAGTCACAGTGGGGAGAAGCCATGCACATGTCTAAATTTTATATGCTCAATGGAAGGAAAGGATTCTTGGGTAAAGTACGCAGACAGAAATGACACAGTACATTGAAAAGACTATAATGTTACTTTGGAGTGTTCCAACCTAAAGATCACAGATGAAATGTTTCAGCCCAATGAAGCAAGTGATCACTTACATTTTATTACTGTTTTAAAACCTAATACTACTTATATTCTAATGGGGAAAATATATTTTGTTCATTTTTTATGGGTGAAACCTGAAAAGGCAAGTTTAAAAATAATTTTACAACCAAAGTTGCCAGATGTTGATTGCTGGCTATTTAATTGGAAAACGCAAGGATAAAATATGCTGCTTTGTAAGACCAAATATCAATGCAAAAGATTTTATTTATGGCATTTAAATGTGGTCCTCTGGAACAAGCATTTTTGTTCTTAGTGTGAGTGCCTGCTGCTGAACTGCTGTCGCCTGACAGCCCGTCGTATCTGCCCAATTGCTCATTAGGTTTGGCAATTTTCACCTGCGTCTCCAGTTTATATTTCAGCAGGGAATAAACATCAGTCTGCTTTTCCCACCTTCTACATTGAACTCCCAACACCCCCTTAGGAATACAGACCCCCCCCATACCCCACATCTACAGTCCTCCAACCACATTCACCTCATGCACATAACATTATTTTTAAAATGTCAATTCAGCTTCCAGCTTTGGAAGCCAGCTTAGCTTCAATAAAACAAAAACACAACAGAGAGAATATGCAAAGTAAGCCCCATATTATAATACTTAAGTGGGCTGACCAATAATTCATTTAATTTTCAATGCAAAAAAGAACACATAAACAATCTGAATTTAATTAAAAATGTTCATTTCAGGGAGTATTTCTAAGTAGGACACAGGTGACAAGAGAGCAGAGAAGAGGATTCCTCTTCCAATTGGATGTGACCGATCCAACCTTTATTATAGGTCTGAAAGGAGAGTACTCCAATTTATAAAGAACAATAAAGGTAACATGGCAACCAGAACAAAGAGGTAGCTGAGAGTACTATTCCACTCTCCTCCTTTGCCTGCTTTCACTGATCCCCATCAATGAGCACTCTGACATTCAGAGGCGAAAATGATACACAAAAAAATACAAAAGAGTTACTTTGTGGGCAAAAAGCATCAAAGATATAAAACAAAATGTCTGAACCCCCATCAAACAACTTCTGATGGAATACTGTTTTTCATTTTGCAGAAGTAAAATATTCACCACCAACCCTACAATTAGCTAGAAAATTACAATAATTACAGCAATTTTGTATCCCATCTCCAATCCAATTAATAGATATATGACCTTGTCAACATGTAATAATCAGATTGCATCCACAACAAAACTGGATGAGTTTTATATGCTGAAAAGAACTTGCACAGTAAGAAGGCAATTATTTGAAATACTGAGAATACCATTTGTATGCTATGCTCCACTTCACAAGTTAAAAGGAAATACAATAGAAATATTATTTCTGTTTCAATATATATTTAAATCAAATCCAGAAAATAGTATTCTAATACCAGTTAATGTTAATGGGATAGATCTCTAAACCAAAGATCTTGGATATACATCCTAGCAAGACAAAATCAAGCTATATGTTCTTGGGTAAAAAAAAGTTAAGCGCTCAGGAGGGTGTGCTCATTTTATAACACGATCCTTTTGCAACAATTATTGATATCTCTTTAAGTTCTAAAAGTTAGAAAGCTAGTAAAATCTTACCAATGAGTTAAACAGCACCGTCTCATACAAATTTTGTGCATAATGGATAAAAATTAACTGGAAAATTACTGTAACTTAGAAAAAATTTAAAAGGTTAAAAGATTTTTTAAAATCTAATAAATCAGATACGTTGTTCCTCAAAATTTTTATAGCAATACTATTTCCAGAAATTTTACCATTACGAGGGCATATGCCACTTTCAAAGGAATCTTGGATCTTCAGTCTGGATTTTCCAGAAGAAATATTAAAAATCAAAATTCTGGAGTTAAAAGAAATTGGGCCAACATTCTAAGTTCACAATGTCTAACCTCTATAAAAGGACTTTGTGAATTAAAAACAAACAAAAAATCATAGTAAAAATAAATCACAAGACTTGGACTCTGATTTCCACAGGAAATGTGTGCCTGAGCACATTAGGTTTCTTTAAGCCTCGATATGTGAACACTGAAAAGGGAAACATTTCTGTGTATCACAGAACTGTGAGGTTAAGAGAAAAATGGTTCTCTATCACTCAGTATGAAAGTATTCCACCCCATCTCCCTAAGATGAGCAGCACAGTATGTCCTATCCAAGAATATAGGTCTTAGTTACTTGGATGTTCTAACTTCTCAACCCTTTTAAAAATCAGTAAGAAGTGAGTCTGCACTCGAGACATTATCATCAACATTCTGTAACCTTCTATTAATCTAGTGCTTATCATGTGTCAGGCAATAGGCAATGCATTAGGACCCTAAACATCTCATTCACAACAATTCTGAAGTAGGTACTTAGAGATTAAGGAATGGAGGCTGAGAGAGGTTACCCAAGGGTTCAGACTGACAGACATCACCTGTACTCTTTCCGAACTATCTACTGTCTAATTAGTAATTCCTTAATATCAAATACCCAATCAGCATACAACTCACCAATCAGCATATAAATATTACTCTTTTTTTTAAAGATTTATGTAAATTGGGGTTTAAACAAGATCCACATACCTAAATTTAGATGCTTTGTCTCCTAAGCATCTATTAATCTGTAAATTCCCTCTCTGTTTCCGCACCTTGCTATTGATCTATTGAAGAACCTGGGTTGCTTGTCTTGTTCAGCTTCCCAGTTTTGATGGGGATGATTGCATCCCCATGGTGTTAATATGCTTCCCAGAGCTCTGTATTGCCTATAAATTGGCAGTTGGGTCTAGATGTTTGATGAGATTTATGTCTCTTTTGTCAAGACTACTTTCGAGAAAGTGTTGTATTCCTCCATCAGAAGGTACACAATGCTTGGCGGACTAGCCTTAATTTATTATTATTATATTTTTACGTTACCAGTGATTGGTGATCAATGCCTAGCTCCATTATTTCACTAGGAGTTGCTAAATAGTGATATTCTAATTCTATCATTACTTCTTCATTTATTGGCTTGAATACTTCTATTAAAAGAAACTTCCCCACAGCTACTATTTGGTTACCCAGTAATATCATTCATAATGGAAATGCAGACTAGATACCAATTTTACCAGTTTTTCAAATAATAAGTTGGTTCACTAGCATACTTTACATTACTTGCTTACTTAGTTATCATTATGAATGTGTGAACTTACTGCCACTATGTTTCCCCAAAAATAAGACCTAGCCAGACAAACAGCTCTAATGCATCTTTTGGAGCAAAAATTAATATAAGACCCAGTATTATATTATATTATTATATATTATATTATATTATATTATATTATATTATATTATATTATATTATATTATATTAGAGCCGGTCTTATATTACAGTAAAATAAGACTGGGTCTTATATTAATTTTTGCTCCAAAAGACTCATTAGCACTGATTGTCCAGCTAGGTCTTACTTCTGGGGAAACAGGGCATTATTATCCTTACTGATGTTGCAACTGTCCCTCTTCACCAGTGGCAGCCTCAAGTTGACTGTGGTGCCCTACTGACATAGCTCTAGTAACTTTTGGTAGCATCCATAATTCCTAATATGACAGAATGACCCAGGACCATCTCATACAATTACTGCCCAGACCTGAATTCAGCCACTTCCCAAGGAGCTCTGTTTCCTTTTAATGAGAAATGCTATATCCAGAGCACAGTCTGGATATCCGGAATGTTCAGTTACTGGGTTGGTCATTGGTTCTAGATCCTTTTAGTGAATATATAAAGGACTGACCCTTCCTATGGCCTTCCGTGTGTGTGTGTGTGTGTGTGTGTGTGTGATAAAACTGACCAATTCATTATATGTCCTATTCAAATTGAGGCTCATAAAACTTTATTTTCCCCTAATTTATATATCTTTTCTTCTATACTAAGTATCCTGGGTCCTCAGTGGCAACATGAATAACAAAATTAGAGTATTTGAATATTATAATTCCTCATTTGCCTCATCTCATAAAATCCATCCAATAATCTAAGATTAACAATATCAAAATTACCAACAACAAACAGTTTTAGGATTCTTGTTTGGCAGTTCTTTTTCTTCCATATCCCTTGGATTTATAAATTATCATGTTTTAGTTACTTGAAATAGTTACTCTTGAATGACTGAGCCATCAACTGGATATGTACTTATATTGTGTCATTTTTTTTATTTTAACAATTAAGTTATTATTCAATCATTAAATACTGTTATTAAGAATTTTATCTTAAAAGTTAAAATGTGATCATCTTATAATTATGTAAAATATAATATGGTGCCAATGCCCAATATACAAAAGAAGGAATTAGAAATCTGGCTTCTACCCCATTTCCTCCATCCTATTCCCTTCCTTCCTCATAAGCACCTATTTTTATGTAAAATAGATTAGTGTTAAAGTATTTTCTTATTTTACTTTATTTCTTTAACATAGAAGCTTTTATATAAACAGCCTTTCATTATGTGGTCTATTTTATTTACTTTCTCAATTTTTAAAGCACATTCTTTTGATATCCAGAAGAATTTATATTTTTGTTCTATTAATTACATGCATACTAATATTTTTGTGTACTACTGTCCATAATTCCTTCTTTATTGTTGTTATGGTCTATTGGTTACCTACTCTGAGCAATACTGTTGTTAGCTAGTCATTAATTCTTTGCCTTTCAGTTTAAAGGTATTATTCAAGACATTGTTAATATACTGGGCTCAAGAAAATTCTTCTCAAATTTCCGATTCAGCTTTTCTTAGGGAACTGCTCTTTTGACGGTAAGGGCAACGATTCATTAATTCAGGGCTTTCCCATCTTAGCAGTACTGACACTCTGAGCTGAGAGTTCCTTGATGTGGGGGACGATTCAGTGCCTTGCAGGGTGTTTAGCAGCGTCCTTGTCCTCGATCAGATGTATTAGCATCCCCCCCCACCTTACCCGTTGGGACGACCGAAAATATAATACCTGCAGGCGTTGTCAAATGTCCTTCAGGGGATAATATCACTCCCACTTGAGAACCACTGATTTAACTAAATCAGAGTGCTCTTGTATCTACTACAAGACAGCTCAAGGACAAATTAGTGGCAACTTTCTAGGCTTTACCTTAATATCCAAACTAATATCCACTGTTTTAATGGGGGGGGGGAGTTGTATATGAGTATTTTTCTCAGTTTCCATCAATTCTTTATGGAACAAAGGACATGAGTGAATTCATTCATAGGAATACTTGGAAAACATGGGAAAGTTATCACATTCTTTCTTCAAAACAAAAATCAGGAGTTTATTTATCTAAAATCCTTTACTAACCGTGCCCGATTAGAGCTGATTATCCCTCAACTAAGCAAAGCTCTGCATATTGTTGGCATCTTTATTTCCACATATGTAAATAAGGAAGACCACTACACATAAACGCCTGGATGACAAGGTCTAAGCCTTATTTCAACTCAACTCTGGATTCTTGTCACCCAGCACAATGCCTGGCCAGCATAGATCAATGTTGTTTTATGTTTGAATGAGCAGTATTAATACAATATGAAAAATCATCTTAATATACTGATGACTCCTACAGAATGAGTAACAATTATATTGTCACTAAACATTGTATTTAGTAGATGCTTAACATGCACTTACCTGATGCCTCACATATATCTAAATAATTTTAGCATATAAAAATCAGGGCAAAAAAATAAGACTTGTGTATTTTCCCACAGGTGGCTGGAAGACAGTGTGCATGTATGCTTCAATTATAACATCCTTTTCTTAATAAAATCAAGGTAAAAGGAGATATTTGAGGTTGAAAACAACAATTAAATTTTAATATATAGGGCCAGCCAAATGTGGGTGGTGGTGTTTAGAATTTTTGTTGAGTCTGGGGGAATCGAAAGGTTAAAATTGATGGGAAGCATGCCATTCAAATTCTTCCTACTGTTAAGACAGGATGGAGCTTTCCTCCAACACTTTAAGGCACAGCTAAATTAAAAGTGCATCTTGCGTTATAAAATACATGAATAAAAAGCTGCAACAGTAACAAAAAGCTCTGTTTAATTATATATATTAGCATATAATTACTCACATAAAGACACTAAATTCCAAACATCAGGCACCTGAATATCTGTACTATTATTTAATTAAATTCTTGTTTAACTCAAAGGCAATTCACTTTTTATACACAAGCTTATTCCAATCATTAAAGCATGGACTTAATGACCTAGTATATAACAAAAGAAAATAACCTGTATACCACTTACATATTACCTTGTATACGATACACAGTACACACTTCACCTTTTGAAAAACTGGGCCCAAAGTGAATCCAACATAAGATTTTTAAAAAGCATATCCATGTAGTAATCAAATGTTATTGCTACAAAATTACTTTAAAATATATTTGTTTGTACATGTGCACAAGCAAAGCTAAATCTTCTGGGTATAAGGAAATGTTTACCTAAAACACCTATAATGTTCCTTGGAAACATTTTCTCATTGTACCTGGTTCTCGCTTATAATCGTGCCTTGTCCAGATGACAGAGAGCAATTGTAGGGAGGGTTACCACGGGCCTGCATCCATCCATGATCCTCTAGGGCATCGCTTACACAGCCCACCGTGCAGCGTGCCTCCTCCATTCTCTATATCTCTACATGGAAAACTTTTCCTGTGGTTTCTGATGGAGCGTCAGTTTGTTAACAGCTAAACTGGTGTTCTGTCCTTGCTCTCCTCACATATATCTTCAAGGGACAGGGGAAGCAGAAGGAGTTTACGAACATCTAAAAGCAAATTGCCAAAATGCTACAGATTGCGACCAATGTAAAAGGAGGAATAAGGGTGCATTTTAGAAAAAGAAACTATATATTCTAAATATTATCTACCTATCGTCTATATATTATTTTACATTTTATAGATATATTATTCTATATTATTCGCTATCTACATGTATTAAGACCTACTTAAGACTACCAGTAAAACGACACAAGACTAAATTTTCTACTTGAGAAATTTAAATGTTTCTGAATAGATGTGCCTAAAAGACAAACGATTTTTAACTTACAAAGCTCTTGAAATGGACCTTCTTACTCTTAACAGCTGCTCACTTTTAAGATTATACAATTTAAAGAAAACTAAGTATGATTTCCAGCAAAGGTGCTCATTTTTCTGAGTAAACCTTCTAGGAATGGCTGATAGAATTCTTCGAGCAAGCGTACTGGAACGTGAGTCCCCTGGATGCTCGGGTTCCTAATATAAACTCTCCGTGTCCTACACTTTCCTTCCTTCAGAGAGCATTCCAACAAAAGCTCTTCCTGACCCCTGAAGATAACTATGGCCCTGAGGTCTCTTCTCCTGCTCTTCATATAAAGTTCAAGTAATGGTTTTAACCAAGTTGACTGGCAATCAAACATGCTATGTTTTATTTCAATATGAAGCTCTCTGGTTAATTTCGACTTGTTCTAGCATTCAGATGAAGTATATACTAAAGAGAATTCAGGTAATCTAACTTTAACTCTTATCTTATTTACCTTTAGTGAGCAATTAAAACTCCACCAGTCTGAAATAAAGTAAGCCCAATCTATTAAAATGTAAAGAATCTTGTCGACCTCTTTTGCAAAAGACATTGGCCCAGGTTCTAAACTTAATCAATTTTTGATAGAAATAGATAATGAATTCCATTCACAAGAGCATGGCTGGATAATAAAAGCTGGCATCCTTGTAAATTAAGATGAAACGTGCAGAGAAGACAGAGCTTTCACTTACTTGCACGAAGGACTGAAGGTGTGACCTCAATTTCACTTGTTGCTTGATAAGGCTGAAACGCTGAAACATTGTTCGTTCCAAGCTCACTGCCAAATATCTCTGGACTCTGGGTGCCTGTGGAGCTGGCACTGGTGCCATCACCTCCATGATGTGGATCCTGCTCATCAAACACTGCTACCAGCTAGAAACAAAAGGTGAATTTGTATTTATAAACAAAGGCATTTAAAATTACTACCAAAAACTTCACACCACATTTGACTTACATCTACAGAAAAACAATATTGATATTTATGCACCTAGGAATATTATGTTTTAGGTAGTAAAACTTCATGAAATAGTCTTTCCCTGAATTTTGATGCTTTACTTTTATAGTTCTAAGTTGTGCATTTCCTATCTAAAATTCTACAGGTGAAAAAAATAATGTTTTTTTAATCTCAGAATGCTAAAGGAGATGGGGTTGATGTAAATCTTTTTGTAAATGATATATTAAGTGGAAAATAAAAATGCATTTGTGTATATATAATACATATTTATATATGATATATAGTATATATAGCAAAAGTATAAGGTACCCTTCATATAGGAAGAAGGGGATATTAAAAACTACACATGTATCAGCTCATCTGTGCAAAAGAAACATACGAAAGATAACTAATGAGACTGGATGCCTACAAGGAGTTATTAGGAATAGGATTGAAAGACAGAGAGAATGGAAACAAATAACGGAGATAATGGAGCAGTGACATTTTTCTGAATATATTTTTCTGCGACTAACGCTTAGAACCATAATAATAATTCAAATACCTAAAATAGAAATAAGTAATTGAAATCAACCAGGATAGGGTAGGGTGGAAGAATCTAAAATGGAACACAACTAAACCTAACTGTGTTACAAGTGAAAAATACAACCAACTGAAGGGGCTAGGGAAGAAAAGAACTTTTTTCAAGTGACTTTGGAAAACTTTTTTCACTGTTTAATGTAAGGGTAAAGACAAAAATTACTGTCAAAGCAATATTCTATTTGGTATTTCTTTCTCACAAGTGTATAGTTTAGAAATTCTCACCCTACTACTACTACCATGACACCACCACCACCACCCACGGACCAGGAATAAATGGAAAAGAAAAATATCTGGGATAATGAAGATAATAAGGGTCAAAATTCTCTATATAGAGATAATAAGGGTCAGAAACAGAAGTTACAAGTAAGAAAAAAAATTCTGTGGTATTAGATAAGTATTGGAGGCATCAATATGAACTCATGGTTTTTATAGGCAGGTAGGTAGGTATAGATGGATGTTAATGCATGTGTAGTATACAAACATATATTTCTTAGCTATGTCCACAGAGAGGTCCTAAAAGCAATGACACCTAGTACCAATGAACAGAAGTGCCCAGATCTTGGTTTCTAATATAATTCTCCAATAAATGAACTAGGACTCCTTAGAAACATAACTTCAGGTTGAGAGCTGATAAAAAAACATGACAAGCCTAGAACACCTTGTGATGCACTCAAAAATGATGGAGGCACATCAAAGGGAATCAGGTGCTGACCTGAAGGAACTCCCAACAGCCAAAGCTGAGACAACTTGTAAACAAGTAAATAATGATGTTACTGAATTATAACCTGGAAATAAACTAAATATCTATGTGCCCATAAAGATATAAATAAATAATTGAAGAAATAAATAAATGGTAGAGAATGGACAGCACTTCCTTATTGAAGCATTCCAATTAATACAGAAGGAATGATGAAAACAGAAAGCATCATTAGGCAACCTCCACAGTAATAACTGCTGCTGGCAAGAGCTACAAAATTAATGGGTGGGCATATGATGAGAAACAGGATATTTGCGTATCTCAAAGTATCTCCTCATAAAATACTTTTTGATTAAAGAGAAAAAAAAAGTATCTTTGCAGTGGAGAAACTTGGCAGACACCACTTTACCAAGGTTAACATCATCAATAATAAGATATTATGAACACCCTCTGATAAAAATGCACTGAGAAGTATACAACCTTTCTTCTGTGGTATGCCTGCCAAAACTGAATAACTTTGATCTAATTATGAGGAAACATCAGACAAATCCAAATTGAGGGACATTCTATAAAATAACTCATCCTCTTTAAAACTATCAAGGTCATGAAAGTAAAAGAAAGACTGATGAAATTGTGTAAATTGGAGGAGACTGAGGAGAAATAGGAACTACATGCATTGTGAGGACCTTGACTGGATCCTGGGCTTAAAAGAAAGGACACTAGTGGGAAAGAGGCAAAATTCAAATGAGATCTGTAGATTAGTTAATAGCAATGACTCAATGTTATTAGTTTCCTACCTTTGATAATTGTACTATGGTTCTGCCAGTGTTAATATTAGATATAGATGAAGGATATATGGAAACACTCTGTACTATTTTTGCAACTTTTCTTAAGTATAAAATTATTTCAAACATTTAAAAATTTTTAATTTTATAATACAGCATTACAAAGTATCATAAAATTAAAATTCAATCTATTTCTTCTTATAACTAAACAGGCAGCCCCTCTTTAAAATCTCAAAGAATAATAAAGAGTAATAAAGTCCTAAGGAACAATTCCACTTGGTCATTCACCCTACAATCCTACATCTAGCAAGTTAAACTTAGCATTCCAAGAACAGAATCATGACTGTACAAAAACTGCATCTTCTGTCTCCATTTCAAGCTTTCTCAGTGCCAATACTCCTATCAGCTGAAAAAGGACAGTCAGATAAATGTACAGAATATGAGAAATATTTATAACTAAAATCCTCATTTTATAGAAAGTGCTGTCATTTTGAACAAATGCTATTTCCAAGAACATCAATTCATAAGGCAAAAAAGAAAAGCATCCTAAGGTCATGGAGACGTGTAGACAAACAGGAAGCTCAGAACCCTGCTGTGGCATCATATATAATGAGCTGATGAAACAATCTGGAGGGAGGATAAGTGGTCGGAAGAAACTGAAGTAGGATGAATAAATAGTTGGACCACTCGACACTATAATAAGCAACCTAAGTGGGAAAAGAAATCCTTAGCAGTTATAAAAAAAAAGATGGAAAGATGTTTGTATGTATACACTGAAGTTTCCATATACACTAATAAAAGCAGCCTGTGTATCTGACCATTGACTGATAAGCGTCTCCCTGTATTAGTCACACAGACATTCTGCCACATGAGGAGTCAGCAAACTTTTTCTGAAAAGAGCCAGATAGCAAATATTTATGGAGCTGTGCGATCCACATAGTCTCTATTTGACTCAGCTCTTGTAGCATAAAAGCAGCCATAGATAATACACAAATAAATCAGCATGACGATGTTAACAAATTATTACTTATACAGCATGCGGTGGGTGAAATTTGGCCCATGGGCCATAGTTTGACAACCCTGCACTAGACTGTTCATCCCTCCAATACTTTTCAATTTGGGAAATAAACTAAAAGTGCAGGTACCTTGGTAACCCTGGTAAGCCTAACAATATCCATTACAAGATCTTTATCAAGATTTCGAATTTCTGTACTTGATTTTTAATATCATCAGACTTCTCACAAGATGTGTGACTTACAAGAAGCATTTTGAAGATACTAAGTTTTGCTATTTTGGCGCATTTTAAATGGAAGCAAATGAAATTAAGATTTGTTATTAACTTTTCACTAAGATATGTTCTTCTCAAGAATCATGTCCTTTCTACAAACTGAAAATAAAGATTGAAAATTATAAAGAATAAGTCTTTAAATGCCACACATGATGGAAGAACTTCTACATGTATATTACGTTCAATAATTATCTCCAGCATTTTTTAAAAACACAAGTATTATGAAATCTGGACTGTGTCAGGAACAAATGCTGTTTGAATTTCAGTGGCAGAATCACAGTTGGTGATCTGCAATATGCCAATAACACACAATTCTACAGCTTTCTTTTAAACCAAAATTTAAGTGCCAGGTGCAGATATGAAGTAATTTTGTGTTAAATTGGGAAGGATATATGATTTTAGAAAATCTACTCTACAAGCATATAGTAACACAGCAAAATAAAATGAGACCTTCACAAAAACATCACATATTAAAAATCTCTATCATGCCCTTCAAAAAAATAAAGGCAATGTCTGCTTTTAAATTTGTGAAACATGACTCAAATCCATTATTTTAACAGATGGAACCTTTACTGCTATCCATGAAGTGAATTCATTTTTGAAAGTCATTTTTTCTTTCAATAATTATTACTTAATCTCTTCTGATCCATTCATTTCTCAAGTCTCCACGCGAAAAGACAGGCTGAATTCAGCATAACACTCATGATAACCCATGTAGAAATAAACTCCAGTCTCGGCAACACATTTCCCACCTACCTCAGGACAAGTCATTTTAACTCTCTGAAACATCAGAACCCTCCAACAGAAAACCCGTTTTGTAAACATCACACTCAAATGGTTATAAACCACGTGGATCAAGGGTGTCCCTTTTAATAGGTAAAATGATGAGCTGAAAGCCCACAATTGCATGTAGCGACTTGACTAAGGGCATAGAATTCACAATTGAAGAGACCTACATTCAAAAACATCTCTGATCTTACTTCTTGGATGGCTGTTGATAAATCCAGTGGCCTCTCTACCATCTCTACACTTTACTTTATTCATCTCAAAAAAGAGGATGGTGGTTGTAGTAGGCAGAATAACGACCATTACCATCCATGCCCAAATCCCCAGAACCTGTGGGTGCTAACCTGTCATGGCAAAAGGGACCTGAAGATGTGATGCAGGTTAAGAACATTAAAAGGGACAGATTACGCTGGATTATCAGCTGATCCCATCTAATCACTAGTCTGGAAAAGTGGAGCACCTTTCCCTGTGGTGTCAAGAAAGAGGAATGACAATAGTTAGAGAGACTGCTGATTTTGCAATGAAGAAAGGGAGCCATGAGCCAAGAAACATGGGGGCCTCCAGAAGGGAAGGCAATGGATTCTCCCCTAGGGCCTCCAGAAAGAATCACAGCTCTGCTCACAACTTGATTTTATCCTGGTGAGACCCATGCCAGACTTCTACCCTACAGAACTGTAAGGTAATAAATGTGTGGTGTTTTAAGCCTCTACTTTGCAGTAATTTGTTACAGCAACAAGAGGAAATTAATATAGTGCCAATGTCTACCCTCCTAGACTTGTTATGATAAGTAAAGGGATAAGCTATATCCACTTCCAGAACACAACAAGTACACATTTACAATTAGCTACTTTAAGTTATATTGAGGAGGTTGATAAATACGAGGTGTGATAAAAAAAAAACATACAGTGAATGCTGCTGCCGAGTGCCATCCAATGAAAAGGCACGGATCTTCAATACGGGAAGTGGCACGTTGAACCTTAGAAACAATGTGTGACAAGTTTCAACTTGTTTGGTGCAGTCGGGTATGAGCTACGGTTGAGAGAAGGTGTGTTTTAAAGTGTGCCGTAAATCATCTTCCATCATGACAATGCTCCATGTCACACATTGTTTCTGATAAAAACTTCTGTCAAATAAAAATATTATGGTGTGTCCTCATCCACCTTATTCACTGGATCTGGCATCATGCGACTTCTGGCTCTTCCCCAAAGTCAAAATGACCGTGAAAGGTAAATGGTTTGCATCAATTCAGGACATCAAGGCATCCAAGACAGCACAACTAAAGACACTCATGAAAGAGGACTTCCAGAACTGCTTCATAAAGTGACAAGAACAAAGGGATAAGTTTGTTCAATGCGAGGGTGAGCATTTTCCGGGGGATTAATGTCAATATGTCTTTTACAGTAATAAATTTTTTTAAACATTCACCATATTGTTTGTTCACACCTCTACATAGTTTTGTAAATTCAAGGGTCAGTTTCTAGAGCAACAAGACTGATGCAAAGCTCTTCCATACCGCAATAATAAGGAGGGAAACAGGAAAAGGCAAGGTGAAGCCTTGCTAGAAAATTACAAAATCACAATAACCACAAAATGAAATTCTTTTGAAGTAGCACTACATCCTCCTAACTGCTAACCTAAAAACAGAGCAGGGTTTCATATTTTATTTTAAAGAAAACTGCAACCCAGATTAATATGACCAGAGCAGAACTATAAGTAAGTACACAATGAATCTGAGATTGGAAATCAAATCTATCTTTTCCCTGTCCTCCTGCTCCTAGAACATCTAACATATCGACAGCACAGCCCACTGGGAAGCTGCACACTATGACCACCTACAGGTCTTTGAACAGGATTCTGTTCATTCTTGATTAATCAAAGGCAATAACCCACCTTACCAAATTCACACAATTTTGATACCACCACCTAAAAATTTCTGAACATAAGGGTAACCAAGGTAATTACAAACAATTCCATGCCAGTGACATCAGAAGAGTTTTTTGAAAGAACGAAAAGATCTTATAGATTCTGTTTTCATACAGGAAAATGGCAGGTGACTTATGTCAAGTAAGTTGTCTAAGTGGCATCTCAAGACCTCTAGGCTCAGACTCCACATACTTCAGAAGCCACTTGGTTGACATCGCCCTTGAGCAATTTTTCTTTCTGTTTCTGGCAATTTCTTTATGCCCACACTGAACATTTCCAGAAGAAGAAGATGATGATGATTAGTCTCATGAATGCTTTTCGTATTCTCAACACTAATATGTGGAATTGTCTGACTCTGAAATAAAGACATAATTGTTCAGAAAGCCTTCACATTTTTGGCCATGCAGAAGGTCCAAAGCACGTAGGAAAAAACACACTAAAACCCACAATACTCTGAAGATACCTTTAAGACGCTTTCTTCACCTTAAGGAACATGAGTGGATCAATGAGTAAGACACAATCCATTGAATCATTTAGTTTACAATATCAAAATAAAATCAGCAAAGAAACACAGAAGAGAAAGAACACTTGATTGTGGTTCTAGTGGGAAACTCTCTCTGCCATATTTTCAATATTCTTCCCAACACAGTACTCTGATGGTGAAGCTTTTTTGAATCACAAAATAATGATGGCATTGTGTAACACACATCTCTGAGCAATGGCAGGGAGATTTCATGAGAAGATCTGCCTACAAAGAATGAATGCAACAGAAAGAAAATGCAGTCCAAATATGAGCACTGTAACACAGTGCAAGAAGTTTCTAAAAAATTAACAATAAAAATCAAGTAACTGAAACTACGTCTATATTACAACTGATGTGAGGCTGTTCCATAATATATAATTCTAAACTATCATTATTCCAAACATGACTTTTCCTACCCATACGTCAATCTCTGAATTTCTATAATTAGGATCACACATATCAGTACCTTTACATTTTTCTGCCCTTTCACTCAGGGATGTCCTTGTAAATACCTGGTAAAGTAGATCAAGCTATATGTAGGTTCCTTTATTCCCCTTTATCCATCCCTTTTTTAACAGAAAATTCACTTGTCTCCCATAAAGTACACTGGAAACCTGTGGCACACACATAAGAGGAAAACAGGCACTAGCATGGTTACCAGATTAGCATAATCTACTCATATGAAGGGAACTTGATGAGATAAGTCTTTCCCAGTGCCATCTCAAACAACACATCATGTAGGAGAGGGCATGACATTCCCATTGTCACCTTAAGAACCCAGGAGACCACCACTATCATAAGCTCCCACCTATTGATGGTCAAAGGTCACCTGTCCCACAGGAGCTAATGGCACCCTTTAAGAAGTTAATACTGGGACACATAAAGTCCTAATAAAGATATTATGGACTTGAATATATCTTTACGACCCTCTCTTCACTTCAAGGAAAATTTCTAGATTTCATCTGGAAATCACAGTGAAATATACTCACCTAAGACAGTTCCCAGCCCTGATACTTACATTTCAGAGCTGGGATTTAATTCTGCTGCTCCTCAGGGTGACAAACTCTATCACCCACTCATCCTCAGACTAATTAGATTCCCAATTTAAGAGTTATGTTCAACTAATAGCCTTCAGTACATCAACCGCAAACGACGCACGATGAAAATATGCAAATGCTATAGCCATAAGCTAGCTGACCTACTTGTCAGATATAATGTAAGCCCCCTTCCCCCTTCCCGACGACCATGTGCCACTGTTCCATTTATACTCATCCATGAGGTTACAACTACATTACACCACTGCTCAGGTGTTAATAAAAGAAAGACTGCACCGTAAGATAGAACAAAATCATTCCAAATTGGCTAATCACATATAGATAAGTGGACTCCAAATGAACGGAGGTGGTATTTGTTGTGATTTCATCGTGAGATACGCAGCTTTCACTCAAAGAGACCAAGGTAAAACTGGGAAAGCAGCAATATGAACCTCAGAATCAAATGTAATGATGTAATAACTAATTATTATGTTGACATGGAAAAAAACTTTAAAATCAATTGTAAGTTTTCCGATGACTGAAATTATTTTAATGAGAGAGAGACAATACTAAATCTTTAGTCATTCTCTGAGCCTTCCTTGCTATAAAGGTACATTAAAAACATTTAAATAGAGCTACTGTTTTACTGGACAAGTAAACAAAACAGTAGAAAAAAAATATATTTGGGCCAATGTTTTGTAACAGTAGTAATACAAGCTATGCCAATAAAACCTCACTCACTACAGAAGGAGAATCTCAAGCTTTCCTCTGAAAAAACTTTAAATGCTACATGTGCAAGATTAATTCTGTGCTTGCTTCATCAGTATTTTAAGAATTAAATATATTTTGCCCACTGAAAAATAAATAAATAAAAAACACTCAAAGCTTGGAAAGAAACTCTAAAATGCCACAAGCACAAAGGCTAGCCACTTTTCCCGCTGGCTGACCTAAGAATGCCCGCGAGCGGGGCGTCCTTTCCCAGTGCGCTATGGGCCTCCACCTCAAATCAGCCTCAACTTCCAGCTCCATGGCTTCCAATTTTAGAGGCAGCTGGCCCTCCCCACCTTGCCACTCTGCCAACCTTCCAACACATATCTCTCCAAAAGTGAGTAAGATATGGAAATAGGATTTAATAACAAAGTGTTTTAACCTATAGACAGTTTAGTTTGACCATATGTACTACATATGAATTCAGGAATAGTTATTCAGGAATAAAAATCAGGAATAAGCTGCACTGATTAAGAGCAACCCCTTCAATAAGTGCCACAGTCTGGGGATTGGGGATCTAAGTTAAAGAAAAAAGGAAAAGTTTTATTAATCAAAAATCCAACATCATATAGGAAATAGGGCCTAATGAGATAAGCCAAAACCACACACACACACACACACACACACAGCCTTTCAAGGCCTTACTCTAACCTGTAATTAAAAGCACACTACTAAAACCCACCGCACCAATCATAACGTTACTGGACCTTTAGTGAGCAAGTATGAGTGTAGTGTTCATTCCCATCTCTGTCCGAAAAAGACGTGCCATTACCACCTTCATTCCCCCCCCAGTCCAGGTCACCGTCCTCAACTTTCCCCAGCACCTGACCCCCAGAACTAAGGATTGAGAAGCTGCCACTGGGATTGCTCAGCACGGAAACCCGGCACATTGATTACCACCAGGTGGGATCACCAAGTCTTCGAAAGCCAAGAACTCACGCCCTGCTCTCTTGTGCATCTGGATTTTTGCCTCTATTTGGTGAGCCCACAAAGCAGAGCTGAGCCCCTGGGTTAGAAAGGCCCTATTGAGTCTTTGTACCACCTCAGCCAGCCAGGTAAATTAAGCCAGGGCCCGTTCCATTGATCTGAAAACCTTGTCTCCAGACACATACACCACCCCCAATTCTTCCTCCCACCATGCAACCAGCAAGATACAAATGTTTACATGAGAGGAAGGTAGGAATCTGATTTAAGCCTCAAGTTGCAGCCACGTTCTCCCACCAGCTTGTACCACTCAGCTCTCTGTGCTGGAGTTTGTGTCAGGTGCTTTCAGGCACATTTCTCCTTACTTAAGGAGAAATCAGTCTTACGTAAGAGCATCTCACGGAACGCAGGCATTCGCATCTGTCCCTAATCAACCCATCATGGATTCCGCTGTTGAACATGTGACAAATGACTCAGCACTAAAATTTCTTGCCCGTCAAATCTAGTGAACTATAATACTTCTTTTTGGCAATCAGTAGTGGAAAACTTCCCATCCTAAAATAGAAATTTGAAGGATCACTTCCTTTGTTCTAAATTTTGTAAATTGTGTTTAAAATTAAAAGCACAAGGAAAGAAAATCTGGCTATGCTCAAGTCAATCAACCAGTACCGGGAAGTAGTTAGGCAGTAAACATCGCAGCACAATGTTAGACCTAGAGATGGTGCAGCAGAGGTAAACATATCATCATCTGTGGCATTTAAAGACATGATAATTTTCCAACTCAAAGAACTAGCCCTGTTTCCAAGGCAACTTGCCGCTTGCATAGAGGACTCACTTGGGAATTAGTAATCTCTGTAACTGCTGACTTCACAGTATGAACTAGGCCCCACTGATACCTGAGATTCCATCTAAAAGCATCATCAGGAAAAAAGAGAGTTTAACTGCTTCAAAAGAAAAAAGATGGTTCTGTTAAGTCTTTGGGGGAACTAGTGCGGTAGAAGAGGAAAAAGTGGCCTAAGGAAACCGAGGTAGAAGAACTGAGATTTGCTGTGTAACCATGATTTATTTTCCAATGAAGATGTATCAAACCCACTACTTCTACTCACTCCAAGTTCAGAATGAAAGCTCAGTTTATAATGATATGCAATAAAAAGTCACTATTCATTCTGACAACCACAAGCCACTATTAGCAAAAGATCAAAGTTCAACAAATTTGTTTGGAAAATATACCGCTAATGTTACATTACAAAATGCCTCTCAGTCTAATTTGCATGCAAAAACGAAAAGTGTGACTTTTAAATATCCACCCAGAGGCAGAGATGAAAAACTTCAAACATTTGCTGACTCCTTTTTGCTACACTCATTATTTCAATACCTTCGACAAAGAAGAGATAACAGTGTCCTTGACATTAGCCTAAATTACCTTCAATATGCAACACAATGCTGATTAAATTAGGCTAATTTTACTCAACTGGCAGGTTTATTCAAAAAGTAACTAAATAATAAAATTCTTTATAACAATTCTTCATTAGTATAACTGTTTAGCAATGTTGTTTTTTTGTGTGTTTTTTTCAAAAAGGCAAACAGAATGAATACTAATTGTGTGTCAATCATTTCTCCCCCATAAGCTGGCAGGTAAAAGAAATAACTTACAAGTTAAACATTTCCCTGAATTCACAAATTGCTTTCTTTAATAATGAAATTTAATGCAAATCTTCTGAAATCCAGTGCCATCTAATGGATTTTGCCGAGCACAAAGTTTGGAAAGTTAATTTTTAGGAAAATATATTCTGAGGAAAGCCAAAGCCTGTGCTTTCCTGTCATCTACTGCTCACAGAAAACCTCCCGTAGCTGACCTCTGACAGGAGGTAGTCACTTTTACCCTGTCGTTTGTAGTGAACTCCACTCATTTCATTCCCAGGAGGTTGCTAATCTTGACTTGTTTCAAGACGAGTTAAGGCTCAGAAACGTGGCTCACCAGTTGTGTAGGTTAACCTGAGCAGTTTCTTCAAGACTCCAGGTCTCTGTCCTGAAGACAATTGCTGCATGTGTCATCTTATTTCATTATGACAAATTGCTCAGAATAGTTCCTGAAAATAGCAAGTCCTCACTAAATGTTAGCTATTACTAACATTACTTGAGAGAATTTCAAGGGATTGAGGTTGTCCACAGAGGAAGATGAAGGGCATTGGGATTAAGTTGAGCCCTATGAACTTCATCCTAAAAAGTGTGGGCACCCTTGAATGCATAGCAATTTATTTTGCATTTACTCTGCAGAAGATTTCAAGGAGTGTGAAGAAAGGACTAGAAGGGTAAACACTCCCAGCTTGTTAATCCAATAACAAAGTCATAAGGACCTAGACTAATGGAAAGGCATTGAAGTGAAAACACAATTAAAATGCATAATCATTAAAATGCAGAATTGAGAATTATTTAAAAGGATTTGGTAGGTGGTGGGTGGGTGAAGTAGGGGATGAATCTGATGTGTCCAGGTTTTTGGCTTGGGTGGTGGGGCAGAGCACAACCACAAAACAAAGAAGTTTGGGACAAAAGATGATGCGCTCAGTTTGAGGTAAAACTACCGTATATCCAGTATCCCATTCCCAGTAGACAACTCAAGATGGGAGTCTCTGGGGCAAGACTAAAGACTATAACTGGGCAACAGCAGCCTGCAGGTGGTTGTGGCAGCAGTGAGCTTAGAGAAGTACCCCAGTCTGCATGTGGAGCAAGTATGGAAATCAGGACCAAAACCTGGACAAAGCTGAGACTGCAGGTGTCTCTTCCCTTCCTCCAATTCCAGTTTTGAAGAAATTTGAGAAGAATTTCTTGACACAAGAATGTAAGTAAACTCAAGGAAACACGGTTTCAGAGAAACTGGAAAAGGGAAAGTATCACGGAGCAGTGCTTAGTAGGATTTCAATAGCACAGAAGGCATATTAGCACTTTCTCAAGGAAAGTTACATCAATACACGTTTTTCAACAAGTGGGACTTAAACGTATTTCACACCAGTGCCACAATAATTTCAATAATAGTGGATGGATATTAAAAGAATATGAATAAACTGAATTTTTAGTCCACTGATGTCCAAAACATACACTCAAATATTTGTTCAAGTAACACCAAGCAGATAAATTCATCTTCACAATATGCTTCACAGATGAGGATTGTGTAAACCGTTCTTTTTTATTTTTTTTTTTTAATTTTTCTTTTTTGGTGGGGGGAAGGGGAACAGGACTTTATTGGGGAACAGTGTGTACTTCCAGGCCTTTTTTCCAAGTCAAGTTGTTGTCCTTTCAATCTTAGTTGTGGAGGGCGCAGCTCAGCTCCAGGTCCAGTTGCCATTGCTAGTTGCAGGGGGCAGAGCCCACCATCCCTTGCAGGAGTCGAGGAATTGAACTGGCAACCTTGTGGTTGAGAACCCACTGGCCCTTGTGGGAATCGAACCGGCAGCCTTCGGAGTTAGGAGCACGGAGCTCTAACCGCTTGAGCCACCGCGCCGACCCTGTGTAAACCGCTCTTGATTTTCTTGTGGAAGGGTCTATTTCGTTAATCTTGTGTCTTGCCCTGCTCCTGCCTAAAAGGTGCCCCAGTAAATACATGGTGAATTAATGTCATTTATCATATCTGTTTTGCAATCCATTGAAAAGTGCAGGCAAGTTAATATAAGCAGCTAATATACTACAAGTCCTCTGGGCATCTTTCCCTAAGCTCTCCCCTTTGCTTACACCCAGAAAATCAAGCTCCTCTCACAGCCTACACCGAGAAAGAAATGTTCCAAAGATAATCCAACCCGAATTCTTCACTAATAAATCACACCATTCATCTCAACCTACAGTTAATACCTATGTTCTAAAAACCAGAGCCAGTGAGTAGGACTTCAATATAGCATAATATTTTAAATATTTGAAGTTTTTACTCCCCTCCTCAAATACAAAAATATATATTAAAGGTATTTAAATCATTGCGTGTTATTACATCTCCAAATCTACCATGACTCACAAATTTACCAAACATAAGAAAATCTAAAGAAAAGCTAAGGCTATGTTAAAAATCACCCCTCAGGTGCCGGCCCGGTGGCTCAGGCGGTTGCAGCTCCGTGCTCCTAACGTCGAAGGCTGCCGGTTTGATTCCCACACGGGCCAGTGGGCTCTCAACCACAAGGTTGCCGGTTCAACTCCTCAAGTCCCACAAGGGACAGTGGGACCCTGCAACTAAGATTGAACACGGCACCTTGAGCTGAGCTGCCTCGGGGATGGCTCAGTTGGTTGGAGCGCATCCTCTCAACCACAAGGTTGCCGGTTCGACTCCCACAAGGGATGGTGGCCTGTGCCCCCTGCAACTAGCAACGGCAACTAGACCTGGAGCTGAGCTGCGCCCTCCACAACTAAGACTGAAAGGAAAACAACTTGACTTGGAAAAAAGTCCTGGAAGTACACACTGTTCCCCAATGAAAGTCCTGTTCCCCTTCCCCAATAAAATCTTCAAAAAAATAATAATAACAACCCACAATCTATGAAAGGAGTACTTCTCCCCAGTACCAATGTCTCAAATGCCATAAACATGCCAAGGATCCAAGCAGAAGAAGAACTAAGCTCTTTATGTATTTAACCACTGAATTTTCTAAAACTTATATAAGGACATTATATATAAAGGAAATAACATACAGAACCATTATTTCTCATTGATCATCACATTTCCTTATAGAAGGCCCTGAAAACATCTCACGATCTTTTTTAGAACACTGTCTGTGCCAGAAAAACACCACCACTGTGGAATCCTGAATTCTGGATCCACATGTCCCTCCGGGAGTGCACAGTGCTCTCAGCAGGTCACCCTGCTCCCATCTGAGGAAGTCAACATAGTCCACACCTTGGACAGAACATAATGAATTTAAAACATAACAGTATGAATGACCAAGGGATTGAAAGAAACGGTGAGAGGAACAACCCTGTAAATAAAGGTAAAAAGAAAGTACCAGAAGACTAACGGAGGAGACACGGGGTATCACAGACTGAAGGACAGACCACCCCAGACCACGAGTGCAGTGGGGACCACACTCCTCAACAGTTTTATCTCTGAAACCATAGAAAATGCTGGAAATGTCTTAATGACCGAGAAGCTGGAAACCACTCGGGCAATGAGATCACTCTCACACACAAGAGACCCCACAGACCGTAACTACTCAAGAGGCACAGCGGCAAATGCAGAAAAGGCCACTGCTGAGGCATTTAAAAATAGTTCTTACATCTTTACATACTAGCCTACAAGAAAGGGAAATAGAAACCCCAAACTGGCCAAACTAGTGTCTAATGTAAAACACGAATCTGATTAGAGAATTAACACCAAAACTGCCAGAAATAAAAGCAAACTTCATGTAAACAAACCATTAATAGGCTGTTGCTCTTTCTTTGAAAGAAGAACATTATTTATAAATTGCTGCCCCCTGAAAACTGACCTGATTCAGTACTGTCAGACAACAAAATACACTTCAGCAAGTGGTAAATTATGAGGGGAAAAAAGTCACTTCACAAAATGTGAACTCTCTTTCTCAGTTAATACATTAATAAAATAGAACGTTGCTCAACAGGATTGTGAAATCTTTATAATACTTTTCACCAAGAAAGAAAGGCTAAATAAACTTTTATATAATGTGATTAAAATATAAGTTCAGTTTCCCCTCTGAAAGGTAGTATTAATGGAAAACCCCTGAAATCAGTCATTCAGAGTTCCTGGTGTCAAATATTCCCAGTGGAGCTTGAAAAACAACCATGTACAGGCACTCCGGAAAGACTGGCCTCCTGTTCTCAAACGAGACTTCATTTTCGGATGCTACCAACAGCTGAAGTCCCTCAGATATATGCTCATTGATAAACAAGACACAACAGGTATGCAAAGAAATGGGTTAGGAGTGATGAGAGTTTCACTGAAGCTGTCTCAATCATAGGACTTGAGAGAAAAAGCAGCTCCGCAAAGATACAAATGTCAGTATCTCAAGCACTTTCAGAAACGCATTTGCACAGCTGGAATCTGCTCTTCAGAGGTAAGCTGCAAGTTTCATTCTACTTCCTGGAGTGTGACCTTGGGGGCCGGATTTTAGATTTTGTGCTCTCAGTATCATCAGGATTTGGCAGGATACACCAAACACAGGGTGGAAAGAGCAGCAACAGGAGGTTGTATAGGAGGCAGAAGAGTCAGAGGTACTGGTGTGAATCGCTGGGGGAGGTGGGAGCAAGAAGCTGGGCAGAAAGAATGAAGCATGGGATGAATATGGAAGGGTGAAGGGAGTCACAGGACGAGGCTTCCTGGAATGGGGAGCTGCACAAAAGCAAGGGCCACATGCCTCTCCCGCACAGCAGCTATGATCCCAGCTGAAGAGCAGCCGAGTTTCTATTCTCTTTCAAATGGAGAAAGCAAACACACAGGTTCTTCCACACCTGGAATAACAAACCTTGATTTACAACAACAAAGCTTCCCAATGCTTTATCCACAATTTCAAAATCAAATGCTCCAGAAAGGAACATTTTTTTCATAAGTTTGTAAGATGCACATTTGCTGGCAAAACCTAAGCTAAACGGATGGAAAATTATTTCTAATATGTATTTACTCACCTATTAGTGAATATTCACATTTTGCTGCAGAAATATCAATGGTTTGGTTACAGAGTTCTGCCTGAGACATCACAGAAGGTGTTGTATATTATGATGCATCTTTCACATTGCCTTTCTAAAGTAAAACAAATTTGGATTCCAATACCTGGCCACAAGGATTTCAGACAAGGTATTACAGTGATGGTGCTCCCGGTGGTGTGCTGGAGCCAACGAGGGCTGGCTCTCGAGAGCTGATTGTTCAATTTTCAGAAATCTTGAATGCCTGTTGTTAATATAGTCATTACTAAAAATTAAATTATGCAAAATTACAATTAAATACATTAAAATAAAAGGTAACACATACGTAAAATTGCTTTATTGCATGTCACTCCTACTATATACGAAGTTATTTATGCCTGCTGCATCCGTATGGTGGAAATACTGTATAGTGTTGTGTAACAGTGTTTCCAAACTCCACACTCAGTGATGTCCCCTTGGCTTCTTGAACTAGACCATGGTGGAGTATTTACACCACAGAAATTGGCAAACAGTACAAATTAGTAGGTTCTCTTGAAACTACAAAGACAAAAATGAATTCATGACTACCTTTAAGATCTTGTCATTTAAAAGGGGTGTCCCAGTGCACAACAGATAGTGTAGAGGTAGAATCTGGGAGCCAGAGTCCATGGAGCAGAAGTTTCACAAACCAATGTTCTGGTTGCCATCAGACGACAAGCCACATGGGAAGGCTTGAAAAACAACCCTTCTACTCTATTCCCAGTGCATTCAATCAGAGGTTAAGCTCCCAGCCACTAACATGCATGAGGGCAGGCACTGTCGCCCATTTTAATCAGTGCTACATCCCCAGGGTCTAGACCAGGGCCTTGCACATAGTAGGTACAAAGTAAATATTTACGGAAGGAATGAATGAATCCTCCAAAGCACCGTATGATTCAATACGCACTATATTTCAAATCACATAGGTAAGGAAAATCGCCAGACCATCTGCTAAACCTCCTCTAGTATGAGAACTCAAGGCGGCGGGAAATGAGTACTCCATTATATTCATAAAGATGTATATCATATTCCTTTACTTTCCGGTTTAAACAAGTTTATATTGACTGAGTCTGAAATCTATTACCTATAATATTGTTTCTATGAGAAAAATAAAATTCCAAATAACTAATTTTTAAAACGAAGGTTTAGATTTCCATTCCTAAATCAGAGACATCAAGCCTAAAAAAATATTCACCATAGCAACTTTTTCTCAAGCTCTTATAACCTTAATTGAAGATACAGGCAAAATTTTAAAGTACACACACAAACACAAAACAAAACAAAAAACAAAAAACCCACCATTCAAAAAATTAAATAAACATTCCATTAAGACATATTCAAAACAATACAGAAAATTCAGAAGTTGGTTTTTTAGAAGTTAATGTGTCTTTTCTAACCATAACACAGTATTTATAAGGCACTTGGAAGATTTCTTATTTATTGCCTAAGAGAAACCTTCACCATGTACGTAACTGCAGTATAACTGATATTTCACACATAGTATTTGCATAAGAAACAGATATGCAAAGAGAAGGGAAAGACTCCCAAAGAACTTTATACAAGCTTCCTTTAGAGAAATGAAAATTTAAATCTCTCTCATCTTCATTAGGAGACTCAAAAGCCTTATGCCACAAGATCCAATTTATAGTCCTAAAGGGACAACAAAATTCTCTCACTCTATGAATCCTCTACAGATGAATTGTGAATTCACAGAAAACCTTCAATGTGAATCTTGTACAAACTCCCTGAGCCCAAGATGGCACAACCATCTCATGCTGGTAGCATAACCTCTATCTCCTAAACAGAGGCAACCACAAGTTCAGACAACACCATTAACAATCTGTCTGGTGTGTCAGGTGTCAGATCACAGGGAGGAGGGTCACTAGGCAGTTCTGGGACTCAACAGCAGTGAGTTTTCAGAGTCATCTCTGCACAAGACATCAAAAGGAAACACAGAATAAATAATGTTTTTCAACCATGGTGTGCCTCCCTTTAAGAAAATCCATATAGATGAGAACAGTAAACCTTTATCACACATAGAATTTTAAGTGAATACTAAGTGCCACTCTATCCAGAAAAAAAAAAAATCCTTGCACTAATTTTAAAGAAAATGATATGTAATAACCAAATGGAACAAAAATAGAATAGAAAATATTAACATACATTTCAAGCAGTGAGACTGTTTAGGGTAGGAAGGGGCGGGTACATTGACACATTTGCTCACTGGGCCAAGTCAAATGTACTTCTTACTCTAAGGCAGTGGTTTTCAATGAGGGGCAATTTTGCTCTAAGGAACACTGGCAATGTCTAAAGACTTCTCATTGTCACAATGGAGAAGGGTGCTATTGACATCTAGCTGGTACAGGTCAGGGAAACTAAGCACCCTACAATGTACAGGACAGTCCCACACAAGAGACAACAATCCAATCCCAAATGTCATCAGTACCAATGTTGAGAACCCTGTTATAGGAGACAATCAAGAGTTTAAAGGCCAGTAACCAACCCTGTAGTTCACTCCATTTGTGATCCCTCCTATAGGAATTACATACGCGTGAATCACATATGCATAGCCTAAAGTGGAGTCTGCTAATACTTTAAAAAGTGAGTGTAAGAATAGTCTCTCTGTGGATGCTGTTAAAAGTTGGTTATAAATATTCTTCTCCTAATTATAAAAAAAAAAAATTATGTCTGCTCACTGCAGAGAATTATGAAACTGAAAGACAATGAAGCATTTTGTGACAAATTTTAAAAACATAGAGAGGACAGTCTGATAATTTGTAAACCTTTTACCAGAAAGTAATAAATTCCTGATATGCACACTGTAAATAAACCATTGGTTTTCAGATTTTTTTGTTTAAACTTCACAAGTTTCCACACAAGAACTCTTAACAATAAGACAACTCTCACTCACATGATCAGAAAATGCCAGAATTAGACTATAGCTGACAAAAAAAAAAAAAAAAAAACCTAAGAGAAGTGAAAAAGGGATAAGCAGAAAGAAAAATAAGGGGGGGAGGGGAACTAAAACTGGAAAACACAAGCAGAAACCTACTTCCCATTCACCATGCATGCTTCCCAAACTACAACACAACTTAAAGTTTTGGGTTTTTTTTTAAACTGTTGAGCTTCCCACCTGCAACCTATTCACAGAGAGAGCCATTACTATGGAAAACAGACTGCTGAAGACTTGAACATAGACAAGCTCCTAGTTGCTTTTCTAACTGCTAAGAAAGAGAGACTACACAACAGACTATGAAGTTCTAAGGTAATGATTATCTTTAAAATATTTTTTAAGCACAGTCTGATAAACTGTAGTCATTATATTTAAAAGAATCCTTATTATACTGAAAGAAAAGTAGATATACTTGCTATTACTGAAATAAGATCTCAGGGCATGTGAATTATTTCAGAAGCAACAGCTAGCATCTTAGGACGCATTTTTTTCATCATTTGCATTACGAGGAAATTTTATCGGAAGGTCAATAGTCAACTTAATAGCTTTGTGGAAGGAGTGCTAAATTAAGTGTCAACACCATATATTCAGTGCCTGCCCTGTCTTGCACTCATCAAGAAAATCACATGAGTGAAGCTTCACTCTCCCCGATGATGTCAGATTACTGGCAACTCATTACAATACTTTGTTAATTCCAGTTGTTTTAAACATCTGGTAGAAATAATGTCATTAAAAGGAACTTAGTTCCTACAGATCTCTCACAAGGAACTTAAAAAAGAAATTAACTAAAGCTCACAATCTAATATTATTTTAAATATTGTACCCATTTTAAAATTCTGAAAAAACAAAATCCCATGTTCAAATGAACTAGATCCATCAGAAATACACGCAGAGTCCACAGAGAGGAAAACAACCTTTAGTAAACAATTTTCATTAAAATTAAGTGAATATTATATATTTATATGACATGATATACTTATATCTTAAGTATATCCTTAAACGCTATCAAAGTCTTCAAAAATTGAGATCAACTGTAGCTCTAAAATAATTAGATAACTCTAGCTTTAAATTTCTATAGTAATCCAAAACAACTCAAATTTGAAAACTTGCAGAAAATGGGACTATATGATAACAATAAGTTTGCCCCAAAACTGATTTAAATGTTATCACGCAGGTGGTTAAAAAGAAAAGGTTATATACTTTACTGGTTCAACATAACACCTGCCCTTAAAATGTCCTAACCCAGAAGTGCTCAAAGGACAGTCCCAGGCAAGTAGCTTCAGCACTACCTGGGAACTTGTTAGAAATGCAAATACTCGGGCCCCAGCTCAGACCAACTGGATCAGAAACTCTGGGGCTGGAGCCTGGGAATCTGTGTTTTCGCAAACCATCCAGGAAAGTCTCAGGCAAATTCAAGTTTGAGAAACACAACCCTAATCTTCTAGAGATGACAAGATGAGGCTAAAGGACAAGAACAAAGACTAACGAGTGTTTATTAAGACTTAGTGTACTAAGCACCATCCATGAATTAGCTCATTTAATCATAATAATTTGATGACATAGGAACTGTTACTCTCACACACACTGGAGCATCTCTGGCTTAGTGATATTAACTAAGTCAAGACTAAGAGACAGCGAAGCCAAGGTTCACCATTAACCACAATTACATGCCCATAGGCCAGAAATGTTTCTCTCCCTTTCTGCTCTCCTAGTCCTGAGTTCATCCACTCAATAAGCTACGTAACATTTTAGGAAATGAATAGGTTCCAGTAGGATGTAATTTCAGTCTCTACTACATGTGCTTCAAAACCCCACATGCACTGATGCTAATCCTGTCCTCAAAAAATAGACAAGGTGTGAATTTTAGATGGCATTTGACTTTACATGGACCACCTCGACATTTTTGCAATTTGATCACCTGTGCCTGCATCAAGGCAAAGTATCCCCGACAGGTTCATCGCTAACCAAAATCCCAACTTCCCCAACCTAAAGGGACCAGATGGGAGAGACGGAACTTAACAGGCATTTTGCGAGCAGGTTTTAAAGTGGCATCTCCCTCAACCTCATAAACATGAGAGCCACAAGGGCCAAACACCATCACTGCCCGAATGCACTTGTTAACAGAGATAAACATACGGACAAGATGTCAGGAAGAACCTATCAACATGGATGTTGAAAAATATTTGTAATAGTTCTATTAAAAATTTTGAAAAACACCTTTAAATATAGGAGACATATTACTCACTCTACATTCATAGCATTTAAAACCTATCTAGCTATTAAAATATATAACCATAGGCATGGAAGGAAGACCAAACAATATACACCAAAATATTAACAAATTATATTAAATATTTAATACTGTAGAATTACAGGGGTATATTTTCTGCTTTGTGTTCCTCTGTTTTGCAATTCCTTATATTATAAGCATGTCTGTAATATTAAAAAGTGTATTTATAATAAAATGAAATTAGAAATAAATGCAATAAAAATGTTCTATACTTTTAGAAAATAGCAAATTATCAACATACATATTAATATTAAAATAATGACAAAAAGTTATTTTAAATTTTGAAGTTAACATTTTATATTAACAGTTAAAACGTGGCACATTTTAATAAACTCACTATTGCAAAACACTGAATAAACTAAATGAACACATTTTTGTATAATGAAGAAAAATAAGTATTTTGCTTATCATAGCAATTACTAATATCCATCTTATCAACAAGTTTCAGGGTTCTACTGGGAATAAGTATATAGCTTTTATTTTCACTGGAATTAACTGTGTTGCCTTTCCTCTTCTTCATATTGTTTTTGGATATTTAATGTATTCTTCTGGCTGAACACAATGAATGAGCACAATGGAATTTAAGACCATCCAGCAAGGACCCCTGACAGCCAGATAAAATGCAGTCATTACTGTCAGAACACAAATGAAATAATCTGAAAAGGCAAGAAATTATTAGCCTGCTGTCTGGTTTTCAAACACACAAAAGCAGAAAACATATTTTTTTTAATTTTTACCTTACTCTCATGAATGACATTTAATTATTCAATATTTGAATGACATTTAATTATTCAATATTTGATCATAAGAACACAGAAATTTTCCTAGTCCTCAATGGCTAATGAAACTTTCAAACCCTCGTGCAAATTTATGTAATGGGTGACATTATTAAATAGTTCATCAGAAAGTTAGAGGGAAGCTCCCATTGCCAGCCAGTTTCCGTTACCAGGTCAAATCAATGAACACTAGCAATTTACAGTAATTTACTAGAGGAAATATGTAGAAACAAGATTACTTGCTCTGCTTCATTTCTTTATTTTTACACAATCATTTAAAAATAGAACAGTGGGATTTCACAGTTAGACACACATCATTTTTTACCATACATTTGAAGTACAAACAACATAAATAATCTTCCAGAATTATGTCACATAATTTTTCCACTTGGGAAGATTATAAATGTTACATATACCATGTGTATTAAATAATTATGAATGGAGATAATCACAGCACACATAAAACATATACATCACTGCCAAGAATCCATCTAGAAATTACATTGAGACATACAGCTTTTAAGCTCTATGAGGAAATCACATGCTTAGCTCTTAATATTACATAAACATGATAATCAAGATGGGGGTAAACAGTAAGCACTTGGGTGGATTTGCAGTTAGATGGATTATTAGTGAGAACTTTCTTCTCACTGCATAACTTGACATCTATTGCTTAAGTGACAACTCAAATTAAAATATTGTTTAATTATAAGAGAAAAAAATACATTGTACAGACAGGAAAAACATTTCAGGCAGTGACTATGCTTAAAAATGGCTAATTAACCAGCAAATTTTGACCATCAGTTCGAATAACTACTGAAAAATTAGCCTACATTGAACATGAAAAATTTCCCATGACTTCATAAATGTTGCGCTTCTATGGGCTCTAAAAGCTAATGAGAAGGTGACCAAAAAATGGGGTTGGCATCCACAGGTAACTCAGTTTCTAGTGATCAAGCACAGTCTTTCCATTTGATTTTTTTAAGGTATACCAGTTAGCCAGCCTGTACTTTAAAACTTATTTGAAAGCAACATTTATTAACCCTGGAACTCAGTTTTTCTATAAGTCAAAACAATCTCTTCCTCCCTTCTTTTCATTTTTACATCCCATTTGCTACATAAGTTTCTCTATTTACAATAGCATGAAATTCACTACTCAAATAGCATTAAAGTTTTACCCCGTAGTAGTCCCTCAATAAATGTGGTTTATGACCAATGTTCCTCAACACTCTCATCTTCTAAGTGGGAAGTGCCATTCCTCTCTCTGTTTCCTAGACCAATGGCAAGACCTAAAGAAACAGCCAAAGAAGAGGCAGCCTGTGATTGGCTTTACTTTTGTAAATACCTTGAATAAAATGTCTGTCACTTCCAACAAGTCTTCCTTTGGTTTCTATCACATCCCGAATACAATTTCCTGTTGAACACGCTCAAAAGTTAGGCCATATGAAGTAGTCAACATTGAATTACTAGGACAGGACTAATCATGGCATGTCCATTCTTGGACCTTGCTTCTGCTACATCCAACTAATCAAACTACCCAAGTTGTTTGGATAGGCTGGTGGGCGGGAGTAGGAAAACTACACCACAACCATCAGATAACTCCCATCTCAAGTTAGGTTTTTTAAGGTTTTAGCTGATATCCTCCAGCAACAATAAAAACTTAGATCCAGTGTGTTTTTTCCATACAGTAATTGCGACATCTTTTAAAATCCAGTACGGTAGAAACTGCTTGCAGTAGTGCTGGTTCCCACATAAGAAACCCTCTGAATGATAAGCCCTGTTAGATATGCTATGGGTTTGCATCTCAGCAGAACTCAATGGTTGCCTTTGATTTGGGGCACTTGACAACAAAATCTTATTTAAATAATAAACAAAGTCTACTTTAAACAACTTTCTCCTCTGAAAGTCTTAGAATGTATGAATCACCCCATCAAGTCAAAAATAAATAAAATGTCCTCTCATCCACAGCTCCTGTATTCATAGAGGTGAGAATTTCTTTTGTTTTGAATCTTGACAACATAGCCCACAATCCACAATATAAAGAACAACATGAGATGGAATCAGTTTTTGTTACTGTTGTTTAAATGGGTTTTCTGCCGTATGTCAAAAGCTAGCCAATCCTTACACCCGTTGAGGCAGTTTTGCTTTTTCATTACAGTGGTTGCCATTTAGCAAAAACATTTACAATAGCTCCTAAAATGCACCGAAGTTATACACTAGTTAACGATGTGCTTTGAAGGATTTTGTTGCTACTTTTAAAATTATCATCCTACTGTGCTCACACAGGAATACGTTTCACTGAAACACTATAATCAGAAACTTTATCTCAAAAAGTGAAATCACTGTGTGTCTATCTTTTGATGGGGATGCCGTTGCACTGTCTCCTTGTGCAGGTGAAGTAGGCTGTGGGACTCTGATCTCTCTGGAAGGTTCTCGTGATGGAGACTGGACAGCATACATATCTGAGCCAGTCCACACTTCCGCTCCTTCTGGATGACCGTGCCCAGACAGGTCAACACACAGACACCATCCATCGTACAAAAGCACACTCCTGCCAACAAGAAGCACGCTGCGTTCAATCGATGTTGCCAATGATCTAATAATAAAGCAAGAACTTTGCGGGGCCATCTCACATCTAAGCCAACTTAGTTAAAAGAAACTCCCACAAGTTCTGTGAAATACGTCATGGTTCACTTGTTGGTCCCTTAAATGAACAGACGGAGCACCTCTCCGTCCAGCTCTGGCTGGACACACAGACGCACAAAAAGGGCCAGTCCCTGCACATCACCATGTAACATGCAGATCGCGGCCAAACACGAACCACTTTTCATGTATTGGAACCTATACCACATAGAGAAACTAAATCCTTCCTTTAAAAAACAAAAAATTACAGGGTAGCATAAAAAATTTCAAGAGAATCATGTCCACAGAGGCTTAAGAAAAAACAAAATGTCCCTCGTCGGGACTTACATATTTTACAACCACTCCATATTTGGAGATAATTAGGATTTTCTTCCAACTCAGAAAAAAGAAATCTTTGTGTGCTCTTTTAATTATAGGTTTAAAAATGAAACACCAGGAATATGATCTTAAAAGGTGTCACCTCAAAAACAGAATGTTTTTCATTAAATAATCTACTCATTTGTCACCTATGTCTGTACCATCCCAAGCTGAAACACAGGGATGACGTATTTATTTTACTATACAGGACCTTCACTTTAGGACATGAACAAAAGTTCTACTTATAGATGTCAATTGAATGCTGTACTACAGAAATTTTTTTCATGTTTGTCTAGGTCTCATGAGCGCCAGCTACAGAAATAAGTTAGGATTTAATATCTTCTTCAAAATGTGTGTAAAAAGGAGTGACTCTGAATCAACTGAAATTATTTTTATAATCTCATATAAATTATTATACATAATTTATGAAATTTCAAAATCACTTGAGTTTGCACTTCCATATCTCAAAGGGGCTAAGAAAGAAAGATTCATGCTGATAGGTGTATACAACTGACTAGTTGGTTTTCCCAAAAGCCTGGTGGGATGACAGAATCATGGCCACGCATCAAGAGCCCCATCCATGGAAGTCAATTATTTTTAATTAACTTGCCTTAAAACAATCGAATCATCGAATTACCTTCAAAGTTACACACATGATACATAGTCATGTTTTAACACACTGAGTACACTCACTCACCAAATGTATATGGGTAACAGGTCATTTCAGGATGAAAGAGCCTGAGTGCTTCTGCCCCACTGTGATTTTCAATTGCTCTAGCCCTAGGCTTGAGGCATAGCAAGAGGGCTCAGAAATGTACTCCCGATACATCTGCACACACATTTGAAAGCCAAACAAACATCAAGGAGAATGCTGGGGGTGAAGGCATGACGAAGTGGGAAACAGCATCCACCCAGTTCCAGAGACCAAGCAAGAATTAATCCAGCAAAAGGGACCATCACAGGTCAGGGGGGCAAAAGGTTCCCCAAAATGAGCAAATAGTCCAGCGATAGCTTTGGTCAAGCAAGGATGCTGGGCGTCTGGGGCACCAGTCAGGAGTGCGGAGAGGCCAAGCCAGGTTGCCCCCAAAGGGCCCCACGAGGCAGGGCACCCATGCGACAGGCAGATGGTACAGGGACCTCACAGGAGAAGCCACCAGGATGTTTCAATGCATTGGAAAGAGACAAAAATCTCTTAGCACAACATAGCGGCAGTATGATTTTACTGTCACCCCAAAGGTTGTTTTTCTGTTTGGTCCCTGCTACAAAGAAGAACCGGTCATGGCCTGAGGTTAAAGAAAGACACCACATAACTGGGCATGTTCAACATTGTGTCTTGGACAGCAACAGCTCTAAAAACACCTTTAATCACATTTTGGACTTAGTGTTTCAAAATATAGATCCGATTTCCACCAAAAAAAATTATTTAAATCTAAGTTTCGTTTTCAGGAATCATATACGAGTATTTTAACTATACAACTGATTTTAAGCTTTAAGGCAGCTTGGGTAAATGGACTAAGAAAGCATTTAAAACGTCAAACTATCAATACAACGTAACAGGAAAACCTACTGAAACTTTGTGTCAATGACGACTTGAAGTGACTCTATGCCCTTAAATATAGCAGCACTTCAAATAGGAACATACCCCACAAAACGACACTATGTAACACAACCAAACAACCATGCTTTGTGACGGCACTTTAAAACAAGCTTAAACATAGGCTGGGTGAGAGATCCTGGTGAGGATTTGGGAGTACGGGCACTTCACCACCAATCAAGCTTCATCAAGCAGCAGCCAGATTCAGAGCCGTGGAAATGACTAAAAGTGCACGGTTGCCAGACGTGGTGCCTGGGTGAGAACCAGTGAGGGGGCTCATTAGAAGGAGACTCCCAGGCTTCCTCCACCCACTGAATCCCAGTCCCCAAGACAGGGTCCCAAGGAGCCTGGGGATTGCTTCCTGCCAGGTTTTGCATTTAGAGAACATAAGGCCTTTGAAAATCTTTGAACAACAACAGAAGAATTGCAAAATAGTATTATTAGATAAATGGCAAATTCTCAGGGAAACTACAAAGAGGTGAGGGAGGATAAGGTAAGGGAGGATAAACAGCAAATGTCAAGGAGACCTGGCTGAGGGGACACGTGCGATGTACTGGAACGCATGCTTTTCATAGAACATGCTAATGATCGCAAATTACAATGAAGGACATTTGGGGAAGAAAAAAAGCATAAAACAAACACCAAGTGTGAGATACAAAAGCTTACATTAATCAAATACGTGGGTCTTAGAAGAATGGTGGTGTTTTGTTTGTTTTTAACCCCCATGGACCACATGAGCTGTAACACAAAACGAGGCAATGTTTTGTTCAAAAGAAGGGTGAGACCTTCACCATAATGTTTACAATACTACAAAAGACTCTCAAATTCTGCCAAGGCAGACCCAGGGGCTGGCATCCTGAGGCTCTGGTGAGGTAAATACTAAAACTGCCTACTGCTGTTTTATGTATTTTACTGCTAGACTAGTGATGCATTTAACGCACAAATGCCAGCAATTCCAGGCCAGGATACAAAAATTTACTGTGGATGTGCTTTAAGTTAATGTTGATTCCAACAGTTTACCATCCATCAGCTATTCTAGTGCCAATTAGCACCTTAAAAATCATGTGTAAATATTTGAAAAACATGTTAGCAATTAAAGGGAGGAAATATTCCACATTAAAATCAGGAAGAGACTTTAGGTTAAATGCTAAAAGGGTCTCAGAACCATTCTCAGAACATCGAGTTTCACAGCCTAACACAAAATGCTATATGCACTCTAAACCAAAACTACAACATGTATATCCTATATAAAATTCAGTGAATGCCAATTATTATTTACAGCTTTCAAAGCTAATAGGTCCTCTAATTGAATATTAGAGGTTTTAAACTTTGTGCATCGTTAACTCATACTCCATGTTAGTAATGAAGTGTTGACGAATGCGTTCAGTGACCTAAGAAATGTGAGAAATTCTGCATAAAGGGAGCTTAGGATCTTTCTTTGTACTAACGTTTTAATGCTCGCCTTTTTAAAACAATAGGGACAGGTAGCATGCCTAGCACATCTCGAAGTCAAGCTTTATTCTTAAGTAATCTAATGAGGAGAACATAAATTTCTAATATTTTAAAGACTTTACATTCTAAGCAGAAGAGTCCTAATAGTTAAAAAAAATAATAATGTAAACTGAAACAAACAATATACCAACTTACCTAGTTACAGTTAAGGCCAATGACAACTCAACAACCTTTCATTATGAATCAGATTCTCATAGAATTGGGGCCACTTTTTTAATTACTGAGCTTTAAAACTGTTAATAGCAGGAATTGACGTATTTTTATTAAAAATCATACCAACTATTTACAATGAGAAAAGCAGCCAAAAGCATTCATTCGTGCAGAAATATCTAGGAAACTAATAGTAAGAAATTTAGATGGCATTCAGTCAAGTACTTGAGATTCTATTAACTGGTTGAAAATGGATAGAAACAGCCTTTTAAGGACAGTAATTCAAATGTTAGCTTTCAAGACATGGACTACGTGGTCCCCAATCCATTCAAATAGAATGATCCTGCCACTATTCTACTTTGCAAAAATTTGGGAAAGTTTTACTTCTATTTTAAAATGCAATTAGAAGACAAAATCTTACATATTGCACATATGGGGAAATGATCTCCCAGAAAAAATTTAAATCAGAAATAACTGAGGAAGCAAACAAAGAAAATGTGTAGGATCACAGACTAATGAACACTTTACTTTTTGCTTTAACTGTTAGAAAGCCTTGAACCAAGGAGGTGGATCATGTAGCTTCCATGCCCGAGTGTTTATCTTACATTATTATTTTACTATCCTTATTTTTTCTGATGCCCCCCATCTGTTTCAGTCTTTTGTAATCATCTGTATCTTACAAGGCCAGTCCCACCAAGTTCGGGTGCCATCCCCCATTCTCTGAGAAACACCTCGTCATGCTCATACCTAAGTACCTACCTCCCAACCATCCAAACGGGTGGGTCCTTGGGTGACACAAGTGTTCTGCATGACTCTGCCTCCTCACCCACAGGCGCTGCCATCATCACCGCTACCACCCTGCCCCAGGCCCCCTCCTCTGCCCAAACCGATGAGGTGGGGGCTGCACCTCTGATCTAAACGGGACCAAGTAAGTGCATTCTCTCTCCAGAAAATCTGCAGGTGGGGCTGAGGGACCAAAAGAGGCTAGAAGTCTCGTAAGGAAAAGTTAGTGAGGTGAGATAGACAAATTGTAACATGGAAATAGAGAAGCAAAGAAAGCTGCTCTAGGGAAGGAAGAATAAAGCGTAATTCCAGAAGAAAGCAGTAAATCAGGGACTGAGCAGAGGTACTTTTGGGGTTCCTCAGGACTTTTTAGTTACTGCCCCCATTAACTTCCTTCACTGGTTGAGGTTATGAAGAACCCCTGAAGTATCATTACAGTTTCACTTTTTTCTACTGAAGCTAACTTGATTTGGTGATTGTTATGTGAAACATCAGGAAACTCAACTGAATTTCCTTTAACTTCCGATGTGCGACAAAGATTTAATATCAAACTGTGTTACCATTCTTCAATCCCTTGGCTTAAGATAAGTAGGATGAACAAAGTTCCAGTGTGTGTGTGTGTGTTTGTGTCCATATCGGTTCCAACCATGAACTTAAAGGGTTATTAACTCTCCTCGCCCTAAATATCTATAAAATGATATTTCTGGTGCACAGAATGTTTATATCCCATACAAAATCTTTCTTGACAAATAGATATACCTGACCCCACCCCACCACTGAGCACAGGGTGGTAAAAGAAGGTGTAACTGTTGGTTTAATTCTCTCCCTCAGCCACTAGCACAGCAATGTTTCACCCTGGATAGAGGAACATCAGTCACCAAACACCACCAACTCTGTGGTCTCCTCTCTCCACCTTTCCCAAAGTAGGTCACTGTTACTATTAGAATGTGTTTTTATCTCTGAGTGGTTTGGAGAGAAAAATGGGTTCGAATCTACTAAGCTATGTGAAAAAGAGGGATTGTGCTGTATTCAAGTTTGTATCCTGTGTCCAACACATCAGAAAGGCTATAGTATATGCATAGAAAATAAGTATCAATCAGAAAAACTAGAAGATACAAAAGATACAACAAAATAATAATAATTACTATTATTATTATTATTTGCTGTTCTCAATCAAAGATGGTGTTACAGGCTGTATATAATAGGTATAGATAAAGTAAGACATTTCAAATACATTTTCCTGTAGAAGATACAGACATTTCTCAGCTTCTACTTGCTGCTGCATGTGGACTGCACATCTCTTGGCTCAAAAATATTGAGTGAGCCATTATATCGCTCATTGCTACACCCCAAATGACCTAGCACTGCTATTTCAGGGGTTCATTTATGACTTGCTTATTGCAAAACCAATTTGAGTGGATGCTCCTACAGAGTTTTCGGTAGCTTTAGTTTCTAATAGAAATTCCACTGCATTGTATTAGTCATATAGTATTATAAGCAAAAATCACACAGTAAACTAACGTAAATGCCTTGATCTTTAGGATAACTGATAAAATGACTTCCCATTCCTACCAACTCATTTCTTCAAAGTGTTAAGTCATACGTAATTTGGGAATGAGTTTGACCTCCTGACAGTCCCCTGGACTCTATAACACTAAATTTGCAACACAGTAAAGCTATCCTACTGTAAAGAAAGTGCCTGTGCCTCAGCTTCTATTACATGATGCCCCCTCCCTCGCAAATGTGCACAGTTACCTTTCGCTCCAATTACACTGAACCAGTAATTAATTACATAAAGGCAAGCTGCTTCCAAACCCACACATCTACTATCATTCCCTCTGCCTGGAATAAACTCCTCCCTTAGAATTAAAAGACTCTTTTTTTCTTTGTCAGAATCTTAAGTTTTCTTGAGCCCCTGTGCTAAAGCGCTCCCTCTTTTCAATTCCCCTGCCCTTCGTCCATATGTCTTTTTGTATTGGTACCATATACTCTGCCTTATGTTTCAGTTAATTGTGCACATCTTACAAGAGCTCAATTTAACTGAATTGATCTTACTGGCAAAGTAGTATTTTTCACTGATCCAAGATTAAAAGGCTGGTAGGTTAATTAATACAAAGTTGTTATGATTTTCTATACCCCAGTTCTTAGGTAGAATGTCTTGGCCTATTTGTAACTGCTAAGTACCTAGAATTACCTGTGTATTTTTAAGCAAAGATCATAAACTCGAGAGAATGAGCCAGAGATGTTCGTTAAGCCCCATGTTATTTAAACTGTAAGCTTCTAGAGCTTTCGCAATACTTTCTAAAAGAAAAGTGAAACACTGAGATGTGAATTCTACCTGAGTTGCTTAAGTTACTCATCAGAATAGACATGTAACAACAAAAAGAAAAATCAAGGTTGTTACCTTTTTAACATCCCAGCAAATCAAGATTCCTTAAGCAAATGCCCACTCGACAATGCCACCATTTCCTCTGCAAATCATTATTTCACAGTTTAATAAATAAGTTACTCACCCAACAGAAAGACACACAATAACTGATGAAAAAGATGACTCCCAGGACGGCAATATAATTTGACCTTACTTACTGGATGAGAATAGAAGTGACTATAACAACAAAAATGCACTTTAGAGCTTACGTGGGTACCACTTGTCAAAGTGAAGAATACAATAAATGTAATTTAAAATGATCCTGGGAGCTAAACTGGGATTGTTCATGCTATATAGAAACAGGCATTTGAAACGAGTCTCTGAAGAGAGAAGTTTCTTCTTTAACAAAATATAATTTATAGACTAAAGAATTTTAAGTTTAAATTAGAGACTGACATAGGTCATGTGCCTTAATTATCTGCATTATAAAAACTAGTATATCCTACTGAGCATATAATTTCAAAGTAAGTCAAAATATTGGTAAATGTTTGACTTCCCAGGAAAAATAAATTAATTTTTAAGACTTAAATATAAAAAACCATATCTCACCATGATTCTGGAGAAGGAATCAAGAGTCTAAAAAACAGCATTTTGGGACACTTTTCATTGCACTTCTAATGCTGACATCACTATACTCTGAATATTTTTTTCAGTACACTCCATACTAGGACTTTGGCACATGTTGATAGTATTCCTCAAACCCAGAACAGTTATTGTTCAAAACTAGGCCAAGCAGCAAATCTTAAAGAAATCACAGGTACTTACGAAAAGCACATACTTTTTTATACGTTAGTCTTATTCTCATGCTTATTAAATAGTTCAAAGCTTCTTATATATGTAGAACTTGGTAATAAAAAAGGACGTAAACCTAGTATAATGTCAGAGAAAACCAAAACTATCTAAATGAAAATACACTCTTTTTTGAGTTACATGTTATGTTTTTTCTCCATTTATCTTTTTAATTCTTGAATCGGTGATGTTGCTTTTTATGGGTTAAAAACAGCCCTGTCCTAGGTATGCAAGGATATGTGTGTGTGTGTGTGTGTGTGTGTGTACATATATATTTATTTATATATATCTATATATATACATATATATTTATATATATGTATATATATATAAAATATGTTGGTAACATCATCAGCTACAGTGAATTTATTTTACTACACAGCATAGCAAAGTGGGATTAACTGAAGATGTATTTTATTAAGGAAAAAACTTTTAAAATAACATTTGACTGTACAATTTACTCTGTCAAAATAAACATGTCAGCTTATGTGAGTAAATCACACAAGTTAGTCTCATCACCACCATGTGCTTCGAACGGGTGGGACAACTCATAAGCAATTCCCCACAGACACTGAACGCTTCCAAAAGTACTTCCAGATATTTGATCATATATAAGGGATACAAATTTTATTTTGATAAATGGCTCTAGCATTAACAATAATTCCTGTGTTTGAAAGTTAGTGTCAACAGATGCAAGAGCTTTATTTTAAAATTCCAAGGAGACAAAGCCTTTCAAGATTGGGGGCCTGCCCCGAATAATCTGGCTGGGGAGGAGGGGTTAGGGAACTGCAAAAGGCATAGCATGTCCACTAAGTTCCTTGTAAGCCTTTTTCCTTTGAAACAGTGGTGTTTAACAAATCATGATCATTTTCATGAGTTCCCATGAATGTTTTCAGGAGTTCCAAAGCATAACTAGGGGAATAAAATGTCAGCACCTCATTTTGATCAGTTGAGGTATTTGGAACTAACTCAGCATTTGCATGCAAAAATTGAACAGAATTTCAGGTCAAATTAGTCTCTGATCTTTCCCTGTGGGCATGTACTCAGGTGAGGGCTCCTTCAAACCACTGTTTGGGGTAAGACTTTAAAGCCAAAAAAATACTTAATGGTGAAAACAGGTGGCACAGCTACTCAGCTGTACAACAGCTGAGGTTCCACCCTACGAGAGAGGAGGGGCCAGGAATTATTATTTTATCATTCCAAATTTCTGATGCAAATTATACCCTGACTCCATTCTTGGGGGGGGGTGTAGTGGGAGGACGAATGATAAGAAGAAATCCCCTTTACCATCACTCCCAAACATTTTGTGTTGTAGGAATTACATTACTCCAGGCTGAGACAGTCTTCAGTGTGGCAATTATAAAGGTGAAATGATGGGAATCTTATCTGTTAAAAGCTTACCAATTGCTTTGCATTTTTCCTCTAATTTTAAACACTCGGTATCTGATATGCCTGCTCCAATTTCCATTTATCCTTACCCAAAACTATATTCATTAAAACCAGGTACAGTCTGGAAACCTGTTAAAATATCATTCTCCACATCAGACATTCCAGCCACCAGTGAAGCACACTGAGGACCATGAACTAGAGTCTACGGCATTTCTTCTCTTAGTACAGCCATCTGTGGCCTACTACACCCTTATGTCTTCAGCATTACCAGCTCAAACACACACTATTTTATAGGTGCATTCTACTTGTGTCTTCCAAGCCTCTTATCATAAGTTTTATGGAAGGATTACCATTTTAATTTTTGTAAGGCTATCATTTCTAAAAACGTTATTATGAAACCAATTTTTTTTTTAACCAAGCAGAACATAAATAGTTTTAACCACATGAATCATCATCTTCTGGAGGCAGAAGAGGAATATGGTCTTTTAACGTAAAAGTAATGATTTCTTTTTAATTTTTAAAAAACGAATCCATCTTTCTAGTTCCATGAACAACAGTTAATTCTACTCCATTCTAACCATAACACTACAATCATTTATCTTTCTAAATACAACCATATTTTGTATCTCCATTCTTTCAGTTACCCAGGTTATAAACTAAATAATATATTAAGTATAGACAAAAATGAACTCTCTCTGGGCACTTTTTTAACATCTTGAAAAATTAAGAGTTTAAAACATGTGTATTAGAATGAGTCGACGGAGTCACAGGGCTAAACAGAAGTACTTACATAGTAGGGCATAAAATATTATGAAACATTTCACAAATTCTACACCCAATTTGTATTTAATAAAAGTTAATTCATTAGAAAACTTTTTGCTAATGTGAGAATATGGAACACATTAAGATGCAGATTCTATTGGATACAGATTTTATTCATACACAAAATTCATACCTGTCTTCAACTATAACTAAGGAAATCAGTATTATAATAAAGTAAGATTAAGAGCAAAATTTAATAACCTGATGCCCAATGGGAATAAGAAATTGCATGTTATAATGGATAGAACTTAAACTTTGGAGGATCACATATCTGTCAACAGTTACTGGTTCCAATCACCTTGGACCATGGACACTCTCTATCCATAAATGAAATTAACAATTTTACCTCACAGGGTTTTCATGAGGAGAAATTATATATACATATACACACGCACATACACACATACACACACACACACACACACACACACACACACACACAGAGCACTTAACTCATCCTCTGGTAAATTGGTTATATGTGTGCAAATACTAGCCTTTTAATTCATACATAAACATTTTTCTATTTAATAATATAAATGAAAATGATACAGCAATGTTAGTTAACTCAAAATCCTTTCTAGCCTCCTTCCTCAATAACTGAACCCGTTTTTTTTCAGGTATGTATTTTTCTCTGGTTGGCTGTGTGACTCATGATTTCACTTCATTTTCAGGATTTGTTTAGGAAAGGCAAGAGACTGGGTTATAGCCTGCCCACAAGTCATCAGGAAGTCTGGGAGCTTTGAGGATAGGATGCCAGCTCCCATAGCTGGAATGTGTGAGATGGAGCTGCTACACTCCTTTAGTGATTCTGAGAAGAACTCGCCTGCATACCGAGCACGACTGAGAAAAGAAACAGTTGGGTGCTTTATACCATGATTGAGTTATATAATTAACAGAACTTTACACCATATTTTAAGATTATGCAAAGTACAGATTTTCTATTGTTTGAATCTCTCAAGTAAATTTTCTATTACACTTATATAGGTTGATTGTATAGACATTGGGGACACTTATGTTTTGTGAGAATATGTAAACATATTTTATTATCTCAGTCTATAATTGTAAGCCATTAATATAATTTTCATGACTTTATTGACAAAAATAACACTTTTCAAATGCTCCCTGTAATTCATTTATTTCTTACAACAAATTTATGAGGTAGGTATATTTCTTGTTCCCATTTTAAAGATAAGTCTACTGAGGCTCAGAAAAGCCAAGTAACGTGTCCAAGTACACAGAACTGTTAAGTTTGGGAGACAAGTTTAAATTCAGACAAAGTGGCTCTCAAGCCCACTCACATAATGTGAAACAATACTGTCTATCAAATGAATAACATGAAAATATATTCAAACCATCAGTAATATTAAATGCTGGCCAGAAACCTAAGATAATTTATTGTCCAATTACATCCAATTGTAAGAGCTAGTCTAATTATACCAAGACAGTTCATCTAGTCACTACTGAAGATCACATGGCCAGATAAAACACCTAATTTTGAAATATTTAATTATATTTTTCTTTACTCAGTAAACAAGTAGCTCTCTAGTAACTTTTTGTTTTAGGTCATTTATTCCCAATTCTTAAAATCTAGGATTTAAAAGGTGATTTTGATGCATAATACGCCTGGGAACCTCTTCTTTAGGTAATAAGCTGTTCTACATTTTTGGCATTCACTTTTCAAACGTGAAAAGGACAGTGGCCCTTCCCTTTAAGATTATGTGTAAGCTTACAACACTAATTGGTTAACCAGGTTACTGTTGGGGGGTGGGAGGAAGGCAGGGAAGAACTTTCAAAAAATGTAGGATTCAAATTATTGCTGTAATTGCCTTTTCATTATTTGTCCCATTTTCTAAATAGCAAAAACAAAATCAGTAAAAGTCATGATTCACTTGTTTTTCCATTTTATCAAAAGGAAAATTTCAGTCTTAATTGTTCAAGGATTAAACACAGTCCATTGAACAGACCACTGACAATCCAACTCAAAACATTCCACTGATCCTAGGGTCACCCCAAGGATAAAGCAGGGAAGGGGCTCCTTCCGTATTTGGGGACCCTGCAGTGGAGGTGAGGAAAAATGCCCAGCCCTATCAGCACAGCACCTAATGACATTTTCTATTTTACAAGAAGTTTTGAACTTTTTTTTTCTGAGATTGACAGACAGAGCTTGGATGTTCCTAAAAGCGATGTGAAAACAACATGAAGCACCTCTGTGGGACATTTCTAAACAGGTCATATAAAAGCATCTGCAAAGAGGAAAAACATGCATCCTTTGAGAGGCTTAATCATACAGCAAAACATAGATTGTGGCTAAGTTAAAAAAAAACAGATTAAAATCCTTAAAAACTAGGTCATGGTCATCACTTAGTCCTTTCTCTCAGGCAAGTGCAAAGATAGGGTTGGGGGGAAAGACAAGGGGTCAATTCAGGGGTATAAAGAGTAAAAGTGTGGTAAATGCATTGCTCAAGAAATGCAGTGAGACCATCACACCAAAAATGGTGGAGAAAGCGCTGCAAAACAGATCTTAATGCAACATTTACCGTATATTAACCCCCAAAAAAGAAAAAAGCATGTTCTAAATATGAGTTTTCTCTTTCCTAAATGCATTTTTGCTTTTACAATAGAAAATACCACATAAAAGTCCCCTAGTATTCTATCTGGATTTTAATTAAACAAATTAATCCAAGTGTTTTTAGAATTGGCACCAACCACTCATTCCATCAGCGGGCCAAATAAAGCACAAGATGCTGATCTGATTGCTGTTAAAGCCAATATTGCTCTAAGACAAAAACATATATTTAAATGTTATTATTAAAACTTTTTTTGAATGTACTATTTTAAGGCATAAAAAAAATAAAAATAAAAATTTCTAAAACTATTCAGACACTTCCAGGGATTTTTTTTAAAATGTATTTTAGGATAAAATTTAACTTCTCTGACTATTTATAGTCACTTCCATTATAAAGAGTTGGAAATAAATAGTATTAACTAGTTAAGAAAGATTGCTACACAGGAAACTAATAACAGGAAATGCAATTTATAGCTGTTAGTATAGTGTACCACTCAAAGGAAACACGAGGTTAATGAGATCTTGTTGAGCCAACCTTCCCTGAAAGGAGGCTTGCTAGTTAATGAGCAGGAGAGAAAAAAACAGTCAACAAAGTGTAAATATCAACATCTATAACATGTTTTTACTCCACTATGTACTGATTTAGTATGTGTTTTGAAAATGAAATACTAATCTGCTTTTTTAAATATCAATATAGACAAGCACTCGTTTCAAAAGTAATGGTAAATTGTTCAGACTATCTTAAATTAAAATATTCACTAGACATGTATGTGTGGATATATGAATGGTTGCTTGGGTGGAATGTGCATTATCAATGTAACAAAAAGTTTTTAATTGCCAAGTCATTTCTGAAATAGTTTTAAACATTAAGAAAACTGTGTCCTTTGGCAGCATTTTCTTTTTACACTGATTTGACTTTAACATTAAACAACTGCTCTAGTCAGAAATTCAAACATTCAGAGGTTAAATTCATCCATAGAGCACTGCTTACAAATCACTAATTAACACAAATACAAAGGGATGCAAACATCAGTTATGTACTTTGACAATTTAATTTAATTTAAAATTTCTCAGTGGCTTTTAAAGTAGTAATGGCATTATTCATTTAAACAATAAGATAAAAATAAGAAGACCAGAAACCAGCAGTTACAGCTGGACACTAAGCTATCAATATTTTACCAAGAAGCCTAGTGCAACAGACTTGACATTAACAATTCCAGATTTATGCTCCAGCCATCTGTCCTCAGAGTCGTGTGATGTGTGTAATTGTAGGATCAAGCTAGCAAGCACGATTAGTTTACGAAAATGCACATGACACAGAGTTCTACATCCAACAAATATAATCAAGTTTGTGTTCATATGAGAACTACCGATAGGTGGTTAAGAGGGAGGGAAACCAACTGTCCTCCATTCACTTTGCGTTTCTCTTCCTGTGGGGAAATAAATGTACTTGCTCCCTCATCTCTCCCTTCCAGGCTCCATCTGTAACCACCCTGGATCAACACTCCAGTCTCTTATTTATCTATGATTCCCGGTGAACAGAGAAGGAGTTTTAGTAACTGCCGAAAAATTAATTGCATTTTATCCTGCTGGGACTCTCATTGGACATAAAAGTTAAATCAAAACTCACCAAATTGAAGTTAGTATTACAAACATAAATAATGTTCTCCACCACGATGAACACACTTCTATGTTCAACCCATCTTATAGTCAGGTTTCCATTACTGGCAAATGAGGCACCCTCAGAAGAGGCTTTAATTCATCACCATTTTAAATACTTTGGTTATGTATCAAAAACGTGTTCATTCTGAAAGCGTCTATACAATGTAAAAAGCTGGTCTCTGATAATTATACAAAAAACACAAATCACATTTAAGAGATTTTCAGGAAATAAAAGATAAAAACAAAAGGGATTTTATTTTTTAAGAAAAACTTAGAGATTGTTTTCGTAAATAACAAAACTCTGAAGTCTAAGAATACTACTGTAATAATAATGTCATAATAATATACTAATAGTCAGGGAGCTAAAGGGTGGCAGAGCCAGGGGGTGACCAACTCTATTCTCAGATACAGCAACTTGCTAGTTAAAGAACAGAGACACTGGAGTCAGAGAGATGAGAGCTAAAATCCTCCTCCAGAACTTGCTGGCCATTTGGCTACCGACAAGTTCATCTCTCTGAATTTCAACGCCCTCAGCTGTAAAAAGGATGCACTCAAATGTCAACTGCTCAATTGTCGTGTGGGGCAGCCTGCGGGGTCTCTGGTCCCACTCCCCACACAAGAACGCAGGACATGGTGAGGCCAAAAAGGAACACCCATGGAGCCATAGGTAGGGGAGTCATACCACTATACTCTCACTGGCGGCTGGGTTGGAGACACAGGAAGCAGGAGCCACACTGTCTGAAACCTGCCATCCACTTCTCTGCAATCTGCAACCCGCACTCCGCCATGCTAACAGCAATCCACTCCTGCTCGCTCAGCCACCATTTTCTTGCTAGCCCCCCATTTACTGCTAGCGTAGCCATGGCAGTTATATTAGTGCCCAATGGCTCACTGGTTACAGCAATCACAGTTGATGGCCATTTACTACCTGAGCCAGCACCTTTCCACATGAGGCCGAGAGCCTGGAAACTGCACTCCTGGCTCTGTCCCCACATCAATTAACTTTCCTAACTTTTTTTTCTATTAGTATTAAATATGAAATACTTCAACTGATACAGGCTTAATTATATTTAAGTGTGTATTATTATCTCCAAATGAAAATGTTAATACAATCCAAAAACAAAGAATCATTCCTTCATGTGAGTAATAATTAATAGGTATTAATAGTCAAACCTAAACTTAGTATACCAAAGTCATCTTCATACTACCTAAAAATATATGAAAAACTTTTAAAATGCCAGATAAACAATATTTTATAAATAATCTAAGGCATAACAATTTTTAACTCCAAAAAACAAACAATCAAATTTAAAAATGGGCAAAGGACCTGAATAGACATTTCTCCAAAGAGGACATACAGATGCCCAATAGACATATGAAAAGATGCTCAACATGACTAATCATCAGAGAAATGCAAATAAACACCACAACGAGATACCACCTCACTCCTGTCAGAATGGCTGTCATCAGCAAATCAACAGACAACAAATGTTTGGCGAGGATGTGGAGAAAAGAGAACCCTTGTGCACTGTTGGTGGGATTGCAAATTGGTACAGCCACTCTAGAAAACAGTCTGGAGGTTCCTCAAAAACTTAAAAATAGAATTATGTTATGAACCAGCAATTCCACTTCTGGGTATTAACTGAAGAAATCAAAAACACTAATTTGAAAATATATATGCGGCCGTATGTCCACTGCAGTGTAATTTACAATAGCAAAGATATAGAAGCAACTGAAGTGTCTATCAATATACTGGATAAAGAAGATGTGGTACATTTATACAACGGAATATTACTCAGCCATAAAAAAGAATGAAATCTTACCATTAGCAACAAGATGGATGGACCCAGATGGTATTCTGCTAAGTGAAATAACTCAGAGAAAAGAAAAATACCAAATGATCTCCCTTATATATGGAATCTAAAGAACAATATAAACAAACAAACAAAAATGCAACAGATTCACAGATACAGAGATTAAATTGATGATTGCCAGATGAGAGGGGAGTTGGAGAGCTGGAATGAAAAGGTAAAAGGATTAAGAAGTATAACAACTTGGGAGTCACAAAGTAGTCATGTGGATATAAAGTAAAGCATAGGGAATATAGTCAATAATATTGTCATAACTATGTGTGGTGCCAGGTGGGTACTAGACTAATCAGGGGGATCACTGCATAAATTATACAAACATCTAACCACCATGCTATACACCTGAAACTAATATAAAATAGTATTAAATGTCTACTGTAATTGAAAAATAAAAAAACCATATTTTCCTTCAAACAAATTATTTGCAGAGTTCTCTTAAGTAGACAACATTAGCCAAGAGCAAAATAAAAACTTTATTGCATTAAGGTTTAAACATCAGTGTATGCAATCTCGAGAGAACTGCAAAAGCATTCTATAGGAGAATGGTGCTTTGGGGAGGGGCCGATCTTATTACCACAAGAAAATTTACACAAAACATTTCATTTGCTTTTGATTTTCAAGTATTTCTAAATTATGGCAGGAAAAATGACTCATAAAATAAAATGCCTAAATATAATACTGTGTTATAAGTGACAGTAATTTTTTCACAAGTCAACATCACTAAATGCTATCAAAACCTGTAGAAAAATTGTTACCATAAAAAGATGATGAAACTAAGGTCATCTATAGCTGTCTGAGGGAGGATTCATTGACCATTGGTTAAGCAAGCCTTTCCTTCCTGCTTTGCCACAGTGCTTGGCAATCTTTTTCTTCTTCTCAGTGGCAAAGGTGAGGGACAAAGGCTAGTCAGGAAAAATTAAAATGTGAGGGACTGCTTTTGTTTCTATTCAAAACTCCAATAGCTTATGAAGTCCCAAATAGTGAGGGGGCATAGCAATTTATTCTTACAACTAGATAAATGTGAATTAAAATTGGCACTCCTCTTCAGGTATTAAAATGTTCAAATCCTGGATTCTATGAAAGGTAACAACACAAAAATAGGTTTTTCAATTTTTTCATCCTAATGCCTCAATGAGCAAACTGAGTTTCAAAGCTCTGCTTGCCATGTGCAACCTAGGAGCTGTGGCTTGCGCCTCACCAGTTGAGACTAAAGGTTAGATGCTTCAGGAATCTTTATGCTCTTAAAAATTACTGAAAACTCCATAAAGCTTTTGTTCATGTGGGTTGTATCTATCCATATTACCCGTTTTAGAAATTAAAACTTAGAAAAATTTAAAACACAAGAACAGACCAGCACACATGGTCGCAACACACTGTCAGAGCAAGGAAGCCACCGCACATTGTGCAGCTTCTAGAAAAATGCGCTGTATATTCTAGAGAGAATGGGAGTGAAAACACAAATAAAATCTTAGCATTATTAAGAAAATAGTTGTGACCCTAAGAACCATAAAAGAGTCCTGAGAACTCCAGGGGTCCCCAGACCACACTGAGAACCACAGAACTACAGAATCAAGTGTCTTGTAGCTCACTGGCCATATAAATTCACCCTCCTGTATCAACAAGCAGCAGATGCAAAACCAGACATCTGAAGCAACTACAGGCCTATTAACAGCAATGTTTTTTTAAAAAGTATTTTAACTGATTAAACGTTTGGCAAAAATTTATATTATGAATATTAAATTTCCTCTTCTTGAGTGGCTAGAAGGATAATAATGATTGATATAGATGAGGATATTAACAGATTGATGATGATGATGATGATGATATAAGCAGCTAACATTTGTACTGCACTTGGTATTGGCCAAGCATTGCTCTAAGTCTTTTATGCATATAATTCATTTGGTCTTTATTACCCAGTGAGGTAGCATTAAGCATTGAAAATCAGCTACCATTAAACATGAACAATCGCAAGGCTTTCTCTGCAGCAGGAGGGAGGTAAGAAAACTAGCAATAATTTTAAATGACAAAAGCTAAAATCTTATATATTTGGGAAATAAAGCAAATGACACACCAAAGAATAATAAACCAAAAGAACAGATGGAATTGAAACTTTTGTTGAAGAAATCAGTGATTTATTCAATTAAGAACGCTAATGTACCGAGTATAAATGCACCAGCAATTCAACTTTTTGGAACACTGGCTTGTAAAATTACCCTCTCATATAATGTAGGGATTCATATTTGGACCAATTGGACGTGTATCATTTGTACAAGTTTAGCTATTTAGGTAAACAACAATACTTGTTTTGTTTTTATAAGTTAACTAATAGGAAAAATAATGCAGAACTACAGATTTAGTGGGAGAAACCAAATATTATTATGCTCTATCCAGTAAGAAATTACTTGCCCTTGCATTATCCAAGCAAGGAGTTCCACAAAGAAAAAACATTTCTCAAATTGAAATAAATATGAATATGTGGAACTATGAATTACTCAAGCAAGCAACAACTCTAAATGTTTGCCACAAATTTTTTGATATCTTGAAAATTACTGATGCTCAAAGTAAGAAAAAGATTTGTCTTACTAATGAAACTAACTGAAACAGCTAAAATGTGATCTGAAAAAAAAAGCACAATAAGGTAAGGTGAATTATTAAGTACTGACTGAGTTAACCTCAGACTGACCAGCACCACATCATTGTGGTTTTGCTACTCTCTGCTTGTCATCTCTTATACAAGACCTCATAAAATGATTTTCTTTAAAAAAAAGATAGATAAATCTATTAGTTATTATATTAAAAGTGATAGTGAAGCTGCCTAATCTAATGAAGCAACATAATACAAAATTTATTTTGGTGGAAAAAATTTTTTTAAATACTGACTTATTTTACATCTTATTTATATCCTAAAGGAATCACTTTAAAGTCTTCTACCTTATTTAACATGGTTTGTGGGAGGACGTAATACCATACACTGATATGACAAATTTCGGAGGTTGGAAATAGCCCCTATAGTTAACATCTGGAATTTCAAGGATCTGCTTTAGTTGTGGCTTTGAAGGAATTCACAAAGTCAACTTCAACATAGTTCATGAATTGCACTTGCTTCATGCATACACTTTACATAAAATGCCATCAGGAAGTACAACCTTAAACAACGTGTTCTTCAAAAGGAGCCTTGCCACCTCCTGGAGGGGGATGTTCTGACATTGTAAAGGCATTTGTTTTCCAGTTAGGTTAGTTTATAGTTGAACATTTACATTTTAGAATGATATTTTTATTATAAGTTACTTCCTTTGTATTTACCCTTATTTTGATATGTTACGAATTAGCCTATAACATATCCTACAAATGTAAACATTATAGATTAATATATCCTATAAGAATTTAGGTATTTCATTTTTCTATCTATTTATTACATTTATAGTTAGATTACATTTTTCTATGAATTTCATCTCAGGATACCAAAAAGAAAAGTAGCAAATATTTATTATAAAAAGGGTCATAGGGTCTAAGGGTTAAATACTACTACTTTAAAACAGTAAAAATCATATATTCTCAGTGACCTCAATTGTGTCAAACCTTCCTAAATTCCTCCCTCAAATTCACCGTTACATTAATAGACACATCTGTTCTTCCAAGATTCTGACCTGACCATCATCAGATCAAGGCATTTGTCCCTATTTCCTTACATGCCCTCCGGGGCTGGAACACACAATGCAGCATGATCCACTAATCAGTGTCCCACTGCACACAAAAAAGGAGCCCAGTAGTTCTCAGCATTTTCCAAGAAGCAAACACACATGCAAAATTCAAAGTCATGTGACTCCAAAACAGGGACCTGCCCTGGTAAAAAGATGATATAATATGGCTGAAAGCTCATTAAAATGGGCTTGGAGAATTTACTCAAGCCACTTAGTTTAGAAAATGAAAAGTGAGAGACTTAAGCCCAATTAGCTACAAGACTGTTTGGGGCTTTATTAAACTATGACACTATAAATAAAGCATTGATGCCAGCGCTGCCTTCAGACAGAGAATCATAGAACCAAGACGTGGAAGTACCCTCTCCCCTGCAGACAAATAAATGCTCTCCCAAGAAAAAATGGCAATAGACTTGAGAATATCACGCTAAGCAAACTAAGTCAGACAGAAAAAGTCAAGACCCATATGATTTCACCCATACATGGGATATAAAACAGAACGCAATAAAAAAAGCCAATGAACAAAAACTCATAGATACAGACAACAATATAGTGGTTACCAGAGGGGAAGGGGTGGGGTAGAAAAGGGTAAAGATATATTCATTAAATATACGGTGACGGAAAGAGATTTGACTTTGAGTGGTGAACACACAATGCAATGTACAGATGATGCATTACAGAATTGTACACTTGAAACCTATGTAATTTTATTAACCAGTGTCACTCCAATAGATTTAATAAAATGTTAAAAAGAAAGAATGGTGATAAGCCTAGAGGACCTCCATAAACTTTGGAATAAGAAAGACTTTCAAAGATTGTCGGCAAAAACTGTCAGAAGAGCCAGGTTCCTAAGCAGCCATTCAGAGCCATCGGCCATTCTGGTACCACTGACACTATCAGTTTCTACAAGACTCCTTTATATATGAACATAGTCATAAAAATGAAAAAGATTACTTAAGTGTATTTTAAAAGAGACAAATAAAATTCTGAGAATGTACAAATTCTTAACAAATCGGATTCAACATCCCAGAATATTTATTTAATGAGATCTCATAGATGCTTTCCAAGAGACTTTAAACCCTTAGGACATAGCCATTAAGTAGTAGACTTTTTCTTTTTCCTCAAAATTGGCTCTAGTGGAAAACTTTAGTAGTCACAGAAATTACTTTGGATCCCATCTCCTACTCGCATACACAAAGAACACACTCCATGGACTTTTTTGTAATCTGAAATCCCAGACTGACTCAAGAACTCCTATCTCAAGACCGCCTAACTTAAAGGAGCAGTGCTTCTCGACCAAGCAGGCATCATAGCGCTTATAAAAAAATCAGGTATTTGGGTCTTTTCCTGCAGGTTCCCAGTAAGCAGACCTGGGATGGGCTGCGGCACCTTTTCCACTAAGTCAGAATCTGGAAAGAGCAAACCTGGGAATGAGCATTGCGTTGTCAAGCTCGGCAGATGATTTTTATGTGTAGTCTTCAATAACTAAGAACGAGTATGAAAGATGTTTGACAAGAGAGTAAAAGGTATGGCCGCTCCAGATCAATCCATTCGTTTCAATGGGAGTCCTTAATAAAATAGCTTATGACAAAGGACACTGTGTCTTACACACACAAGCTAGCTTAGGTGCTACTGAGGACCAGAGCTACAGATCCAAAACAAAACAATACTGTTTGCTTGCCTCTGGCCTCTCTTCCTTACTCCAAACCGACCCATCCCAACCTCAGAGAGGTGTTTTCTTTGTTGGCTTGTCTAACTTTCTCTCATCTGCAGTGTTCCCATTTGTTTCAGCTTTTAAGAATCTTTAAAAATGAATTCAAATCAAATGATCCATAGAAACACACTGTATTCATTACTTTTAGGGCAATAAATTTCTTAAGACGGCTATCTGACTAGAAGAGAGGGGAGGAGAAAAGAAAGAAGACAAAAGCATTTTTGGACCATATAAAATTAGAGGTAACCAGATGGCAGCTGGTTTTCATTTCACCCCTCCACCCACCCTGAATTTCGTGTGTCACTCCCCGACTGCACTAATCAGAACTCTATTGAAGGAGACGGCTGTGTGAATTTATTGGAAACCCAAGAAATCACTACAGAAACAGTTTCCAAACCCGAAAGATAATCCTGTAAGCTGACCGGTGTCAAGATCTGAATACTAAAACACACAAATCCAAATTTAGACACCTCTATGATAATTTTAGTTACAGTAAAATGTATTACTGTATTGCTTCTCTGCATCTAATGCATAAAAATGAAAGGAAATCTAGTTTTCAACATCATACTCCCACTAAAACAACTTGCAATCAATTAACGTCAGCAGCAAAACTCAATTTTCTCCCCCGCATGTGGAGGTGAACGTACCGAGCAGATTGATAATTCCCGTTGAGAGTGTGGCTAAGTGTTTCTAAGCAACCTTGCTCCATCATCTTCTCTGACAAAAACAAGGGAAAGAGTTTGAACTGCAGCCTGATGGAGCTCTGAATACTAATGACAAGGCAAGGAGGAATGCTTCATTATTAACTTCGGGAGAAAAACACAGGAGCAGATTCTAGCTGTAAATAAATTCTAATTAAAATTTGGTGTGCAGCTCATGTGGCCGGGCCCAAGCCTACAGAGGAAGTTCCTTCAGTGACTGTTCAGTCATAGGAGCTCATTACTATACCCGTATATTTAGTCTAGTAAATGATTCGTGTGTGTTTTCTGAAAATTATTTGAGACAAAAATCTCCCAAACATGTCCATTCTGTGCTGTGGAATTTGTTTAATCCTCTTAGGAACATTTAAACTGACAACATTCTTAAATTAGCATCTCTGCACAAGACACCTTTCCAGTCACATTCACTGAACAATATGACAACCCAGAATCAAAATTAAAAATGTTTCAAATGGCTACCCTTGCTTCTGAACACCACACAACACAGCAGAATGAATCCAATTTGAATGAGAATCCACAATGTTTTTCTCCTCACACCTTTTTCCTTCTCTGCCCAAATCCATCGCTCTATTGCTCTTGTAAAATGAGTATCACATGACTCGTCTTCCCTGTCTGTGAAATAGAACTGAGAAATAATTTTTCCTAATAAAAACTGCAGAGACTACCAGAAAATAATGTATTTATATATATTTTTTTAATTTTTAAATCAAAGCTTTATGTTTGTTGTTCAGGGATAGAAATCATTTATTTTATGTGTCAACTGATACTAGAATAAACTTTTTAAAGATGTAACACCTCCTCAGAATACTTCAACTACTATTCAATAAAAATATCACAGAAAATGTTAAATTATTTAAAAGAATAAAATTCAAAACTGAATTATATTCTGGGCACACTGAAAAAAACTCTAGAGAAATTCTATAGGATCTTTTACAAATAAGCTATAAAAACACTCCCAATATTGAGTAAATCTTCATTTATGGGTTTTAGAGATTCTTAAAACGTCATTTTCCTTTCGTTGATTGAGAAGGTACTCCCATGCTAGGGAACAATAGAATTATCAAAGAGCAACTAACATTTTGCCAAGCACCATGCTTGTCATGCAGGTGCATTTATCTCATTTTCACCTGACAACTCTGAGGTGAGTTCTGCTCGCCAGTTTATCATATAAAGAAACTGAGGCTCTAGGTGATCACACATCAAGTACTTAAGAGTCAGGATTCAAACCCGGGTTCTGCTACAGAGCCTGTGTCTTTCTCAACTCACACAATGCTTCCAGGTTTCAAATGCACTCAGTCCCTAAGATAAGACACATTTCATACATTTCTGAGAGTAGTTTATTATTATGTACCGTGTTACATCCACTAATCAGACTTTTACGTGGACAAAATTTTTAATTTCTGATTTTTCTGAATGAGTTCAGGCTGAATTTATACTATTTATAGGGAGAGGTACTGAGGTAGAGGGAAGGGGAAGGATGCTAAGCATACACAATCTCAAGAGATCTGCTTATTCAAGGACGCAAATTATTAAATCACTTTAGAAACATCTTTTTCAATAAACCCCAGCGTGTAAGCATTACCTCACATGAGAATGAGTCATACCTACTCCGTGATCAGGTGAGCCCACCTGCAATTTACCCTGGATGACTTTGGTTTCCTCACCCATGAAATGGGTTCTGCTTGAGAGTTTTTGTGAAGATGAAATAAAAAAACAAATACATACACACACACACACACACACACACACACACACAGACACACACATTTTTGTAAAGAGAATCGTTCATTGACAGGCAGTAGGCATTAAATAAATAATAGCCACCATTTTCACTAAAGAAAATAATTCTAAATCACCCAGTTAAACATTCTTTATAAAAACCTCTTGCTTTAATCTGTTTGCTAAAAACGGTAAAATGTGATTTCTTTTTTAAACGGTTGTATATATTCCCTTCTCTTTTTTTAACTAATCCTGGCTGTTTTTCTTAAAACCTATTCCAAAAACTTGGAATTTCCCATATTTAACATCTTTAAGCTTGAAATCATGATCAAGCTCAGGCACATAAAGATCACACCATAATTCTAAGAGCAAACAAGGTCCACAATAGAACAACTTACAGACAATGTGAGCAGAACAGGTTCCATAACTTCAGAACAATGGCAGCTGCCAGGAAATGAAGCATGTACTATTTGAATAGAAATAAAATTCAATGTTTTCAAGGAGGTCGATATGATATTTGCTAATTCATAAGGTGACTCTTTCATCCTCCTTCGTCTGACTTAAATGATCAAATACATTTATCATTTAATTTCTAAGAAAAAATAGAGAATATGGTGAGGGTGTGGAGTAATATTTCTGTTTCAGCTTTTTCCTATAAACTACTGGTAACATATTAAAAAAATTAAAAGTTTACATGCTTGAACTCATAATAATTATTCAATATCAAACACTGAATTTGTTTTAAAATGCTAATAACTATAGTTATTAGTTTAAAAAACTAATCAACTACATGGATTAAAGATAGCATCTTTAAATATAAATATTTATTTGGGATTCTTGGTCAAATGGGTACTAGGAATTGTTTTAGCTAATTAAAGAATGCCATTGCATAGAGTTTTAGAATTTCAGAAGTGGAATAAAACAGTATCTTAAATCAACCTCTTGCTTTAAATGTGGAAGTATTGAGACCTCAAACAACACATCAATTTGCCAAGTTTTATACAGTAATTATACTTTGTACATTTTTGGGGGGAAATCTAGAACCAAGATCCAGGTCTTTGAGAAACCAAGACTCACTCTCTTGGTGTAAAGCTGAACCTGATGAAAACAGATTGTGGGAAAGAACCAGAACTGGAGGGGGAGAGGATAATAAGAGGCAGTGCTAGAAAGGAGGGATTTCACTGGTTATGGATGAGAAATAGAATCTCACAATAACAATATTACAGGCAATCCCTCAGGTGCCTAAAAAATACTATTTAGCATGCCTGACAACAACAGAAACACATGAGTTGATTCATTAGCTAACTAGAGGCGTTCTTTGTAACACAGCAAGCTGCTTTCACATTAGCTCCACAACTAAAGGAATAGAAAGCTGATATTAACTATTTAAAAATTTACACCAAGAACCAAGGAATTCCCCAGTAGAAATATAAAGACTTGCTCGAAGTTTCGTTATGTGAATTTATTGCCAATTCAGTTGTCTTAAAAGTTGTGCTACAAAACATATTGTCCTTTACAGTTCCAAACCACATTTGAAAGAAATAATTTCTTAAGAATGTTTCTGGAATTTTCTTCTATTCTCTAAAGCATAATCTTAGATACTTAAAAAAAAAAAAAGGCTAGCTGGCATTTTGCCCACTGTTCTCTAAGCAATTTTCAGTTCCTCTAAAGATTAAGGGGGGGAGGGGGGAATCACACTGAGAACTAACTATTCTAGTCTTATGCTGCTTGCATTTCCTCCTGAAGACTTTAGAAATCATGTGGAAATTCAAAGCAGTACAGAAATCGAGTGTCAGTGCTACTTATTTAAAAGAACAAAGTGGTGATTCTAGTAAACATGCACCTATACATGAAGAGCAGCTATCATGCACAACATCTGTACTGGAACAGCCCGAAGTAAATGAATTGATTGTCCCAAAGTATCCTCACTGCGGGTCTGGTGGGTTAGACCTTCTATGTGACAGAGACTGAGAGGAGCTTCACCAAAATCAGTTCTCCTCTGCCTCCTCAGTAAGGAAATCCTGATTTTCAGCTGAGGAGGTAGGTATGTGCTCACCTTGCAACAGGCTGTTTTCACATTAGTCCTACAACTAAAGCATTACATAAAAGCAGGAATGCTATTTGATACTTCAGAAAACCAGCTGAGAAGGGAAACCACCTACGCTCCTCCTTTCTGCTGTGTGGAATGCGAACCTGATGGTGGACGCTTACGCAGCCACCTTGGGCCATCAGGGGATGTGCCAAGGATGACACCTCAGGGAGACAGGTGTCCGGTTCTCTGACGTTGGGGCCATCATACAATACCAGCCCTGGACTGCCAACAGCTTCACTTCTTTTACATACGAAACTTTAAGCGTGTTTAAGCTACTGTTATCATTGTTTGACGTATTTGGGGTTATAAACTGTATACTTAATCCTAACAAAGTAAAAAATTTACCAGAAGGCATTTATTAAATATTAAATAAAAATATTATGAAAATAAAAATATAAAGATCTTAGCTTTCATTTTAATGCTGAAGTATAAATCAAGTTTAAGCATACGCCATTGAAACAACAAAACACTGAGAAGAAAAAGCAGCTGTCCTTGGAAGCAGACATCCAAAGTGTACTATTCTCAAAGGCAGAGTCAAGAAAGCTGCTATTGTAAGTGACAGGATCAGAGACACACCACCTCCCAGCTTTTGCTGTTTTCTTTGGGTTTTGTTCTGTTTGCAGCCTTTGGAAAAATGAGTAAGACTGCTACCCAAATCATTTCAGGAGTAGTTTTTAATATTTAGAATCACTGTCTCTTCTTTTCCTCTGCCTTCTTAAATGTTCCATCAAACAGTTAACCAGACCAGCCTTCTAAACTGAGAAGATGGAGCTCAATCAATCTGCTTTTAGACAGAGTTAAGAAATAGACATTAAAAACATAAATAGGACATCTTATCTTCCAGAGGTCACTGCACAGATGAAATATGAGAATATATGTGAATCTACTTTGTAAACACGAAAGGATAATACAAATGATATTAGTATTGATTCTCTGTTAAAATAATCAAGAAAGGAAAACAGAATATTTTCCCTACCAGAAGAAGAATTGTGTTTTGCAATTTTCTTACTTTAATTCTCCAAAAGTTTCTAAAAAATTGATTTAAAAAAAACCATGGTAAATTAGGAACTAATTTGAATTCCATCATCTCTACCTGCTCAATTCCTATCAATAATGCTACTATTTCTATATGTTTTATTTATTAGAGCCTTTGGTATACATAAATCATACAGTATGACAAATTCTTAGCATCATTCAGGTTATAAAACCTATGCTTGATACACATATTTGAAGATGCAAAGATGCCCAGCATGTCTCACTGATAATACGAACTATTATTTTTCTTGGTCCAAGGTAGACATGCATTCATTGATGTGAGACTCTTTAAGTCAAAAGGGCAACCCACCATTATTGCTTTAGAGACTGAAATCTTACCCTCTTCTTTGTCCATGTATACATAGTATCCCCATACAGCTCCCTAAAATGAAGAATGAACTACTGATATTGTCTAGAATGCTCCAATGCAAAGGTTTTTCTGGTGTAGTAAGAAGGAAAGAAATTTGTGCTCGGAGAGTAAAGAACCATAGGTTTCAATTTCACTTCAGCCACTTACTATCTATAACACGTTTGGTAAGACATTACAAATTCTCTAAGCTTAAGCCTAAACATGTAAAATATGGATGATATGTATCTATGGGAAAGAACATTCAGGTGCTGGTTCCTTAGTCCTACTTCATCTCTCCTTGAGCAGCTGTATTTAGTACTTTGAAGAAGAGAGTTACATGGTGCCCAACTTATCAAAATGTTGAGTATTCCAATATCACATGAAAACAAATATCATCTGACTCAATGAATTTTCGTGTATGTCTCTACAATGTATATCTACTTTTTCTTTATGTTCTCAGTTGAGAAACACACCTTTTTTGAAAATTACCCTTATTGCAGCACACAAGTCCTTGGTTTGCCCAATCATAATGCCATCTAATGATGGGAGGATAACTGGGCTGACAAAATATGTAACAGTAATCCTAGATTATAGCTTGATATTTTTTCATTATATGGACTAAAAAACTTTAGGTTAATTGTACTTCAAGTTCATATCTAATTCATGAAATAATCAACTGTGATTTTACTACCTATCTCCTAAGTAATCTGGTCACTAGGTTTTTCCTTCCTTTAATCCCATGGATTATTTCTCCCTGGATACATCAGTTAGCCATTTGCAAAGAAGTCTATTTCACCTTTTGCTGTTATACTAAACTTGCATGTTTGACCCTACTGCTTCATTCTCATAAAAAAAAAAAAAAAAAAGGCACCCTTTTCACCATTATCTGTAGCTTTCATTAATATACTGCTTAAGTAATGGTTCCAGATCATTAAATATATATATACACATTACCCTGTAGTTCTCTTCAATTTGGTATGTTTGTAATAATCATTACACATTTACCATTTGAACAGTTTATTACACATTTACCATTTCTTTATCCAATTCAGTTAATATAGTATGGAAGATTTCCACACACACAAAAAAATGTTTTTTCAAAATCATGATATTTAACATCTACAGCCTTTTTAAAAATCAAGTAATTCTGTAAAGCTATCAAGCAAAGCAATCAGGTTTTTACACAATTACTACTTTCAAGTCTTTGGTCCGTCTTCCATTATCTTATAGATGTTTACGCATTCTTGTTAATGTTATTTCATCAGTCTATTAGGAATTGAAATTAAGCTAACTAGATGCTAATTTTTCTTTTTAAAAACACCCGACTAAATTTCCCCTGCTAATTCTCTATTATTTCTAATAATAAGGCCCACCACGTTCTCTAATAATTCTTTTTTGTCAAAACTCTGGAAGCCTACAGATAACACCAACATTGTGAGAAATAGGAGAATATAACCACGGTCTGTGAAGGTGCTTTCAGGTCACTGAGCACACGTACTTCCTATTGTTCCAATTGTTCTGCTTTAGTTGGTTACAGTCTGAAGGTATTGTCTTTGGTAAAAACCCAGGATGTTCTAGTTCACATAATTTTTTAAAAGGTAACAAACAATGAAAATAGTTTGTTGTTTGTAATAACATGGAGGGGTGATTATATTTGCTCATTTAAGCCTAACCTAACTCTAGAAGAACATACACGGACACACACAGACACACACACACCCCACACACACACATACACCACCAAGTGTCTCCAAGGAAGAAGCTGAACGGCTTGGAGATGGTGGTGTTACTTATCCCTTTTGAATTTTGAACCAGATAAATACATCACTTATAGTTTAAAAAATGCAGGCTATCATTCCAGACCTAGAGAATCAGAGTGCTCCACATGGTGTTTATCAGAATTGTTTTTTAAAAAATCTTCCCTAAAATCCCATGATATTCAAATATCCATGAGAAGAAAATGGATTCGTAATATCAAGTAATAACTAATGCTTTAACACAGATTCGTTTTCAGCCCAAATTGAAGGATACAGAAATAGGACAGCTGGAAATAAAGATACGGGAAATAGGTAGGAAGAAAATAAGAATATAAGAGACATAATGACTTGATCATTTTCTTAGAAATAATTACTTGATTAAAGGAACTCAGTATCAAGAATTTGGAAAAGCACCAAGAGGCAATCTCGTAGGATGAGTAGGAACACACCTGACTATTTTCATCAGACCTGAGGTTTCTCCCTGGGCTAATCTTAAATGAAAAACATTTCTTTGGCTTCCAGAAATACATGCCTACACAGTTCCCTTAATGTAAAGGAGGGGAAGGGGAAACAGGAGAAATGGGGGACCAGTCTGAAGACATATGACTCCGTATATAGGACTACGTGTTTTTTGGTAGAAAACAAAATGACAAATCCATGTGTATGTGTCACTCAAGCATTTTGGAATTAATTTTTGTATGATGATCATCATCATCTTCACCTTGGAAAAATGGAATGAATTTTTCTCCAAGAGTAAAATACTACCATTAAAAAGCAGGCACAGGCCAGCCCGGTGGCTCAGGCGGTTGGAGCTCCGTGCTCCTAACTCCAAAGGCTGCTGGTTCGATTCCCACATGGGCCAGTGGGCTCTCAACCACAAGGTTGCCAGTTCGGCTCCTCAAGTCCCGCAAGGGATGGTGGGCAGCGCCCCCTGCAACTATGATTGAACACCGCACCGTGAGCTGAGCTGCCACTGAGCTCCCGGATGGCTCAGTTGGTTGGAGCGCTTCCTCTCAACCACAAGGTTGCTGGTTTGACTCCCGCAAGGGATGGTGGGCTGCGCCCCCTGCAACTAGCAACGGCAACTGGACCTGGAGCTGAGCTGCGCCTTCCACAACTAAGACTGAAAGGATAACAACTGAAAGCTAAACGGCACCCTCCACAACTAAGATTGAAAGGAAAACAACTTGACTTGAAAAAAAGGCCTGGAAGTATGCACTGTTCCCCAATAAAGTCCTGTTCCCCTTCCCCAATAAAATCTTTAAAAAAAAAAAAAAAAAAGCAATCTCAAGGACACAGAAGAATCTTTATGATTTGGGCAGAGGAATTCATGTGTCATGGCCTAGATTCATTTGACAGTTTCCAAAGGAAGGACAAGTTATATATTATAATCACAGTGGTGTTGGTGGCAATATTCTGTTTTATAGACAAAGATATTTAGAGTGTCAGGAGCAACTGGTTTTATTTGCATCTCCTGCATATCGCTTCCCCATGTTCTGAGAGTAGTTTGTGCAAACACAATATAAAGCCATCATTAGTTAGAAGTATAAGAATTTTATCACTGGCCAAAAAAGTAATCATTTGACAAATCAGTGTAAATAAGTGCACTACGATTACTTCCATTAGCGCTGTGACACCAGCTCAGGGACACCTGGTTCTTGGGCATTGCCACAGGGCCCTATACAATTGGTTTAATGCTCTGTTGTTACAGTCTCAAATATCGTAATCATTTTTGAACAAGGGACTCACATTTTCATTCTGCACTGGTACCTGCAAATTGTGCAGCCCATCCTGGCCCTGCTTCTCAAGATGGTCTGCGGGCCACCAGTATCACCTGGAGAACATGTTAGAGGCAGGCTCTCAGGCTCCATCCGAGACTTACTCAAATGAAATCTGCATCTTAGCAAAATCCCTATAGTACTAATATGCATGTTAAAGCCTGAGGAGAACTGCTCTACTGAAAGTCATTCTACATTAAAATACACAGTATCTTCAAAAATGACATGCTCTGAAGGAAACATGACAAATGGTCAAAAATCAAGCAACCTGTGATATTAAACAGTAACTAATGAAGTGTTTTGTTTCACAGAAATCGGTATAAGAAGTTTAGTTAAACAGAGCTGGTCTATCCTTCCCTTAAATTCATTTAACAAGAGTTTTACAATCACTTAAAAAAAAAAGTATAGCACTGTGAAAGGCTGCGGCCTCTCACCAAAAATAAATAAAAATAAAAATAAAAAATTTGTATGTTGAAGTCCTAACTTCCAGTACTTCAGACTGTCACTGTATTTGGAAATAGGGTCTTTAAAGAGGTAATTAACTTCACATCGGTCATTGGGATTGGCCCTAATCCAGTATGATTGGTGTCATAAGAAGAGGAGTAAGACAAACACAGAGGGAAGACCATATGAGGACACAGGGAGAAGACGAACATCTACAATCCAAGGAGAGAAGCCTCAGAAGAAACCAACACCTTGATCTCAGATTTCTGGCCTCCTGAATTGTGAGAAAATAAGTATCAATTGTTTAAGTCACCCATTCTGCAGTATTCTGTTATGGTAGCCTAGCAAACTAATACAATTACATTTCAAAAAGAACCAAAGCATATAAATATACAGTTTCTTCCTCTTTCTCACAACATCCAGGAACTAATTGTTGATTGTCAACCTTCAATTCACAATTCCACTAAGGGGGAAATGATATCCAGTGTTGCTTTTTAAAATTATCCAGTTGGCTTGACATCAGAATATCCCAGTGATTCCAGATAAAAGAGGAATATATGTCAGTAATATTCAATATTTCCTCATAATGCCTGTTGCTAAACACACTAGAATTTGCAAGCTGGAAGGAAGTAGGAGAATGGCAGGGAAGTCGTCTTAAGATGGCCCAATACTGACCTCTGTTTCCATTATTTATACAAAGACTATAACATCACCACCCAACCAGCATCACTTCATACACTTATGAAATGTATGGATACACTTAGGAAATTTCATACATTTACTTTTTCCACAAAAAGCCAATCGCCACTCTCACTCTGGGTTTCACTAACATGGATATAATTATCCCTTATATACAAAAATGATCTCAGCAGAGTATCATTCTCAAGTCTCTTTTTTCACTGCAGATGGGCAGCGGGTAACATTAGCCAGAGGGGGTTCATATGCACATGGCAATTGGGGCTATTCATCAACCACTCTTCAAATCTAATTTAAAATTACTGCTAACGGAGGAGGAGTAAGACTCAGAATATCTACTCAAAGGTCCCAGAAATTGTGACAAATCAAATTTGACTTTCCATCTATGTTCTTTTCAGAACACATGAAGTATATTCTCCCTTTGTTTTTCCCTAGTTTCCAATTTTCCATATGGGGGAAAGGAGAAAGAAAAGACACAAACATTTATTTGAATATCGTCATAGTGACCAACCCATAGTTGATCACATTCTCATTGATTCAGAGTACAATTGTGTTCCTTACAATTTTTAAATGGGGAAGAGGGTGTGATAGGTGGAAACTAAGCTAAAGTAGAGCAAGGTACACACAAGCTTTGATCTTTGTGTTAGACAAAGGAGCCATCATGATCAAGAAAACAGCTTTCTTCTTGCCATCAGCTAAGGATGTCTGTCTGACAAGGGTCGAGCTTAGACACTACAGTGTATCTTCCTCCACCATATTCACCAGATCTGGCACCATGGGATTTCTGGCTCTGCCCCAAAGTCAAAATGATTCAAGACAATTGAGGCAGACACAACAGCGCAACTAAAGACACTCATGAAAGAGGGCTTCCAGAACTGCTTCAGAAAGTGGCAAGAACGATGGGATAAATATGTTCAAAGTGAGGGTGGGGGGTTATTTTGAGGGGGATTAATTGCAATGTGTCTTTTACTATAATAATTTTTTTTAAAACATTCACCATATTGTTTGATCACACCGCATACAAACGAGAACCTCGTAAATCTAGCGAACCTCATGTCTAGGAGCAGCTAGGGGAGAAGTTACTTCAAGCAAAGTACTCAGATACCTGATAAAAATCTTTCTGTAATTACTGTGGCTATTTATTAAGTCTCCCAACTTTCCTCCCTTTAACACTGCAGACCTAATCGACACCTGAAATGACTGCTTCTGGCCCAGAAATTGAGTCTGCATTCCCAGGACACGAAGGAGCAGGAGAAAGTAAGCCCCACAAACCATTCTTCTGTCCAAACCCAGAGCTCCCCGCCCCGCCCCACCCCCAGCCCCAGTCATGATGACAAGCTTGTCCCAGGCCCGTGCCACTCCCAACCTGACACATGCCACATCTTTCATCCACGTCCAGGAATGCAATATCCATTTTTGAGCCTGGACCTTCTTCCAAAAAATAACTATATCTTACTTTATTTGTATGCGTGTCCAACGGCTCTCTATTACCTACAATTCAGACAGTGTTTCTAATGTGGTCTTTCTGATTTTATATTAACTATCAGTGGGGTAAGGAAGGGTAAGAAAACATGGAAAATGAGGCTTAAATGTCTTCATTCATTTGCTCTCTCATCCAACCAACACATGAGTGCCTACCACATGTCAAACACTATTCTACACACGGGGCAGCAGAGAGCCAAACACGCTACCCTCATGGAAACATGGGACACTAACAAGGTAGTAGCAGATAGTAAAGAATTAAAACAGGAGGACGTGATGGAGATTGACTTGTTGATCAGAAAAGATGTCTCTGAATGGCACGACCGAGGACAAGCCCCAAGACAAGGAGGAGCCCATAATTCTAAAATTGGGGGAACAGAGTTCCAAGCAGGGAGACAAACAAGCGCAAGGCCCTAGTCTAGAAACGACCATGGTGGTCTCAAGGCACAAAATGAAACCCCGTGTGGCGAAAGTATAGGTGGGTTAAGTTCTGACGACTGGTGCAAGATAAGCAGAGGGAGTTAGGCCAGGGCTGGGAGTTTCTGAACTCAGTGTTACCAAGCCTGACACCTGAGCATGGCTGCTTCAGGGAAAAGACAATACAGTCATGATTACAAGACCTTGTACTCTACAGCAGGCCTCAGAGTAGATGCAATGGACAGTGACAGCCCCAAGAAAAGCCATGGCGTCACTGTGCCAAGAAGAAGTCTAGCAATGACTCGGAATACACACAAACCAAGGTTTTCTATATATTCCAAGAAGCAACCTCACTCCCATTCTTCACTCCCCGATTCCAAACCTCTTCTCCCTAACCTTTACTCCAAACCACAGACCCAACCTTTAGAAACGCCAAACTATTCACCAAGTTAAGAGAAAACTGCCTATCCTTAACTCAAGGCCCTGCACAATACAGATGCAACTTATTTTTCAGGTTTATAATGCACTCCTCCCAATGAACCATTACATGCCATTTGTTCATAATACTCTAAACTTGCCTGTATTCTATTACTGGCCTATAATAGAACTGATGCAACAAATTCCGTGACAACAGGAGGTGAATCCTCCCTACTTCGAATCACTGGGGGCATTAATTTTATCTCCCTGGGTGACAACACAAGGACACATGCTATGACACAGATTGAATAACTGACATATCCTGTCTACTGGAATGTACAATAACGTTAGCATGCACTCTGTTCCATTCACATTCTGTTAGAATGCTCCCACAGCACCTAGTACAGAACCTTCAATTGAAACCTACTATGTTCTAAGGCATACGGAATTTCACTTATATAATCTCATTGAACTCTCTCAATTCAATGACATAGGTATAATGCTTATTTTGCCAAGAAACAAAAAAAAAAAAAAAAAGAAGAAGAAGAAGAGCAAAGTCTTAAGAGATGAAATAACTAGTCCAAAGTGACACTCTACTGGCAGAGTCAGTAGAATTAGACTTCCCTAGGATCTAGGGAAACTGCTTTCTGCTTCTTCCTCTTCCATATTCATTTAATAAATGGTTACTAAATACCTACTCTGGGCCAGAAACTGCTCAGATTCTATAGATGCAAAAGTGAACAAAATGAAAGACAAATGGAAGCTGCATCATATTGCAAGTTTTTTAAATGAGCAGTGAGAAAGATCTGAGTATGTTATTAATGCAGGTTTGAGGGGAAAATGCTATGGGGTAGAGTGGAGGCTGAAAGATAACAAAAGAGCTGTAAGGGAGGTAAACGATTTACGGAAAAACTATTTATATGATAGAGGTTCATAGTATGAGTAATCAAATTAGAATAAAATCTGAACTTACTTGAAAATAAAACATATATACATAAATATGACTGTCTACATATATATATGCGTGTATAATATATTTAAAGTGTGTTTTTTTCAATTCAACAAGTAGTTCTTCATTGAGCACACTTTGTACTGGGTATATAAAGCAGTAAATGTGAAAATGAGAGGCACAAATAAGCCATATTAATATTTACCAATTATAGAGTTAATATACATTTATATGATTCACAATGTGAATCATTTGTAATCACCTATTTAGATTAAACACACATGCGCATACAACACACCTCCCAGCAATGGAACCTATAAATCACTAAATACCTCAGAGCTATTAGAAAACATTAATTCAATTCCTCAAGCTAAATTACATTTCACAATTTCCATCAATGGACTTGAATAGAACCTTGAGATGATTAATGTTTTATCAGCGATTACCCAGACAGGGAAACAGAGAGCCTGCCATTTCGAATTTAGCATGTCATTTCAGTCCCACTGACATAGTCAAGACCTGAGCTATCATTTCTATAAGCATTATTATTTAAATTCAGTGAAAACTCAAAAAAGTTTGACTTATTTAGGAATTCATTTCTGTCATTTAAGACTTGATACTGCTTTCTTGCTAGAAGCCAAGAGAATGGAGATTTTGAGAAAGAAGCCTTAAAATCTCACAGCTAAAAAAGATGGATAATTCTTCTATGATCGGGGCTCTAGAAAGGAATAGCAGGGTATGGTTTTACAAGCTTCTGCTACTCAGCTGTTTGAAGCTAAACCATTTTTCATGGCGTTACATTTATTATAGCCCACGATTATGACTTATGCCTCTTCCCAAGCACTCAGACTATAGCTTCCTTACCCACCTCACAGAGAGCACAGAAAAGGTTACCTTAACAGACAATCATATGCCCTAAAGACAATACAGAACACAGAGGACATGGACTGTTAGCGAAGACATTCCATTCAATCAAAGCATGCTGTCTGAACGACCTAGTATGTGTGTAATCCATTTGTAAAAACGGTGCCTTTGAAATGACCCACAATTTACATGTAATTATATTTAAACTTTTATTACTTTTAAAGACTACTACCTTTACACTCATATTTCCAACTACTAGAAAGCCATAATAAAAGTGTATTAATCATTTCTGCTACAAAGAAGAGCACTAGAAGGGCTTCTCCAAGATTTTTTCTTAACTCTGTGACCCACTTACACAAATGCACATATCACTGTACCCTGTATAAAAAAGCTCTTCAACTGTCCTCTTACGTGGCTTTGCTGGAGACCAGAAAAACTCAAAAATGGGTAGTAAGTCACCCCAGGAGTTATAAAGATACAATTATCCTACCCATAAGTCTTTCTGAAGGCAATAAGGACAGTGGAGGGACAATGGGTTTTCAAACAAGTCAGATCTAGACTTTTCTCCCAGTCTTGGTGCTTCAGATGGGGGACATGTTGGCGCAGTGACCGTCTGAGCTTTACCTTCTTCATCAAAGGACCGTAGGACTGTTCGCCTTGTGACTAAGACACAGCAAAAGTTTAAAACACCCAGGACAGAGTCAAGCAGACAGTAAACACACAGCAAAAGAATCATTATCATTACTATTATTAATTTCTTATCCAAACCACTAAACTTGAGGCTGGAGTTCACAGAAGGAATATCTGAGATCTTCCTGAGTCTTAAAAGTCAAAATATTCCCTAAGAATATCGGGATATCAGCTCAAGACCAGAGTTGGTGAAATTCTGTCTTCATTCTTCTGTTCTACTTTTAAAGAAGTCAAACCAGCCTCTGATTACATTTTAAAAAGTCATTCTTATGGAATGAGGGAGAAGAGTTTTCTCTCAGCATGGCAAAGATTGCTAAATTAAAAATACTAAATATACTTACAATAGAAATTTACATTGCAAAATATTTATGTTAAGTGTTTACTGAGTATTCATTCAGAGTTTAAACAAATCCTTAGGAAATCTAAGAATAAAGACCTTTTGCTCACAACCAGAACTTTCTAAATCGACTAAAAGGACTACAAAATATGATAACACTCCACAAAGCACCTCACAAGGCACAGTATCTCCAATCTGGTTAAATTTCGAGTTGACTTCACTACATTTTCTTATATATCTTAGGTGTACCCAATGATATTCCAAATGACATTGTGAGAATGTTTTTCCATCTCACCCATCTGAAGTACTTCAAAGAAGAAGGGCTTTGATATCATAACTAAATAACTTTTTAGGACAAAAATAAAGTTTATGTATGCTACAGTGTAATACATTAAGTTTTTCCACTGAAACAGACACAAAGTAAAATTTTATTTTTTCCTTAATTATTTCCAATAGAAAAAGCTAATTATTTAGGTTAAAAAATATTCTGTCTCAGTTTATCCATTAGCATTATCTTGGTTTTCTTTTTCCTGTTCTTGCTCAGATATCAAACACATGATGAGGATAAAAACTTTATTTTACCCTTACAGTGCACAGTAATTCTTTCAGTGAAAAACAATTTATAAGTGGAAGTAGATACCACATTATCCTTTAAGAATGAAATTTTGTCCCAAGTATTGCTTTTGCTCCCAAGCTCTAACACGAGTTAAATACTATAGAGTCACTATGGATCAGGTGAGATCTGGCATGTCTGTGAAGATTATCTTGGGAGCATTCAAGCTTGCAAGTAGTATTCATTCATCCAACCGTAATTTTTGCCTCTTTTTGGGAAATTATGCTTGCTTAATTGAACATACTTGCGTATGGACTTTCCTTCTATTAAATATAGAGTATCACCCCCCTTATCTGCAGGGGATATGTTCCAAGACCCCCATTGATGCCTGAAACTGCAGATAGTACTGAACCCTATACAAACTATGTTTTTTCCTATACATACATACCTTTTCACTTAAAGGAACCCCTTTATGGCTTCTCTTTGGCATATCTGAATTTCCAGCATCACTACTCTTATACTTTGGGGCCATTATTCAGTAAAACAAGGGTTACTGGAACACAAGCATTGTGATACTGCAAAATCAATTTGATAACAAAGATGGCTACTAGGTGACTAACAAGTGGGGCGGGGGAGAGGAGGGTGTCTGCAGCATGGACACTCTGGACAAAGGGATGATTCGCCTCCCGACTGGGATGGAGCAGGATGGCGAGAGGTTTCATCACGCTACTCAGAACGGTACACAATTTAAAACTGTTTATTTCCAGAATTTTCTATTTAATATTTCCATACCGCCATTGACCGTGGGTAATTGAAACTGTGAAAACTGAAACCACAGATAAGGGGGAGCTACTGTACAAAAATTTTCAGAAAATGCCAATACACACCACAGGTGGCTCACCTAATTTTAGATTTGGGAAGGTGACAAAAAGGGGCGGGGGAGGTTAATGTAAGGGCTGGTGTAATCCTTTCTGCAGCAATCTCAAGGAACGGCACAGGTTTGCACTAGCAATTTTTAATATACTATCTCCATCTGAAAGGAATCTAGAGAGAGATTGCTTAGAAGCATAAGGATTTAGCTAGCTTTAGGGACATAAAGAAGAAACTGCCCCCAGCTGTAGAGTTTAAACTTAGAGAAGGTAAATTTAGCACACCCAGAGCCAGAGCAATTCCAGGGATCTGCTTTATCAAAGAAACACTGTTCCTAACAGAATGGTCAAGGAAAAAGCCCTGAGGTGTTAAGCTAGAGCAAGGAATAAGGTAGTAGCTGGTAGGCATTCAGGATTATACTAGAACAAGAACAGCTGTGTTCTCAGCAGCACTGGATTTGTGGTGATAACAGAACAAGGCCAGCACGGGCTGCTAAGAAAACCCAATATTCCTCAGAGGCATAACTGCACCTCCTCTGCTATGTTTGTAATTTGTTAATTTGGGGGGTTTGCTTATATTTATATACTATACAGCGTTACACTGTTATATATATTATAAAATGTAATATATGTGAAATACTTGTATTATGTTTTTTTGCTTGCAATTATCCAAGTTTTAGAACAAACAACTTGTTTAGGAAAACAATTTTCACTCTGATGTAAAACATTGTTTCTGAGAAAAAATAACTAAGAAATATTCTAATTTTCTATGAGTGGGGAAGATGAAGTTGGGGTAAATTGGGGTACACATGTGGAGAGAAGAGGAGAAAATCAAGATGGCTGGCATGGGTACCAGAAATAGTATGTCTTTCACCAGTCCCCCTGTCCTCCCGCTGATTCTCTGGTGAGCCAAGCTGGGCGATCACTATACCCATGAACAGGAAAGCTGACAGGACTTTCAGTCAGCAGTTATTCTAAATAATTGTTCTCAAATGAAAATATGATTCCAATTTTTGCCATTGTGTTATCAATTACTATTTGTTTAGTTATGATTCCAAATTAGCAACTTTCTTGCAGACCCTACATCTATCTCTATAAGAACTTGTCAAACTGCAATCCACAAACTCTGAAATCATTTTTGGAAACTTCAAAGACATTTAATTGTAAACTTACAAAAGGAACAACCATTTCACATAAATGTCTGTCTACAAGAGTCAAAAAGAAATCCTTAGCTAAGAACGTCATAATATGTTTAATTATGCACATATTCATATCATTTACGCAATAAAGACATTGAAAAAGAGAAGACATTCTAATATGTTCTAAAGAGCAAGAAGGAATCTCTGAAGTTCCTGCAGAATGAAGGTGAGGCTTAATAAATAATGCCCACTGAAAGGAAGAACACAAAGATGCAATTACGAAAAATAGATATTACGAATATAGGGAAATTGGAATTTTTAAGATAAATAAAATGCTGGGACATAAAATTGGCACCAGATGTCAGTTTGAAATTAAACATACAGCTTTATAAGGAACTGTCCACTCTGGAATAACATATTTTAGTATTCAGAGGTAAAAATAAATAGAACATTCAATTTATGTAACATTATAAGTTTTCAGAGCACTTTTTTGATAATATGACAATGAAAAAAAAAAATGTTAAGTGAGTGAGGAGACCATGTCCATGAATGAGGCTCTTTTTCCAAAACATTTATTAACTGAACTATTATCAGGCACGCTTCAATTTACACCAGGATTTGAGTAAACTGGGTTGTAACCCAGCACCAAATACATTTGAAAAACTGCAATGAACTAGGGCAGAGGTCACAAGCCATTAATAAGCCCTGGGGGTACCAAGAGTAAAGAGTCATGACCAACTTCTAACGTAGGGGACAACACTACTACCATGACAATCTAAAATTGCAAATGTGAACACTCCCCAATGCGAAAACCCAAGTTTTCAGGACAGCTTAGAAGGCAGGCCTGCCTACCACCCTAGTCAGCCACTCTACCCATCTGGCCCTTTGGGGCCCATAACTGCACACCAACTTAAGAGTTACCAACACAAAACAATTGCACAGCCTCTGCCAGTGTAAATACTGTGCTTTCTGCCAGGAATGCCCTTGCCCCTCCCCCTAAAGGACTCAGTCAACATTCAGGGGTCAAGTCTGAAAGCTTTCCCCATTCACCACCATCACCTCTTTCTCCCACAACCCCCACCCAAAAAAAAAAGAAAACACAACTGGATTAAACGCTCCATTACTGTCATCATCACTACATTCTGCTCATCCCCTGCTAAATGCTAAAATTCTGTCTTATTCAACAGTACAGACCCAGGTGAGTGCAGTGCCTGATGCATTGGGGTTAAACAAATGATGCTAACCATCATTTAGGCTAGACCTGACTCCATGGCTCACCCTATGATCCAAAATGCCAGTTATTCACATCTGTTACTTATTATATGGATATAAATCCATAAAATGTACATTAACAGTTCACTTCCTCTCATTGGCAGACTAGGCCAGAACAGGCATTTATAACTAAAATCTAGACTGCCAGTATGGAACTGAAAAATCTATCCCCCACTAAATCTCAAGAGCTACTTCCTACTAGGAATATGAATTGCTAGCTTTAAGTGTTTGTGTGTACCAAATCTACTTAAAATTATACTTTGAAAATAACTTGATGACCCTCTTCAAATTAATGTCAGAGCAAATAGCCAACAAGTGAAGGATACAGACTAGTTACTGAGTGTATCTGTACATCAAAGCATAACAGTAGGGATTCTGCATAGATTACCAAATTTTATTTCAATAATTTTAATAGCTTTATGCAGTATTACTTTTCTAGTTTACAGGTCCAAAAATTAAGATCACAGATAGTAAGGCCAAAATTCAAGCTGAAGTCTATGGTATTTCAAAGCCCTTTCTTTTTCCATGATAACACGTTCATGAAAACACAATAAAACCATGTTTTACCTTTACCGTAAATTTTTTTTGTAAAGGCTTTCTTGGAACTTGTTTAATCTGATAAATGGTATTTACAAAAAAAAAACCTTCATTTTTAACACGTTGCGAACGGATCACGAGAATCTTCGTTTTTTCTGAGCGGATTTTTATGAGGGATTTAAACCCTGCCCTACGCAACGTGTGTGTAGTGAGAAACAGAACAGTTTCCCCAGGGTTCATGAACTCACTGTCAGCGCTTGTATTCAACACTGTGCTGAGGTCTTAGCCAGCAGAAAAGGCACGAAGAAGGAAAAAAAGGTGTAAGAATTAGAAAGGAAGAGTCAAATTTGTTATTTACAGAAAAACACGTGGAATGTCTCAAATGAAAAAGCAGCGGTAAGTGTTGGGTGAATGTGATAAAAGGAACACCCACATATGCACCAGCAGACATGCACACGGAGGTTCATAGGACACGCATTCAGGGCAGCAATGGGAGCCAAGGGCTGGGCGGGGTGCAGAGATGGTACGCCCAGTACAGGCAATGAGGGCTAGACTGAAAAAAGCCCTGTAAATAATTAATTAAAAAAAAAAAAAAAAAGTCTAAAAGTCCTTTCTATTATCACCATGTACTAGCAACTTCAAATGTCAATGATAAAGCCCAAAATAATCAGTTTTTTTGGTGGAAGTTTTAAATAATTATTATAGTTTCTGTCAAATTTCCATTTTAATTTAAAGTTCACATTAGCATATTTTTGTTTATGCTTTAGTAAGCACTGTTTGTCACATGGAGGTTAACGCAGAGAACTCTAGTTGCAGAGCGGCCTGCCTCCACCCACGGCCCACTATCACAGGCACCCAACTACATACATTCGCTGTGAGTAAATTTCTCACAGTGGGAGACCATTCAAGTTTGCACTAGGTTCAGTTTGTTTCTCCAACCCCTGTGGTGCCACATGTTCCTTCAGTTAGATGGTAGATCTAAATTAAAAAAACGATAGCAGAGTGGTTGCAATAACGAAGACATATCACTGGAGTTTTTTCAGTTCTGTTATTCTATGTGGGCCCTCAGACTTTTTCTTTTCTGCTTAAAATTTTTCAGCTGTGGGGATATCATTTGAAACTCACAAGAATAATGCCCAAAGAAACAAAGACATTTCAATCCTTACAATTTATTGTGAAATGGGATATTTATGACTCTCTGCCAAACTTGTTTTCAAGACTTTTCCTAACTACTTACTTACATAGAGGTTTTTGCTTTATGTGAAAGAAAATTTTTAAAATTAAAAATATTTTTAGTAAGTGTTCTCTATTGAACTATATATAGAGTGACAAATCTGGTACATGACTGACATAAATTTTCACAAAGTAATTAATCAAATTGGAGAAGGCTCAAAAACAAACTACAACGTTGTTATTCATTACTGTGACAGACCAATATATAGGTCAGTATACACTGCTTGCTTTTGGGGGAGGGGGGACGGGGAATTAAATATAACTATAAACTATTCAACCATTTCTTTTTACCATTTTTACATTGTAATATTTTTTTAACTGACACGATTAAATACTGAAGTGTCACTGAAGGAAAGCTTTCACTGCATCGCTTTTCTGGTGGTTATTCTGTGTTTCATGTCTTAATTATTAATGAAAGTAATTTTGTTGTACAGTAGGATGGAGTAGAAAAACCCATGCTGGTGTCAAATACATTAGGTACACCCACCACTGATCTGAAGTAGCCCCAAACTGAAAACAATCCAAATAGCCATCAACACTAGAATGGAGAAAAGGGTGTGACATAATCATACAATAGAATACTACACAAAATGAACTGCTGCTACACCCAACAACATGGATAAATTTCACAGACACAAAAATGAGCAAACTGAAGTCAGAAACAAGACAGTGTACAATGTTTTATCCCAATTCTTGGAAGTTCAAAAACAGGAAAAACGAACCTGTAGTGATAACTCAGAACAGTGAGTAGAGGCAATGACTGCCCACTGACCAAATAGGCCCAGGAACTTTCGAGGCACGGAAGTGTTCTGTATTTTAATCTGGGCAGCAATTTCATGGGTTTATAGACACTTAAAAACTCTTCAGTCCTTCACTATCCATATACATATACTTCGGTTTTCTAAAAGGCTTTCCTCTACTGTCCACATGTGCCTACGAATTACACAAAGAGAAACTGAGGTTCCAAACATGTAAAATATTTATCCCAGATCATCAGGACTTAAAAATTGTTAGGTATAATGAAAGGGAGTTGTAATGCTATGGTTTTTAAATTTCAAAATGTTGTATCCCTTAACATGACAGATAGTTTAGAGATTAATGGAAATTAGAAAGTACAGTCAAGTAAAGAGCAGCAAATGACAACGTATCAAAATTAAGCAGAGTATATAGAACCTGAGGGAGTGGATCAGAAAAAATAAATGTTGTGCTTGGAAAATTACTCTTTGCTGGCAGCTTGTCAAAGTGTCCCAGAGTGAAGCGATAGCACGGCAGTGGGCCGCAAATTTAAATTAGAAAGGACCACCTGCCTAGTGCTTTGCAGCTCTGGTGTTAATAAAGTTGCATCCTTGTTTCCCTTAAGAGCTCCTCTTTGTCTTGATGGCATCTTGCCCTTGGCAGAGAAGACCTGACACATTCCAAGAGCCCCAGGGGTTAATACTCTTTGCCCAATCACAATAGTAACTTGCCTGGGTTTAATCTGCAAAGATGGTGCCTTCTGCCTAGTTCCCTCCAAAATGACGCAAAACAGAAAGCAAACAGTCAAGAGCTACTCAGTCCAGGATGGGGCGTTTCACCCTGTGTTTGGGGAAAGGGGCTCCCAAGTCAATCAGAGTTGGAAACTCAGAGAGAGAAACCTCAATTATCAAAGCAATTAGCAAAGAGGAGGGATCCTGAAACTCACTTCTCTGCCAAAGACTTCATAACCAGAAGTATGTAGTGGTGCGTAAGGCCATGACACCCACCCCAGCATGTCAGATGGAGAGTAGAGGGAGATGGGGAAAGAAAGGAAACATAAAAATACACAAAGAACATAAATACACAGAAAAAACATAAAATACAGTGAACATAACATATATAAGTAGAGTCACGGTGAAAAGAGAAAGGTAGGCAGATGCTAAGTTGGTTTAGGCCACTGCTCCGAGTTCAATGAAAGACAACAACCAGAGGGCATGTTACACAGAGAAAGCTGTCCAACACTCCCCATTCTCTTTATATCCAAATCCTGCAGGAGGGTGGTACCGTCAAAGGTGTCTTTAGTCCCAGACACCTTCAAGAACAAGAAATTTAAAAATCATCTATATTCCCCACCCCACCCCCACCCCAAAAAAACTGCTACCTTGAAATCCAAACGGAAAACTCATTTCACACAAAGAGCCCCAAAGCAAAGGACATCCTGCCCACGTGAAATATACCTCTATGAGTTATGAAACTAAGCAGTAAATCAACAAATGCAAGTAATTTCTTATTCATCTTACCAGTTTTCATAGGAGAAATTATATATGTACACATATGCAGGTGGGTGTCTAAAGGTATATGCTTGGGGTGGGAGGGTAAGGCAATACGGGAGCATGAGTACCTCAAACTTAGGCAGAGTAATGAAGAGTAAGGAGGCAGGGAACAAAGATGACGCTGGAAGTGGAGAAAACATGCTTTACCTAATTCCCTTCATCAAGTTAGCATGCTGTGGAGCATGATTTTCCAGGATTTCTTTTGGATGGATGGTTTTTCATAGGTCTTAGGGGGTAAAGAAGCTACATTTCTATAAAAGTTAAGTGTCAAAAGGACAGCCCTAACACAGCTGGGACATGTAATGAGTTGTCCAGATTTGTGAATAGATGCATTATTTTTGAGGCGACAGGCGAACTTGAGAAATTTACTTTGGCACAATTCTTAACCTTTGGGGCCAATCTGTTTCTCAAAAGGAAGTACCAAGTTTTCTGCATTTTATAGATTTTTTTAAAAGGACAGAGCTTCACCCCATCCCACCCACATAGTCATTACTCCAGATACATTCTAATCATAAAAATATTTTATCATTTTATAAATTCACAACACATGCAACTCATATTTGCAAACAACCCTCCAGGGTACTCACAAATGTGCTAAACACCACACCAACTCACAGTCATATCAGAAATAATAAAGATGAGAGTACTCCCAAGATGGGTTTTGTGCCAACACTAGGAATTCTTAATGTGTAACAGCTAAAAGAACAGTTGAATAACTAAGTAACACTCTGGGACATTGGGAACGGGAAAGCAGTATGAATGGAAATGACCAGATTAAAAGAAAGGGATACTTACTCTGTGTTATATACAAATTCTAATAATTAGACAAAGCTGAACGTCATTGACCCTAGGTAGTATTTGTTTTTATGATCCTTTTTCTGTTCCAAAGATGTTGAAAAACAGGAAGGAAAAGTAAATTCATCGTTTGGCACCCATGAGACATGTCTGTGTGTGTCACTGGGCACCCCTCAGAGCCCATTCTGCAGTGGGTGGGAGGGCCAGGGGTTACCTAGCAAGGAAAACTCCAATTCAAAGACTTAGCATGGACAGAGCTAAGTCAACCCCACCCCATTCTACTCTCCAACACTAGACTCAAAGCTTTGTGAGAAGCATGCAGGGGGCTTGTTTTCACTGGTTTGGGAGTAGGAGCAGGGCAGGCTTCACGGTACCGGCCACGCGCGTGCATTACCACAGAGCCCACACTTGGTGTAAGCTCTGGTCAAGGTCTTGAAATTCTCAATTTCTGAACAAAGGGCCCTTCACATTCATTTTGTACTATGCCTGGCAAGTTACACGGCCAGTCCTGAGTAAGTGTCTGGTTTGTTCTCAGATGCTGACTTTGTCTCGCTGGCTGTTCTTCCTTCCAAGTCCTCCATCCAATAGCATGCCATATATGTTAGATTGTGTCACCACTCAAAAAACGATAGAAAAGGACAGTAGTCATTCAAAACTGTTTGGGCACTGTGGGAACAGGACACTCTTCAAACAACTAAATCATTATGTAGACAACAGTAACAGAAATCCAGCCTTGGAGGATATGTGGGGGAATTCTCAAATAAACCAAAAAGTGTTACATACGGACTTGCATTCATTGTCAAAGGTAAAAATAATAAATAAATAAAAAGGCCCATTTGTACAAAGAATGAATCAATGATAGGAAAATTCTGAGGAACTAGTATGATCATGGTTGAACTATATTCATTCACTAAAGAATATTTATTAAGGACTTCCTAGAATACGCTAGACGGGTAGGAGTTATTTTTTTGACAATGTTGGTTGTAGAATTATGTTTTGTTTCAGTTCATAATCTTTATCGATTCTGAGTAAAATGAAATTGCTGAACCTTGTATCTGAGGTTTTATAAAGTATGCTACCCAACAGAACAATTAGAAAACACCCATAGCTTTTAGTTATTTAAAATATACAAGGCTCACTTATATTTGCAAATTTAAACTGACTAAGCTGTATATGTGTGTTGAAAGTAAATTAGGAAATTTTCAACTCTTCCATGATTTTAGAAAGTAAGCAGCACCCAGAAAAATACATTCATGCAACGACAGAAAAAAAAAAGGTGGTTTTCTTTTCTTTTTTAAAAAGATGTAGTTGCTGAAAACATTCTAGTCCCTGAACAATTTAGGAGGGCTGAAATCAATCTATTTTCATGATGCTTGACAAACTCTGTTCTAAAAATGGAAGAAAACAATGAATCTAGAATTAGGTAGAATAAGGACTGGCTTATTCTTACATTCATAATGCTTCAATGCTCGCATTAAAAAATTCTGTGGTGACTGGGAAAATTAATTACGCTTTCAGAGGTATTCTGTGTCTACTAGAAAACACAGGTAATAATAAATATGAACGTTTCCATCACAATTTTGTACCTTACAGTAGACATTTTAAAAACATAACCTTGCCTAACAGCGAAGGTAGTGTACTGTTAAATAACGGTAGTCCTCAAAATAAAAATGGAAAAGAAATAAACTAGTCAATGTGAAAGTTTTCTGGAAATACAAAACATTTGACAAGAAAGTGTAACCCTTCTAGAGGCATTATCTGAACAAAACTGGAAGGCAGACTGGATGGAAAACCACACCATCAAAAGAAACACAGAGCACTCCGTGCTGAGAAAGGCAAGGAAAGAAGCATAAGGGAGTAATTTTAGGATTTCCTAGTGCTTTTTCAAATTTAAATTCAAACATGGCCAGAAAAATTAACTTGGCAAATCAAAAGATTAATACCATTTTCAGAATGCTTTCCTTATTAACTTCTAATAGGGCAAATAAGAATAAACTTACAGGAGGTCCAGAAAAAAAGCTGGATCTTGGACCAACCACAAGAATCCTACTATTTCTAATGAGGGGGGAAAGCTAATAACTGATTAAAATTTATTTTAATCCATGCATGTAAAGATGGAAAATAAATGTAATGCCTAACATTTAGAATAGATACAGTAGTTCAACATACTACCTATCTATAAACAGAGCATGTAAGCTACACATGAAATACATATATAAGCTAGAAATGCATGTATATAATTGTATGTATTGCCCAAGTGTTCTAAAGCTATGTTTAAAATGCATTAAAACTATAAAAATCAAAAACAATTTTAACATATAAAATCTTTTTTCAAATAGACCCCAATATCCTTAATCATATCCATATCCTCCCTATCAGTCAGAAACTCTCTCTTAGAAGAGGACAACCATGATTTAAATTTTTTTTAAAAAAAGCATAAGACAATTTTAATTATTAATGGTAAAAATCTTGAGCTTTGAGCTCTTTGGGCAGTTTTGCCAAATGAGAATTATGGGTGTAAAACGCTAACAACAGCGAGAGAGGCACATGCTGGGTGCTCTGTATGCAATGTCCTACTCAGCTTCCTAGGAGCTGTGTGCAACCTTGGACAAGTCATAGAGACTCAGATGATTAATGTCCTTATCTGCCAAACTGAGGCAACAGTTCCTACCCCAAAGGGCAGTGGTGAGAGTTCATGAGATAATGGATGCAGAAAGCTTCTTAATTCTAGCGTCTAGTACCGGACACATGAATGGACTTAACTGCTAATCATAGCCACACGGCAGTGTGAGGACTGTTCTCAGTCTGGATAAAAGAAGAATACTGGACACAAGCTATTTGCCTGTGAAATTACTGAGCAATTGTGAGTTGGAAACCAGCTGAGGGACAGAGGATCAAGTACTTGACCAGCCAATCAAGTAAACAATACTAATTAATCTTAAATAAAAATTAAATGTAATGACTCCTTTAAGTGAATGTATTTAATTCTCCAAGCAGCTATACGAAACCTAAACCCACACAGGCAGCAATAAATCAACCAAAGCTACTTACAATACAAATGTGAATAAATATGTGTATTTTAAGTCCAACACACAAAATAACTTTTTTTCTGAATTTAAAGGCATGCTCAGTACCAACCTACAATTGCTCAATCACTTCAAGTATTTTAAATCATTGGCATAAATTTATTTTTGCACTTTTATTGCAAGTATAAAAGCATAATACATAAAGTGAACAGCACACACGAAAGCAAACATGCGCCCTGACTAAAGCGTGTGTGCAAAGGCGTGCTATGGACCACCGGCCTTCTTGTTGATTCAGCTCTTAGTTTTCACCTTGCTTAGTTCTAGTTTATGAAATACAAACATATATATAAACCTTATTTTCATTAGAAAGTAGTCCAAAAAAACATTTTTATGACTTAAAATTCGAGCTCAACATCTGTGCAATTACAGAGCATATCTCGTAGGAATAACAGAGCTATGGATCATAAATACATACCAGTAGCACAATGTTAAAATCATTAAGTTTTATTTAATTATGATCCACTCTCTGAAATGCACATGGTCCAGCTTACAATTAATCATAATTGTTCAACCCTACAATGTAGTACCACACAGCATCCAGAGGATTAACAAATGGGTGGCCTTCTTATTTTTTCTGCCTATTATAAGAAGAAAAAGAAAATTCAGGCAATATGGCACCACTGGAAAGGAGCAAACAAATTTGTGTCCTGTAGAATAAAAAAAGGTTTAAAAAATAGTGTTCAGTCCAATGTTCTCTGGAGATCAGCTTCCAAGTTTCTGAGTTTATGGAGGAAACCATTTCAGGTCAATGTGCAAAAATCATTTGCATCTTTTTCTAAAGGCTTCATTAATTTTTATTTTAAATTTGTTATATCACAAGCTGTAGATTTATAATGTCAAGCTCCACTGGTCAGCAGAGTCTTTTATGAACCAATTTGTACAAGTTACTAAAACTACACCAATCCCTAAGAATATATACCGGGAGGCTGTCCTTATAGGAAAAGTTTATAAACAAAGAAAAGTGAGAACATGCATACTCACTCAGACATACTGGTATGTGTGTGTTTGCATGCTGGATTCAGCTTTCAGAGGCAAGTAGCTAAATCTGGAGGAAAGAAAAAAATATTCTCCCTCCTTTAAAAATTGCTTCTTCTTGGAAACAGTGCTCCTGATATTTTAAGTCAACCAATATAAGTCACTGGAGCCCAGGACCTCTCTTCTTATGCCCTACTGCCTGGGATAGAAAGACTAATTCTCTCAAAGGAAGGAGCAGGTGCCTCTGGGAAATTATTTCAGAACTGGCTTGAAGAAGAGTTAATAAGAGCTGAAGCTCTGGAGATTGCAAATTTGAGAATATCAAATTCTCTGACAATGACTCGTCAGAAGACTGAGAGAAAAAGGAATAGAAACTGTAAAGTTCAAAGAAAATGTGGGTGAGACCCCAAAAAAGTGTACTAATTAAGAATGCTAGCGTTTATCAACAAATTATCTCATTGTACCCAGATCATTTTTCTTTAAATCGTACTCGAATTGTCTAACATACACGTAAAATATTTTTAATACTGGTTGATATTTTTATATAACTTTAAAAAAGAAAGTATTTTAAAGTACATTTCAGTTTGTCTAGAAGTAGCCTAGTAATTTCACCCACAAGGCCATATTAGACAAATTGTTTTGTGCACTGAAAACAGCTCACACAGGGAAGGGAGATAGGGCTGATTTTGTCAATTTAAACTCACAAAAAGGATAGCCGCCCTAAAAGAATAAAGGGCTATAGTCCAGGGACTCAGAGAGCCCAAAGAGATCTAAATTATATCTCTAAATTTTTATTTTTAATTTTTTTAACTTCTTAGTTTGGGGGTGAAACTCTGAGAGGTAAAATTTAAAAGAAAATTTTAAAAAAGGAAAACTATTTAAAGTATTATCTATAGCCGCTCTCTAAATATTGGTACTCACCTACATTCTCTGGCGCAAAAATTACATTAGTATTACAACAGAGGATCCTAGAAACTCTGATCTCTGTAAACCATAACCCTGGGGCTTTAAACAAATAAAAAGCACAACTCTTCTACCACTTGCTCTGAAATTCAGATTTCCTAATCTTCATTTTAAAATGTTAAGAACTTAACAAATGATTATATTTGTTTATTAAGCATTTGATGATTCACTAACAATGACCTTTAAACAAAGACCCAGAATGAAATCCAAAGGCTTTTAACCTAAGACTTCCCAACGTTACAGAATGTCCAAGCTCTTTAGAAATTAGCTTTGTCTGAAAATTCAGTGACTCTTTTAAGAACTGAAATACATTCCTTTTCCACCCCACTTAAAATAGCTTTTCTCAAGTCTTGGTGTCATCAAGTGACATCTTGCACCAGTGAAGCCAACATGCGAGAACACTTCCATAACAGTGACAAAGTAAGTCATAGTGTAGAAATGAGAAACTGACAACTCAGAAAAGGAAGAATAGCACTGTGGTAAATGCCGATGAATCCATTTTAAAGGAAAATGGACCCCCCAAAAAAACAGACCCAAAAATGAACCAAATGTATGTTTAAATCAACAAAGAGATGAGCCATTTCAAAATAGATGACATTTCAAAACTTCAAATGTCTTTTTTAGCTATGGTATCTCCTTGATTATTTCTACTTAGATCTCCAAAATACTAATCTCTACGTGTCTAATATTTTTCACCTACTCAACATCTCTGTCTGGCAGAGGCATTCCCTTTCTAACCCACTTGAGCCACACACACCTCTGCCTCCCAACTCAATGACAGGTGCACACCTCAATGCTAGGGTAATATGTAAGGTCCACAATAACCCCAGCCCCCTTTCCGGTTTCATCTGGCTACCACTTCCCTAAGTTTTCCTCATCAGCCCTATAACTTGTCATGTCGAAGCTCTCTCTCATGCTTCCTCCATTTCATATTTTGAACCAAGAGGATAACCCATTTTGCAAACAAAATCTTTCATAGAACCTTCATACATAAACAAACTAAAATCAACATTAGCATAAATTTATCTTTTAATTTGAAATGTATATAATTTCTTATTAAAAAGACAGTGGGAGAAAACAATAGGGCTGTTTGATGAATTAAACAGTAAATCGAATTTGGGATTGAGCATTATATATCAACCAAGGAATAGAATTTGTTTCTGCTTTTCAGTTCTGCTTACACATTATCAGCTTAAACCTCTTCCAGATAAACCTTGCAATTTCAGGACACTCTTTAATTAAACTGATTCAAAAGCTTGAAAGAGAAGTGGGAAATTTCTGATTCAAAGTTGAATCACTAACAATGAACCAGCTCTCCTTCCTTATGAAAACTACGCATGAGATGAGAAGCACTCAAATCCTAGAATGGGGGGGGGACCCCACATCACCATATTGCCATGTGCATTCTCTTGTCATTACCCAGCTGAGTTGCCTACAACTTCCCTGGCACTTAAGTGAGCACATGAATCATGTGTTTACCCAAGGAGACCAGGGCATGATCTCAGCCTCCCCTCAGCAACGACACATTGGTGAGAAACCTCTGAACAGAGATGGCAGGAGACGCACAGCGAATGCTAAGGTCTGCACAGAAGAAGATTGCATCTGGCAGGACACAGTGAAGCATCAGAAGTTTCTAACACTTCACATTACAGCATGACGAATCTGTGCATTGGTAGCAGCACAGGAGTTCTAGAGAACTCCTGAGATAGAACCCAAATCCCTTCCTTCACACCATGATCTGAAATGAATAGCACCCCTACCTTCACACCGCTTCACACAAACCATTACGTTAATTTTTATTTAAACACTATACTTTCTAAAACAGCGCGCACGGTATGTTTTTATTCTCTGGAAGTTTTTGTGACAGACTATTCCAATAAGGACAAATGCAGGCATATTGTGCACCAATTTAATTTATTTCAATGTCAGATTTTTCTCTTATTAAACCTATTTCATGATACCCAAACCAGAAAACGGTTGTCAACCTAAATATACTTTCATCTGAAATGCATGTTGATAAAAACAAGTATCCAATCCACAGTGCTCAGGTTTACATAACATTCTGTGCACACTGAAGAAAGTTCTCAATCAACATGAATCTCAGCATTTATTTATGCATTATTTAATTTCCACGCATTTCGTAAAATTCAGTAGAAGAACCAGGTACTTCTAAAGGTGGCCATTCTCATATTTGTTTTCAATTAGAGAATTTCACTTAACCCCAATCAAGCTCATATTATATCTGACCACATTCCTGGCTAAAAACAAAGAATTAGAACTCCTCTGAACAGGAAAATGATATACATCTATTAGAAACATATAGAAGGAAAAATACGTTTATAGAACATCATTTGGAAAACATTCCAGGAACAGAAATTCAAGATCATCATTTGTTCTGAAGAACTTCATTTTTTTCTGATTTATACATTTTTCATAAATTGTACACAAATATCAATTTTGGATTTGTAGGCCAATGCTGTTTTAAATTAAAACCCAAAGCCTCCAGATATCATGAATTAAATAATGGGATAGCAAATAAGAAAATTATATGTTTGGAAGGAAACTATGTGTTTCCTTTTTCGAAATTTCTGAAAATAATTCTACATTACAATTTTTACCTAAAAAGCTAGCCATTTCCATTGTTACAAAAGGATGAGTTAGATAACATTTGTCACAAAAGAATGTTTTTCCACCTTCTAAGGTTGGGGGGCAAAGTCGCTTAAGAGAGGAAAATGAGTTGGTATCTTACTGTAAGGAAGGTATCAAATACAATTAGCCCCCATCAGGCTATATAAAAACACTGAATCAATTGCAGTTGAATGAATTTATCGGATAAACTTGACTCAGTTGTTTAGTTCCTTTTACAAAAAAAAAGGAGCTCTGGGGAAAATCACATTATTTTGCTAGGACAAAAAGCATGGCAAGGCAGCACTGCTTGGGTTGTGTTTTATTGGTGATGGTGTTTTTTAGTGCACAGGCCACACTCCGTATTATTTCTTATAATCTTCCTGAAATGATCACTGGTGAAGAGTGTGAATAAGGCTTTTTCAGGTGCTTTTTCATTTATTTCCTTTGCTTCCTACCAAATGGGCTGTGGTGTCTCCTTCTTCTGGCCCTTTAGCCACGTGTGAGAGTATGCAAGTCACACGCGAAACCGGTGTTTCTGGCCCCTGAAGGCAGAGTGAGAAAAGTGATGACATAGCCAAAGTCGACCCCAAGAGGGCTCGACTAAGACACACAAAAGCATATGGGAACATGAGTTGAGCTTCAACAGCCCAAAAGTGAAAATTGATACTTTCACGCGGCTGTGTCGTTAACACATACAGTAGAAGCCACGGAACAGCACCGAAGGCTGTTCCCACATGTGAAGGAACTGCATTCACCACTGTCTGACAGCATCTATTTATAGCAGACCTGATTTCTCCAGGCACATGATTATTTATGCCCGTCAGAGATGCATTATTCAATGGTGCCACTAAACCAAAGAGGAGGATTTTCTATAATCTTTTAATAGGCTATCAAACTCTCCCCAAAATAATCAAGTTCAGTTTTCAATAATTTAAATCTTCAACTTTAATCCAAAACAAGAAATCTGAATTTAAAACATCTGGGAAAAGAGTGTTTTGCCGTCCTAACAAAACAAGTGGTTAGGAGGAAAACATCAAGACTACACTTCCCACAGTTAACCAAAAGGAGCTAGAAAAAAAATGTTTAACTGCGCACATCTTAGCAAAAAGAATAATCCACTCCGTCTCCAACCCCCAGGATCTAAGCTCTGCCTCCTCCAGACAGGCCTGTTAGACAATCGCAGCTGGACTCTGCCCTCCTTGCCTGGCGTCACACGCACTGCTCCACAGACTCGCACAACAGCACATGCCCACGGCTGTCATCTGCACAAGATCTGTCCGTGTTTTCTGTCATCTCCCAAGGCGAACACACGGTCCTTCAGTAACAAACGGCTTTCCATCATGTTTGTATCCCCCACTGCAGTGCGTGTGTCCCTCTTGTTTGAGGCAGGAGAATGTGTAAAAGGCCCTCTCTGTTGGGAAACCAGCAGCTGGACAATAATGTGCAGCTTATACATAACAAACTTTATATTTTGACCTCTGTCCCACAACTGTGAGGAAAGAACTTTTTGGAAAAACCACAGAGGAAAGGGCCGTGGTGACTAAGGGGCAGAGCCTTCTCAGACAGGTTCATTTCTGCTCAAAGCCACACAGCTGGCATAGAGTCCCAGTTCATACAAACAAAGAAACAGTGAGCCCTGTCATCTTGGGGTCAGGTGAGACCTCGGAGCTGTTACAGGTGTGTCCAGATGGCAACGCCATCAGCAAGACCCACCAGGCCCTTGCAGACAGGAGGACAAGAGGCTGGAAAGCTGACACCCTACCCTGTGCAGACCCTTCTGGGAAGCAGGCACCCAAAGAGACCCCCATGGCAGCAGCTGCTCACCCGACTCTGATGTCAAACTAGGTAAGGGTCACCAGGGCACTGCGGCCACCAGGCACCACGTTCCACAGCTACACAGCAAGGCTCCAGCCGGGCAGGGACAAGCCTCCCACACGGCATTACCCCAACCCCGCCCAGACAGAGGCCAGGGCTCCTTCTGGGGACAGTCGCTGTTCAGGGCTTGGACCAGTGGCGTGGGTCACCAGCCTCCAGCACATGTGTCAACAATTCTAAGCCATGGGCTACGAAGACTCTCCCCATGAAGGGTGACATCACGTGGAGTCTACACATTGGCTGAGCTCAGCCACTGAGATTCCACGGACACCTTACTGAGAATTTCTGAGTTTGGGAACTGATTCAGGTACATGTTGGTGTTTTCCAGTTCTCGTGGAGGCTCCTAGTAACTCTTAAAGGGAGGGGAGGTAGGAACAACTGTTCTCATGTAACAAGATTAGGCAACTGAAGATCAGAAAGGAGCTTAAGGAACACACTGAGCACCAACCATGTAGCTGGCAGTTCACAGTGTAAGCCTTGGTTTCTAGTGAAACCATGTCAGGGTGAGTCCCTTTCCAGGCGCAGACCCATAACAGGTGTCTGGGCTTGGAGTGGTGCTTTGGTCTGATACCCAAGCTGACCCTACAGAAATCCAAGCTTAGTTATTTCCCATTAATGAGACCTGAAGGGGGGGCACTTAACTTCTAATTTTGATAACAATGCAATCAAGGGGATTCGAAGTAAGATTAAAAGTCAACTTTACCAGAACCCGATCTTAATTTGGAGATAAGTTGTTAAGCCTACATCAGGACAGATGGCTAAGATCTTTTCTATTTAATATTATCTTCTTAAATCTCTTAAAACTGCCCAGCAATAGAACAGATTGCTCTTGGTTTGGCTGCCTAAAACTTGAAGCCACTGGTCTATGCTGAAGGGTTATAACAGACAACTCCCTTCCTCCTACCCCCCGATATAAAGGGACGAGAAAGATGTGTAAACACTGGAATTACATTCAGCAAATGCTGACACAGGGCAGCCAGAAGGAGCTGGGTTCGAGGGAAGAGCAGATGCAAACCTCCACTGAAAGCTCATTCTCAGACATGTTCATTGAGGGGAATGGCAGGTGCACTGGCAACCATTTTGAAATCGCTCTCTCTCTTGTGTGCTTGCTTTCTCTCTCCTCCTCCTCCTCTCTCTGTGTGGGGAAGTAGCTTCTCTATCTGTCTGTCTGTCTGTGTCTCCCTCTCACTCTTGTCCTTTCTCTTTGTGAGAACAGTGCTTGTCCTTTCTAATCTTTCTTTCTAGGAGGACAGGGGAAGAAAACAAGAGAAAACAATATAATTGGACATTATTCTGTGATTAACTCATAACTCTACATTTGCCAGTACAGACTTTCTGAAACTCACAGAGCACGCATTAAATATGTTATGACTAAAATATAAAATCAAGAAAAGAATTCTGACTGGTTTGAGGGCCCTAGCTCATATTTGGATACAAGCATCTGAAAATTAGCCAAGGAAATGACAAAACACATGTGAAGAACGCTGTTATACTCCTGACATCTAACATACTTGTGTGTCCTGTAATTTCAGGGCAAGCTTTCAAAAACAGTTCCTTCTTTCTGACCACATCCAAAAATATTAATGACTGAAAGTGCATATCCAAAAAGAGATGTCATAACCAATGTAATCAGCATGTAAGCCGATCTACGAAGCCGAGGCAATCATGCCCGACTGTCGAGGCTCCGAGAATGACACGTGCTCCTCTCTTGGCCATATTTGTAGAAGACTCCGCTTTGGAAACCAAACATCCTTCTGAACTATTTTGATCTGAGATACCCATGTATTATGCTTGGAATTGTATTTCCCCCAGAAAAGATATGCTGAAGTCCTAAGCCTTAGTTCCTCAGCATATGACTTTATTTGGAGATGGGATCTTTCAAGAAGTAACTACGTTAGGATGAGGTCATTAGGGTGGGCCCATATCCAATACAACTGGTATCCTTATGAAAGGGGGAAATTTGGATGCAGAGCCAGACACAGAGGGAAGATGATGTGAAGACACACAGAGACAACACCATGTGAAGAGAAGGGGAACTGCAGTTATGTCTCTCCATGCCAGGGAACGTGTGGGGCCACAGGACGCTGGACTAGGCGCAGAGCAATCCTCTCTGGACCCGTCAGAGCAAGCTACACCCTGCCAACACCTTGATTTCAGACTTCGGCTTCAGAACTGGGGGACAATAAGTTTCTGTTGTTTAGGCCACGCAGTTCTTGGTCTTTTGTTTCAGCATCCCTACAAAACTAATAGGCCATCTAAGAGTACTCTGAAACCGTTTTTAATGTTTCATGTGGGAAGTAAGATGACTGATTTCAGGAGGAAACGGGGAGCACGAGTGGGCACACATAAGTTGCTTGGTCAGTCTTTTGAAACATCTAGAGCTGTCTGCACACCCATTAGGCAGCTCTCTCTCTGGCACAGCCTGCCTTTCGATCTGAAGCCCAGACAGGACGGGGTACCGGAGTTCACATGCCCTGCCATCAGCTGCCCAATTCTCTTGAGACTTGTGTAGCCAAGATTACAAGACTCATCCTCAATGAACTACTTGGGGTTGTTTTCTGAAGTCCAGCAGCTGCCTTCCCCAATTCTTCCCCTTTCCCATTGAGAGGTACTGCGTGGGAGCTCACACAGTGTTTGCATTTAGTAATGATGTGATGGGACGATTCGTCCGCATGGCCTCAACTCAAGCACATACTCTGATGCATCTTTACTATAGGACATACACGTAGCCCAGGTACCAGGGGACGGGGCTTTGTTTCCATATTAAATTAACCTTGATTGGGAAATTTGCCATATATTAATTCACTCAACATTTACCGAATACCTGCTCTGATTCAGGTCAGGGATCGGCAAATTTTCCTTGTAAAAGGCCAGACAGTAGGTATGTGAGTCTTTGCAGGCCCCGTAGCTTCTGTCACCCGGACTCCACAACAGCCATTGCTACGGTCATGAAAAGCAGCCACAGACAGTACGTGAAGGAACGGGCGGGCTGTGTTCCAATGATGGGGCCAAATTTAGCATGAGGGCTCTAGTGCACCACCCTGACCCCGATGACGGGGATACGAGGAGCCCTGCCCTAAGGAGGCTCCCTCTAGCTGGCGAGGCAGGGAAGGGCTCCGACAGCGAAGCTCCCAGCCCTGATGGCTGCACCCATGACAGCAAGGGGTCATACTGATGTCCTGAACATAGCATCTTGGCAAAGGGGAAAACTGGAGAACAAAAAGGAAAAACACAAAGAAAGGGGAGGAACCACAGGAAGAGCCAGAAGAAAAAAAAAAAAATGCATCACAGATGGTAAGGTTCACAAGCCACCATTCAATGTCACAGGTGACACCGATATTATTTAACTATATACTTCAAATATGATTTTTTTTAAATCCCTGTGAAAAGCCAAAAGACCTACAAATGGGTAAAAGAATAGGTCTTTACAGCCTCCCCCAAAAGGGGGAAAGAGGGGTGTTAAATCTCTCCTTCACCACGGGCTCTACCAGCCATCTAATATTGCAGAGTTATGAGGTGAGAGTAATGGACCCAATTGGCGCAGTCCTGAAAAGTCCCTGGGCAGAAACACGTGCTCCATGCGCCCGTACTCTGTGCACCTCTATTTTAACAAGCCTGCGTGTGATTTACTGCCCCTGACTCTCATATTAAACATTTTCAATATCTTTTAGCAGTTTGATAAAAACTGTTAAAATTAAATTCCAACCACAAGGCACTCATCCACACCTTAGGAGGCAAAGGTTATACTAATGTGATCTCTCTTTACAGCCCTTGCCAAAAAAAAAGAAAAGGAAAAAGAAAAAGAGGAAGTTTTTCAGTCCACATGTACAAAAGCACGAAGGGGGACTTCCCCCCTTAATTTACACACTCACACAAGTGAAGGTCAATGAGTACAGATATGCCAAACTGTTCTGCTGCTCAGAGCATCTACTTACTGCAACCCCAGAAAGAAAATCACCCCCAATCTGCTAGAGGGAAGCCTCACCGAGGACCCGGCTGCACATGTCTCACACGTATGCACACAGATTGATCAGAATTAATACTGCACTGCATTATTTGGAACCCATTAAAGAGACCACCCAGTAGCTCAAATGCTTGAGATAAAACACATCATCTGTTTGTTATAATGTCATAACTCTCTGTTTAGTGACCTATTTAAAACAAAAAAACACCAAGATATTCAAGACCCTCAGCTTTCATTCGATTATAAGACTATTTTTTTGAATAATTGGTTGTTTTCCTGAAGTCAATAGTCCATAGTGCTTATTTATTCACTGTGCAAATACTACAGAGAGAGGATGTATCCATATGGACTATACTCAGCATGTCTATACACGGTGTGATCAAAAACTACGGTAAATGTTTAAATTTTAAAAATTTATTACAGTAAAAAAACACATTGCCATTAATCCGCCTCAAAATACTCCCCTTCACTTTGAACACATTTATCCCATCATTCTTGCCACTTTCTGAAGCAGTTCTGGAAGTCCTCTTTCGTGAGTGTCTTTAGTTGCACTGTTGTGACTGCCTCAATGTCCAAAATCGATTCAAAACATTTACCTTTCATGGTCATTTTGACTGTGGGGAAGAGCCAGACGTAACACGGTACCAGATCCCGTGAATAAGGTGGATGAGGACATACTGTAATGTTTTCATTTGACAGAAATGGCCGCACCAGAAGTGATGCATGACAAGGAGCCTTCCCATTGTGATCACAAAATACGGTGAATGCTGCTGTCAAGTGCCATCTAATAGAAAGGCAGGGATCTTCAACATGGGAAGTGGTGCATGGAACCTTAGTAACAGCGTGTGACAAGTTTCAACTTGTTCTGTGCAATCAGTCAGGTGTGAGCTACGGTTGAGAGAAGGTGCATTTTAAAGTGTGCGTTAAATCATCCTCCATCATGACAAGCTCCGTGTCACACATTGCTTCTAATACATAGCAAGTTCTATCAAATAAAAACATTACGGTGTGTCCTCATCCACCTTATTCACTGGATGTGGCACCGTGCAACTTCTGGCTCTTCCCCAAAGTCAAAATGATTCAGGACATGGAGGCACCACGACAGCGCAACTAAAGAAAGTCACATAAGCAGACTTCCAGAACTGCTTGCTATTATTCTGAAAGTGGCGAGAATGATGGGGTGTGTTCGAAGCGAGGGGGAGTACTTTGAAGGGCATTAATGGCACTGTGTCTTTTACTGTAATAATTTTATTTAAATATGCACTGCACTGTTTGATCACACCTCTTATTTAAATACCTAATGCATGAAATGAAATAAAATAAAATACAGGAGAGCACATGCAGCTGTCCCCACTGTGGTCAGTTGAACTTGGTCTGTATTCTCCACATACATCAGCAGCTCCTATATACATTACCTAACACCCAGGTCATCAAACGAGAGTGAAGAGAGAGGGGATAGGACCGGAGATCTAAAATGACAGCCACAGCAATGATAATTTAGGATTTTAGAAAATAAAAACATTTCCACTCCCTGTGGGCCTTGAGCTTACTCAGCACAGAGCCAGTCCGTGATCCCCAAAACAGGAAAAATAAACTCCCTTCTGCATACATTCCCAGGCCTTATTTGACTTCATGAAGGTTTAAACCACAGTCACATCATCCTGCCGGTGGATGGCAGAAAGCCCCAGGCCCCACTGCAGGAAGCACCTCCCTCATACGTCCAGGTTCCCAACCTCCAAATGCATGACCAGCCACAGCCACCGGCCCAGCCTGCCATCTCCATCGACACACAGCCTCTTTCTTTACGGCTGCACCAGAAGCACACACACAGAGCGGTTTCTATGAACCAAGATCTTTATTTTCCAACATTCCTCATCCACGAGTTATTCCTACATAACTGGCTGAAGTAAACACTGAGGCAAAATGCCCGTGTGACCAACTTTCCAAAGGCACCCATTCAGCCTCTTGCCTGCTGCTCTCCAACAAGCAATCCAACATGTTATCTTCTAAATCTGGTACAAAAACACAATCATGTATGGTCTGAACAGGTAAATGATGTCAAAGCAAGTATACTAATCAGCGTAAGATGAGAAGGCCCAAGTACAGAGAGAGAATTCCCAAGGCCAACAGTCAGCCTCACAGTGAGGAGGGGATGGATGGTGGTAAGAGAGGGTCTGAGAGCCTCATTCTCTATTTCTATGGTGCCAGTGACCCCACCTTCCCCCAGCTGCCTGCCCAGGTCACTGACACATACAGCATTGCAGGAATTGCAAAAACACAGACAAAACATCCCACTACTCTGACTTCACATAGCACAGGGCTGGTATTAGGCTTGGGCACTTATATTTAAACTGGGCACTTATATTTAAACATCAATCTAAGAGACTTAAAAATTCACAATGCTGTCAGTTAAAAAAGAAAACAAACTCATCTGCTAAAAGCACAGCAACTAGCTCTTTGCTGACTACCTAGTTCATTTCCTGGGTTTTCTCCTGTTTCCATCTGCCCACGCCCAGAATCCAACTCCATAACCTATGTCAAAGGGTCCATCACATTCTTCACGTCAGTTAGGAGGCTGAGGGGTGGCCAGTCCCATAAGCACTGTAGACTTACTTATCATAAAGGAATTCACTTTGGTTTGAAGGGGCTGACACAAAATATACAGAAAACCAAAGTAAATCAAAGGGGTATGAATAGTTTGACATAGATAATCACAGGTAATGCTGCCAACACCAGCTTCTATGGCATTTATCCCAGGTAGATAAAACTCAGAAATGCTGCTTTCAGAAAGAAATTTGAAATGGGTTACGTAAAGGTATCTATTTTGAAAATGAGAATCTTATGCAGTCCAAAGCTAACTGTACTGATTATAAACAAATACAAATTGTTGGTAGCATACAGCTCTAGAAAATAAACCTGCCAAGCTATACTGTCATCAAAACATTTAGAATGTTTACATGGGTTCAAATATAAGGAGTCCATTATAATTTTGATTGTGATTTTTCTAACGTGTTGTTTGAGTATCTTTTCACTTCCTATTAAATCTAAATGGTGAGTAGAGTCCTGTAGCCAGACACAACTCAGCGAAGAGCCCAGGAGGACAGTGGGGATACAAGAGGGGAGCCCGGGTTGTTGGCCAGATAAGTGGGCAGAACTTTCATCCCCAGAAGTTCTCCTGAGACGGAGGCTCCAGTTTTGAGATGCTGAATAAAAGGTTATTCCGTGTGTCTTGACCTCCCAATTCCAAACTCAATGCATTTGCCTGTCTAGTTCCAGCTCGAGTTCTGCGACCTAATTAAAAAGGTAGTTGGTAACACCCAGGCAAATCAAAAGCTATGAAATGCTAGGTGGATGATATTAGGAGATGAAACTCTTCCTAACGGAAGCAGAATTGGAAGAGCACTGAACATAGGAAGCTGGTGTGGGAGAACTATGGGAATGTGTCCAAAGCATCTTGTTTTAGAATAAGGGGGGCGGAGGGGTGTAAGAAATTATCCCCTAATTACTAAGGAGCTGTTAACAGATGAAATCAATCTATATTTGCTGATGTGGAAACATATCCAAGATGCACTGGCATGACAGTATGTATAACAGGAAACCGTGTGTGTGGGTGGGTTAAAAATGTTCATATATGTGCAGAGATTTCTAGACAGATGCTGCCCCAACCCCAAAAACGATAATTGTGTTTTCCCTAAGGAAGGGGTGTGGTACTAAGGCATTTTAATTTATTTTCTACTTTACATACGTCTCTTTGTTTTTCCATGAGCATGTACTACTTTTATAATTTTTTAAAAACACCTCAGACTTTAACGGAACAAACAGTTTTGAGAGCAGGACAGGTGCAAGGTTTTTAAGAGTTGTTCTGTTTAATAAGAAGGGAAAAACAAAAACAAAAACATGGCTCAAAGTCCCTTCACAATGAGTAACTGAAATTTAAAAAAAAATACTCCATATCAAACATGAAGAAGCTTTGTTTTTTGCAGAGACCCTAAAGATGGTGCTTTCAAATACATTACGGATTGAATGAAAGCCACAAAATACCATTTCCAGAACTGGGAGCCTTTCAGTTTGTTGGGTGATTTCTAGTTAAGATTAAAGCTGCCGTGCTGGTAACAAAAGGCGTCAAGAAGCCAAAGGTTCACTCCTGAAGATGCACGAGGTGAGGGCAAAGCTAAGATGGCATTACTAAAGGTAACGTACACAAAGGTGTTTTAACGTCCAGCACTGGGCTTGAAGAATGGGATCCTCCACGGAGTGCCCCAATTGTAGTTGCAGAGCAGCTCAGATACTTTCACAATGTCCCTATTTAATACACTGCTCAAAACAGAAGAAGAGCTGAGGACCACGGACGTGACGTGATTTGCTCAAGCTGAAGCATCATACACCAAATAAAGGCTTCCTCATGGGTACTTGTACCCAACCACATGGCCTATATTCATTAGATTTGCAGGAAAAAATGCTAAAGGCGTAGTGTTTCAAGCTGTGGTAGCCAGAAAGCATTAGTTAAGTCTAATTTTGCTCAAGTCAGCTCTGCGCTTTCTTTGTGAACGAGAGGCATTGGGCATGATGGTTGAGGCTTGGGTCCTGGGGCGGGACAGGGGAGTCCTGAGTCTTTCTTTCCCCAACATAGGAAAGTTTTTTAACCCTTTCTCTCTGTCCTGAGCGACCTCAGAGGTAAACTGAGGCTAACAGTGGTAAGGAGTCCCAACTTGACAGGATGGTGAAAAAGACTGAGATAATAAAGTACTTAGAACAGTACCTAGCACACAGCCAAGGCTCAAAATTACGTTACCTATTATTCTGAATACGTCCATCAAGTCTGCTCAACTGTTCATTCCTTGAGGTCAGTCAATCCGCATGCAGGAAATACTCAATTTATTTCTTTTAATTCTTTTGTATTGCTATTAATCCAGTCACAAAGGATGATGTGAAAGGGAAACAAACGTGGGAGCACCTGCTGGAATGTACCAGATACTGTGCTGGACTTTTATCAATACAATCTAATAATCTTCACATGAGCTATGTGAGGAGACTATACAGATCAGTGGACCAAGTCTGGGAAGGTTCTGGAAGAACTCGAGGTCACCAATGTGACAGCGTGTGGCAAACCGGACTCTCAAGCCCAGGCTTGGTGGGTACAGAGACTACCCGTGCCCCCACATCACATCATAGTTTCTCAGTTTGGTTCTAATGATGGTAAGAATTATTTTACTAGTTTATTGTTCTTCTTTTTTAAAAAAGAAAATGGTTTTTCTTACTCTGCCTGAAAGACAAACTTCAGCCTTCACATGTGTTGAAAGTCTTCATCAGTTTAAGCGAAACCAACAATCAGCCCCAGGTCCCTGGACTTCCACATACAAGCCCTGCCCCCTCCCCTCCAACAGGGTTTTGGCGTCTCCACCTCACGTCAGTTATCTAAGGCCACGCCAGCCCGCACACCCCTCCACATGGGGCCCCCTCCCTCCATCAGGGCCTGCGGCCAACACCTCCCCTCTTATTGACCCTCCGTGGCAGTCCCACTCGCCCCTGACACTTACTCACTGCTGGCACCTTGCCCAATCTCACCACCCAGACTGTGAGGGCCGCTCATGAGAGGCTTTGAAAGGAAGAGACAAATAACTGAGACAGTTACTGCACAACTGCTTCTGCCAGGCAGGAGAATAAAAAATAAAAATCTCACCAAGAGTCAAAGGAATAGTGATGCTGAAGATAATGTGCCAGTTCCCATCAAACCCAATGTTGTCAACCAATTAGCAGAATAAACTGATTTACTTCATAATGGGCTCTGTCTCTGCGTTAATTTGCCTGCATGCTCTGCCTGCATGCTCCCGTCAAGGATTCGGACATAAAGAAAAGGTGGGGCAGGGTGGTGTGGCTGCTGTGTTGGACAGGCAGGAGACAGGAAGATCAGAAGCCAGGCACATCCATTTGGAAAAAGCATGTTAAACATGAAAATTAAGGCGGGTGGAGGAATTTTGCAGTTGCTCATATTATAAAAACCTATTAGACAAATGTTTGCCAAACCTCATCACATTCAAAATTCTATGTTATGCAATAAGATAGTTGAAAACAAGGCATAAAACCTGAAGAAAAGGAACTTAAAATCAAGATAATGTCTAAGACACAAGTTACACAAATGATATAAAAACAAATCTAATACTATACTTACACCCTCTTGCAAAGACTTAACAATTAAATGGTCCAGTTTTGTGTCTGTTTTTTTCCAGAACTCAATAAATAAAAGAAAGCTGTTAGCAAGGACTCCATCAGGTGCTATGAGCACTGTTCCTTGCAAGGTGGATAAAGTAATCCATATGCCTTTATTGGCAAGTATTTTCCATTCTTTTCAAAAACAAAGATGAAGCCAGAGCAAGCTTTCTCCCAACAACTCTTCTTATTTTTATGCCTCATAAGTATTCAAGGGATAAAAAAGAACTCACTACCAAAGGCTTGCCACAGATTTTGGAAGTTCCACAGTGAGGAATCCATTAACATCTAGCTCACCCCCATCCACAAGTGTTACTTTTAATTACAAGTGATCGTGTGTATCAGGCCTTGCCGTGGAGACCAGTCACTGGGACTCTGAGAATTTCCCGGATTGTGTATTTGAATTCACTACAATGCTCTGTCACTGGGGGTTTCTGCCTTCAGTAATAATGTGCTTTGTTCTCACAAGTGCCCCTCACACCTGCCAACTGCAAAGCGAGCGAGGCGGACCTCTGCAGCATGCGGCGCGGTCGTGCTGCCCTCTAGGGGACGCTGCCAGCACATCATTTCTAAAGAAGCACAGAACAAGTGGGGAGGGGAAAAAAAAAGCATGTGAAATAAGTAAGAAAAAGCATGGCAGAAATTAATGAAAGAAAAAAAAACAAGCTAACCTATAAAAATATAAAGTGATCTCTTCTAAAAATTCAGTGGTAGTTTATAGGCATCAAACAATCAAGTTTGCAGGCAAGAAATACACTCAAATCTCAGAAATGCAGAATGTTCGCACATTACTTAATAATTTTCCATACTGAAAAACTTCAGCAGAAATATACAGGATCTATATGTGTACATATAACACACATACACACGCGTGCGCGTGCGCACACACACACACACTTATTGCACCCCAGTATTCTTACACTGAAGAAAACAGTGGCAATTCCAAGTCCACAGATTATAATGACTACGTTAGCCGGGTAGACAAAGAATATACAGAAAGATCATTCGGACATTGTGGGGAGTAGGGAAGGTGGAGAGTAAAATTAACTAAGCTCTATGATTCTCCATTTAAAATGTAGCCATTTACCAGGATTCCGAGCTGGTTAAGGAATACTTCAAATTTAGGAATAATTAAAAATCAACAAGAAGTCATGAAACCATCAACAAGGATTTGTCATGCTTTCTTTTCTGCTACATATTAAAATCATACCAAAAATTAAATTTGTCCCCCAAATTCATATCTAGTAAAATTTCCTTTATAAAACTCAAATTCAGGGGAGGGGGACAAAGTAGGGAATCAAGTCATGTTTTAGGCTTAATCCTCATGTTGTGTGAAACTGTGGTGAGTAGCTAACTGTAAAATATTCAGTACATCTAGGAGGCATGAAACAGTTATCTTCTAAGATACCTTACAAATATTATTATGACACCTATAATAATTTTCATGACAACATTTGAAAATAAAATCTAACTATTTTCTCATCCCACTCAGACCTACTTCCTCTGGAAAGCACTGCAGACATAGGCTTGTAACTACACTCAATCACAAACCAGCAGTGACCTCTGCTGGAACATGCGTGACTCACACCCTAAAAACAAAAGGACTGCTTTTCATTTCTGGGTATTTTGAAATAAAAACACCACAAAACAGCTCACCTATTTAGTGTTCTATTAGCCCCCTTACCCTGGTTCTCCAAAACAGTTTAAAAGCTTAGGCTTTCTGTGGGTTTGCTTTGACTTGGAAATAAGTTATAAATTGAGTCCAGCCATCTACAAACATCTTTGTCTTTGTTAGTATTTATATGATTTATAGTTCTCCCACCAGGGAAAATAAAATTAAATTTTGCCATAATTCTTACAAAAGAAATATAAAATATGAAATACATAGCCATTGCAACGTTATTTCAAATACTATTTCTTACGATGCCTAATGTACTCATGTCTTTAGCATAAAATCTAAAATGTTCTCTGGTTTCAAATTCATTCTAATCTACAAAAGAAGGTATGATTAGGCATGAAAGTGGGTCGATAAAAATGACACACAACCTCTTCCTGAAAGTGTGCATGGGAAAATACAGTATATATTATGACCACCACTCTTTTCAATACACATACAAGAAAAAATACAATACATGCGTTTAAACAAACAGTACTGACGCAGCCCCTGAAGCAGCTCTCCCCATCAGCATGGGGAAGAGTGAGAATCAGATCTCAGCTTCTCCACTTAGCAGGAGAGTGGACTGCAGCCTCAGCTTCCCCGACTGTAAAGCAGGGGAAACGGCAATGAAAGAGCAGGTTGTTATGAGAATCCACGTACGTACCCTGCCAAGCACATGTCTCATACTCGATCAACACTAGAGTTTATATGAAGACATACATACAGAGAGACGACAGACGCTGGGCTTTCCATCCACTTCCCTCAACAAAACCTTCCAATGTTAAGGGCAGAAGTAAATGTCCTTCCTCTTGTACAGTTTAAGAAAGAAAAGGGAGGGCGGCTGCAATTAGCCCAGCTGCTGCACAGGGCAGTAAGGATCCCACAGAAACTTAGCGGCAACTCCTGCCTCATCCCTGGCCCAGGAGGTTGCATGGAAGCTAGATTCTAGATGCCCTCAAAAGTCCTCCGGTGAAAGGCATTTGCAGTGAGGACAATTTGACAACACCTATCCGAATTTTAAACGCACACCCCCTCTGATCCAGCAATTCCATTGCCAGTTACATATTCTGTGGGATATATTCAAACAAGTTCAACGCAGTGGTTTTTTTTTTTTTTTAATGGAAAACAAAGAGGAGGAAGACAGAAACTGATAAATAAACATGGAATACTCTGCAATCATTAAAAAGAACAGAACACAACATGGATGGATCTTGCGAGTATGATGCTGAGCGAAATAAGTCATAGAGAAAAAGCAGAGAACCATGTGATTTCACTGATATGTGGTATATAAACCAAAAACAGCAAAAGAACAAGACAAACAAATGAGAAACAAAAACTCATAGACACAGACAATAGTTTAGTGGTTACCAGAGGGTAAGGGGGGTGGGAGGTGGGAGATGAGGGTAAGGGGGATCAAATATATGGTGATGGAAGGAGAACTGACTCTGGGTGGTGAACACACAATGGGATTTATAGATGATGTAATACAGAATTGTACACCTGAAATCTATGTAATTTCACTAACAATTGTCACCCCAATAAATTTTTTAAAAAAAGAAAAAGAACAGAACATGTGCTCCTCAAGAAAAACACCCAAATTACATGTTAAAATTTTTTTCATTACAGAAACTATACATTGTAGCCTTGTCTGTACATGTAAAATTTCTGAATCAAAACACCAAGAGAAACCTTATCCATGATAATTCTGGGGAGTGACGTAGGGGTGGCGATTAGGGCACTTAAGCATCTTCCTTCTATTCTCCTGTGATGGATAACTTCCTTGCCATGAGCATGCTGTACTTTATAATTAAACAAACTCCAATATTGAATTCTTACTTGTGTTAAACACACATCCGAAGCCAACGAGGAAACCACAGAGGCCAAAGCTGCAAAGCAATGAAATCGGCTGAGCCATCCTGCAAACGCCTGCCAGCACTTGGAACCAGCAGCGACCCTGGAGGGGCTGTCGCAGGGGGATAAGATTTTGGCTGGTCTTTGTCTTCGGGCCTAACTCTGCAAAGGTGGACAGCCTAGTTCTGCAGCCTAGTCCAATCCTTCACTTAACAGTGGCCTTTACCGGCAGGTTAAGTAATGGTAACAGGCACCACCTGAGAGTCTCGGCGCCTCTAGACTCTCCTGAGCAGGCAGGAAACAGGCGGGAGGTACAGCAGGCCCATTCAGCACACATCCCTCCCTCTGACCCCACATCCCTGGCTCCAATGGCCCGGGCCTTGCATCACCACAGGTGCACAGCCATGATCGGTGCTAGCGGTTCTCCACCTGAGACTGTCCCTTCGTCTGTATAGCGGGGCAATGACCCGCTTGCTGGGAGGCAGGTGCCGCCTAGGAATGTCTCAGCAGGTAACCGCTAACTAAACCTTAATCCTGTCCTGTATGGCACTGAGTGCATGTCCATGGTGTGTTGCGACGAGGGGAAGGAGGGCAAGACATGCTGGTCAAGTGCTTAAGGGAAACAGCAGCACTGAGGTCCCACCTACCAGCTGGGCAGACACCTCCAAGAGCAAGTGTCCTTGGTTGTCAGGCATATACAAGACCTTTCTCAAATGGCTGTGAAACAGAGTAAACGACACTGTGCACCAGGTCCTAGCCCTGAGCGGCAGTGCTCGACCCCGCTGCCGAGGCTCTGTGTCCTCCCCTCTATCTCTCCACCCATCCTTCCAACTACCCTGCAAACATGTTCAGTTGTCCCCGATCTTCCTAAAAATGCTTTAATTTTCTACTACCTCCCAAAAGAAACAGCCCTGGGTCCTCTTCCCTCTTCAGCCACTACCCAACCCAGCTACTGACCTTCACAGCCAAATCCCAGTCCAGCAATCTCGAATTCCCCACCTGCCACTCACTCTGCACCCCTCCCACCCTGGCTCGTCCCCAGCAGCCTGTGGCTCCTGCTCTCCACAGGCCCTCAGTTCTCATTGTGCCCAGTCCAGTCTCTCCTGCCCCACGCCGCAGCGGGCGCCCACCCTCGGGCTGGCAGTGAACGCTGGCGGCCGTCTTACCTTCACCCTCCCCACACTCTCCCTCAACAATGCCATCGGCTCTTCAGTCACATCCAAGGCCATTCTCCAGCCCAGATCTCTCCGCTGAGCCCCAAATCTGATTACCTGCTCAGTGGGGTAACCTGAGTGCCACACGGCATATCCACTCTATGTATCCAAAACCCTTGGGCCCAAGCTCCGCTCTGTCTCAGTTGTACCAGCCAGAAGGCTGACACCCTTCTCTCCGAGGCCCCAGCAGTCGTTCACCAGGGCCAGTCAATCTACCTCCTAAATGGCATCATTTTCCAATCTGACCTCTTCCCTCTCCATTGCCAGTCACAGCAACCCTGTTCTGTCTCCTAGATTCTGCAAGCCTTTTCACTGACTTTCCACAATGGAGCCATATTACCTTTTTAAAACACACATCTGGTCACTCCCTGGTAACCCCCTCAGTGGCTTTCTGTGCTCTTTTAATTGATCCAGCAACCTTAATATGCCTAGAGGGGCCTTAGCTGAAATGCGTTCCCATCAGAGAAAATGGACTTAATCAACCTAGTATCTAAAACAGCATCCACACTTCTAGTCACTCCTTCCCTAGTGTTTACGCATGTCCTCCGCACTTTTCCCCTCCTGAAATGCTGCATGTCAATTTTGATAACTGCCCAATTGCCCACCTCTATAACACAAAGATCACAAGCACAGAAATGTGGCTTTTTCACTGAACCTAGAAAGGCACTGGGCCAAGCAGTCACTCAGATGTCTGCTGAGTGGATGGACAGCCCAGCCGCCATCACTGCCTCACCTTGAGCCTCTCCTCTGCCTCCAACCCTGCCGGTCTCCCCAGCTCCAGCAGGAGGACAGCCCTCTTGCCTCAGCCGCCTCCCCCTCCCAGGCCTCCCTTCCCTTATCCTTCACCTGGTGACTCCTTTCTGTTTCTTTGGTTTAAAAATAGCCATATCAGGGACAGCTTCACTGACAAGTGTTCATTTATGTGTCCTAATTGTACAGCTTCAGCCCCACGACGGTGACACTCAGCTGTGCAATGGTCACAGTGTGAGTGGCTTGTCTGTGTCCTCTGCACTGACTGGGATTTGCCTGGTGCCCCCACACACACAGAGCTCATCCCTATACAGAAAGAGCTTGAGGCAATTAGGAAAGGAAAATAAATAAAAGGAATCCGAATTGGAAAGGAAAAAGTAAAGCTGTCTCTGTTTACAGATGATATGACATTATATGTAGCAAACCCTAAAGACTCCACCAAAAAAAAATGTTAGTGTTAACAGACAAATTCAATAAAGTTGCAGGATTCAAAATCAGCATACAAAAATTGGTTGCATTTCACAACAAACTATCTGAAAAACAAACAAACAGAATAATCCAACTTACAGTAGCATCAGATACAATAAAACAGGTATAAACTTAACCAAGGAGGTAAAAGAGCTATGCACTGAAAACTACAAGACAGTGATGAAACAAATGAAAAAAGACCCTAATAAAATACAAGAATTAATACTGTTAAAATGTCCATACCACCCAAAGTCCTCTATAGATTCAATGCAATCCCTAACAAAATTCCAATGGTATTTTTCACAGAAATAGAAAAATAATCCTAAAATTCATGTAGAACCACAAAAGACCCTGAATAGCCAAAACAATCCTAGAAAGAATAAAGCTGGAGGCATCACACTCCATGATTTGCAATTATATTACAAAGCTACAGTAATCAAAATAGTAAAGCACCCAAACAAAAACAGACACACAGACTAATGAAACAGAATCAAACGTTCAGAAACAAACCCTCATATGCACTTTCAAACTAATAGTAGACAAAGGAGCCAAGAATACCCAATGGAGAACAGACAGTCTCTCCGATAAATGGTGCTGGGAAAACCAGAAATTCACAGAGAAGAATGAAATTGGACACCTACCTTACACCACTCACAAAAATTAACCCGAAATGGAATAAAGACTTAAATGTAAGACCTGAAACCATAAAACTACTAGAAGACAACATAAGGAAAACAGCTCCTTGACATGGGTCTTAGCAACTATTTTTTTGGATATGACACCATAAACAACAAATTAAAAAATAAACAAGGGAAACTACATCAAATTAAAAAGCTTCTGCACAGCAAAAGAAGCAATCAACAAACTGAAAAGGCAACCTACAGAATGAGAGAAAATATTCCCAAACTATATATCCGATAAGAGTTTAATGTCTAAAACATAGAAGGAATTCATGCAACTCAGTAATGAAAACAAAAACAAACACACAAAAAAACCTGATTTAAAAATGGGCAAAGGACATGAATAGACATTTTTCCAAAGAAAACATACAGATGGCCAACAGGTACATGAAAAGGTGCTCAACGTCACTAATCATCAGGGAAATGCCAATCAAAACCATAATGAGATATCATCTCACATCTGTTCATTAAAAAGACCAGTGTTTGCTGAAGATGTGCTAAGGGGGAACCCTTGTGCACTGTTGGTGGGAATGTAAATTGGTGCAGCCACTATGGAAAACAGTATGGAGGTTCCTCAAAAAATTAAAAATAGAGCTACCATATGATCCAGCAATTCTACTTCTGGGTATTTAGCTGTAGGAAATGAAATCAGTATCTCAAAGAGATATCTGAACTCCCATATTCATTACAGTATTATTTACAATAGCATGGAAACAACTTAAGTATCTGTTGACAGATAAATGAAGAAAATATGGTATATATGTAAATGGATTATTATTCAACCATGAGTAAGAAGGAAATACTGTCATTTGCAAAAACATGGATGAGCCTTGAGGACATTATGCTAAATGAAGTAGGTCAGACAGAGGAAGACAAATTATGTATGGCCTCACTTAGATATGGAACACACAAAAGCGGAACTCAGAGAAACAGAGTTGATTGGTGGGTGCACAGACTGGGGAGTAGGAGAAATGGGGGAAAGAATACAAACTTCCAGTTATAAGATGAATAAGTTTTGGGGATCTAATGTACAGCACGGTGACTATAGTTCACGATACTATGTCGTATACTTGAAAGTTGCTAAGTGTGTAGATCTTAAATGTTCTCACCACCCCAAAAAAAAAAAGTAATTCTGTGAGGTGAGGGATATTAACTAACCTTAGTGTGGTAATCATTACACAATATATATACATGTATCACATCACGCTGTACACCTTAGACTTACACAATGTTATATGTTAACTATACCTCAATAAATCTGGGCCGGGGGGAGAAAGGGCTCAAGCAATATGCATTTGTACCGTGAGGGAACAAGACATTCTATGTACGTATATTATAGTCTTAGATAGTCTAAATACATTCAAGTGTCCATTACAAACAGAAATAAAAAATAAAGAAGTCAACTGGGCACAAAGGCCTTTTCTAATTCTATTTGTGCTTTGACATTTATAAATATAGTACTACTGGAACTTCCTGACTTCAGGGCTCCACACTTTAAAATAACATTTCTCATGTAAATCTAAAAAAGAATTCCAAAACATACAAAAGTAAAAAGCTGTGTGTGTGTGTGTGTGTGTGTGTGTGTGCGCGCGTGTGTGTGTTTCAGATTTTTATTCTACTCACTGCCCGCATACTTTTTTTAGGCAGCAAAACATTGCAAAGCTGTCCACAGTGACTGGATGTTGAACTCTGAGACAAAAGAACAAAATTGAAAAACATTTCTCTGTGTCTTTGGGGGCTTCCAGAGTCAAGCCTGCCAGCTACACATCCCACTGCCTAAGACTGCAGCCCAAGGGAGACATCTGCCCTGCAGCTGGAAACCCATAAAGCATGGAGGGACCCAAAGGACACAAAGTCTTTACCCAGCTCAGTGGGAGTTTGCCAAGCTTAATATTTTAAAACTGCTTCATACAAGTAGCAGCTAAGTCCTGAGGGCCCAGCTCTGCGCTCCAATAATCTTCTGACTGCTGTGACATGAGCGCAGGCTTATTTTCTGGTGCCCCAGCGCGGCTGGTGCAGGCTGACATGGCCAAGGGCAGCTGGGGGGGGGGGGGGGGGGGGGGGCCATCCAACGTTCCAGGCACACTAAGTGCCTCACACATCACTAGTGCACACGGAATCCTGGAATTTCTTCCTGGCAGCTTGTTTCAAAAACAAATCTACAGACTAAGAGACCTACCCCTTTGACAGTCTGGCTCATTTCTGGAGGACGTTGTTTCGGGGGTAGGACAAGAACTATGTGGTCTCTGCATGTGGCCACATACAATCTTCCCTGACTGACGAGCATGTGGAGGGAGCTCAGCTCGTGCAACCGTGTTCTCAGTGACAAGGACACTGGAATTCAATTTCTGACATAGTTTATGAATTTTAAGAAATTTCTTTGCTGAATGAGTGAGGGTAAAAATACGTATTTTAAATGAGTAAAATCAAGCCTGCATATTACACTCAGTTTCCTTGTGGTCCCTGATTTTCCCAGAGGGGTATCAGGCAAGCAGACAGTAGGACTGAAAGAAAATTCCCTGAAATGAAGAACCAAGATAATAGGACTCTAGTCTCAATGCTGCCACTAAAAGCAACTAAGGATTTTTTGTAAACGTATGTTTTGACGAAGACGTTAAGAAACACCGTTTTAAAGGAGCAGAACTACCAGTAGCCCTGGCCATGGGCCTGCCATGTGCTCCGGGCTCCGTCCCTGGAGCCTGGCACTCTGCGGAGCCGCTGGCCAACCTGGCAGTGTTACCATGCCTCCGTGCCCTGAGAGACAGCAGAGACAGGGCTGGAGGGAGGACGCCGGCACCACTCAGCTCTCCCTGCCACCACTCAGTTCTCCCTGCCACGTGGCCATTCTCAGCCTCTGCAAGGTGCTGAGGGTGGGGAGACAGCAAGACCAAGCCCACCACCTGGAGCCCCCCTGTTCCCAGCGGGCCTGGTGCCAAGTGGTAATGGGCCCAGCACCGCCTCTGGAGCTCGGGCCTCAAACAGAGCCCCACTGCTTCTGTCAAATGGCTTTGCACTTGATCCAGACAGGCCCCTTATCTGTACATAGGGACCTGAGGTGGGGGGATCGGAGGGGGCCCTGGCAGGCAACGGCAGCTGCCTCTCTTTGGGCTGAGCACAGCTTGACTCCTGCAGCCTCTGTAAATATTGGGTCAATGAATGAATAAAAACTCTACAACATGGGAGGAAAAAAGTAGAAACAATTAGGGGGAGGTTACCAACTGATTAACAGATTTTTAGAGCAAGCTATAAAAATGTGTTATAATATTTGACAAGCTCTAATTCTTTCCTGTTACATAGTTAGATAATATTTTACTAGTGAGTGTAAAACATTAGACTAAAATCGGAAAAGGAAATCTATTTAACTCATTAGCTCTCTGGAGAATCAGTAGGACAGTACTGGACCTTGAGTACACATTACAGTAACGAGGACATAACCCCCCAAAACACAGTCACTGTGCAAAAACAGTTTTTATGAAAGAAGCAAGATAGAAATACTAAAAACATGGTTATACTATCTAAATGCTTACAGCCCAAAAATAAGTTATGTATTTCCTAAATAACTATCATCAATAACTTTTTATTTTTGTTTTTGGATTTGTACAGATGAGGGGCCACACTTAGCCATTTTTTTTTTATTTTTTTTTGGTAACCATAATTAAGTCCAGGTACATGAAAAGAAACTCTCCTCCCTCATGAATAGTTTAGAAAATAATGTACTTTCTTATTGAAATTTTGCCCTAAAGCTTTCTCTGCTGTCCAAATAATTTCCCAACTGCATTTCCCATTACACTCCTAAGTTTTCATCTCTCTCCCCGAGGGTGTTCTTCCCCGTTACAACATATTTTAATATGTTTAAATGATAGCAGTGCTATAAAGTGTTATTTCTCATTGAACATGGTCATTAATATCACTTCATACCTCCGAGAGCATAACAGTAACTTGGCAATAAAACCAAGTACGATCATCATCCACTAATAGCCTGTGAGGGAGGTCCTCCTAGTACTTTATGTCACTCGCAGGCCAGTCGTCACATAAGCACACACTGGTCATTACTTAGATGGGAACATTCCCCAGTCTCATCTCTAATTCAATAATTGCACGTTCTTTTATACAATCACTGTCTTCCTCTCCCAATTTCCATATACCTCACATCTCTGACATCACCTCCCACTCAGGTGTGTATTTTGGGGGGGAAATGTAAAAACATGTGCTTTTATTTAAGCAAAGCACTTTATGAATTTTCCCTTTCACCTTGACTGCTGTCGTTTACTTTCAAAGGAAGGAGGGGAGGGTAAGTCCCTTTAAACGAAGCAAGACAGTGTGTTACACATGGCACTCGGGTTTGTCTGTACCTAAGGGAATCACATTTTGAACAATCCCTCATTCAGCCTTCGCACTGCCCGTGACTTACTGCGAGCGACAAGCTGAAGTGCAGCTGATGAGGACATATGCCCTCATCTTTCCTCTCTCTGTGTCCGGCACCTGGACGTGGACACTATGAGCATCCAGTAATCTACAATTACGAATGGAAGCGTGGATGGGTTAAATAAACGAGGTGCTTTCATAGAGCTTTTGCGAAGTCAACTGTCCTACCAATACAATTCCACAAGGTTTAAGGTGTCCTACACCAGGATATAAATAGTACTGGGGCAGTAAGAATGGAAACTTGAAAGACTTCTCTTCAAGCCCACAGGAGCAGATCTATACCAGAAAGAAAAATCAGCAACTCTGAAAATTCCTCTGTTCTTACTGCAGTCCGTGCACCAGACTGACCTTCTGTCTTAATTTCCCTGTTATACAAGCAGGCATTGCTTCGCTTTTTGTCTTCTAACCAGTATTAGTAGTTGCTAACACTTATTTGAGAGAAATGCTAGGAGGTGTCAGCTTTTGAAAATATTCAATCAAGCAATGATAAACATATTTGGGGCCCTAACTTCCTAGTGTTTGAAACTGGCAGTCCGGGTGGGAGCATTTAAGCACAGCTTCAGGAGCCGAAAATAAACCTCAAAGAATAGCGTCAAATAGGGTACAATGAGACCCGATGGTTCATTATTCTTCTCTGTGCATGTAGAGCTACACCAAACCTTTATAGAAGCTCTATATGCAAATCAATCTCAAATATTCACAAATATATTTGTTTATCAATAGAAACACTTTCTTCACCCTAATATTGCCATGTGGCATGCACATGGGTCTGAGGACTGCATCTGACTTTTTATAAACAGACTAAAACTTCATGTAATACTATATCATCTTAAAACACATATGTGAACCCAAGATTAAAAACCCATAAAGCCAAGTTGAACTGCAGAGTGACTGTAATAAATGCAACAATGTTAAGTCAGCTTCAAAGAAATTCTTAAAAGGAACTCCAAAAACTTTCATGAATGTTTTACAGTTGATTTTTTTAATGCTGATGGATTTCATCTTAAAGGAAATGCCAAGAGCTCTTGTGAATGCTCCTCTTTTCATGTTGGCGATGCTGTGAGGAGTTGCTGATAAGACCAAGAGCACCTCCTGATACTGCGAGATCTAAAGAACACTACGCAAACCTGGAAATTTATGTCCCTACAAGAGAGAGCTTTGAAGAGGCCTGGTTATCCCAGCCTATCGTTTACCACTTCCTAGATGGGCTGAGATTCCTGCTGCCCTCTGGGGAACGGCCAGGATCAACTTACTGCAGTCACTATAAGTGAATCTTCCTTAAAGATGGCTGTGGAGCTATGTATATGAAGTATTCAATGGACCAAGTTCAGCAGATTCCTGAGCTTCCAAGATTCACAGTCTCCAGCGAGTCACCTCTGAAAGAAGTCTGTACAAGCAGTGTGCAAAGGCGCCCCATGAGCCCGTCTTTGCACGTGACTTGTGAAGCCCAGAAGACAAGTACATCTTATGGGTGACAAGTTAAAGTGCAGTGGCAGCTGAGTGCCTGAGCAGGGGAAGAAGCCTAAAGATGAGACGGAATTTTCTTAAGTTACTTAAATGATCAGAAAAAACCTCGCCAACACTGAGTCTTTGGCTGTACTCTTAGAAATTGTCTCCATAGTCAAGGCACTTATTAACGTAGGTGCTGCCAGCTCTCAGGCTAGAAAGCACAAAAGAACACTAAAATGAAAAATAAAAAGGGTATAAGAATCAGCACACTTGGTCACACTTTGGCAAACTCAACCTTATGTTAGCTAGTACCCACAGTCACACACGCTCAGAGCATACAAGGAACGGTGACTACCAGTGTGCACAGAACCCTGGAATACAAACAGCATGCTCCTCATGTCCCTTTCCCCAAAATTAGATATTTTGCCCTAAATGGCAAAAATCGATACAGCCAAAGACTTCCCATGTATTTTGTTGGTGGTGGTGATGGTCTGAGTAGAGAATGACACACGACTCTCTCGTAAGATCAGAGTCTTTCTCTTATCCACTGAGCAATGACAATCCCTCACTACTCCCTTCTAAAAGGACATAACACCAGCTAATTCTCTGTTCAGAGGACATCTTCCCACAAATCAGCTCTACAACCCGCACACAAGGGAACTACACAGAGAGAAGTCGCCGGCGGCACGTACAGGAAGAAGGCTTACACCAGGAATCGCTGAAGTCCCCTCTCCACCCTAGAGCCAGATGTCAGATGCAGGGGTGTCCCCACCAAGCTCAGGAAGGGGTAGTGTCCTGACTGAACCTCGAGCTCTCCTCAGCCAAACCCGTGTGGTGCCCTGGGGAACCCGTCTGGTAGGGGTGACTCAGGAAATCCTCTTCGGCACGTGTCTGCCCCACAAAGCCTGCACACCAGCTGGGAGACATCCAGCTCCCCAGATTCTGGGACTGGCACAACACTGAGATCAGCCTCCTGGCAGGGACATGTGAAATGACGATGCCAACAGCTGCATCTTCTGAGGACAAACAGTTCTGAGGGGTCACTAAAGGCAAAGCTCAACAAGTTGACTTTTGTGAGCAATTTTAATACCGTGTAAGACACGGGTTTTAGGAAAATCATACCGTACTAAAGTTTTTAGCCCCTCTTCATTCTGGATAATAATTTTGTTTGGTTTTTTGTTGTTGTTGTTTTGGTGTGTTTTTTTCGTTTGGTTTTCTGGGGTTTTGTTTCCTTGGCAAAATAAAGTGGACTGACTCGTTACTTACAACCTGTTTCACATTTTAGACTTTAGCATCCTCCTTGCAAATTTTAGTAATGCAAAGTGCAATCATTCGATTCATGGCTAGTGCCTAAGTAGAAGTAAGTTCATGAAGCAGACACAGTATCCACTCTTGCTTAACAAATAATCCCCAGTGTCTATCACAGGGCCTGGCCCACACCACCGGCCTTTCTTCCTCCTGGTTCTCACTGCATTCCCCAGCAACTGGCTGAAATTCGTGTAGACACGTGCATGCTTTCAGAGCAAGCCAGCCACTTTGCTCGCCAACTACGAGCATCAAGGAGCATGTCCGTATACGTGAGTGGTCTGGGCTGATGGCTGAGAACAAGATGATGGCCCAAGATGCTGTCATGCCTTTTTTTTCAAATCTTGTGTCCTTATAGCATTTGAAGACTTGGTCTCTCTTCACTTTCTTCCAAACCAAACATTAGATCCCAGAAAAAAGGGAGCACATCTAGCTTAAAACTTTCTGCGGAAGAACCACATGATATTGAGCCCAGAGGTGGAAACAGGATAGAACAGTAACACTCCAAAATGGCCAATATCCTTCAAGTAATAAACAGTACTACAGACATGGAAGGATCCAGCAGACAACCTGACACCGTTACAGTGCACTGTCCACGGTATGTGCTCACTGTGGGATGCAGTATTTCCCACTCACCTGGCACGGAGCCTCGTCGCTCTCAGTGAGCCCAGACCGTCACCAGAAGATCACACTTGGAAAAGACAGACAGACATAAATTCTAGAGAATGAAATATATTAATGCCCAAGGCTTATTGCAACTAATTGCAACTACATCCAACAAGTATGCAAACTCTTTGGTTGTAACAAGGAGCTCATATATAAAATAACAAACTGTGTAAATGGCTTAGACTTGGCTTGTTACATAGAGATTTGCATTTCCAATAAAAAGTTGGGAGCTAAGTAAATGGAATGCAGAATCTTAAAGTGGAAGTGCTCATTTAAATGACAAACCTTAGCGCTCTAAAGTTGGAAAAGAGGCATTGCATGGCAAAAATTTAAAAAAGAAAAAAGATGAATCACACATTAAAGAGGAAACAACATGTGTTAGCCTAGATCACTTTTAAGGAAGAGAAAGGTTTGAAGGCTCTTCTATAAGGATTAATAATCAGAAAAATGATATTTTGGGCAAGGTTATAAGGTCTGCATTCTTTAGGAGGGAACAAATTATGTTCAAACATTAAAAAGGAGACGATAATTAGGAGTAGACCCACTTAAGCAAAAAAGCTTCAGATTCACATACACTGAAAATATCTGTCTGACGTGCTTCTGAAACCCTTAATTACACGTTGTGACCTCTTGGTCAGTGGAAAAATCCCACCAAACATTTTCCCTCACAACATGCTCCTTAATACGTCTTCGTCAATCCCCCACAGATATGTTCATCATGTTTAAGGACAAAAAAGTCGTATCTTTTCATCTTTTTCCCTGTTTTGATAAACTTTCCCTCCTCTGAAAAGAAAATCCCCCCACAAAGGAACATAAAAATAGCATGTGTAGCATGAGACCATGAAAAGAAGTTTGGAAGGGAGAGCGGAAGGGACTCAAACCAAGAGAACCCCTCTATATGAAAATACATAGGGAAACTGAATTTGTGACCTTGGCAAACCCCAGGGCTGGCTGAGTACCTGGTCCATGAAGGAAGATTCTGCTCTCGGTGGCATCCTACCTGGAGACATGATTACAGGGCAGAAAGAACCGAAATCTAGGAAAGAAACATCTGTGCCCTTGTACACAGACACACACACACACAATTATAGAAGGATCCTTATAAATTGCTTCTCATTAACACACAGGCAGGAGTTAACAGAACAATTCACACCTTATATTTATTCATTGCTCTATTATTAACCTGACAACTTATAAAAATATGAATGTGAGTACATGGTTCAAATAGGGATTATATGAAGACAAATACATTTGGTGCCAGTAAAATTATGGAAAAACAGTTCAAAGCACCGTAAAAATAACTCCACTACTGGCTTCTGGGAAAGGATACGCAAATAGAAAAAAATGACAATAAGAGCTAACATGTATAAGGTGATACCATCTACCAAACACTGTTCTCACCCTTACAACAACTCCCATGCAATAAACATTTATCACCATTTCACAGGCAAACTGAAAGGTTGGGCAACTTGCCCAAGGTCACACAGCCAATAAGTAGCTGGGCTGAATTTGAACCTAAGACATTTGAACCCATATACTGTGCTCGAATCCAAGGTGGACTGCTAGCCTTCTAAGGAAAAACATCTATGACTCTCAGTGGAAAAGCAAATGTTTCATTGAGGAAAAACAGAAACAGAGCTCTATGGCTCCGTGAGAACTCCTGTACTGATAAATTACATCAAACTGCACACCAAATCCAATCACATAGTCTGTTTACTTCTTTTCTCTCCATTTCTCTCATGCCATTCACCTTACCAGCACATGGTACACCAAGACTCAACTCCAATGTCTGGCTTTCAAGGTCTCCCATTGTATGGCTCTTTCCTGGCTATTCTCTAATGAAGACACTGTCATTCCTTGTACGTGACGCTCCTTTTCACATGCATGCTTTCCTTCACGCTGATGTCCAAAACATGTTTTGACCCTCACCTCTTCTTTCTAAAGTCACAGTCTGTCCCTGATTGCTCACGTCTGTATCTACTTCCCCCTTCTACATGCCAACTGCCTTATAATAAGAACAATAAAATTAATTGCTTAAAAATCACCTTGTATTCTTTCCTAGTATGAAAATAAAGAGCATACAACAAATGCTTTTTCTGAACCTAACACTCCACCCAACATTTGAACACAACTTTGAACAATATTTGCAATTCAAACCTGTTGTTAAGAAAAGAGCCATTTATATAATAAACAAGGGATTTTTGCATGTTTTAACATGCTCGCTCTGCAATCTTACCTGTGTTATACGGTTCAAAACAAAAGTGAACTTAGCTTCTTACAAACCATTACAAACTCCTAAAAACTGGAGTTGGAATTGTATATAATATAAAGACTTTACATGAATATCTCTTCCAGGGCCACCTGTTCAACTTTTTCACACTGCACAGTGTTTGTCTATAAATCTCTTTAACATGTTAGTGCACATCAATTTATTTTGTGCTTTTTATCTGTAAAAGACAACAGGCATTATCCTAGCTTGTGTCTGTCCCGAGCACACAGGATGGAAGTGGAGGAGGGTGTCATGTGCAGCATAGCACTATGAAACCTGCAAGAGAGGGTAGAATGCAGAGCCCTGATCAAGTTACATTCTGTGCCGTTTGACACAGAGCCTTGGGAATGACGATTCACAGAGTAGACACAAGGGGGAGCCAGTGGGTCCATCTTAACGCTAACTGGACACTAGGAAATTTGGCTTAACCAAAACTTGAACTTAACAGAAACCTTAAGTTCCATGAAGATGAACCACAAGAACAGGAATGAACAAAGATTAAGGGCAAAAGAGAAGCAGTGAGAGGAAGCAGTAAAGAGATACAGAGATTCCCTATGCTCCTCTCAACTGAATTCAAAAACCAAAAGCTTTTTTAGTGTAATCTTCAATGCAAGCTGAAAAACAGGCATTCGAGAAGGACAGCTTGAATACAACCCTCTCACATAGCAGTAAAGTCAAAAATTATGATGAGAAAATTGAGGTTGCAAAAAAAGGTAAAAAACAAGAATACTTTCCTTAAGATTCTCTTCCTTTGCCAAAATGATTTACCACCACTGCTCTCAGATGATAACCCAGTGGTTGTAAACCAATTCTTTATAGTCTCTAACATGAGATTTCTCTTGGCATCTTCTATTTCATATTTTAGTTTTAATTTTCAAATTTAAAAAAATAATCTGGAAAACATTTCACTCCAATTATTTTCTTAAGGTTCCTGATAACTGACCTTAACTCCAGGAAATGTTATATGATAAATATATTGTCAGTAAAGATTTAAATATTCCTACTAAAGACATAATTATAGATGCTCAAGTTTTCATACTATTGAAGCACATTAATTAAAACTTGGCACGGTTGCAGGAAATCAGGGAACACATGAAAAGGAAGATGACGTGTATTTCATATTGAGTGTAGCATAATTATTACCTCTTTTTGATAAAGACGTACCGAAGAAGGCACTAGGGCTTGCCTGTAATCACTTTAATCATCGTTCAATACAAAACAACCAATCCGTCAAAATCCAAAGGGATTTGCTTATTGTTATGCTTTTAGAAAGCTCACCAGGTATTTCCAAATGCTTCCTAATGACAATAATTAAACATCTGGTAACGGTGACCTACTTGTGGCTGCTGAACTTCTTTGGATAGTCTTTCCCGTTAATTATGTACATGCTGGGAACTGAGAATTAACGTGCTGAATAATAAGTCAAGAGCACAGGAGAAGTCAAAGCCTGACAGCAGCACCTCCCCACTGTCCTGACTGCTCTCTGTATTGAAGCCTTGTTAGCGCTCTCCGATTGGAGAACAGATGCTCCATGAAAATTGCAAAAGCACCAAGCTAAGGCATGCATGCAAGTTGGATGTAACATGTTGTGAGGAAACTGCCTTTTATTAAACATTCAAAACTGTGTCTCAGAGGGGGGGAGGATGGCCAACCGGTCACATTTCTGCATTTTCTCTGTCTGAGGAATTATGTTCTGATGCAAACTTTGACCCTAAGCTTTTGCAAATAATGACCAGGTCTTTCAGATCCTTGGCAGCAGCACAAATAAGAAAAGCCAGAATAAGAAAGAACAAGCACACTTTCAAGGTCCATTTCACGGTTCCATCAATTTTGGAGTGAGAAAGGGACAGAAAAGTAGGTACTAAGACAAAGAGATTAGTAGTAGTTTGAAATTTATTTGGTAATGAAAGAATTTTTGTCCACTTGGATCTCATTTAAATCAACTGATATCCATTTCTTCTCATTAGATCAGCATCCTTCCCAAAAGCCACAAGATTTTACTAATATATCATGACTACCTCCTACTTTCAGCTTCATTTAGCTTTTATGGAGATCAATAAAAGAAATGGCATCATTTCATTTTTTTTGTTTGGGTTTTACACCCTTTTTAAATATTTGAAAACATGTACTAGTACTAACTAATAACTAGATACTAGTTTAAATCACAACATTACTTAGGATATATTTACCAGAATTATTTTATTATCTAATTTGCTTAATCCTGAACACCTTTTAATATCCACCAAAAGTACAGTCAGGATCCAGGAAGGCAAACAGAAATCCTGACAGAGAATTTAATATAAGGACTGGGGGAAACAGGTGAACACTGGAAGCGCCTAGCAACACTGGAGCTGGGGAACAGAAAAGGGGACTGGGGTTAGCAGAACCTAGAGCTTGAAGGAGGGTCCCCACAGCTGGCACCCAGCCTCAGAGGAAAGGGTGCTGCCTGCTGGGGCTGAGATGTGGGGAGCTCAGCAGAGGGACTTCCTGGACAGGGCCACTGCCAGGCTGTGCGGTCCCCTAGGAGCCCAGAGGAGGGGGCCTAAGCAGAGCAGGTGCTGGGATATTTGAGCCGGGGTGTGCTTGGTGTTGATACCTCCAAGAAGGCCTAATGAGGCTGGTTTGGGGGCTGCCAGACAAAAAGCTGAAAACTAATCAACTGCCACTTCATGGCCACTGCGGGGCAATCACAGGAACAGCAAGCAAACAAGAAAAAACGAGTGCCACCTCCTTCCTTCCAGGCTACCTCTAGAGCCCACTGGTTAGGGAGCAACTGGTCAGGCAGAAGTGCCATGCAAAGCAGAGGAAAAAGGGCTGCTGAGGAGGTGAGCGGTTACGGCCTAATCCAATCATCACTGTGCCTCAATCCAGAAAATGGAGAAAATACCAGGACCCATTCATTCACAGAGTGGTGAACACCAAGTTTGTTATAATGTAGAAAACACTTATAATCGTGTATGCCACCATTATAATCATATCATATAGAAACTCAAAGTTATATATATTATTTTCAAATTTCAATTTCTACAATTTTTTGTTTTTTATTTTATTAAATTTATTGGGGTGACATTGGTTAATAAAATTATATAGGTTTCAAATGTACAATTCTATAATACATCTTCTGTACATTGCCTTGTGTGTTCGCCATCCAGAGTCAGTTCTCCTTCCATCACCATATATTTGACCCCTTTACTCTCTTCTACCACCCTCTACCCCCTTATACTCTGGTAACCACTAAACTGTTGTCTGTGTCTATGAGTTTTTGTTTGTTTGTCTTGTTCATGTGTTGCTTTCAGTTTTATATCCCACATATGAGTGAAATCATATGGTTCTCAACTTTTTCCATCTGACTTATTTTGTTTAGCATAATAATCTCAAGATTCATCCACATTGTCACAAATGGCAGTATTTCATCTTTCCTGAAGGCTGAGTAATATCCCATTGTGTATAAGTACCACATCTTCTTTATCCAATCATCTATGGAAGGACACTTCAGTTGCTTCCATAATTTCTACAGTTTTATTAGTTAGAATTTACCCCAAAAAATGCACTTCACTGGTTGATATTAATGCAATACAGAAGCACATTTAAGCATTGGTCTACACCCTAAGGAATCTGATCCTAAAAAGCAGACACAGTAAAGAGCGAGGAACCAGGAGATCTGCCCCCCACAGAAGGCTCTGCCTCCGACAAGCAAATCGACACACCCCATCCGGCGTGCATTTCTTCCATTAAATGAGGGAGTCAGATAACAATTGTTTCTAAGGTTCTTCCCAGTACTTAAAATTTTAATAATTATAAAACCTCTTTGTAGTTTAATTTCAAATTTGAAAGCAATTTCTAAAAGTCCTTTTAATTACGGTTTACCACAGTAGAGAAGCTTGGTTGAACCACACATAATATCTACTAATACATAATGCCTATACTATATGTTTATTTTTCTCAAAACATGGACAATTTAAAGCAGAATAAAACTTTAGAACACAGAGCACAGTTTAAGCATGAGGTATTTCCAGAGGAGCTTAAACAGATGTAAAGAACTGCACACAGGGCTGCCACATGGCACTGTAGCGTATGGGGTGGTTCCCACGGAGCTGCACAGGGCAGGTCCGTGAGGCCATTCTATACACAGAGACCCAGAAGGCACAGCGGCTGAAATGCACAGCTCACCTGGGCACGATGAAGATACAGGTGAGAAGTAGTCATCATTCACTCACTGACCCAAATACATGCCAGCGGCCATCCGGACAAATGACCCTCAGGGTTATAAACTGCAGGTTCAGCCACCATTAGGCATACCTTGGCTAAAACTGCCAACACCAGATCCAATCAGTACCAAATATGACAGCCATTCCTGTGCCGCGAGAATGCAGGTAGGTGAGTCACTCAACAAAGGTGTGCTCAGCTGTTTCCAGAGTGGAAAATTATTTTAAAACAGGATACAGAAATATTGTGCTCTTTTATAATATTTTAAACCATTCTGTTGTTGTTGTATCCCCATTTGCCCTTCGTGCCCAATGCTAGCACTTAACTGAATCTGCTGATCTAAAGAACTAATTTAAATAAGTTATAACTTTTAAAAATTTAATTGATAATGGGCATTCTCCTACACATTAAATGACCTACCAAAAGCTGCTTTTTACATGTGGCAGAAGGGCTAGGATTATGATTAATTGGACTGGTGGAAATAATACGAGGATTCAGTGTAACAAAAACGTTTTTCACCTTTTTACATAACATAGCCCTTCTAGACATACTGAGAATCGCGAGTGAAAACTTTTTACTTGAAGCTATAATCCCTCTACCTGAGAAACAAGGAGGGAAAAGATACATTTCATGTACCCAACATGCTGACAAAGCTAATTTGTATGTAACTAAGACAGGAACAGCTCATTATGAAATAAAACCTACTTTCAAATATCCTATAACAAATAAAGAAGTTGGGACATTCATACAGTGCAAATGTAGCGACTTTTTTACTGAACAGGACTGATGACGGTCCTGGTTTTTTCCCCAAACTGCTAGCATTTGATGGAAGGAAAATGAGTTGCTAACCACCACTCAGGGCCCTGAAGGAGTTAAGTCATAGCAGAGAAACAGGGGGAACCTGTCTTCTTGGATGTAGAACAGGAAGTAACAGCTATTAAGCCTAATCTTTGCAGGGAGTAAAGGCGGGGTGGGGGGTGGAGGAGGTAGGCAGACAATAGACGTGATCTATTTATTCATCTACAGCCAAATTGGGCCTGGATTATGATCTAGGCCTTCTTCCAGATTTAGTGACACAGAATCACAGAGATGAGAGCTCTTACCACAGCTTGGACAAACAGCTCAACCAATGGTGAGACTCTGCTGACAGTGAAATGTGACAACATAGACAAGAGGCTATGACCTTCAGATAAGCCCTTCTGAATGGAAGGTGGAGTATTTTGCACAATCAGTGTTGCATAGAGGTTCCTTACCACGGAGCAGTGCAGTCAAAGGAAGAGGCATGCTTGCATCCTGCAAGTCCTTGGAAGACCCCACACCCCTGGGGAGAGGGTCAGACAGGCCACTTGACCAGCTGGCATGTTTCAGTGCCTACAATGCAGGGCACAGTGCTGCCTCCAACACTTGACGGGAGCTACGTCTGTCAGGGGAATGATGTTTCTTTGTCTATGCTCACCTTCTTTTTTTTTCTTTTAATGGTTTCATGTGTACAAAACACTGCAATAGACATTTACCATTTATACCCCTTACAAAGTGATAACCCCCCTCCCCCAATCTACTACCCCTCTGACGTGGCATACAGCCATTACAATCTACTACCCCTCTGACGTGGCATACAGCCATTACATTTCCACTGTCTCTATATGCTCACTTTCTTTAAGACAGGCTCAGACAGCTCCTCAGCTGACATCTTGGAATAGCAGAAGTTACCTTTGGCTCCTTTCTCTCTCCATAATCACTGTTTCTCATTCTCAAAATGCCCCTCTCTCTACTTCCAAACATCTAGGATTGTAGGCAAATGCTGATCTAACAGACTGGCACTCTGAAAAGGAAATGAGCTCACTATTTATGACCCACCCCACCTGAGAGGTTCCAGCCATGTCAAACATCGTAAAGAAGTTGTATCATTCTTATATTCCTCCACAGAACATTGTACGTTCCACTTTTTTTCCCCAAAAACAATTCTAAAATCTGCTAGTATATTTAGTTATGTCAATGGCTGTACCAATAACGAATGCAATCAAAACCTTTTTCTTAGCCACATTAGTGCTTGCTGCAGCTGTCTATCCGGAGGTACATCCCAAGTAAGCCTTTCTGTGCAAAACACTGAATACCTTTTCTAATTCACTAGCACCATCTTTCCGCGAAAATAAGACCTAGCCGGACAATCAGCTCTAATGCGTATTTTGGAGCAAAAATTAATATAAGACCCAGTAGTATATTATATTATATATTATATTATATAAGACCCGGTATTATATTATACTATACCTGGTCTTATAAGACCAGGTCTTATATTAATTTTTGCTCCAAAAGATACTTTAGAGCTGATTGTCCAGCTAGGTCTTATTTTTGGAGAAACACGGTAGGTCTTTAGCATACTCTGACCTACTCTTCTGTAGTGGTATATACAGAATGTGCAGGTAGTACAGAACTGCTTCATGAATTACATGTGTTTATGTGCAATATGTGTGTGTATATATTGAGTGTGTATATATATATGTCTGTATGTATGTAATACATATATATATATATATATATATATATATATATAGAGAGAGAGAGAGAGAGAGAGAGAGAGAGAGAGAATACCCAAAGAGAAAATGAGCACCTCTCAGGAAGGGCATCCTACTATGTAGGGAAAACATAAGTAAAACCACAATTACCAGGAAAAATATTTTTAATTAAAAAGAAAACTTTCCTATAAACTTTTCCTGTACTTCGTATAACCTATGAAAGTTATTAATAATAAAGATGTCTAGAATCTATTTCTCAAAATAGGTATGCAAATCAAATAAGCTAGAGGATAATCATCTAAGAAACAAATTATCATAAATCACACAATTTCTTTATCTGAAAAGCCAGTCCTCAAAAAACCCATGTTTAAGTATAAAAGATATATTATTGAGGCATTAATGATTTTTTAGAAACCCTAAAATGTGCGTTCCTACAATATATACTGACTAATTATGTGGCTAATCTAGTAGCAAAAAGCTGCAGCTGACTCCAGTTACTACTGATTCCTAATACAATACAATTAAGCATTTCAATTTCTCTGTGTTCTTTGTCAAAGCTCAAAGTTAATTCAGTATTGCTATTAGACTCTAGGTGGCACTATAGAAATGACTCAACAGAATGAATTCAATACTAGATACACACTTAGATTTGTTTTCACTTCCTGCTGTCCACTGAAGGCTTCCTCACCTGTCCTACTTCTGCTTCTGGGTTCACTCACCTTCCCTCATCCTTAAAGGCAGGAAGAGGGGGAGTATGGCAAGCACACATAATATGGGATTGATGAGTCCAAAAACTAAATGCAAGTTTGAATCAGACCTTGTTTGGACCTAACTTGAAGCCAAACTGGCATCATGAATTCTCCACCTCAAAGAAAGAAAGAAAAAATCTATTCCAGATCTTTCAGAAACATTCTAAACTTAATTATAAATAGCTTAGTCCGTAACATGATTATTGACAGATGGGTTGAGAAACTGGTTTGGAAATCCAAGAAGAAAATCCAAACATGAAAATGAAAAAAGTCATCAAAGGCAAACCAGCTGGTAGAAGCAATCTTTCTGTTACAGTAATGCTGATAGGTCAGAAAGGAGTACTCCACTTCTAAACAAAGGACTGCACGTCAAGTGTCATTCCATACCGTGTTTCCCTGAAAATGAGACCTAACCGGAAAATAAGCCGTGGCATGATTTTTCAGGATGCTCGTAATATAAAATAAGCCCTACCATATTTCCCCAAAAATAAGACTGGGTCTTACATTAATTTTTGCTCCAAAAGACGCATTAGAGTTGATTGTCCGGCTAGGTCTTATTTTCGGGGAAACACTGTAGTGTCTCATAAAACACACTTATCAACATCCAAAGCTACCGAGAAGCTGACAGTGAGAAGACTGATGGCGACTTGCTCTGCAATGGCATTCACTGTGGCTACACCAATAGTGGGGCAAAAACCTGAGGCTACCGTGTTGTCACCTTATAATCACTGAGCCATGAGAACATTATGAAACAAAAGATTTCTGACAGCATTTTTGGCACTGAAAAATGCATAATGATGTAATGGTACAGTACTTAGCCAAATTCGAGAAATATTTGCAGATAAATCTAAGCATTAAAGGACGCGTGTATGGGTGGTGTGGCCTGGGACAAACCCCAGACAGTTACCTTTCCATCCAGTCCAATGTGATGAGCCCAAAGACTGACAGCCAAACGCCCAGCTTAGGTGGACTTTGTCTTGGTAAATAAAACAAAACGTGAATCTTAGCTGCTGTGGCTAATGCTGAAAGCAATGCATCATGAGCTCTACTCTCATTTGCGGGGCCTCAGAGAGAAAATATCTGCTGCGTAGTGTTCTCATGCTCCTTCATATAAGGGAGTGAGGAGCAAAAATTTTCTGAAAACCAAGGAAAGAAGGAGTTGCAGTACATTAATGTTGTCCCATCTCTCCTTCATCCTTTTAATTTCCTGACAGGATTAGCAATGGATATAGATTTTCCCCAGGTGGTCTAAGATGGTTAAGGTGGAAAGATGCATTTAAGAGTAATTGCTATTTGTTCATAGATCAAACGTAACGAAACAGCTGAGCAACAAATAAGTGTTTAAGACCTAACCTACAACAACGAGGCTCCAGGCCAGTGCCCAGATAAATCACAGCTCAGGTACATTCCTTAGCCATATCAAAAACTTCTGTTTCTACCAGCATGGAAATACCTTCCTACAAAGAACCCTTCCCTCTTCATTGCAATATTGTCTCTACTGGTATTTTATAGGTGCCCTCTCTGTGATATAACCTGCTCAGAATAACTGCTTCATGGTCACCCTGGAGTCTTGTATCTCCCATGGAAGATTTGCACTAGAGAGTAGCTATCAGAGTTCATACCCATTTGAGTAGCTTCAAGAGAATTCAAAGTCCTAGAAAAGCTGAAAGAAAGAGGGAAAGAAGAAAAACAAAAAATTCTCTTCCGCCAAATGTGGCTTTACAGCAATGAATACAACAGACGAAAACAGGGAGACAGAAAAAGGGAAGGGAATAAATATCTGTAACTACTAGTAATGAAACTATGCTTTGTAAGAAAAGCAGGTGATAATTAGCTGGGAACTCATGAAAAAGAATGGGTTCCTTGACAAAATGCCCATTTTCCCATATTTTGATGATTTCAGTGTTGTATCAACACCAAAACATGATTTTTTTTAATATTTTACCTAAGGTATCTGACTCCTCAGATGGTCTTTAATATAGATACAAAAACATTCCCAAGTGATTTATTTAAAATGTGGCTTTCAGTCCTAGGATGCAAGTAAAATTCTATTGTGAAGAATAAAAATGTATACTACTATACCACAACGCTACTTATATATCCTACTCAAAGCTTTATACGAAAAAGCTACCCAAAGTTAGATAACCCAAAAAACGACTATTATTAACAAAGTCATACTTTGTATCAGAGGGGCTAAGAGGTTCTTCATTAGTAACCAGGTTAAGTACTTCAGTCTTGACTCTGAAACTGTGGCGCACAGGACGGCAGCATGCCTGTGCTGGTGTTGCTGATACAGACCACCTCTGGCGTGGGGATGTAAGGAACAGTGAGTGCCTCGCCTCCTGGTCACACCTACACAGCTGTAGATGCTCCTTCACCTGCCTCAGAAAATGATGGACACCTTCCGGAAGACTAACACATAAACATCAGCCAACATGAGCACCGGCTCACCAAGCCTGCAGTCATTCCCGGGTCCCTGAGCCATACGCTTCGAATTTCTTCCTCAGGTTCAGCACATGAAATATGCTCAAGTACCATTAAGTTCTACTCTCTCATCTGCCACGAAATAGGTCTATTATCTTCTGTAAGTCCAGTGACGTCTCCAGAGCTCAGTTTCTTCACCTGGCAATGTTCCGTGGTTTAGGCCAGACTCTTGGGGACTTTTGAGTGAGGGACCCAACTAGCCCCCATTAGTGGCGATTCTGATTCAGCAAATCCTGAGTAGTCTCAGTGTACGTGGGGCGGGCAGATGGGATGCATGTTTTAGAGTACCTATAAATGTCTGGTTGAACCCAAGGTTGAGAATTCCTAGATTAAATATCTAAACACAAATCAAGCTATAAAAAATTTTAGTACAACCCAACAATATTTGATCCATAAGGAATTCTGTTTATTATTTGTTTACGCTTTCAACTTTGTTTCTAAGATACAGCCCAACACAGGGAAGGGCTGAGATCATTAGCAACCTAACATTTTGTGTAACCAGACCTTACAAAATAATTCATTTCTGTCTCCTCATTTTTCAACTGGTTAAACAATATGTGGGCAGCCATTAAGGTTTACAAAATTGAGACTAGAATGAATCTAATCATCTAATCATCGGAAAGTCATACGAAAGGCATCTGGCTAGATGAATGTAGGGCACCTGTCAATGGCCGTGCTTTCAGAAGTTACTGATACTTCAGTAAGAATTACAATCTTCAAATCAAAAGAAAGAAGTGTTTAGGCTGCATCACATACCGTGTTGCCCCGAAAGTAAGACCTAGCAGGACCATCAGCTCTAATGCGTTTTTTGGAGCAAAAATTAATATAAGACCCAGTCTATATTATATTATATTATATTAATTATATTACATTGTATTATACCCAGTCTTATAGTAAAATAAGACTGGGTCTCATATTAATTTTTGCTCCAAAAGACACATTAGAGCTGATGATCCAGCTAGGTCTTATTTTTAGGGGAACATGGTATAGCATAAGACAGCTGCTATTGGGGTTGCCTATATATATTATTTCTATAACGAAGTCATGGTTCCAATGAAAGGGGAAGATGAATGATAAAGTAAAGGTTACTACTGTTTGCTTTTCAGAAGTAGTTTTGAGTCAGAGAACTCCCATGTATAGGTAGATATTCAAATTATATTAAAAATACCAATTCCAATAAGGAAAAATAAATACAAAGTGATACACACAAGTCAAACTTTGAAGAGGACAAATTTAAAACCTACTTTCTCAAGGAATGTATTTGTCTCTTCCATAATGTTCAAACAATTTAAAAATTGTTTTAAAGTTGTCTGGTGCTTGATATTTAAAATATAGTGGTGGTAAAAAAAAAATTATTTTACCATATGCATCATAGCAATAAGTATCTCAAACTCCATGTGAAAATTAAATTCAAGAAAAATGGAAATACTAAGGGACTATGGTTACCATATAAAGCTACAAGATAAATTTAAACATCAGGGTTAGTAGAAACTGAAAGGGCAAAAGGCTTGCCAAAATATGATTATATGTATTTCCCAATCAAAGAAAATTGATTCTTTTAAGAGCTAATGTCAATCGTTCCAACCATTATAAAGATCAGCATTAACTGCACAAGCTGTAACTACTATAAGAATTCAGAAGTAGTATTCCTAAGGGGAAAGAGAAGTAGGTCATGAATTTCAAAAACAAAACAAAACAAAAAAAACAACAACATGTTTTATGGTTTTAAAGATACAGCTCTAAATCGATATATCACTGAAAACTTCCAGGATTTAGTTACATATGGCTTTTATTCAAAAGTTAACCTCTCTCCCTTTCATCACTAGCACTACTATTTATGCATAGTTTTCATCTTTCTCACCCACCCTTATGATCAAGTACAAAATTGAAGACTTTTAAAGCACAAATTAACATAAATTACAGTGTACTTAGTTCACAACCAAAAAGGTAAACAAAAAATTTACCACCAGCTGAGCACCAGTCACTCTAACCAAGCAATTCCATGTTCGCATGCGGCTGGCACGCATTGTCATCGTTTGTAACCTTACACAGCTCATCCCTGTGACCTCATATAACCAACAACAGTGCACTACATACACCGTCCCTACCTGATCAACTGCATAGTACCCACTTTGTTTTAATACACTCCCTTATAGAACTGATGCCTTTCAAAAAATACATACATTAATGCTCTAACTATGTGATCTAAAGTTTCATTCAAAATGAGCAATGTTTCATACTGTTTACTCTCTGAGCTTTGATTGCCAAAGCCTATCTTAGTTTTGTGACATGGTGAGACTGCTATCTGGAGTAAGAGATGGAGAACAGAATAAAGCTGAAGACGTGGCCCTGCTTGATTCTTTCTAAAGAACTGCATTCAGCCTTTTTTTGAATAGCTCTGGAATGATAAATTCCATCACAGAAATTTATCACATGCATGCACTTCACTCCCTTTTATTATTTAGCTATTAAACGCTCTGGATTAATCTATTATTAAATCCAAAATAATCTCAGCCTAGTTTAAATTTGACTGTGATTTCAGATGAAATGACTTAATAAATGGCAGCGGTGAAGTGAGGAGGGCAATGAACGCCTAATGCCCGGCACATTTCCCTGAAAACGACTAAGGAGCGCTTGCTTCAATCCAAATCAGAAATCTCTCAGTCTGAGCAGAGCATGGTTTTGGAAGAAAATTTTTTTGCCATAGGATAATTTGAGAGTAGCAAATTCTTTTTTTTTTAAACTAATAGTCTGAATACTACAATATGCACATTTTCACCTAATTACATAGGGTAAAGCTAAATTTAATATTTAAAAAATGATATACTACTCTTAAAAATATAAATTGTATTTAAGTTCAGGAACTTCTCATCGAAGTTGTGAAAAAAGCAAGAATTATCATTTCTGCAACACAAGAAATCAAATTCAATAATATTTTAGTATCTACACAACAAAGCAATGTCACAAAACTTACCAAGGACACACGTCTCCTTTACATCTGGGTGACATTAGTAGCCCACCCTGTCACTTCTGCTGTGATTAGGAACCTATTCTGGCAACGAAGAAAATAAAACGCTCCTCCAAGTTATCCACACATACACATTCTACTTTCTATTTAGAATTTAAGTCATTCTCTATTGGAAGGAAGGAAGGAAGGAAGGAAGGAAGGAAGGAAGGAAGGAAGGAAGGAAGGAAGGAAGGAAGGAAGGAAGGAAGGAAGGAAGGAAGGAAGGAAGGAAGGAAGGAAGGAAGGAAGGAGGGAAGGAAGGAAAGAAAAGGAACCTGGATTATAACCACTTTATAGAACAGGAGACGTGTTCTATATTCCTAAGTTGTCACATACTCGGAAGTAGTTTCCTAACACAGCACTTAACAAGAACATGTGTTTTAGTGTTTTGTGACAAACAGTGATGTACTTCAAATTATCCTGGATATATCTGCACTTTCTCATTGACAAGAAGTGGCAGTGTCTACAGTGGAGAGAATGACCGGTATAAAAATGCAAATTGGTGTACACAGAGCTAAACTTCAATTAACTGTAATTCTTCTTCATGTAGCTCTTAATACGAAAAATTATAAGACAAAACACCTTAGTATGTTATCTTCATAAACACACACACACACACACACACACACACACACACACAATACACCACATCCACGATACCCTGTTTCCCCGAAAATAAGACCTAGTCAGACAATCAGCTCTAATGCGTCTTTTGGAACAAAAATTAATATAAGACCCGGTCTTATTTTACTATAATGTTAAGACTGGGTCTTTATATAAGACCAGGTCTTATATTAATTTTTGCTCCAAAAGACGCATTAGAGCTGATTGTCTGACTAGGTCTTATTTTCGGGGAAACACAGTAGATACGACCAGTCTCTAGACTTTAAATACAAAATCCACCGAATTTCCTTTGCTTCTTACCTGAGGAAAACTATCAAGGAGGTTCAAAATAATTACCTTTAGGCCCTAAAAGATCAAGGCAGCATTATTTTGAGTTCTGTGTTCTACTTACAAGGGAAGGCTTTTTTAAGAGATAAATTGTAAACTGTGTATCTAACTTAAAGCTCTTAAGGTTTCTTTTACTTTAACTTAAAAAATCATCTAACTCTGAATTAGCATCATTGTTTTCCACCATTAAGCAACCTTGTCAGAACGTGTCATTCTGCTGACTTCCACACACACGGTGATTTTCTATACTATAATCAAGATGAAGACGTCAGCATACAGATACGGATATATAGATAAATAATCACAGCGTTGGTGTTGAAGTAAATGACTGAAATCCACACACTGGACCGTGCACACATTCTGATGCATGAATTTCAACACTTGACTTTAAAAACCATGTTGCATTGTTGCTGAGGCAAATTTTTCAATCATACAAGCTTTAAATTGAATCCCTCGCCTTAGCCCCAGCGAACTGTCCAATATATGACATTTCAGCTTCTTTTCAGTTTGTTTGTTTTTTTCCATTTAATACATGATCTCAATTCTCTTCACAACTCTCAGAGGTTATCATTATACTTCCTCTATAATCTCCCTACCCCCACCCAAAGAGTAAACAAAACAAAAATTTTGAAACTTGTACTGTCTATGGAAACCTTTCCTCAAGCAAAGAGATGCACAAAACTGAACTTGTATGGCCGCTCAAATGTTACACACTGCCTTCTAGCAGAGAAACAATGCTCCAAAGAGGGGCTGCATCTTGCTCAGAAAAACCAAAAGTGCCTTGCTCTTTCATCAGTGTACACACTGCCACACTCAGGACCAGTTTGTGCAGGAAGGAAGTCTCATTGAGCAAGTGTCCCAGGGCACCCTCCAAAAGACCACCTCTCACCTTTCAGATAAAAAAAAATCGTATCATTTTATTCGACAGCTCAGAAATCAAACCTTTATAACATGTTTACAAGAACAGCACACAGTAATCAGCAATTAGAAGTAGGTTAGGGCAGGCAGTTAGAAATGCTCAGCAGAATTAAACAAATTGGATTTGGGCAGAGAGCTCTAGGTGAACACCCTACTTCTAGAAACAATGCCATGAAAGCTTTAATGACAACACACTCATCTAAATTCTCAACAATCAAATGCCAACACATAGGGCCCCATCCTCAAGTGCAAGCAGAGTTTTCAGCTTGATGCTTCTTCAAGTGGATAGAGAAAAACAACTACCAATTAAAGCAGCATCTTTAATTTCCGCATTTATTTCTGGTATTATTTTCTGTATATTCTACATAGATAGAAGATTCAATTTCTTAAAAACAGGTTTTTACACTATGCCTTTAACTCAAATTACATTGATCTGAACATAAACACTCACACTGAAATAAATCGAGATTGTTGAGAATTCTTAAACAACAAACATCTACTAAGGATGTGGTTTCTGCTAGAGAAAATATAATAGATTTGGAATTTCTCAGACTTGAGCTCTTTCTGCTATGTCAACATTCTCCATGATAAGAAAGAAAAGAAGGGAAGAAGATGAAACTAAAACTACTGACGATTTAGCAGACATGTGAGGACAAAAATAAGTGTAAAATTGAAGACACGGATTACTTTTCAGGGTCCACTTCTAGAACCCATTGAGAGATGTTCCAAAACACGTATCATTCATAAACTAGCTAGATAAATACCACATATTTGAGCTGGATTTGATTTATAACAAGGAAATAAGAGTTTGAGGTATATTTCTGTAATGTTGAAAGCACAATTCTTCATCCAGTAGGAACATGGATCTCATGAGTAATTCTTAGTGAAAGTCAAAAGTAACCATTCTACCAAAAGACCACTGGTGGGGGTGGGGTGGGGATGGGGGGTGTATATACAACCATGGCACTTGTCCAAAAATAGACTATAAAGGAAAAAAGATCACATTTTGTGTGTGATGTTAGTTTTACTTTATACCTACTATTGTTTGATAACTGAAAAAGAGCTCCAAAAATATTAACGTTAAGAAAAGGAATCTTTTAATTTCTAACAGACAATACTATTAAAAGACATGCTATACATTATTCGAACAGCCTAAAATTACATATTCAGCACATAAATAGCGAAACAAAACATCAAGAAAGCACACAACCATTTATATTTCCATTCAGTAGCTCCAATGTATTTGTTTGTTTCCTCGGTAAAGTAAGTCTAATTCCAAATAGTCCCATGGAACAATAAACCTATGAAATTATATAAACACTAATTAGCTTTTATTCTAATATTTTGTTTATGCATAAAAGTCAGCTAATGCTTTCAGTGAGGTATTTGGGTAACATGAGGGTCCTGATTAAAACAAAGTTTCAGTAGATTTCATATGAGTAATCAGAATCTGCTAATAACATTATGACTGCCTGTGCTGTGACACAGTAATTTAAACCCATGTAATAAATGAATAAACACACACAAAAATAAATAATAAACATCCACAAATAGACTAATGGCACAGAAAATATCAATATGTTTATGAAGCTATAAAAAAATATTCAAATTAACCAAGAAAATTATCCAGAAGAGTATTAAGAAATAAACACAAAGAAGATATTACTTTTCACTCCAAAGGAAATTTAAAGGGATGAGAAATTTCTGCACCAACCTGCTTTTTGCTGATTTCTGAAGTGGCTCTTTTGATGTTCAATGACCTTGAATATCTCAGCGCCTTCACTGAATCTTTCCGAGAGGAACCAGAAAGAGAGTAAAACTTCTTTGCAGGTTTCCTCTTCAATCTGTCTGCCATCTCAATCCATTAGAAGGGCAAAATCCACAGTGACTTGATTCCCAAACTAACCACAGAATAAAGTGATTCCAAATATAAAGCCCTCAAACCCTGACATATGTACGACCTGTGTTTGCTTAGTCCTCTAGGAAGGGTAATAAACTGAACACCGGTGGGAAATACAGGACAGAACCCATCCCGTATCAGTAACCCTCAGTGGACACAGGATTTTGCATCTGACAACTGTGATCCAGGCTCACCAGGGAGACCAGGGCAGGGCTCAACCACACGAAATAAAAACAACCTTCACCAGTTCAACAGGCCAGAGGTAGTTCCTCAGGAGTAAAATAGGGTGTAACAACACACCTGCACTTAGCAGGGTGTGAGTAAACACACCAGGTTCAAAGAAGTCTCTTTAACTCATTCCCTGCCAAAACAGACAGAGGTGACAGGATAGAATCAAATCACAACTCCTACTTCAAAAGAGGAGCCCTCTTCGCAGGACCATTTTTTAAGCTCCGTGAATATGTTCTGTTTCCAGTGAATGAGAAATGCAATGATCAAATGCTCGAGTAAGTACTTTTTACTCATAAAAATATAGGACAAAAATGTTCATAAGAAAATGAATTAGGAGTCTAATGAATTTCTCACTAGGAATGAGAAATGCAGTGATCAAATGCTCAAATAAGCACTTTTTACTCATAAAAATATAGGACAAAATTCACAAGAAAATGAGTTAGGAGTCTGGACTGCCTTTCTGTCCCACAAAGGAGTGGAAGGGAGTTTTTCTGTCCCTTTAAAAGGCAGCATGAGCGTCTCCCCTTCACTTTATCTCAGGTCTAACTGAACTGAGGCTGAGTGTGAAGAGAGATCATGAAAGTAAGACAGGAGAAAATGGAGAACTAGGCTTCTAGTGAGTACTGAGTATTATGAATATTCACAACACAATTAACGCTCGTGATACTTTCAACACTAGAGCCCCACAAAACTCAATGCTTTAGAACATACATAAGCGTAACCCGAGGACTCAAAGGTAGTACATTCAAGGTAGTATTTTTTAATTTAGCTAACGATCTTAAGAGCTTACTATTTTTTTTAACAAGAGACATACCATTATTATTATTTTTAAAACACACACACCCACCAATCATTAAAGAAACTACAAAACTGAAGAAAATACATAACCAAACATTAGCCTACACCAGAACATCTAGCTGATAAACAATACAAATGGGAAGTTTAAGGGCAACAATATTGAACAAAGAATTACATATCACAGTGCTGCTGAAAGTTATTACCCCGTCTCCAGTGAAGTACAGAAATACAGTATGCTTTTGGAAACTCTTATAGCAATCTGACAGAATAATTCTGTCTGTTGACTCTATAGATGAAATAAAAGGAAGCAAAACACAAGCCAATTTTTCCTTGTAATTAATTTGCTTTGTGTTTCACAAAAGTATTGGTCTGCTCCAGATTGGGAATAAAAAACAAGTGTAGTCCTTCAGCAAAGTCGTTGCTGATCTAACTGAAGGCAGAGCACCCTCACATCAGACTGCCTCTCTGGGAGAGAGGGAAAGTCAGAACTGGCATGAGAGGTGGGGAAGCATTTCTGGCCGGGAAGCTGACCTGGACCTGCTCACGTATCCAGCTTGAATATTCCCACCCGTATGTGGAGTATTGCTTGCTTTAAAAGTACTTGGAATTACTTTTATTCTATAAAAAAAAAAGAAAAAGAAAAAGAAAAAAAGATGACAGACAGCCAAATTATAGAACATAGCACAATACTGTGTGGCTGAAAACTACAGACGGTGCCAAAAAATGTATACACATTTTAAGAAAGGAAAAAACTGTCTTAAAATTGTAATACTCAATATATACCAGGAACAAAAGATGAATACGAGTCACGTGTATACATGTTTTTGGCACCCCAGTATGGTGTTAGCGTTTTCATCTTCCTATTTTACAAGGGCTCCCTAAAGGTAAGCATTCCATACTCACGTCGACATCTCAAGTTCTGCCTGGAACGGAATAGATGCTTAATAAGCACATGGGCTACAGAAAATGATGCTGTTGCAAAAATGATGCTGCAACTTCACTTCAGTCTCAAGTTCCTAAAACTGAGAAGTCTCTACTGACACTACCTATTATTGCTAATCACAAAATGCCTGAGAGCAAACAGTCACCACTTGACTAACCCCCTAGAAGGAAGGATCGTTTATCAATTTTTCAGTAAGAAAATAAGTCAAACAATACACTATACATTCCAACGCAAGGAATATCAGAATTCTGAAATACAGTGTACAGATTCTACAATTCCCTCATTCCAAGTGAATTTCCAATTTTACACTATGTGACTTTATCATATTAAATATGGTCTTTCCTGGGTGGCAATCAACTGCTTGCCATTTAAAATCAGACTCGTCTACCATAACACTCATTCATTTCTAGGGGCTTTCTAAGTGTGGTTTTCTGTACATATTTTAGAAATAATACTACCACTGCCTCACGTCTGAGGAGTAATATTCCTGCATTGTCTCTTTTTAGTCTTTTAAATTCAGTTTTTCTCAAAAATCTAAATTTTATGTTATTCTCATTCAAATGTCTTGATACAGGACTTCCTTTTCCACATTTCATACTAATTTCCTATTTAAAATTTGTTGGTATTTTCCATCAGTCAAGGCTAATATTGAGTCAAGGGTGCACCACCATCAGAGGAACTAACAAAGATTGTTAGGTTAGAATGATTGCAAATCTTTGCCATGTGGAAACACTATGTGTCACATGTCTTTAAATACCATCTGTTCTATATAATGTGATTTCCAAATTCCCATCTCCAACTCTGATCTTTCCCTTGACTTTCAGACTTACATGTCCAATGACCTAATTGACATCTCTTCTTGGATGTCTCAAAGGCATTTCGAGATCAGTTAAATGTTCCAATAGAAAAGAGACTGACTGTCCCCAATCCTGTACCCTTACTCCATTCCTCAAGTTTTCTATTTAAATGAACCTCCCACAGTAAACAGAACCTCCCTGTCCCCTTTGGTAATAAATGGGAGCCTCCATATCCCCACCCAATTTGCTCCAGTTAAAATGCCAAAAGTCACCCTCTGCCTTCATTCCTCACAGCCTGAACTCTTGGAAATTCTAACTATAAAACATATCTCAACTCCACTCATATTTCCCCAAGTCTACTTTAGGCTCAGGCACCATCATCTCTTCACTAGACAGCAGCCTTCTCACTGGTCTTTCTCCCCTTCTTGCTCATCTACAATGCACTCTTCCCAAAGCAATCTTCTAAAAGTATACATCTAATTATATCACTCTATAGTTTGACAGTTCAGTGGCTTTTTGTTGTGTTTACTATCAAATCTCGAAATTGCTTGGTGTGGCCTTTAATAACACCCCAACATCTTCCTCGGCAATTTCACCTATTTCCCCCCTCCCAGTTGCTCACTGCATATCAGCAATAATAATTCCCTGTGGCTCCATGAACACCTCAACCTTTTTCTATTACAGGTTGCCATATGAGCTGCTCCCTCTGCCTAGAGTCCTCTGATCCCAGATGTTCCAAGATTGGGCTCCTTCTTATCCACTGAAGTCCAGACCACTGTCTCCTGCTCAGAGACGTCCTTTTCAACTAGCTGAAAGTACCACCCCTTACCCAGCCACCTATTCTCTAGCACATCCCAGACTTACTTCCTTCATAGTCTATTTTTCTCACTGCAAAGAAAGCACTGGAATATTAGAGAACTCCTTCCACCCCCCACACATCCTCAGTACCTCCAGCTATTTCTCAAGTACATTAGGAAATGAAAAGCATTTGTTGAATGAATACCAGAAGAATGAACTGAATGAAGGAATCAGTGAATCCATAAGATCTGCTTAAACTTTCCTCAAAAAAGTGCTATAATTTTAGTTTGATATATATGAACAAGGGGCATCAATAAATGTGAATTGTGGTCAAATCATACATGACACTAAGCTTTTGACATTTTAATAGTCATATAAGACAACAGAGTAATCTGACAAAATGAAAGTTCAAATCCACATATTTTAATAGCCAAACTAGTTTCTTTCTCCAACCCCAACTAAAAAATGTTTGTTATTTAGTGCTAGGCAGTAGCCCAAAGGAGTAAAAAAGACCTGTAAGTCTGGAAACATATTGGGTTCTCCTTCTTTTTAAAAAATGGGGACACTACCACCTAATGTTACAGGATTGATACAAAGGTGTGCAGCATACAAGGTTGAACAAAAATTTAGTTACTATATTTGTAGGTTTATTCTGGAATTACAGGAGGATCAAAAGGTACAGAATCTGCTTCTTTTCCTATAAAATCCAGGAGAAAAAAAATGCTACTTTTTACATGATTTCTATCCTCTATAAATAAATGTGTGAATGAATAAATAGCATGATCTTGTTTATCATTTAAAATTAGATCTCCAATATTATTCAAAAAATATTAATGAAGAAGAAACCAACAGTCATCTACCCTCCTCTTCTGTTTCTTTTTTCTTTGCACGATGATAATGCTTTATTACATATATGAAAAGTTGGATTTTACGTGTTTCACTCAAGAGATGAGACGAAGGAAGACTTGAGCTAAAGATTTTTAAAGATGCAATTTATTATAAAGCAGCTTTGGTGGCATTTATTCTGAGCACTTGTTTTGAAATGTGTTGTTTTTCTAAAGAATTATCATTGTTGACCAGGTAATATTTTAAAACTGTAAAACAAGGCCTACCCTTTCCCCCCAGCTTTACTGAAATACAATCGATACGTAACACTGTTAAGATGTTCTTTGTGCTGATTTGACACACTGATATATTAAAAAATGAGTACAACCATAGCAATTACCATTTCTTTTTTGTGTAGAGAACACTTAAGATCTACCCTCTTAGCAACTTTTAAAGGTATTATATAATACAATATTATTAACTATACTCACTATGCTGTACATTAGATCTCTGGAATTCATTCATCTTAAGTTTATATCCTTTGCCCAAAATCTCTCCTTTTCTCCCACTCCACCCCCAGCCACCAGTCTAGTCTCTGTTTCTATTAATTCAATGTTTTTAGATTTCACATGAGATCATACAGTATTTGTCTTTCTCTGACTTACTTCATTTAACATAACGCCCTCAAGGACATTCCATGTTGTCACAAATAGCAGTATGTCCTTTTTCATGTCTGAATAATATTCCATTTTACACACACACACACACACACACACACACACACACCAAAACTTCTTTACCTATTCATCCATTGATGGACACATAGGTTGTTTCCATGTGTTGGCCACTGTGAATAATGCTGCAATAAACATGGCAATGCAGCTATCTCTTTGAGACAGTGATTTCATTCCCTTTAGATATATACCCAGAAGTGGGATTGATGGGTCATATGGTAGTTCCATTTTTTGTTTTGAAGAATCGCCATACTGTTTCCTATATAGTGGCTGTACCAAGTTACATTCCCATCAACAGGTTCACTAGGGTTCCCTTTTTTCTGCATCCTTGCCAACACTTGTTATCTCTTATCTTTTTGATGACAGCTATTTTAACTGTGAGAGATGATACCTAATTGTGGTTTTGATTTGCAATTCCCTGATAATTAGTGGTGTTGAGCACCTTTTCATGTACCTGTTGGTCATTTGTATGTCTGGTGCTTTGTCCACTATTTAATCAGGTTTGATTTTGTTGTTTGCTTTTTTTGTTTGTGTGTTTCGCTATAGAGTTGTCTGAGATCCTTATATCTTTTGGATATTAACCCCTTATCAGACATATAGTTTGCAAATATTTTCTCACATTCCTTAGGTTGCTTTTTCATTTTGTTGATGGTTTCTTTTGCTGTACAATAGCTTAAGTTAATGTCGTTCCATTTGATTATTTTTGCTTTTTTTGCCTTTGTTTCTGGTTTCAAATCTTTGTTTTTGATTTTTGTTTTGTTTTGTAATGATACAGTCCCTGTTGTCTTCCAAATACCAAAAGTCAAAACTGGGATCATTGCTTCTATTCTGGTTCACATGCATATACACATCGATAGTACACTGGGAACCCTCAAATTCTAAGGATGTCGAAAATAAATAATGTATTTTTTCTAATTATATTACTGAGCACTCATTATGTGCCAAGCTCTCTTCCAATTGATAGAAATGTAAAAATAAGCAAATAGTTATCTATAGAACCTCATTTTATAAAACAAATACATGAGATGGCCTGGCTGGGTTGTTTTTAAATCATTAGGAACTGGTGTTAAAAGAGTGAATAGTCAGCCTAATTCAATGATGGCGGGGGTACTGATGGTGACCAATCATGGTGACAGCAATTACCATTTGCTGGAACTTATTTTTGCCAAGCACAATGCTAAAACCGTAACACAAATTCTCAAGTTTAAATTTAATACGATCTTACAAAGTAGGGTACAATCATTATCCCCCATTTAGAAATGGGAAAACTGAGGTAAGAAAGAGTTAAGTACTGTGCCAAAGCTCATAAAGCAGAGGCGTCCTGGAGCCAGGATACAAACACAGGCAGTGGCCCATGGCTGAGGAAGAAACATAAACCAGTGCAGCAAACCAGGAAACGAGCACAAGCCTACAGTTAATATGATAACTGAAAGTGTAAGAGACTCTGTCCCCCACTTCCTACACAGTGGGTGGTCCTAACAAGCCATGCCCTCACTGCCTTTCCTAGGAAGGCTGTGACCCACCGATATTGTGCAGGCTGACCCCAACTTCAATACTCCTACTGCTTCTGAGTAGCCCCACCACTCAGCATGCTTACGTGGGAGACCAGCCTCTCCTCTCTGCCCTACCACTAATAGCCCTCACCACCACACCTCTGCTACAGCTGGTACTGCATCTCCGACAGAGCCACCCACAGACTGATGAGCTGTGGGCAAACCAGTACCCATAACAGGTGTAAATGTTGGGAAACAATCCCTTTGAATTAATTAATTAGTCATTTGGTGCTCTACTTGGCATTTAATTTAAATATTTTCTTCTTTAGAGCCTATCTAAAGTAAATCCATTAAGGAAGAAATTAATCAAGTCATCTAGTTAATGAAGTCTATTTATACAAATTATTTCAATTCCAGGTTATCAAACTCTTAATCATTCCTTCCCTATGCCAATTCATACTAAAGTTAAAAAAAAAAAAAAAATGTTTCTATTCTAAGCTACCATTACAAATGCCTAATGCTTTCTTCATATTGGAATTAGGCAAAAGTAGAATTAAGGAGAAATGTTTAATTGGAAAGTAAAAATAGCCTCAGTTAATCAGACACTTCACTTTCAGAAATAACTATCAACACTTTTCAGTCTGTTCTTCAAATTTTTACCAACATACCTAATTATTTCTACTAAAATTAGACTGTATTTTATATGTTGTTTTAACCTGACTTTTAACAAATTTTTATCTGATTCATGAATTGATCTGCACTTCAGTTCCAAATATCCAATTGCCTAAAGTGACACCTCCACGGCACTCAAACTCTAACTAAAGTCGAGACTGAATCCTTCACCTACCACCTTGTCCCAAATCTGGCCACCTTGCAGCTCTTCCTGCCTTGCTGAATGGCCCCATCACCAATCTGATTTTACCTATTAAATCACTCTCTAATCAACCTACTCCCCACCATTATCCCCACCTAGCCCAACCTCCACTCTCACACCTCCTACTAGGAAACCTACTAACTGGCCTTCTTCTGTCCATTCTGCCTCCTGCCCATTCATTCTTCACACTGCAGCCAGGACACTGTTCCCATATGTAAATCTGATCACCTAAAACCCTTCAATTTTCACTTAGCTGTACTTCAAATTTCAGTTTGATAGTTTTTGTTTTTGTTTTCAGGCTAGTCTTGCAAAACCCTGAGCTTGGTCAGGATATACAGTTACATCTTTCATAGGACCATTGATTTTCTTATGCTAGTAAGTCCACATTCAATTTCTGTGATTGTTTAATTCTCTCACAATAGATCATAAGGCCCAAGAAAGCAGGAACCATATCTATCTTTATTTGATGTTGTGTAATAGCACAAAGCACGATGTCTAGCTCATAACTGGTGCTCAGTAAACAGGTTAAATTAATTAGAAATACTAAAAATGAGACAAAAGTCTTATTATCTTTCAAAGGAAATTATTATACGTACTGTCTTTTAAATTATTATTATTCAGTCACCCTGGTTTGAAAAAATTCGTTTCTTAACCTTTATGCAAATGAACAAAGGGCTCTTAGCTTTAGTTCAACACTGAGGCTTTAATTCATCTATTCCATTGAATCTCAATCTCAAATATTCATCAAAAGACAGTAGGGTATGTACTTACACATAAAGAACATATTCCTTTTTATTCAGACAATGTATTTTCACAAGTATTTCACTATAATGTACTTTTCTGCAAATAGAGAGGTTTCATATGGTGGGGTATGCTTTCAGAAAGCATTGCTTCTTTAAAATGTACATTTCCTCAAGACTGAAAGATGAAGATGTCTACATTAAAAGCCTGGTCTCCAAGGCTGCATTCATTTCACCTAAAGGGAAGCAAGGAATAAAAGATTCTATGACTAACCTACCTGATGAGTAAACACCAATAGGTTGGTGACCATGAAATATCCTAGGCAGACATCATTATTCATTAAAACTTATGGAAATTAAACCAGAATTTGCCCAAAGGAAAAAACTCAGTGTAAACTGTCCAGACTAAAACATTCTAAGAGGTTTCACAACTTAATGCACATGATTTCTGCAATCATTTTAAATTTGGAAAAAGTATATGATGCCATATCTCTGGGAGCACTGTTCTGCAACCCATTCTTTTTGGCATGTAAAACATTTAACTTAATTCCTCATGTTTAGTAAAATAATCTATGTGAAATGAGAATACCTTATGTATTTCAGTTATCACTGCTTTTCACTAACACATAATTTACTCCAAGCCTCAAGTGTGAACTACAGTCATCACACAGTATCAGAGATTTTCCTTCATTCAGTAGGTTTATTTGGGTATTTTGGGGGTGTTTTTTTTGGGGGGGGGGGTCTTACAGATTGACCGTTGTAAGGACTACAATACATAATCTTAACAAATTAGTATCCGTGACAATAATATATAAAATAGGGCCTGATGCATTCATTTTCCTATGGCTTTTTTCTGTCTTTCACAATATACTCTAGTTGGTTCACTTCTGTTGTTTATGGGTTTTGTTTTTTATGTTTCACTGAGATGTAATTAACATATAACTTAGTTGGTTTTAAAATCTTGTCTATTTCAAGGTTACAGGAAGTTGGGTATCTTTGAAAATTCTGTTACCAAAAGAGCACCTCTTTGTGAAACTTCAGTTCACAGTAGTAAGAATACCCTTACAAAAATAAAACAGCATCGTCTTCTGTATATAGACCAAGTCCTCAACAAGTAATTAGGTCCCCAAAAAAGGAGGGGGGATGAAAAGGAAGTTAGCCCACGAATTCCCCAACCACTTCTACCCTCCAGGATATGGACATTCTAAAAATAATTGACCCCCATGCTGCAATTTAGTGCTTTGGTCTTGATAACAAAGGAATTTAAATCTCAAAACTTTCTCTTATCGGGCACATACGTGGTCATGCACTAAATAAGGAGAAAAATAGAGCCTTTAAAGAAATTAACTTAGATTTGTACCAATTACAAGCTGTTAACTCGCACTGTAATTGTAGCAGCAATCCATTCCTTAACAAACTAGGGCTTGTTAATGTTTTATGAGCTCATTCCAATATCACCAAATAAATTCACCTAAATGATCCTTATTCCAGATACAAAAAACATGTATGTGGATTCTCATCCACAAATGTACAGACTGTGACTGTCTCCAGAACAGAAATAACACAGTGCTTCTCTCCACATGATCAATAATGAGGGCACAGATTCTTTAACACCTTTGTTAAAGTATATATGTACGCGTGTTTTCCACAAACAAGCAGGATACACTCACTCACACCATCACTTTGCTGGACATCGATTATTTTCTTTTTTTATGACTTGCTGCTAAAACAAGTAACATAATGATTTACGTACAGGTAATAATAACATCTAAAAAAGGAAAAATTGCCAGCTTTTCAAATTAAAGCGTGTTCCTTACCTTAAACTTCTGGCATTCATGTATTTCAAAAGCAAACTGTATTAGCACATATTTTAGAAATTGTAATATAAAACGTCTGACAGGGCAGTAATATTATTAACATTGGAGGCACAAAACTACAGCAGTTATTAGAAGCTATCAACAAGAGGAATGATGAAAAAATGTGATAAAATGCCTCTGTGCTAGCTTTAATCCAGCATGTGCAAACTGTTGCTTGCCCACGATTCCAATGCATTTTAAGAGTTTCTTTTTCTCAACATTCTTCTCAGGACACTGGCGAGATTGTCCCCCAGGCAATCCTCGGTTCTTTCCAACCAAAGCAGCCAAGAGTCTCCACAACACTCCTTCACGGTGCCTGTACCCCAGTCTACATGTACAAATCCTTCAAAAAGAGTTGAATTGCTATTCCATTCAACCCTTCCTTCACAAAGAGCAAGAAACATGGAAGATATTTCACAAGGTCATTGCAAAAACATAGTAAATATAACATCATTTTTGGTCAAAATAAAATTACATCCAACTACGACAAAGGAAATACTTGATACCTCATCTTTAATTGTCTTCGGCACCGAAGATATGAAAAAGAAGACAATGACACGTGTAAGAAAAGGACTTTCTTCTTGCTCATCATCCACACACAATGGCATTTCCCCAACTCTAAGTTCCTGCTCAGTTATGCCTGAATCTTTGTTTACACCCTTCCAGTCTCAGGTGACTGGCTACAGAGGGAAGTGAATAGTACGTACTTTTATTCTGTAATTTATTTGGAAATTTCTAAATGTACTGTAGTAGCCAGAGGGAAACACAGGAGTGACCCAGCCTACGGAGGAGAACTGAGGGAATGTTCACTGAAATTATAAGTAATAAATAATGAAGACCGAACTAGAAAGAAATTCAGACAAAATTCAGTTCAGCACTTCGGAAAGCTCGCAAGCACAAATGCATGACTGCTGTTCTAAATGGTGCTAGAGATAACTTGGAAACCATTTCAGTATTTCATAATTTGGCAAAGTGTGAACTGAGAAAACTGAGAATTAGGGACTAAGAATAAATAAAATACATGACAACACGTGCACTCTGATTCTCTCTTCTCTTACTAGAAAGCAACAATGTAGAGAGGGAACACACTAAGAAAGGGCACAGTTTTATGCCCAAAGTAAAACTAGAATATTTTATATTTTAGAAAATCAAGAACTACTCTAAGAACCCAAAACAACCCACACTCATACCATTTTGAACAAATTTGGGTAAATCCTGGTCATCAGAATTATATAGGCACTGAAAGAAAACTTTCTCAGTGATGTGCACTGAACTCCAGTAATTAAAGGATCATGAGCAAAATTATGATAAAGTACTTGAATTTTCTTTTGCTATCATGTGAATTACTGCCTCTGAATCCTACTTCTGCTCCACAAAAAAAAAACAAAAAAAAACAAAAACAAACAAAACAAAAAAAAAAACATTTTTTTGTAATTTTACAAAGTCACAGTGACTAAGTATAAAATTTGCACCTTTGAGAGAATTTGCCCCACTATAGAGACTGATGGCAGGGCCCTGGTTTCAAAGCACAGATGGCCTCAGTGCCACATGGAAGATTACAAAACACAGACCCTCAGGCCTGGCTCACGGAGATCCTACTACCCTGGGCTGGGTATCTGTACTTTAAACAAGTGTCCGGGGCGTTTTCATAAAACGGAACACTATTTTTAGGAATTTTATTGTTTAGGAGAACTGTAATTTTTTTAAAATTTAAAAAAAAGCCATTTTAAAAGCAACACGGATGTCAAATCTTTACTCTGAGGTGCTGCCAAAAACAGTAAAAAACATTGCAGGATGATTAGGTCAGAATCAAATTTCAGAGCCATGGAAAAGGGCCATACACCTGACTACACACAATCACTCAGTTTGAATAATGCAGCCAACGATACCTGTGAATTTGGATATTGTGATTCTGGATTATTCATTATTTTTTTACAGTTACAACATAAAATGGGCCCTTTAATCTAGAAAACTCATTCAAAAATTTCTAATTAATCATATATATATATATATATATATATATATATATATATATATATATATATATAATTTCTGGGCAATTAAAATCATGATTTAAAGCTATTTCAGTCCGTGGTGACTGTATTCTGGAGCGCTTTTCTACTTGGAAACTGAATTTAATCTACATGATATAAAACTGTCTAAAAACTTATTTCACATAATAATATTTAAAACATTTTTCTCAGGTTAAAGGATTTTTAACTTGTATAGGAAATATAATAAAAGGTTCTAGAAAACATAGATTCATCGTCAAATTTACACAAGAATACAAAGTCTAAAACACAATTTAATAAGTAACCTATGATTTTAATATGCAACTATTTTAGAAGATTGTACAGTTTGCCTTATCGTAGGTTTTTCTGTGTGATCTAACAACTGTGTTAAAGTAAATTGTATTATTTTTCATTGCTGAGTAACAAATTACCCCAAATATCTAAACAAGAACATCAACCACCTTAACCTAACTGATCTTTATAGAACCCCAAACCCAACAATTGCAGGATACACATTATTTTCAAGTACACATGGAACAGCCACCAAAATTGACGATTACTGGGCCGTAAGTCTCAATACATGTCACAAGATTTTTGTTTAATTATATTGCTGCATATCTGCATCTCAGTATTCTTCTTACTCACAACGTAACCTCAATTTAGACTGCAGCGCAGGGAAGAAGGCTGAGAAAGAGCGGCCTGTATTTCATACACCTCTCAGGCACTGGTGTGTGGTGCTGAACGGAAGGGGTCCATTTAGCTCAGTGTCCTCAGAGTGCTGGTTCCAGCCTCACCAATCTCACTCAGACAACCACCCAACACCCACAGCAGGATATTCCAAGCAATACAGCAGAGCTGAGCGTATCTCAGAGGAACCTTATGTAAAGATTTTGGTGCCTTCTAGATGCTAATGGACACAGAAATATATTTATAATCAACTCAAAGACAAAAAGCAAGCTACTATTCAATCCTTTTTATTTAAAATAAAAAGTATGTGTGTATCTATATCTAAAGAAAAAGAAGGGTCAGGATGCAAAGCCCACTCAAATGCTAACAGTTATAAGCTTTGGGCAGGAATGGGATTACAGGTGCTTATTTCCTTCTTTATATGTTTACTTTTTCTTATAAGAGGATATATTACTTTTACAGAACCCCCCCCCCCCCAGGGAGGGAGGGAGGCAGAAAGAAGGAAGGGAAGGAAGGAGTGGGGAGGGAGGGAGGGAGGGAAGGAGGGACTGAGGGGAGAGAGGGAAATATTGAAAGATCAATACAACATTAGTTCATCTCTTACTAATATTACGGCTGAGACAGGGCGTCTATTTAAATCCTTCATAAATCTCTCTAGTTGTCTTAAGCTTTGGAGCTGAACTGCACAATAAATTGACAACAATTTAAGTCTCTGGATGGCACTCTTCATGTGGATTGCAGGAAAAGGATTTGACAGTCACCTATTCCTGGCTCACTGAAAAACCCGAAACAGACAAATGGCACCAAGAGAAATAACAGCAAATGATAAATGGGCAGAAAAGTTCTGCATGTTTGACACAATATGCTCCTGGCCCACAGAAGCTACAAAGGACAAATCCCACCATGGCAGGTACTAGTGAATCAAACATCCCTGAGGGTACACAATATTTGGTACCTGAAGTTTGTCTTAACGTTTCAAGAAAACATAAGACACCCGCCCATTCTGAGGCAGGCACCGTGCTAATGCGGGAGGAAACAAGACAACAGCTGTGCTGCCCAGGCTCCTAGCCAAGGAAAGGACGCCTGGAGGAGGAGGCAAAGGGCCAGTAAGGGGAGCTCCACAGCACAGCCGAGTTACCATCTTCCAACCCCATGATGTAACCGCTCTGGTTTAACCTACCCTGTGCGATTACACAGCCTTGATGACACAACTGTGTATGGGGCTGTGGGCCCTTCCATCATTGCGTTGCAAGTCAACACAAAAGAGGGTGTGGCCAAAGCTGGCTCAAGTTTCATCACCTCAGTTACAATAAAGTATTTGCTGACTTCTATATGCAGAGCCAAATACCCTATCACAAATTCTTAAATTGTTGAGTCATTCCTCCCCCTCTTCCTCCTTCTTCTCTTCCTCCTTCCCTCAAAGAGTACAGACACAAAGGTGGGTACCGGCTAACGCTCCAGTCCTTGTGGGAGGCCACGTTCATGATGCCAAAATCACAGGCTACACAGAAGATGGCATTCCAGTAAAAGCACCCCCAGAGCAACATGGAGGAAAGGAAGGTGCCCTGAGAGCCCAGCACACAAGGGAGATCCCTGGGGTGCACGCTAGTTTGGCAGCCACGCAGTGCACCGCACAGGCCGACCGGTTGGATGGGCCAGTGTGGGGATCAGAACTCAGAGACCATCGAAACACAGTGATTTTCATGACAGACCTGAGTTGTCAGGGAAGATGTTACGTTTGGTTAAAATAAGGGAGAAAAACGGCACAAAAAAACCATTCAAAGATATTTCCATTTTAAAAGTTTCAATTTTAAAATCCCCAAACTTAGCACTGAATCCCAGGTATCAAGAAAAACATTATACCCTACAGTTCAGGGTAGAGAAGATTCACGATACTTGTTATAAAACAAACACACCAGAGTGAGTGGCCCAAATGTTCTTTAAAGCGTGTGCATGCATGCATGTGTGTGTCTAAAAACAGAAAGGAAAGTATTCCCACCTATCCACTCCCTCCCCAACCTTCACAAAATGCACTCGGAGCAGCTTCCCCTGGACTTGAACTCACTCTGTCTTTATCATCCGCTACATCACAGAGGGTGTCATCAAGGTCCAGTATTCCTCCATCTCCGTGTTCCAGTCGATGCACCTGTATCCAGTAGCTTGGATCCTGTACAAAAGAACAGAGACATCAAATACAGGCAGTGAGCATCACCAACAGGAAACGCAACCATTTTAACTGCAAGAACTCCCTGCCACGGAAAGGAATCGACCCCATCAACAGCACTGCAATTGATGGAAAATTCAGGTCGCTCCTTATCTCTGCTGTTGAGTGGTTTTTCCTTTTCCTTTATGATGGAGTCACTCATACACACTCTTTCCTTTGGCCCAGATGTTGCTACACTATTAGCATAGGAACTGCAGAAACCAGCAAAATGCACTGCCTCAGAAATATTGATTTCTCTAAAGTATGCTTGGCTCCTTACTGCCCACCTCTGAATCCAATCCACAGAAATATTCTAATAAGCAAGCAATGCACAGTGTATGTCTGAAAAACGAATGTCACAGCCTATCTGAATAAACGGAGCTTGCTCAAAGTACTCCCTACTAACAGGCACGAACACACTGACATGGGATAACGTGGACAAGCCTGGAAGTGAACAAAGCAAGCTCAGAACAATGTGTGTGGTTTCAGGTTATTTTTGTAACAGCAAAATTACATACACTTGTATACATGCATATAAAAATGTGCACACAAAAATACACACCAAAATTTGCAGTGGTTATCTCTGAAAAGTGGAATTAGAAGTAAAGGACTTCATTTTCAATTTCATACACTTCTACATGGGGTATCTATTATGTGTACATGTGTACATGCATATATACACACACACAATAACAAAACATGTTTTAAAATTATTTGAAGAGAAGAACATAGTTGTTTTTAAACTTCCATAATCGTTCTCATTTGTACACTCAAATGAAAATACACTACATTGCATGTTTTGGCACTAGCTAGCTGCTCAATTAGCTACAATACAGAATTACTAACAAAAAGTTCAAGTTAACAGTCCATTTTTCTTATCTAAACTGTGATATTAAGTATGGTTCTTTCTTAAAGAAACGTCTGGGAGGGAGGAGACGAAACAGTAATGATAGTTAAATAAAGATTCCTAGACCCTACCCCAGATCTACTGACTCAGACATACCAGAGGTGAGTTGAGGGGATCCATCCCCTTAAGAAGCCCTCCAGGAGAATCTCTAAAGCCTAAGACTTACTAAAATGGAATTCTCATAAAAAATGCATAATTACCAATCCTTGCCATTTTTATTCAGCACAGAAAGCAGCTCAGACTCTAATTCTCAAACTCATCAAACATTACCATAAAAACTACCAAGCAAATAACCTATCGTTACTCTGCACCCTCATCTATCTGGACTTCTTTAAAAGGAGATTCAACACTCAAATCATTCATTCACCCAAAATGCAGAGAGTAAATACACACACACGTGTGACACACCACATGCCACACTACACATCTCCCTCAGCGTCCCTTTCGATCACAGGGCCTCACTCCGCATGGTTCCCGGATGACAGTGTCACGCAGAGAGCCCACGGGAAGCCAGCTGCTGTGAGTCTGAGTGCTCCAGAATTTGTCATTTCTAAATTTGTTGAGCCATCAAAGAACGAAGTCCCAAGCAAACTATACTCCTACTCTTCCGTACCAAATGGTATTAACTCTCCAAGGGAAAGTGGGAATAATCAACACCCTGAGGGTCACCAAAGAAAAGGCATCCCCTAACTACCATTCCCCAGCCACTGAGACCAGATCCACCTGCCTCTCCCTGCCCTCCAGCAAGCTGTAGGATGGCCTAATCAACTTAAATATCAGCTTTCATTTCCAAAACACTTTCATGCACACAGAAGAAGACTGACCTCTAAAACGTGGCCTGGATTAAGCCCTGCACAAAGGTACGCCCTCCCCACCATGCCCAGTGCCTCCAGTGCCTGGAGCCCCACCTTATCCGCCAGGCTACTCCTTCCTATCCATTAAGTCTCCTCAATCATCCTCTTCTCCAAGAGCTATACCTGAGCGGAACACCCCAAAACAGGTTTAAAAGTCCATCTCCAGCTTCACTGTATGGAAAACAGTACTCAGATGTCAACTGCGAGCCATTAAGGGCTGTTAATATTTTATTTTTATACATGTTAAATTAATAGTACAAAACCTTCTGTTGACCCTTCTTTGCCATCTAATGTCTACACCAATTCTCTGATCCTGTTTACAGCAAAAATTTTTAAAGATTTGTTTTCTCAGAGTTTTCTCTTCCCATAACCCCAGGCCAATCCAGCTTCCTCCCCACCGCACTCCCCAAACTGTCCATCAAGGTCACCAATAGCCTCCATGTTGCTGAGTGTAATGGTCCGTGCACAAGACTCATCTTCCTTGATCTATCAGCAGAATTTAATATCACTCCCTCCTCCTTGAAATCCTCTATATACTTGGCTTATAATCCTTCAACTGTCTGATCAAGAATTATCTAATTCTGAGATTCGGTTGTTGAGGGGTCTTGATTCACTGGTCAGCTGTGCCAAGTAGCCATGACAACACCATGCCAAAGCAAATTATCAGGCTGACAGTTAATAAATGTCACTCCACAAAACATGCTGAATGGAAGGAAATGACTATTTGGAGAGAAGGAACCCAGAGGGGAAATCATTAGTAATCCCAAGAGAAGATACTAAACACACACACACACACACACACACACACACACAGCAACAACAAAAAGTCAGATTTGAGACAGCCACATAAAAATGATCTCCTCCCACAAGAGTACAAAATCCAGGAAGGATATTTTGAGAAATACACTCTTTGGAACAGCAGTCTCTCAGGAGATTTTAACTGGCAGCTTTCATTAACACTAATCTCTCTCAATAGATAGAGTACTTGCTGTATTTTCAAGGGAATAGTCAAGTACCCATCAGGGAAAATTGTTTTCTAAAAGTTAGAGCATCCATGTTGATTACACTTCGTGGTAGTTTACACTAGAAAGTTTGAAATAATAATACTAGAATCGTAGTTGCCCTGGCTACAGAAACTTAAAAATGTAATTGAACAAAAAGACGTCAAGCCACTTTTAAAAACAGCAAAAACACAAATTCTACAATCAGTATACTTGTCGTTGGGTTAAAAAAAAAAAAAACATGACACAATGCTCAATAAAAAAAGAATGTTTCTCATTTAGGATGTGCACATTTAAAATAATCAAAGATGTGAACACTAACAATAATTTGACATTATGATGAACAAAAGTCCATCACACACATGAGCAATAAACAAGGAAAGAAGTTCATCCATCAAGTGGCTGGAGAGAGATCTACCAAGAAGCAAATGTCCCAGTCAGGCAAAGTTCCCCAAAGATGGGTCAGAGCCCCGAGAAGAAATCTACAGACAAACCACCCAAGAATCACTGTTCCTCATTCAGATGAAGAACGGGTTGGGAAGGCAGTGGAGGGAACATTTCTAAGACCTGCTGAGAATGAAAGCATAGGTGATTTGATCAGATGCAAGTTTATTTGATCAGATGCAAGACCTGATGTCTACTCCATTGCAGGACACAGTAAGAGAAAATAGTACAGGAAAAGTCCGAATGAAAAACTGACTCCTCTCCCACCGTCAGGAAAGCTCTTATTCTCCATAAAGAGAATCATCACATTATACAGCAAGAGAATGAGCTTTTGTGAGTTGTGACCTGGGCAATACAAAAGCTCTGCATATTTTACGCCCACGCAAGTTTCAAGAAAAGTATCTGCAGTTAGAAACAGCGCCCTACTCTTGCATGACTGTGGCATACAGTAAAAGGTCAGATTTTTCAAGTGAGAAGATACGTGTAAATGCTAAGCCTAGAAAACTGAAAATCTTATGTTGGTTAAAAAAAAAAACTGAGTGTTTACTATGTACAAAGCACCGACTGGGCAAAGTAACAATCATTCCCTACTGTGAGAAATTAAAATTGATCAGATAAGACAAACAGTTAAAAAGAAGGAGACCACGTGTCTTCAGAAAAATAGACATAAAAACGCTTTGTGAGTTCAGACGTGGGGAAGACAAGATTTGAGACGAGGTTTTAGCAGAATCAGATCCTCACAGGTGAACGAACTGAGTAGACAGGTCAGAACATCAGAACACAGAAGACAAACAGAAGATTGGGGGGTGAGGGAGAGAGGGAAGCTTCCAGACAGCAATAAACAAGGCATCACAATGAAAGGATAAGGAATCAAAATGGGTTTGACCTTCTCAAGAGTAGCACTGAAACCTAGATGAAATGGAACACTGACTTCAAAATTCCTAGGAGAAATGGTCCAGCAGTTAGTACTGTACATCTTGCCCAACAACTATCAGAAACATGTGAGTAGAAGTAGAAAAAAGACAGTTTAAAAAATGCAATGTCTCCCCCCCAAAAAAATTACCCTCTCTGTGACTTCCTCAGGTTAGTGCTCTAACAAAACAAGAAAATAAACTATGAAGGAGGATGGGTGGCACATGAAAACGGGGGACCTAACAGAGAAGAAACTCCCCAGATGTCGCAGAGATGGATCCCAGGCTGTGGGATGTGCACCAGGTGGAAGGCGACCAGCCCAGATCGGAGCAGGCCAGATGCTCCACGTGAGGTGTCTTCAAGACGAAGCCAGGAGAGGATTTAATATAACTGAACATAATAAAATGCTACTTTAACAACTGCAAACCTGGGGTGGAATTAGTTATAAATTCATAGAAGACCAACCAAAGGAAAAAACGCTGTTCATTCCAGGGAAGACATAAAAGTTGTGAAATAAAGAAAAAGTAATCAAGGTATCTTCTGTCATACATGGCTCAGGTATGAGCAACTTTTAATAATGAAACTAATGTGAACGTCGAATATTTAATCAAAATTATAACTACGTTTGGGGGAAAGAAGTCTAAACAGTGTTTGGGGGGGCGAAGATGGGTGTGTGGGTGTGACAGACAGACAGACGGATCGAGAGATACAAGAAGCGGCTGTGAGAGGAGTGGGGGCAAAGCATACACGGGGCAGTAAAATAGGGTTAAATCTTCTGCATTAAGTCAAAAGATGACAGCAAACTAAATTTTAAAAACAAACAATATAAGCAATTTACACAGAAATGTGGAGGTAAATATCGAAAGCATCAGGCACGAGAGATGGGAAAGGTGACGTCTCAGAGAGCTGCTTTTTTCATCACAATCCTAGTTGTACCACCTGACTATGCACATAATAATACTAAAGAGAAAGACCAAAGAGAAACAGTTTGAAAATTCCTTAGAATCATGGGCATGGCACACAGCTTAAAGTTTAGCCTCTGTCCAGCCTCTCAGCCAAAGGATAATGACGTTGCCAAGACAAACAAAGTCACTGTTAATGACATAAATAGAAAACATTTCATTTTTAAAGTCAATAGACAAGCACAACCGATAGGAATTGAGCCTCATTCTAGATTCTTTGGTATCTCTCCAATTTACTTAAACCAAAACCAAAACATTTTAAAAATATACTCTGAAGTTCTCTTTTTTTAATGTATCATTGGTATTTCAAGATAGATGTGATAGATGCAATGTTGACTTTACATGCTTTAATCAGTTCCATTTCTGAAATGCCTAGTTTTTAATCAGCTTTATTACAGCAACACTGTTGAACATTAAATAGATTTTGGAGGTGGGGGGGGCTGCTTCTCAATAAAGGCATAATACACAGATAGTCAGAAATCACAGCTGATGTTCAACAATAAAATAATGGCCTCGATCACCATGAGAAAAGTTACTAACATTTAATAGTAAATGCACTCCTCTGCACCCCCTTTTCCACTCCAAACCACACCCAGCACCCAGACCAACACCTCAGCACAACAGAACACAGAGCACACCACAAACCTGCAACCTCCCTTGAAGAGACGATGGCTTTATTTAATATGCCAATCAAAGAAGAAAAAGGCAGCACGGCACCAAAGGTTAATTCCAACCTCAAAGAAATAACTTCCTGGCATTTTGGGTTATTTCAACTGGCACATCAGCTCCCATAGCCTGGTAATGTGGGCAATCAGCCCATTATTGAGCTCTAAGCCTTACATAACTTTCGCAACAACGTAGAGATTCCTTCCGTCACGGATGCACCACAATTCTTGCGCCACTGCACATACGCTGAGGAAACGGCCTCAGATCACAGAGCTGGCTCGAGACAGAGCCAAGGCCAGAATAAGATCTGGAGAACGCACCAATCACATGCGCAGTGCTTTACAGTTTTAATGATGCATTCGTGTGCACTATCTAATGTGGTGGGAGGATGTATAATCCCTATTTTCAGATGAGAAAACGGAGACTCAGAGAGTTGGAAGTTGCTGACAAGACGTCACGTTAATAAATGCTGTCAGCAAGAAATCCATCCTAGGTCTGCAGATTCATTTCCCGCCCTTTCTCAGACCCACACAGACGCTTTTCAAACAACAGCGCCAGAGCTGCTTGTCTTCTCGCTACAGCCTCGTCTCCCAATCTCTTTATATTTTGCATAATGGGGCGGTACATAAAATAGTTTTAATTTTAAAAAAAGGTTTTGACTGTTATATAAAAATCACGTTTGAAAAACTGCTCACCAAAGTACAATATTACATGTCCTAATGCCATCCACGATTTAACACAGTGGTTCTCAAAGTGCGATTCCTTTCCAGCATCACCATCACCAGACAACTAATGAGAAATTCTAAGGCTTGAGCTCCACCCCAGTCCTTCTGAATGAAAATCCTCAAGGAGGGCGCCCCCCCCCCCCCCCCCCCCGCAATCTGTGTTCAAACAGCCCTCCAGGCGATCCTGACCCACGTGACGCCCACGTCTGAGAACTCGGAGTCTGACTGGGAAGGGGGCGGGGCCTGGAATACTTTGCATTTCGTCTGCGTATTATTCCATATTATAGTTCCGCTCATAAATCCATGGGTTTAGTGCTTTCACTCGCACTTCTTAAAACAGATGTTGGTAACTGCATCGTAAAAATGGTTACCATGGACATACACGTGCGTATTTGTCTCCAGTGATAACCAGATAGATAAATTTTGGTGCTGACTGTCAGTCTGCTTCTCAGAACCGGTTCAACTCCAAGCTCTACGCAGAGGACTGTAAAACCCGCATCTCTAGACCAAAGCCCTCCCAACACCCCAGCCTCAAACATCCACCTCTCACTGCACGTCACCTTGGGAGCTGTCTGAATCCCCCCAAGAAACTAGTTTTAACAGCTTGCTGGGACATTTTAATGTAATGAGTAAAAGGGCATGCGAGAATAAATGATGACTGAGCGATGTTTTCATCAAGTCCTATTTTAATTCAAATTTATTAAACCTATCTTCCTTATCTTCCCCCTAAAAATAACTTCCTGACTTCATTCCTACTGGCAGCCCCATCCTCCTCTGTTTTAACCTAATCAAATCATAAACCTCATAAACCTAACTTTCTCCGCAGAAGACACAGGGGAAAGAGAACAAGTTAAATGATACCACAAGGAAGCAATCGGACAACTCCAGAACGTGACACTTTTAACACTACAACTGTACTGGTATCTTTTTTTAAAAAAAAAAAAAGGATTCATATCATCGGGTATCTAAGCGCAATGGGAAATCCTAGAGTGGATCCTGCATCTGCAGAAAAAAACTGTGAAAACGACAGCACTGGGACAACTGATGAAATCTGTTGTATTAGGTGACAGAACTGTATAATAATTGGGAAATTTCCTATCCAGTAATTATATAAAAGTATATTCTTGTATTTAGGGTTTAATAAACGGTGAAGTCTTTAGAGGTTGAAAAGTGTCACAATATCTGCAGTTTAATCTCAAATGTTCAGCACAGAAATTAGTATTAGTAGTCATAGTAGTAGTATTACTAATATATATACATACGCACAGTATTATTACTAATACACACACGAAGAAAGCAAATGTTAGCAAAATGTTAAAAATTCGTAAATCTAGATAAAGGGGTTCAATTTATTATTCTGTAACGTTTTACCAAGAGAAAATGTTCAAAGTATATCATTTAAAAACACCAACTAAGGCACTGTTGGCATACAGACTAAGAAGGCATAACCACATTCAAGGTGTAAGCCTTGACAGAATCTTTGTTGAGGTTAAAAAAAAAAAAAATCACTGTAAAACACATCTTGGAGACAGTTGGGGGAAATTTAATATGGATTTGATGTTAGATAATACTATTAATAGCAAAACATTCATTTTCCTAGGTACGATAATAGTTTTGTGGATATGTGGGAGAATATCCTGGTACATTAAAGTATTTAGATAAAGTGTCATGATGCCTGCTACTTTAAAGTAGCATATAGTGTGTGTGTGTGTGTGTGTGTGTGTGTGTGTGTGTGTGTATCATTCAGAGTGCAACCAATAAAATAAAAATCATCCAAACTACTTTAAGCAGAGGGAAATTAATATAGAGAATCGTTTACAAAATGTAAGAGTTGAGACTCAAACAAGGAAGGCAGTCGGGTGGGGGAAATCCGCAGACTAGCAGGAAGTTACCACCACCTCTTGTCTAAAGGAATAAAGGGAGGTGTCCCCAGAGCCCAGGGCTAGGGTGCTGTGGCAGAAGAGGGGCCTTCAGGAAAGAGACTCAGCGCCCCCGACAGAGACACAGCCTAAGCAGAGAGAGTAAAATCGATGCCAGGGCTTATCTTGTGATATAATCACCCACTTCCCACTCTACCTCCCACGGGCCAGATCCAACCAGAAGTCAACTGACACAACTGTACTTTGTATGACTCTCTCAACCACTGTTTGAGTTTTTCCTAACAAACTGGGAAAACAGATGACTTTTAAACAAATTTAATGACCCAGGGTTCATAAGAGTACAGGAAGCCAGCATTCTCACATGCTGCTCCTGAGTTCTAAACTGTCACACACATTTTGATGGGGGTGGGCGCTACAAGGAGATGGAATTTGATATCATCAAAATGCTTAAAATTGAACATACCCATTGACCCAGGAACGTAAAATGTGTGTACACACAGTCAAGATGTATATGTTAACTCAGATATTTTAACAAAATAGAGAGTAGAAAACCTACTACTAGATATCCAACAATAAGAATTAGGCTGAGTAGATTAAATCAGTGAAACACTATACAGCAATTAAAACGCTGTGCACAGGATGCTGTGAAGGAAGCATCATCTTCAGTCTGAAGACAGTGCTACCTATAGGTACAGACAAAAGACAAGAGCTGCCTACACAATGGGCAATCCTTGCCTATATGTTCTGACTTCCCATAACAAACACATATGTACGTTTTTTATATTTTTATCATCTTAAACAGCATAACTAGTGAAGACCTTTCTTCCTTTCCCTTTCCTTAATCTCTTGTTCTCAATAATGTGCCCTCTAACTCATTATTGCTTCTAGAGTCCTATCTTTTCAGTCCTGTCCTGCATCCTGCTGCCACATCTATGTTCACAAAATACCCACTGCATCACGTTACTGTCCTGTGACATGAGTAATTTTCAGTGACTGACTACATTCTAAAGGTCAAAACCCCACATCCTTGGCCAAGTACTCAACACTCTTCCCCAGCCTGCTTTTCCTGGCTCTCCACACCTCCCATCACAGGCCTTAGCGCTGGCTTACCATATCTGGTTTTCAACTGTTCTATTCACTGACAAACCCCAAGCACCCCGAGACAGAGTAGATGCTCAGTAAATATTGGCTCAGTGAATTGATTAATCCTTGGGGGTTTTTTTTGTTGTTGTTATTCATTTTATTCCACACATCTGGACATCTCCCATCCCTACAGCTCCAACTTCCCAAACTGTATGTACCTTTCCAAATCTAGATCAAAACCACAGCCTCTATGAAATGTACTCCAACCCCAAAGAATTTATCCAGACCACATATTTGTCACTTAATAGCCTATGTTGCTGCACATGTGTAGCTTTGTTTATCTCTAGATAAGTTCCCCAACGGCAGGGACCATCCATCTTCTGCTTTTTTTTTTTTTTTTAGCACAGAACAAAGAAGAAAGCACCATGTTGTATAAATACTGTGTTTTTATAATAAATAACCCTATTGGATAAATGGAAACAATTAAACAAGAGTTTCTCAGAGAATACAATCACAAACACAGGTTTGTGCTCTCCTAACTGCCCAAAGAAATGCCATGGACGTGCTGTGCCATGTCAGGATCAATGCCTCCCCCTCCACCCCCCCATCCACCTGTTATCCTCTGACTCCCAGGGCTGGCTCAAGAAACGCTGTGTGATTATTCTAGCTGACATTCCAGACAACATGTCAGATGTAGGGAAAGAAGACATCCAGGTATTTTCCCCCTGCAATGAAAAGGAACCCGAATCCCAGTAAAAGCACCTTCATCTTACCCCCAGAGGCTGAGTGCCCGGCATCACTGGCCTGGAATGCCCGGCAGAAATGAGTTTAGGCCTGGGTGAACCTGCCTATTACCCAGCAAAGAGAGGGCGAGACAAAAGCTCACCTTGGCCAACCAAGTTCTTTCCTCTCTATTCCTGGTAAGAACATGCAAGGGCACAGGGGTGTTGGTACCTGATGAGCCACTAGACAGTGAAGAGAAGGTTATACTAACGGAAGGGAAAATGTGAGGTAGTGCATATGCAATATACCCAAGCCCAAGTCCCTAAAAAACAATGTGGACCTATGGGATATTCAGCTCCAGGACTTAAATCTCTCCAAGTTTTGCCACGATCAACACTATGGAAGTAGGCAGCTGGCACTGTGCCCGCTTCCTGACCCATTCCATTCCTGCGCCCTTACTCTACAAAGGGGCCAGTGGTGGGGACATCCATTACTGGAAACTTTCTTGTGGGTCACTCACATTCACATGTGACTGTTTCCACAACAATCATTCAAGGTGAATGTGTTCAGCTCCATTTGTAGATGAGAGGACTAAAGAACAGGAACCCCTACCTTGTCTGAGACCATCACACACAAAGCTGAAGAGGAAAGGCAGTTTCAGCTCAGACATCACTCCAACTTCTAAATTCGTGCTATGCCCTTGGATGCATTGCCTAGTGCAGGAGGATCAAAACAGCTTTAAAGGCAGGGGTACAAATTGGAAGGAAAAAACTGATGGAGATTAAGTCCTTTTTATTCTTTTATTCCTTTTTTTTTTTTCCTTTGGCTTAGATTGGAGGAAAAAAATAACAAAAAATGTATCACCCACCAGCTAATACATTTGACTAACTTTAACATGAGGAAGTAATGATTTACATCATGTTACCTATCAAAGACATACAGATTTAAGAAGCATTTCATTTCAGTCATGCACTAGGCAGTGCTGGATTCAAAGCTGTAGAAAAAACAATGCATGAACATTAAAATAGGGCCTCAGGCACCTGAAGGTAGGGACCCATCCTGCGCCTTCAGGGGCATAGTGCACAATGCAGCTAAGACATTAACTACTTATTTTATTGTATGAGATCCTTTAAAGCTAACTAAAACAGTGAATGTTTTTCTAGTATCTACAAAAGAAGTAACCAACTTAAGAGATCCTTAAGCTTAGTCAATCAGCTTAACAAAAGTACAGCCTACCCTCTCATATTTACTTTTCAACTAGCAAACAAGAGAGGCTGACTCAGATCAAAAGGAATTTCTCTGACCTGGAAAGAAAACCTCACTAAAACATGATAAACTCTAAATAGCTTGGAATTTTCAAACAAACCAACACAAACTTGACCCTAAAGCTCTCCACTCCTCCCCTCATATTACCTAATCCCAAACCACCTCCCAATATTGCTTAAAGAAATTATGTCAAGCTACTTAAAAGTACACAGTTAATACCTTACCCCTGGCCATACTCAACATGACCATCAGAAGAAATATTCCTGAACTAATACAGAAGAGGAGACTGTAAGGAAACAGTGTGTTTTGCCAGAGGACTTGCACCTACCTCCGACTTCCACTTTGGAAGCCTGGGCAAACGATATTCCGGCTCTCCCCTGTTGCTCCTATTCCCAAATCCAGCAGATCCCCCACTGCGTGGGGTCCGGCGGAATATCCCACAGCACCACGACATCGCAATACGAGCGTGGGTGGCCCCACGCAGTGTACACTAGACTGCGGTGCTTAGAATAGGACTGAGACCACTGGAAGGATGCCGGAGACTGTCCCCAGTGTCTCCTCAGGACTGCTGATGCCAGGGGTGGGGCTCCCTTGTCCTCCCAGGATACTCCTACCACAGTCACACCAGGATCCATGATGGTATCTTCAAAAGATTTGTCAAAGACCAGATAAGGCACCTGAGTCTTATTACCACGGAACGTGCGTCAGCTGTTAGAAACGTGCGTCAGCTGTTAGGAACGATTTTCAGCAGGAAAGGGAACAATACAAACAAAGGGCACATATATGTACATTCGTATACACCGAAGTATGAGCCAGTCATCCGTAAGATCTGCTTATTGCACAAACTTGTTACCACCGCTTGTTTGTGCCCTCCTGGAAAGCCATCCCCATCTCTTCACTTGGGGAAATCTTATCCAAATCTCAATTTCTACAACATCTATCTCTTAGCAATATCAGTCTTCAATCCTACTTTATCTTCTGCCCCACATCTCTGCTGCACTTACAACAATGTCTTGAAGACGTGCAAGTTTATCATGTTATAACTTATCACCCTAATGGTAAGGCAGGTTAGTTAGTATGATTGCTAGAAGATAGGTAGGTCCCTGGTAAAACAAACAAAAGACAGCCATATCCTAAAACTTCAGGTTTTGAAATCACTCCTTTGCTCCAGGACATAATATAACAAGGCCTTGAGGTTAATCATAAAATTCTTTTTAGCCTGACAAATGGAGCAGACCTGATAGATAAGAGTGGGTTACTTTGCTAATTCCTTCAGGATGGGCAAGCAGAATAAACCTGGTAGACAAATTTCATTAGAAGGCGCCAGTTCCCTTCTTCAAACAGTTCCCTTCTCCAAACAGCTCCCCTTCCCCAAACAGGCAAAGGGAAGGTATCAAGGTATGAGCTTTTGCCTCAGTCATGGGGCACCCCCATTCGGGACTCCCTCCCACTCGGGAGCTGCAGCCTCTTCTCCTGCCTCTAATAAACTATCCTCTTTTTAAAACTTTTTGCCTCTCCCTGGTCCGTGTTTCCATTCTTCGGCTTCACGAGACAAGATCTCAGCACGCACTCAGATACTGCGGGCAGATCCAACATCACGCACATCAATGGGACTGTGGAGATTATTCTTTATTCAAATATTTACGGAGCATCTACTCTGTGGCAGTTCTCGGCAATAAATTGTTTCTACCCTCCTAGAATCTTCAGTCTAGCATATGACACAACAAGGACTCTTAAACATAACCCCACACCCCAAAGCATTCATTAATACACGTTACTAGTTATCTCAAACTAAAGACCAATCTGTACCCTTTCTTATTTGTTTCAAAATTTGTTGGCATTTAGATTTTTCCTAAAAGTCCCTAATGTGCCTCATGACTTTATCTGGGCCCATCTGGTTAATTTCAAATGCATTTGAAATGGGGAATATTTAAACAAGGATTGCAAGATACTTTATGAAATATATGTAAAGGAGATTACATATGCTAATGTCATGTAATTGCTTAATTCCTTAAATACATGGTTAGTTCTCCGTCCTTACAAAGTTTTCCCTTATGAAGTATTTGAAATTTAGGTAGCTGTACCTTCAGTTTATTCCATCTAAGAAATGATGCTACATAGCATCTCAAAAAAAAAAAAAAAAAAATTAAGCACTAAAAACATAGCAAGCACAAATACAGTAGTCTGTACTGCTACTATTCTGTAGCATGGTTAAAAGCAAAGTTTCTGATAAAAAAAATTAAAAAGAAAAAACTCATGGAAGCAAAGAAACAGATTAGCTCTATGAGAACTCAGGCAAAACATAATTATACAACTGGTAATTAAAGTGTGAAATGGACTACCTCAAACAACAATAAAACTTGTAACTATAAACTTATCGGACAGGGGTGGGGGTAACTAAACAGAAGCAAAGCTAGTTTGTGAAGCTTTAAAGATGCAGAGATAGAACAGATGCACCAAGAAAACCAGGACTTTAATGACAAAGGCATCTATCCTGTCATGTATCCTGTCTATCAGCAGCCACAACAAAGGGTAATGAAATTGCTAAGTGGGCTGACAGGGCACAAGTCACTTCCTCTTCGCAGGCACTGAGGCTTTGTGTGTAAAATGAAGGGATTAGATTATCTCTGAAGTTCATCCACTTTTCAGCCAGTCCCTGATGCTACATCAAGAAAGTTAAACACACTCCAGGCTGCTTCCCTTTTCTAAGTGGAAATAAGGTAACCATTCCCCCGACCACTATAATTTGATCTTGAAAACAACTCGTAATACAAAATTAAAACGGCCTCACCTTTCCTACAACAAGCTCTGTTAAATATATGTTTATAAACATGTATCCTCACAGTAGCAGAGTTCTAAGCTCTGTAAATACCACGGGCCTGGAACAGCTTTCCACACCAGAGAGTCTGGTGATGGTGTTAGAACCACAAGGCTGCTCCACCCACAGGAGAAAAGCACATGCAGGAGGCAGGGCCACAGCCCCCAGGCACCTTACTGAGAGTCCTGTCTGCAGGGCCAGCCACTGATATGGAAGACCATCCACTCGGAAGCTTGTAATGACTACAAACATCCCCTCACTGAGCGCACACTGCAGCTACTGGAGATAACGACAGGCTGGCACGTTCCACACAACCAGCCAACGAAGACCTTACCACTCAGACTGCAAGTCACTGTGTTTTGAAATAAAGAGAGTGCAGCCCAGTCTATGATGACACCTCTGTTCTCTCAGACTTTAAGATCAATTTTGGGAGGCTAGCCGTAGGTATGTGGAAAGTTCACCAACAATACCCAATTATCACAATTAAACTCTAACCAAGCGGTACAGAAATTATAAAAAGTCAAAAAACACGAAAGACAAAGAACACTTCATGAAGGAATTGTTTCATCTCCATCAGAGAAAATCTTAGCACAAGGTGAGGAGGCCAAACTATGCATGGCATGTTTGAACAACGGGGAGTAAAGCCTGGACACAGCACGTAGCGTCACACGTGTCTTTGACTGCATTCGCCTTCCTGCTGGTACCGTGAGCTAAGCTGGCTACACACCAGCTCCGTGCTAGGGCTAGGCTGACGCAGACGTTTTGGACCTGTGTGAAAACTGATGGTGCACAAGCCCTACCTTTCACGTCATCTCAAGTGTCACCTTTGTTCTAAACAACTATTAAAACAAGGTAATATGTCACCAACCGAAGCAGCAAATGTGAACCCACAATTTGATATTTGAAGAGGAAAAAGCATTTTAGAAGACCGCAAAACAAAGTATTTTTAATTCTAAAATTTTAAGGATTATGTGATTATCGTGAGTCTCCTCCCATTCCTCCTTTTGCTTAAAGGTAAAATCCCTTCTGTATGAAACTCTCATTCCTCAAATTTGTTTAACAGTTCCTTCAAACATTCCTTCAGAGTATTATAGCAGCTCTTCCTGCTTATCAAGACTAAAGAGCTCGTCAACAGGACTACACAAAGAAAACAAAATTCGTCTGACAGCTGAGGCCACGAATGTGTTCATATGAGTGCAAAACAACCCACCTCCTTAGTTAGATCTGCTCAATCAGGTGTTTCCATAGACCCCTCTTCCCTTCTCCTTCCTGCTAAGACATTTCAAGCCAACTTCAGATTTGGACAAAGAATTTAACTGCAAGTTCAAGACTTCCAACTTTCACAGCTGAATAATGAATACTACACATATGACTTAATTAGCATAAAATTAGTACATCCCTATGATGTGAAACAGAATTACAGAAACCATTCGTACTGAAAATCTATGATGCCACACAAAAGGCAGAGCCCATGTGGTTCAGGTGACTATGTGTTTTGATTCAAAGCCTCAGCTGCATTCCGGTACAGGCCTGCCCCACAGTCACGTGACATTCCTGCAAAAACTTGTTTCTATTTTGGATGGACCAACAAACAAGGGGATTGGCACCAACATTTCAGTTCGTGATACAAGGTGTGTTAGAAAACAATTTCTCCCTCAAGTAAATAAATACAGTGTGGATTACTGAGACTCATTTTTTTCTGGTGTTTTTTTTTACTTTTGAAAAAAAATTGCCTTGGAAATAATGTCATTTTGTACTGTGTTAAGAATTCTTCCCAACTAAAGTCGTAAAAATGTTCCAAATTTTTAGCAAGGTGAAATCTATCCCAATTTAAATAAAATAACTTATCTTTAAGAATTGTCATTCTCATTTAATGAGAAGTCACAATGTTATGAAGTAAAAGAAAACACTTTCAGACTAATTAGAGGGCATTTGATAAAACTTTGTGCTGCATCATTCCAAAATGGCAATATAAATACCTTGACAAGGGTGATTAATTTATTCTAAATCTACACCAAATATTCAAAGTACCCTGGAAAAAACTCACCTAAGGGAGTAGGATACTGAAGCAAAATTGAGTTGGTTTATACACAAACATCGAGCAACGTCACACTTTAGAAAGACCAATGGCAACCTAAAGAAAGCAATTCTAGAGCTGAGGAGATTGCGTTCTAAAAATAACAGAAGTCTAATTTTCAAATTGTTTTTTCCTGAATCTCCATGCTGTCTTTGAAAAGAATTAAACAATTATGGAAAGAACGGAGTGCAAAGTAAACCATGTGAAAAGAAGAACAATAATAGAAGCTAACACTGCAGGAATGCTTAAGAGGCACACGTGACCTGCTGGGACAATGCAGGAACCTGACCTTCTCCTTCACCCCCACCTCTGCAGAGGGGCACCCCCTCAAGCACACTGCTGGACTGAGGAGACTGTGAGGAGGGGAGCCCTCCCTGCAAGTGTCTGCAGTCCATAAGTCATGGCTTACGTAACGAGGGTCACTACACTCAGGGTCACCAGGGAGCAAGGCATCACTGCTCCGTATCTCAAAGCACAAACTGATACTGGTGGGCTGGCGTGTCCTGGAGTTGTCAAATTCCAAGCATTTACCAATTAGGGCAAAATTAAAGAAGAAAATGAGAGAGCCAGTAAGGAGGTTGATTCAGTATCTGATGGAAGATATAAATAAAGCATTAAGCATCATTGCTTATCTGAGTTATACAAAAACAATGTATATTTGGATTGTACCCGCGTTCAGTTAAGCATATCTTAAAATGCAAATACACAAACTCTATTTCTAGAAAACACTGGCTTTATTATTTCCTAAATAGCAATAAGTAAGATTTCACCCACCACCCTCCTGTCATTCACCCTTGTACTTTCTACGGAAATCACCTACACGGAAAACAAATTACAGTTCACCTATTCTAAGTTTCAACAATAAATAAACTGACTCGATGCTTTTGCATAGGGTCCCTGTAAACTACAGACAGAGCATCCTTGGAGGTATTATGACTAGTAAGGACTGAAAGACGAGCTAGCTGCTAAACCTCAAGTGGGAGCAGGTTAACTTAAAATTGATATTTAACATGGTACTCCCATGGTGATTCCATCTCCCTCTTCATGTCAGGACACATCAGGCCTCACACTTCCTGTGTACATTTGCTGCACGAGTCTTCTTGCCCAAGCTCTAAAAGCTGTCTAAGGTCTCAATTTGAAAAACTTTCAAATTCATATTGTTTGCCTCTGCATTTGGGATATCACAAAGTATTTTTAAAACCCACTTCCAGCACAGAGTCATCTTGACAAACCATGGCTAGCATGTTAATTCAATATTCCCTTTTGCCAAATATATAAAAGCTGTGATCAAACAATATGATGAATGTTTAAATTTTTTTTAAAAAATCGTTACAGTAAAAGACACATTGCCATTAATCTCCCTCAAAATATTCCCCCTCGCTTTGAACACACTTATCCCATTGTTCTTGCCACTTTCTGAAGCAGTTCTGGAAGTCCTCTTTCGTGAGTGTCTTTAGTTGTGCTGTCGTGGCTGCCTCGATGTCCTGAATCATTTTGACTTTGAAGAAGAGGCAGAAGTCACATGGTGCTAGATCTAGTAAATAAGATGGATGAGGACACACCATAATGTTTTTATTTGACAGAAATTGCCATATACCAGAAGCGATGTGTGACACAGAGCATTGTCATGATGGAGGATGATTTACGGCACACTTTAAAACACACCTTCTCTCAACCGTAGCTCACACCCAATTGACTGCACTGAACAAGCTGAAACCTATCACACACTGTTACCAAGGTTCAACGCACCGCTTCCCATATTGAGGATCCCTGCCTTTCTGTTGGATGGCACTCGGCAGCAGCATTCACCGTAGTTTTTGATCACACCTTGTACATCCACTTAAAGGGGTAGAGGATGCCCTCCATTCATAAGTATCTAATAATACCTTAGGAGGAAAAGTCATCAACGACAACTAAACACACACACACTCCAGCAAAGTCATTACGTCTGTTGTGACTATCTGGGTTCCCCCCCTTCCTTGAAGGAACATGGTGTCTTACTGACTCCCCGAATTTTAAACTCAGTGTCTGTCACAGATAACATGATAAATAAACTTCTTTCAGCTCAGATTACTGTATCATTCAAACAATCTTTTTAAAACCAAAATGTATTAGACAGTAATCAGATCATAATAATTAGTCTCAGCTTTACTATCTCAGAAAAATTTTTAAAACTTCCTACTTCCCATAGCCAGTTCCCTGCTTGGATGAAAGAACCCAACCACCTCATAAATTCTGCATGATCCTCATACAGCGTGTTTTAAAATATGCTCAAGTATCGACCACAGTGATGCAGCAGAGAGGGACTGGAGGACCCCAGGCTGGACGACTCTGCAGACCAGGAAGAGGGCCCGGCTTTTTCCTCAGGGGCCTTCTTACGCTGTGGGCCACACACCAGAGGGGTGCTGGGGTAGGGGCCAGGCTGTGGGGCTCCTTTGACTCTCAAGTTCATGTTCCTACTTCTACCCTTATACCATGATGGCTGTGTGACCACAATTAAAAACCCAAAGCCGCCAGCAGAGAGCACTCTGTGAGCACGGAGGTTCCTATTCGAGAGGAAAGCAGTGCTTCACCCCATCAAGGCAAAAGCCCATTCTGAGCTGGCACTTCACATCCAGGATGGGACCAGTGCAATCCAATAGTAGGAGGAACTCATGTGTTCGTGAGAAACTAAGCAGGCAATTTGAAAATGCTGCAAAATTAATCCTATGTTGTTTAAAATATTTTTCAACATAATACACTTTTTAAAAGAAAAAAAAAAACAATGCAGTACAGCTGGAAGCTGCATTAAGATCCATGGCTTTCTCTGTGAAATTACAATGGACTTCCAAATCATGCCCATTTTTAAAAGCATGTGTGAGCATGCACTCGCTTGTAATTATGGAGAGAGCAGTTATTTCCCTTCAGTTCTCTCACATGGCTAGTTTTTTGTTGTTGTTGTTTTTAAAGCTCATACCTTTCCAAATTTGCTAATCAAAAATAAATTATATATAATGAACTGCCCTGCTCCTAATCTCAATAAAATATTTAAAATAATTTGCTTATCATCACACTACACAAACCACAGAAAATGCTACAGTAAATATATATGTATATATTAGCTAAATTGTCCAGTTTGCATTAAACCCACAAATCAGAACTGACCAGACCATGAGATATTTTTGTTTTCCTCTTTATTGCTGTGCTGTATTATTGATCCTGAAGACCAGGTACCAAAGGGTGGGGGACGGGGTGGGGACGAGCTCTGGGGGTGAGTCAGCCTCGCTGTGCTATCAGTGGCAGCAGAGGCTTCCAGGACTCCCGCACATCACCCTCTGGACTGAACGCCATAAACCCAAGGGACAGAGATGTGCTGTGGAGTAAATGCCCACACGGGAGAAACGCCAAAGCTTTACCATCAGCTTCCCGGGCTGTATGGCTTGTGCTACTCACACACAAAAACGTTAGCTCCCTGAGCACAGCAGCAGAGCCTATGAGTTAAGAGGGAAGGTGCTGGACCTCGCTGGAGAAAAGTAACCCCTCTCTACCTTACTTGCCTCATCTGAGAAATGTAACGAGAGTAGTTAAAAGAATTAAATGAGTTGAAACTTTTAAAGCACTTAAAATAGCTTAAGGCATTTTGTCACTGCTCCGTGAATATTAGTTACTGTTATTATTAGCCAGGATTTTCAGAAAACTCCCTCAACTGCACAGACTAGTACTGTACACTGTAAAATCTACTCTGTTAGGGGCATAAATACCTAGCGTCTGTCTACCTCAAAATGGAATGAGGGTCTACAGCAGTGATTCTCAATCCCGACTTCATCATAAACACCTGGGGAGCTTTCTGAACGAGCTACCCACCACCGCAACCCAGACGAACGGGATGAGCCACCCAGGGATGCAGATGGACAGCCTGGCACTAGGACTGCAACTGAATAACACACTACTTGGCCAATATGCAAATTCTCTAGCACACCTAAGACATTATTTGCTTGGACTGATTGTCTTAGGTGAGCACATTCATGGTTCATTAAAAAATCAAAAACCTCGTTCCAAGCCATGTAGCAGCTAAATGCAGTATTGAAGCATCAATTTCTCTAGACTGGGATTGAGTCAAAGTTCTTCCCAACTATAGGGGATCAGTGTAGGTTATCAATTAGCACCTCATGACTTCTGCCTAAATGTTTTAACCATCAACAGGCAAGTGTCTCTGAGCCAGATGCTGTGTAACTTCTGAAAGCTCGCAGTTATAACTGCTTGCGTTCTCAGCAGTGTTTTCTGAAACAAAAGCTCCCGTCTCTTAGATGTGTAAGCCAGGCCAGCACTGCGTCTTCATACGCTCCTCCCTGAGCACAGGTCTCAGAGGGGCTTCTCCCACCACACAGTGTCTCAACTTGGCACGTGTTTTCTGCACACTGGGAATCAACTCTAGTCCCTGCTTGACCAAAAACTAGCATGTGAATTTGGCAATTAAGAGCTCTGACTGTGTCCCCATCTGTAATAATAAAGGCGCAGTACAAGATCTAAGGACCCCACTACCCCGAGCATTATACCAGCCTTTGAGCCCACAAAATCCAGACCACTCATTCCCAAGTCACACAGTGTGGTGGGCCATTCCATCATTCTGAGAAGTCGACTTTAATACGTAGGCACAGAGTCCCAAGTTCACATGCCTTTGGGAACCGAGAGAGTAAATGAAAGGGGCAGGATGGGTGGGTTCCTGCAAACTGGAGAGCAAAAACCACATCTGAGGAGCAGCTGCTCCAGGCGAGCAAGGCTGTGAGCTCGCTCCTGCCTGGGCACCCAGGCCTCAGGAGAGGCTGCACCCTCTCGTGTTTTAGGCGGCTTCTTCACATTTGCTCAGGCTGGCTATGACAGACACTATCAGAGCATGCTGGCCAAACCACCTCTCTGCAGGCAGAGTGAGCCCCACAGGACCCCAGCAGGTCGTCCTCCCGGAAAGCCCTGTGCTTTGTAAAGAGGTCGAAATTCATTTCACTGAAGCAAGTCTGAACACAGCCACAAGAGAGATTGCTGTGTGTGTGTGTTCTGAATCAAAAATTATCCAAGTTTATAAACATGATGATTTATTTATGAGGCACCTTGAAGACTTTTAGATTTTTCTTTCTGTCCCTGGTCTCTCTCCTTTCTCCATTCCTGATCCTACACACTGATGCCAGAATAAAATTCTTCCAGCCCTGTTGTTAAACACTCTTGTTTGAGAATTAAAAGTTTTTCTTATGGAGTAGGACAAAAATATTCAATCTCACCCCACCCCCAGGCACATACCGCCCCCATCCAACCCCTCCAGCCTCAGCCTGTGGGCACCTGATAGCTCACAAATGAGGTTCAACAAGACAACAACACTGAGACCCTCCCAATGCATTCTGGATCAAGGCCCAAGTTCATTCAGTCTGCATTTTATTAGATTACCGGCGTTTTGAGGCTTAAGTAATGTGTATGATGAATCGGAGGTGAGAAACACCCTTCCTTCTCCCTTTTCCTCAGTCTAGTTAAAAATGTACTATAATTAATAAAATATAGTCTTTAGAAAAAGCTCTCAAGCTTTAGTTTTCAGATATTTAACAAAATTATATAGTGCTTCAAATACACACAAATACCCTTTAGGAAACTTATGCTTTAAAACAGCAAAGATTTCTATTATAAAAGACTGACACAGGGTGAGTGTCATTCTGAACATTTCCACAGATTAGAAAAATAGTCACATTAGTAGCCCCCCCCTTTAATCATAAACTAAAAGATGAGTAATAAAAGAATGGAAAATTATTTCCTCACCTAAAGGTGCCTCTCCACTTTAAAATGATTCGCTTGCATCCATTCTAATACTAACCAGATGACAGTAAATATGTCACTTTGTTGCGCATTTTTAAGTGCTCCCAAATCAGACGATGTCATTGCAGTCTACAGTAAAATGTTTTTATTATCCAGCAGAATACCACTTTTCTTTCTCATTACCTAGAAGCAGCAAAGATTCCAAATTTTCAGGAGGTACATTAATTTCATTAATGTTTAAAACAGTTTGTCACATTGAATGTAATATTTTGGGTTCCCACATTAGGGAAAATTATCAAATTATCCTCATATGGAATTCCTTAAAATGCTGAAAGTAGCCTACTTTTGAAAGATATAATGCTTTCACTAAAAACCTCTTGAGAGGACCTGAAGTAGTCGACACGTGAAAGGAAAGTTAAACATCTTCAAATAGTAAAACTTGATTTAACGTAGAAGGATCACCCACAATAAGCCAATCTGACAATAAGCCAATCTGACACATCCTTGACAAAAACATTCCCACTTAATTAAAAATACACTAAAAAAGTCACACACAACAAATTAACTTCATTATGCACTGACTGTTCTCCTGGAGGAGCCAGAAAGTAATCTGACAGCAGCCCAGAAGCTCATTGTGCTCCCCTCTGGCTGTTATGGACTCATCTGTGATCCATCCCCAGGGAGAGATTAAATTTAAAAGGATGGAGCAAAAAAGGGAGGATCCTTCTGATAAAAACCACATCCAACATAACCCCTTGCCTCCCTTTTGTCACAATCAAGGACTTGTCAATATGTGTTTTGGAAAATTTTAATAGGTTTTAATAGCCTGAATCTGAACTATAAAGAAATTCATAAAGAATTGTAGTGTGTTTCTTGCAATGCTCCAAAAAAATTTTTTCTCAGGACTATATCCTGACCTAAGCTAAGTGTTATCACTCATGGAGCATCTTATAACATATAGAAATACCATGGCTTATCTTAGGAAATGTAAGCTACTTCTGACCTCTGTATCACCTGTAAACTTTTGACTCGTCTTTTAAAAATGATGTCCTTCTGGACAAATAAATGTACAGGTGTGGGGATGCCAGACTGTTGAAAGTGAGAATTTCTGAGCCTAGAAAATACATTAACCTACATTGAAAGACAATTAAAAAAAAATTAAGTTACCAAGGTTTCCAAAAAATATAGTAAATATTTCAAAACTTTCAACTACTTAGTAAATCAACGATGGGTTGAAATCAAATTTTCACAGAAGTACCTCCTTTGCCCTTTATTCACCCAAATGTGTGCTGAACAATACATTAGTATTGAACAAGTGATACCTTTTGGCTATAGCTGTGATTTGTCATTTTAAATCTATCATAATCCAGGACAAGGAAAGTACTTTTTAAAAAATACAATGTCTAGGAATTAGGGAAATTTAGTTGGGTCAATATCCCTAGAAAACAAAATTTAATTTATGTTGCCAAATGGTAGTATTTGTTCATAGAGTCCTCTTGCTAGTATAACTTCTATTGGAACGTATGATGATAATTTTTGTCCTCACTAACCCAGGGTGATTTAGTCTACCTGCCTCACTCCAGCTACAAAATTCTAAGTTACAACAGGAAGGGTTCAAGGCAGCAAATTTTAGTATTTAAGAAGAAAATGTACAGTGCATAAATTGTCATTTCACAACAAAATGAGTTCATCCACCTATGAAATCATCATCCTTAGAATATGTATACGTATTACATAAAGACCTACTGCTAAAAAGCGAAATTTCAGTAAATCATGTTTTCATCATTTTTGCAGTTGCCCAAAGAATGTGAGTGAATTTGCACATTGAGGAGGGAACCAATTAAGTAATCTTCCTTCTGTAGACTACAGTTGCCTCCTGTTTCATCATGACAGCGTTGCAGTCAATCATACATGCAAGGGGAGTCCCGGACACCTCCCACATAAATACAGCAGCAAAGTCACAGAGGACATGAAAGCCTTGATCACTCTCACACTCCAGCCTGGTGAAAAATGCCATTTTGTTCTCAATTCAACTGGTCTTTCCTTTTCGAGCTAGAATAAGAGGCAAAAAGGGTTTCAAATGCACATGGAACATTCACTCAGAGGACCACATGTTGAATCACAAAACAAGTCTTAACAAGTTTCAAAGGATTGAAATAATACAGCATATGCTCCCTAACCACAGATTGAAATTATAAATCCATAATAAAGATACTTCGAGAATCTCCAAATGTTTGGATGGGTTTAAAAAAACTCACAAGGGACATTACAAATATTTTGAACTAAATGATAATAAAAATTCAACATATCACAATTTGTGGATTGCAGCTAAAGTTTCATGTGGAATTTGTGGCTCTAAAGGCTTATATAAGAAAAAAGGTTTAAAAATAATTATCTAAGTTCCTGCCTTAAGAAGTTTAGCAAAAAAAAAGACAAGCAAATTAAACCAAAGTTAAGTAGAAGAAAATAATAAAGCTAAGTGAGAAATCAATGAAATAGAAAATGGACAAATAGAGAATATCAACCTAACCAAAAGTTGGGTCCATTAAAATTAATAAAACTGATAAACCCCCTAGCTATACTAATCACGGAAAAAGAGAAATTACAGTATCAGGAATGCAACAGAGACATCACTACAAATTATGCAGATATTAAAAGGATAATAACGGAATATTATGAGCAACTTTATGTTGATAAATTTAACAAATTAGATGAAATGACCAATTCCTTCAATGACACAAGTTACCAAGTGATGCAAGAAGATATAGAAAATTTGTATAACCCTATATTTGTTTTTAAATATAGATTCATAATTTAAAACTTTCCCACAAAGAAAACTCCAAGCTCACATGGCTTTACTGTTGAGTTCTCTTATAAACATTTAAGGAAGAATTAATACCAATTTTTACAAGAACTCTTTCAAGAACTAAGAGGGAACACTTCTCAACTCATTTTGAAAGGCCAGCATAAACCTCATACCAAAATCATAGGCATATATACTCTCCCTCATGAACACAAATACAAAAATCCTTAACAAAATAATAGCAAATTAAATCCAGCAATATATAAAAAGAATTAACCAGTTTAGTTTACAGATCGAAAATGTTTCACTAACATACCAGAGGGTGCCAAAAAAATGTACACATTTTAAGAGATGTTATCTATGTACTACTTTTCTAAGTTGAATTGATTCTGGTAGCAATATGTAGTATGCCGTTCGCTCAACAGATGTCGTTTAATCAAATGAATGCTACCGTCATTCATTGTATTACAATCTTAATACAGTTTTTTCCTTTCTTAAAAATGTGTGTACTTTTTCTTGGCACCCTGTATATATTACACTATGCAGCTACAAATTTGCATGATGCAACAGGATTATTTTCTAATAATCATGAATCAAGAGTAGAGAAATTAAATTTAGAAAAACAAGATGAAGCCAAAGACAATATTCAAAGGCACTCTATGCAGTGTCCTCTATAACTATGTGAGGGTCCTAGCAGCCTAGGCAAGGAGGGGATCTCTTTCATAGCGCGCAGACACCTAAAATGAGAACCACAACTATATCTATTACCAGAAAGAAATTACTCTGGTGAATTCTCCAAGAGAATGCTGTGTGAGACATAGTAAATCATGTTCTCAAAATCATTCTTTCATAAATCCAGTATTGCATTTCAAAGGCATGCTTGTTTTAACATCTCCTCATTAAAGGAAAATGACCTAATGCCAAACGCAATGCAGAAGGGGAAAGCAGCCTATAATTTGATCTGGTTACACAGCTCTGGTATTGTAAGTTACACAAACTTTGTTCCCCAAACTTAAGAATTTTACAGCTATAAATTTCCATAGGCAGGGTCTCCAGATTATAAAGATACTTTATCTCCTTGAATGTGTCCATGATTAAGTCATTGTTATAAACATCTATAGAATATGAGCTCTTTCTTTACCCTACTGTATTTCACTCTGCTTTATCATGGCCTTCTGATCCAAAAACTGTCAGATATGAAACCATCACTGATCATCTTCTGTTAGGGGCTCTTCTACAGGGCAGGGCTGTTTCAAACTGTACGCAAACAACATGTCATCTGGGATGAGATCCTCAATTGCCCTATAAATTTCACTCAACTCTTACTTGAAGAACTGTTCTTTTACGTTAGTCTTCTACATGAGTCCTTTACACTAACTGCTCATACAGACAGTTGTTGAAGTTACACTTCCTGCTCCCATACAGACTAAATTAGGTGCTAAGCAGGTATCACATGACCTGAACTATTATTCCAAGTTTGTTTGGAAGCAACACAAAAACCTATAGCGATTAAGTTATATATAATTAAGGTTCTTCATAAAACAGTATTTTTTAGGCCAAAAAGAATATAAAGCAATCATTTGCCATTAAAATCACTGAAGTTTAAGTGAATGCAAAGACTTTGGAGTTTGTCTAACAACTGAGAAAAGTTAAGGCTCAAAATCAAATAGTAATTGGATGCAAAGATCTAAAAATTTCTATCTCCTAATTACTGGTCCAATATTTTTTTCAGCATGCCACACATGTTTTGCCTAAATCTTTATTTTAAAATTAAACCACAGGGGACGTTAATACTGTAATGAATTTGCAAATATTTACAGGAGAGGAGCAAAGAAATAATCCTGTTAAATGCCACCAGACAAGTACAATGAGAAATAATCCCAAAACCGTTTTCTCACCTTCTCAAAATTGGTAAGAATAAGAGAAAAATATTTTGCAAGACTAAATCTCAAAAAGAATAGCTATTTGCAAAATAAAGCACAGCTATTAATCCTTCCTTGAAAAACTAGATCACAGGATATTCTCCCTACCTCTAATTCGAAAGACGCCCTACCACCACCACCAAAGAGCAATTGGAGGCAAGCAACATGCCACCACAGAGATATGCAAACTACCGAATCGTCACCAATAACATCAATAAAAGAATAGTCAGGTCTGTAATGTAGCGCACATTTTCCTTCTCAAGAAAATGTGAAAAGCAGTAAAGTGGAGGACATTCTATGCTGGAAGAATGCACAACTCTTTTCTCCCCCAGTATAAAAAGTCTTTGAAGTATCTTAATTTTATCTTTAAAATGCATATAAAATTTATTTCATACTCCGTAACATCTGTATGTGTCTTAATAACAGAGCTGAGCTTTCGGGTAAATGGACAAGCATCCTTGAGAAGCCCACACCTCCCTCAGCAGTACTCAGACCCACAGTGAGGCATGAGGTGGGTGAGGTTCAGTACAAACAGCTCAGGGCATGAGCGAGAACACTCCTGCCTTCAGCACCAGGCGGACAAGGGCCTCCTGGGAAGAGAAGGTCCTCTAGAAGAGCTGGTCTAGTGTCACCCCACTTCCTACCCATTCTTTGAACCTCCCTGTCTCCTGCTCTCTTGAGAAAATGAAGTGACACTGCAAGAAAGGCGTCCCCTGGGATTAGACAAGGAAAGCAAAGTTTCTCAGGAAAAACACAGGTGCTCAGCAATACGTCTCTATCAAACGCAAACATAAGTCTCACTATTACACTGAAACATTTGCTTCCCCGATACTTAGACTTTATACCAAAGTTCAAAGATAACACCATTAATCACATGTAAAAGTATGACTAACCAAGTCATTGCTAACCAGTCATTTCCTGATTGAACATGGAATCTGAACTGTCCCAGTACCACTGCCAGCAACTGCTAGCATTGAAAATCCCATAACAACCAACCACTCCTCAAAGAGTTCTTTCTCTTTAAGACAAAACTTGAGGGGGAAAAAAAATTGTTCATTACCAGCTAAGATTTTAATGCAAACATATTTCCATGTTGTCACTAATAAGAAAAAGTAACCAGCTTAGGAAAAAAACTAGTGACAAGTATGATCAGTTTTTACCAGGTGTCAGTTCTAATAAGCAGATTCAAACTTAACATAAACCCTCTTTCTCAAAATCCCAAATATCCAACTAACTACAATCCACAAAATAAATTGCGCTTCTGTAAAGGTAAAATCAAAGCCATTCTCCACTTATTTCCTACAGACAAAATGACCTTCATAAATAGCTAAAACATCACTTACTCAGAAAAAAAAGAAGTGTAGAGTATGTAAGCAAACCATGTGATTTTAAAAATAATAAAGAATGAACTGCAAAAATTTATGGTTTAGAAAGTTCCAATTTATTTTTCAGGTTTAGAAAAATTCCTTTTAAAAACGTTTATAATGCAATGCATCAGTATTACACAACACAAAAAAGTAAACACATCGTAGTCTATCAACAAAGTACTTCACAATAGCTCTTGGGCAATACACTTCTGAACTTAAAGATCAGTCAAATTCCCATCGGTGAAGATTTGCCCTGACTGTACATAAGAAATACATGGGCACTTTAAAAGCAAAACAGACATGAAACAAAAACTTTATAGATACTGTGTTAAAATGATTGGCTCTACACTTGGGGGGGCAGAGGTGATACAGGAAAGAACTGAGATTGCCACCTTACCAAACACATAATCGATTCCTGATTAATTCAAGATTAGATTTCAAAAGTTTTTTATTATTATTTCTAAACTATTAGATTTAGAAATATAGAATAATTTTGCAATTTTGGGTGAATAAGCCCTTTTCAAGTAAGACTCTAGATGTAAAATCCAAAAGCCAAAAGTTAAAATTTCTGTAGAGTAGGTTATGCACCATCAAAAAAAGAGATAAATGACAGAGAAAAGACAGAAAATACATTTTCAATACATATCACAAAGTTACTATTACAAAGGGCTCATTAGAAAACCAACCCAAAAGAAAAATGGATAAACAGGAAATTCTGAGCAAAAGATATAAACATATAAGATAATGATACTAACAAATACTAAGGGAAATTAATGATGATATTTGACTACCAAATCAACAAAAAAAATTCATACATAACTTAGTATTCACAAGAGGTGGAGAGCATAAATTATCTTTTTTAATATAATTTGTCAGTATCTTAAACATAAAATGTGCATTTCCTTTGCTCCAAGCATTTCATCTTTAACCTATAGGAAACACTCCCACACACAGAATAGATCTGTAAAGATTCCGTAGCAATAGTTATTTGTAGCAGAATATTGGGGGGAAATTAATCATTATCATTAGAGGGATGGTTACATAAATTATGATACCTGGATACTAGGAGATATTACGAAATATATCGTGATGAGTGCAAGACTGCTCAGACTGCTCACTAGATGCAATCTGAAATCCAGACTCAATCTGGTATTGAACGCCAACATAACTAACCACAACCTAAACCCTCTGCCTTATCTCCCACTCTTCCTCCTCCTCAAAGGATCCGTTCCAATTCACCCAATCTGCCTGGAGTCCGCAAATCTGGCTTACACTTCAAGCATTCCATCTCCATGACTTCATCAGCAATGACTATCAAAATGCTATCTAACCTTACCAAAGAGGCTTCAAAGAATTTGCCTAAGAAATTACATTAAATGTATGAAATTATTTATTCAGACGGATTCTCACCACATATCTTATAACAGGAAAAAATTGAAACAATCCACTTTATTATTTTATTCATTTCAAACTAAGTGGCAGATGTCAGTATACTTTTCCTGTAATCACCTCAGCAAGGCAATAATATGTAGTATAATCCCAATTTTTTGAATGAAATATTTTAAATATGGCCTACACCCCATGCGTGTAATAGAAACTTTTTTTGGAGTAATAAGATTATAGATTTTTTTCTTCCTGTGTGTTTTCTTAAATATTTTACACATGCAGTTAAGACTTTTGAAATCATACCCAAAAGTTATCTTTTTGAGAGAAAGTCCTAAAATATAACCAAGAGTTACTTTCATCTTCTTTCTCTTTCTTCCCTTTAAAAAAATTTTTTTGAAGAAAATGCAGTATGTGCAACTGAATATACACATTGATTTTTTTGACCCGTCAATGAAAGATTTCCCTTTCTTTTCCCTAAAATTTAAAACAAGACAGAAATAGTTGGTGCCTAAGGTATGAACTAATCCTTGTGCTAAATTCTTCAACATTAATCCCTTGAACAAAACTCCACTGTTAGGTAAGACACTTTGGATCTCATTTGCTTATTCTAGCTTTCTCTTGAGGACGTGGAGGCTGGGTTACAGAATGTGCTCCGTCTCTCTGGAGCCTCACACCACTGCACTCTTTATTACAAAGAAAGTACCTAAGGCTAGTGTATTCAAACTATAAAATATATTTTGTACAGCGAAACCCTGTATTACACACAAACATAAATTTTAAAAATTCTACTGTACAGGTTAACTACATGTGCACTCAAATAGTTGACTCTTTTAATGCTAGTTTTATCCACTAATGAAACACATCCCACTTACTCTGAAACTTTTTTCTCCCACTATTGTATTAAGAAAACGATTCAAACATACACAAAGTTGAAAGGACTATACAATGAATATCCGTGTACCCATTTAACAGTTTATCATGTTTGCGGTATCACAAATCTAGCCATCTATCCATCCCCCAATCCACCCATTCATTTTTCCATCTTAACTTGTGATGCATTTCAAAGTAAGGTGCAGATATCAGTACATTTCATCCCTAATTACTTCAGCATGCATATCATTAACTAGAGACCAACATTTGAAACACTAAGTTTTTTATTCAGGCATGTTTTCTTCCTTTTAGCAAGAACCATAAAATGAATTAAAATTTTATGCAGAAAGAAAAGTCCCCTGGGCCCATAACAGAGCCTGCTCCACAAGGAGGACACATTCTCCCTAGGGAAAACCACAACAGACTGCAGCCCATAGAGATCTAGAGTCAGCCATGCACACTGAGGGGCTGCTCCCAGAGGCCACCTCAGCCCTGGCCTCCCATCCAGCCACACAGAGCTGCTGGCCATCAATCAATCAGTCCTCTGGACCCCGAACAAGCCACGGCATATCAAGAAGCTAGATGGACCACCTGTCACTCATCACTAGCTTACATCATTCCCATGATATGCACATATTTCGTGATATTGTAATTATCTGTGCATTGATCTCAAATAGTTTACTGCCTTCTAAAATGTAGGAACGATTCTATATAGCATTTACTAAGTATAAAGCATGTTTTCATTCAAGTATGTGGTATAAGGCCCGATATAATATGCTGCCTCGATATTTGGAAAACCAGGAGGGTTGAAAATGGCCCAACTATTGTTGCCTTTCCCACTCTGATCCAGGAAAGGCAACTTACAGCCAAACCATCCTCCTTATCACAGGGACAGGGCTCAGTTCCTGCTTATCCCTGAGGAGCAGGCTTCAGCTCCCTGCCAGCCCATGGAATTATTCCAACCAGCCAATCCCATCCTCTTGTGGGAACCAGACAGTACCCCACCCTCTAGATCCTACAAAGCCTGCTCCACAGCCCCTGCTGTTCACTCTGTTCCCGAGGAGAGGCTCCAGGTGTTCCTGACTGGCACGTGGCATTCTCCTCCCCTGCGCTCGGAGTGTATGTGGCTATTAAACTGCCATCAATCTCGTCTGTCCAGTGTCCGGTGTCATGTATTTGGCCATCCCCATAACCCTAGCGCAGGACTCGCTCCCTCACAATGAATAGGAGACGAACAAAACATTCATTTTTATTTAATGCATACATGATGTTTAAAGAAAGAAAAACAGATGATCATTATATTGCAACAAAATAACAAAACTTCAAAACTTATAAAAATAGAAAATTAAGAGGATGTAATGATTTTCTCTGGTCATGAGAAAATGAGCACAGAATTTTGGCCTTTACAAAAACAAAAAATTCACTGCTGGTATCTGAAACTCAATGTAGCCAAATGCAGCCGTGAGCCCCCTGCAAACCTGCTCCTTCCCGGACATGCAATCTCAGGGACAGACACCATCGTCCACACAGCTGGACTAGAAGCCACGTGCATGAGATCAGGGGCTGTGTTTCCTCTTCACTGCTAGAGCCCCAACACTTAGAATGAGGCTTTCGCACAGAGTGCATGCTTTATAAAGAGTCGTGGAAGAAATGCATGAATAGATAAATGGTTTCCTTTAATAGGCAGGTTCACCTTCCATGCACCCCCAGGCATTAATAACATGTGTGTGCTCCAACTCAACTTAGAGTTGATATTTTTTATTAAGTTACAAAAGAAATGAGATGGAAATAGATTTGCTTAAATAAGGAATTCTGCACTATTGTCTATATTCATTAAAAATGACAACTACAGAAAACAAAGTTTAAGAACTATTTTGAAACCAGGTTACTTCCAACATTCCAGAAGGGTGGAGGCAACAAGTCACGCCTCCCTCCCCTCTTACTGTTGGCACGCTGCATATACCCAGCTGGGATCAAGATCTGGTCCTGAAACCTGAAGGGGTGGGGGCAGAGGACAGGGTGCATGGTGTAACCTGCTCCCAAGAATTCATTCTACAGCGTATTTATTTAGGTGGCTGAGCTAATAGTTGTGAGGTCAAAGGTACCTCACTCATAGAATTTGCTTTTCACTTTTTAACAGAAGCCCAAGTTTATTCTGTGATTATGTGGTCAGGCCAGGAGGATTTCCAATTTTTGCACTAACAATAGTCAAAAGTGGGAAGCTCTTCTCGAGGTACTGGCTACGTTTTGCCTTCAAGACAGGTGAAGTCGTGCAGTGAACCATGGCCCCACCAGGGACTGGGAAGACATCTGCCACAAATACTGCTGAGCAGCACTCACCCTGGGCCAAAGAGGTAAAAGTCATTTCCCCTTCCTCAACAAGCTCATATTTGGGGAGGGAAAACCACAGCAAGGCACCTGATACACATCCAGGAAAACAGGGCCCCAGCACAAGGCGTGTCACAGCCAGGGAGCCTGGGACAGACAGCAGGCTGCAGACTAGTGATCAAGGCAGACCTCAGGCTGCACCTCAGCGAAGGCCCCAGAGGAAGGCAAGACGATGCAAATGTGTTGTTGAATAAGCTGAGACTCTGAATTGTGTCCTAAAGGCTGTGGGTCTTACTGCATGCACTGCACTCGAATATTTTCTATTTTATTCTCTTTTTTTAATGCCAGCTTTAAGTCACTAAGAAATACAACTGCCTCTCCCCCACCACCACACACAGTTGACTAACCCTCTTATGTGATGCACACATCTATAATTTTAAGAAAAATACTTTGATTAGCTAGCCGGAGAGAATGAGCAGGCTTTTACAAGTACCACCGGGAAAGCTGGTACTAGACCCATCTGGTAATACAGGAAGAATCCCATTTTGAATCAGCTCCCTAGCCCATCAAAACTGCTATGTATTCAAAACCCCATTAAAATGGAAGGGAACCTACTGCCACTTCATACAAAGTATTGCTCATTTTATTTGCACAGCACTACAAAACATCAAACCAGAAAAAGTACAAACGGGGCTATTCAGTGAATGGTTATGAGTGATATATCTGAATGAAATATCTACAAAAGGAAGGAAACACTTTAGTTAGAAGATATCTCACTCTGCCCACCACCCCCTTAAACAAAATCACCAATCATTGATATGTATGTAGATGTTTACTTAAAATACAGTTGATGACCAAATGTAATGTGGTCCCCTGGGTTGGATCCTAGAATAGAAAGAGAACTTCAACAGAAAAACTGGTGAAAACCAAATGAAGTATGGAGTTTAGTTAAGTAACAGGCCACTGTTTAGTTGTGACAAATGCACTAGGGTAACGCAGCAGGGCCTGGGTGAGGGGCACCAGGGAACTAATAAATATCTTTGCAACATTTGTATAAATCTGAAAGTATTCCAAAATTAAAAGTTTATTTCTAAAATGCAGTTAATAAATACTGTACCAAAGCCTGTTCAAGAAAGAGGAAGTAATCAACCCTTTTAAGTATGGCTGAAGGATTAAGCAAGGTTAGAGTCCACTGGCTGGCTTTATGTTAAACTGTTAAAATCCCACAGGTGCAGGCAGAGAGGGGAAGAAGGGAAACAATATCAGGAATTGTGCTGAGGAGTTAGAAAAGGCATCAGAACCTCTGTCCCTGACAACCCTTCCTCTTGTGCCAGACTCCTAGAGATTGTCCTACAGGCACCACCTCCCACTGTTCCCAACACCATGTCTGACAGCTTTCCCTGAACTGAGGGAAGCGTCCTGAACAGTTGATTTCACTAGTGCTATGATGTTGACGTGAGAGCAGAAAATAAAAAGTCCATGCATTGTTCTCTTAACTGATTTCCTAGAACTAAACACGAATTGACACATAGAGGGTCACTGTACACACAACACAAAACATACTCATGACCTTAGTGGGAAATATTCTCTACATTCTTTCAGAGGGATTGGGAAACGATAAGAGCAGAACAGACCTCAGAATGGGCAGATGGTAATCACGGAAGGAGAGGGCAGTGACCCCACGAGGGCTCAGGACCCCACACACTGACACAGCGCGCACACTCACAGAGAAACAAGGGGGAGGGAGATGTCAGTTGACTTTAGCTAAAGAGAGAGAAAAGACAAAGGGGGCGCTGCTGAGAGCCAGCCCCCCACACACACACACACTCCACCCCAAGAGAAGAAAAGGAAACAAGAAACCACTGCGTAAGGGACGCACTCAGCAAGGAAGAGGGTTCCCACCATCAGTGTCTCTTCCAAGATTACAGCCAGGAGGCAGATGCATCAAACTGGGAAAAGCTCTCAGATGAGTGGCAGGAGATGACTCTAAGTGCCCTCCTCGATTCTGTGACAGTCGTTAATTCAAGGAGACACAGATGCTCTGAATGCAAAATGATTTTTTAAAAAAGGATCTGGTCTCCTTACAAACAAATTTTACCATTAGAATTCAGCTTCTTTCATGACCCTAGTCATGAAAGTCACCCCCAGCCTTTTGAATCAGTGGCAGTGGCACCAGCAAACTTCCTTTGTCAATCACCTTTGCCAGTTATAACAAAATGGAGATTTACCATGAGTTCCTGACAGGACTATAAAAAGTACGTTCAGAACTGAACTGTTCTTTCGGAGCCGGGGATCAGTCCCACACCTCCCACTCCTGCCACCTGTCACCTCCCCCAGCCCGCCTCCACTTTCAGGTCAATCTGTTCTGAAGCTTCAAAATGTCTTCCCTACCAGCCTCTTTTATATTAGAATGTTCCCTCCCCTCTCCTACTGATTCAAACACAGAATCTTTATTCAAAATATTTTAAAAATTAACATATATCTTCTTTTTGGATCCAGGCTTCACAGTATAATTGGTAAACGGTGGTTTAAAATGTTTAAAATGTAAAAGGACTTTAAAAGTCAATTTATGTAGAAACATCACTACATCGACAATGTGGTGGGCACATAATACTGTAGGTGTCTCATATCATCGACTCTTGTGTTCAACTTTTAAAAAAAACACATTGAAGTATAAATGCAAATAATTTATTAACACAAAATTTTCCCCAAAACAAACATCATGGCTTAATGAAACTGGTATATTTGCAGATATGCAGTCAGATTTTATCATCATCTCATTTTTCCATTGTATCTTTCTCCCAACCAGAAAACCTCTGAGAACTTCTAGGGCCCATGACCACATTTGCAAGAAAGAACCAAAGCCATGGCAGAATCCCACGCCTGGGCATGGTGCTTGTCTGCTGTTGTCTTTACCATGTGAGCGCTTTTCTAGGAACCAGACACACAACCTGTCGATGGCTTTAGTTCTCTTGTCTGCACTGCTCAGAACCAAAGACTCAATACAGCTTGGTCATCTTGAAAAAGAAGGTGGTGGCACAACTTCAGACCCGTTTCTTTGACAGACCCAGTGAATGTACAACTGAATGTAAGATAAATCTATCCTAATAGGCCCCAACTTAATCAGCATCTGCCACACAGAAGGCCACACTTCACACGAGCCTTACAAAATGGATTGAAATCTACACTGAATTTCAGATCCTGAGACCTTCTGCCAGCTAACGCAGAGCACAGAACCACAAAAGCAAATAGCCAAATTCTCCCCACTCTAAAATCTACTTTCTCTGAGCCACCCAGACATCCTAAACAGCCTTGACAAAGTCTACATACACTACTGACTGGCAAATGAGTCAAGTCGAAGTGACTTTTTCCGTTTAAAAAAGATTCAAACTGTGTATCAGCTGTCAAAAATCAATGCGGCGGTCGGTGGAGGGAAGAGGACCACAGCTAGCTGGTCTGAGAGCACCAGCAAGCAGGCCACGTGAATACCTGGGATGACTCCGTACCCCTCCCACTGCCACCCTCTCCCTGCCATATATAGCCGCACTGGGGCCCTGGCAGACACCCTCAATGCTCACGGCCGCCTGTAAAACTGCTCCGAGTAAAAGCATGTCTCTGCTAGTCGAAGAGATCCCCAGACACTGAGCCTGCGGAAGCAGCAATAAACAGCCAGGCCTGGGCCCATCCAGAGGACAGACAGAGCCACAGAAATCGCAGCTGCTCAGACTAGTCAACGTGAGCCTCACTCCTGTGATCTCACCCCGATCTAATGGCTCTCCATGGTGTCACTCAGAAATAATCGATAGCACAGCAATTTAATTTTATAGTTAAAGGCAACGAGCCAGACAGCTCTCTTTCTCCAAACATTAATCATGCTGGGGGAGACTTGCATGTTCTGTGTAAACCTTGAAATATTTCCATGACAAATCCGTTCTAAAACAGGTTCACCATTAGGAGGAAATTACTACCAAGGACATTACGTTTACCATCTCAAAAGGAACAAAACTTTTAAAAAGTTAACTCCAGGGCTTGGCTTCGTATACTTAGTTACATTCCAGGAGTGAAAGGCTAAAAGGCATCTTTCACCCCAAGGGACGAGACGGAGGCTCTGCCTTTACCTCAGGTTTTTACAACTGCTATTGCCCAGCCACTAAATCGGCATAAACAGGCATCTGTTTAACAGCATATCACTGGAATCTCATGTTTAAGCCTCCAAATTACTTGGCTTTGATAACTGCTTTTTACAACAAACGACAAAGAATTATAGTCTTTACAAGGCAATGATGGGAGCAGGGCCAGGACTGGGGTGAGACAAGAGGTACCTGCCTCCGAAACAAAATTTAAGGGGGGTGGGGGTGGGGAGGGGTACCAAAATCTCAGTAGTCATGAGAAGTATTTAACAAGATATTTCAAAAAATCAAAATTAATGTCAAAAATCCACAACACATAAAATGTCAAAAATGTAAATAAAAACAGCATCATTTGAGGGTCCTGTCTGATAAAGAGTTTAGAAAATTTTTCTCCAAATGTTCATCATAATCACAGGACACACTACTCCCCTCAGAGATCAGAAGAAATTTCTGCACACCAGGGAGCTCAGGTACCTTTGGTTTCTAGAAACCTCGCCATACCTATCACTTGCTTCTTCGTTTCAACCTTCAGCTCAATGTTCCACCTCCAGACAGGATGGAGAGTCAGCTTCAAGGAAGCAGAGGTAAAAAGAACGCTGTGTGTCTCCCAGACACCCAGTCTCTGTCTTGACCCCATAAAGTTAACAGCAGTAACCAAGAAACCAACCTTGCCATTGTACAAATGAGGAAAAAAGCAAGACTCAAAGAGGTTAATTTCAGAAAAGAATACACATACTCTGGCCCATCATTTTGTTGACCCCAGAAAAGAAGCCATTGACCAAGAAGGGCCTGTGGGGCTAACTGGGCTTACAAACAGAGCCTAGCAATTATTGCTAAATAGGGGCTTCTCATACAAGCCACACTTCAGGGTTCTAGAAGCGTGCACTGAACTGCCTGCCTGCACTGTGTTACTGCCTTCTGAGACAACGCTTATAAAGGAGTTTCTGGAATCATATTTCAGCCAACAGGATTGAGACTTTCCCTTTCCAACTGGAACTGCATAGCTCTATCCCCATTAACATCTTAGTAGAGTTGCCCAACTCAGATCAATCAGGACAGTGCTTGTTGGACCCATCAAACTGAGAATCTAGAGTCCTCGGCCGTATGAGGATGAACCAATCAGGGATCAGGGGTGGGGACTTCTGTCTAGATAAGTCAGGTCCCCTCCAGCTAGAAGAGTGCACTTTCCTTTCCACACAAAACTGGGGGCTGTGCTTCCCAGGCTGGAGCTGAAACACCCAAGACGGCTGTCTGGAGCAGAGCAGACAAAGCGGACCAGACCGGACTAGAACACAACAGAGCAAGGCAGAGCGGAGAAGAATGGACCAGAGTAAATGAGAACCGAGCAGAACTGTCTATCTGGAGAGGGGCCTCATCGCCAGAGGTCCGCCTGCAGCGGTACTGTTCCACAGTGCATTATGATTGAACTGTAACACTATTGAGCTGCCCAACAGCCATGTTGGATCACAGCCGCGCTGTTTGCACTGTTTCCTTCTTCACCACACTCCAAATTGGGGGGTCCTGTTGGCATTGTATTGGTGCCAACGACCATCAGTTGACAAATTGCTGGTGGAGAGGCTGGGATGAGGACCCAAACCTCCGAGTCCCACCTGAGGCGACAAGCGCACCTGGCAATCCTGGGATGAGTTGTACCATCCAAGGGGACTCAGCAATCATGGACAAGCCTTCCATTTCTACATCTCTAAAATTTTTAAATATGTAATTGTGTGATTGTTATTAAGCTTTAAATTTTTCTACGTAAAAAGCTCTCATTTTTCCTTTTAGGATTATTACTCTTCAAAAATCAAAGCTGGAACAGTAACAAAAATAATACTGATATAATGTAATTTCTAACACAATTATTTGCCCTGATCCAGAAGAATAGCCTTGAGAATCTATACACGCAACTTTTAAAAATTTAAGTTTTTTTCAAACTTAGCTAATATTTTAACACAGTAATAGTCATATTTAGTGACCATTCCGTATTATACTTGTAGTTTAAAAACTAGAGAACTAAAGCTTTACATCTTTGTAAAAACCAGATTACAGTTTTGCAATGTCAGCAAATCTTCCTAACAGTTTGCAAATGTCAAGTATTTATCACCGGGACCCACAAATGCTCTCTCTATCCCAATATGACCACCTTAAGGTGACCAACACGTTTTTCTTCAAGTACCAAAGTTTCTCCCTTTTTGTTTCCCATTGTAAGAAAGAACTGTAAAATGAATTAATTTTTTTTTTAATCACTTTGGAGTTAGCAATCAATATTCCCATTTTACAGAGATTTGCAAGTTCCAACACAAAAGTCTTGCTAACGATGTTTTTGATAGTGTAGGTCAGGTGTGGTCTGCAATTCCTCTGATAAGCTCCCACAAATGTTACCTTTTGCACACAGTATCTCATTTGGGGAGAATAGGTAATAAAACCTTGAATTTCCCAAATAGGTCAAAATTCCAGTTTTCCCTCCCCATCAACGCTGACAGCCCCTCTACACAATGTGCTGTCCAATCAGTGGTCACCTCACCTCACAGCCCAGGGACCTGACTTCCTCATTCCCAGCCAGAACTCCAGAGTCAGGTTCTGGGAGCCAATCCTGCCTCTCTCACCCAGAGGGCCTGAGAGACTTTGCAAGTTACTTAACCTCACCAGGCTTCAATTCAGTCTTCTATCAAAATAGGGATAACACCGCCCACCTCAGAGCATCAGTGTGAGGACTTAATAATGTATACAAAATTAGACTGTGACATAACTGGACAAAAAGTAACCAGCGTCCGCCCATAACAACCTATCAAAAGTCTGTTTATTAAAAGTACTTCGCTAAGCAGCTCTGTGCTAAAAATTCACACAAAAACAAGATACACTCCCAGGCACATGGGCATTTTAGAAGCTCTAAAAGATTAAGGATTCGAAAAATACCCTGTGCCCACATTCATAAATTTCATGGTAAAACATACAATTCCTTTAATAGTTTCTTCCAACTTAGAAGGAATACTGGAGCCAGGCTTCTTTTCCCACACAGAAGAAACGATCTTACATGTAACTGTTATTGGTGTATAAAGGAAATAGCACAGCGGCCTATAAGAATAACTCTACTATTTAAAATAATGTCTTAGTACTATTTTCAAAATATTGGCAACATAATTTTTTAAAACCATGAAAATCAAATGTCTCAAATTTAGGTTTCTAGGTACTTTTGCAAATACGCCCATAAGTAGCCCAAAATTTTAGCCAACTTCACATAAACTAGAGAAAAATAATTACAAACATCTGTAATGAATAAAAACTGCCACCGTCATTGATTTTAACTATAAAAAGGTGAACAATTATGAAAGAAACTCAGAAAAATGGCTACCTACATACCCAATTTCCTTTCTATGTTATTTCTAGGTTTTTAGGAATCTCCTCTTACAAACAATAACTTATTTACTTCTATTAATGAGTCAATGGGAAATTAACTTATACACCATTAATAAATTTCAGTGACATTTTTACTAAAAAGGAACCATATCCTCTTTCAAGGAGGAGAATAACTCTTAGCCATGCTCAGGAGATGTAGTGTTCTGGCGGTCCGCGTCTCTGCTTTGATCCTCAGCCCTTCGCTGCAGGAATTAGAAGGTAAGCTCTGGTGGGAACCAAGCACCTTTCACTAAAGAGAATTTGGTTCTCACTCCTGCTTTCCGCTGATACTGGACAGAAATCCGTTCTTTGTAAACTAAGGTTTCTGTTGGTTACATTCTCTGACTAAGTTTCCTGGTTTTTTCCTTTAGCTTTAAGAAATCAGGAAAGGGGACAAGGAATATCACCTGAGCTATGATTCTAAAGAGCTCCAGCAACTGGGTGTGACTGTGGCTGCAAAACGCAGATGTGACCATGGCTGCAGAAAGCAGAGAGGACTCTAGAAAGAGGTACTATCTCTGGGGAAGATTAAGGTGCCAAATCCTTTCCCACCTGGATATTCTTCTTCAGAGTCTCCCACTAGCCCAAGCCCTGAAGGATTTTGTAGTTTAACAAGGGAGACCATTTTTATATGCTCAAGAACATATTATTCTCCTCCTTTATCAAAAAAATAAAAGCAAACTATTGGAAGCTATGAATGCAAAGTCAAATCTCCCTAACAGTAACTTCACACTGCCACCTTCTATGTAACTCAACTAACGTGACAATGTTCCTGTCACAAGTACTCTTGGTTAAGATTCTCACTGAGCTTCAAGAGGCTTCCACAATAAGTGACCCATCTCCCGCAAACTGAGTCCCAGAGAGCCGGCATTATGGTACAGAGTTTGGGGCTCAAACAGACGATCTTGGCTCTTCTCCTCTGAACACCTTCTCCACCCCAAAGCAGTGATTTTCATCAGTTCTTCAAACCAGGCTCCCTCACAAGTGTTCATTGAAAACAAAGGCTCCAGAACCAACAACGACTGAAAAAGCACTTGTGAAACATGTTGGAACATGTTCCCAAGACGTTGAGTGAAAGAACATGAGTTACAAAAACAGCTTTTTAGGATAGTTCTGTGGTTGTCCCTGCAACTGAATGCCTCCACATGGATTCCTAAACCCCTTTGTCTCTAGTTGTTTTTGCCTCAGGGGGCAGGAAAAGCTAAAATCTCTTACTGTTCCAGGATCCCTTGTAGCTGAGCTGGCCACAAGATACGGTTCTATAACCAATGAAATCGAAATCAAATTCGGTCAAACAGCAGGTATGGAGGGCGGGAAGTAGCGGTATCACCTAGACGACCCTCTGTCCTGTCTTGCACATCATAGAAAAATGTAGAAAATGTGGGACCAGGTGCCTAAGCCAGCCAGCCACACAAAGGCTGCGATCTGCACCGTGGCCACCAGACTGCCTGCACACGGCTAGGGTTAGGAAGTTCTGCTCTCCGCCACATCTGTGCCCCCCACTCCCACCCCTCACTCCTCTGCAAACATTCTGTATCAAACAGATCTGCCCTCAACCCTGCTTCTGATAGTTCACTTGTATCAAACTCTTCCATTTCAAGTAACAGCCTCTCCTTCTCCGTCCACTGCCTACCAACAAAAACCTAGCTCACCCCCCTGCACCCTCCCCCCACCCACAACATGAGCAGTGATTTCTATCCTCCATTAACGTATACCTGAGCACCTAATCTGTGCCAGGCACTGTTCTGCTTGCAGGGAATGCAGCCGTGAAGGTGGATGAAGGGCCTTCTTGTAAAATCCTACGACAATTTGTACCTCCATGACACATAACATCCAGACTTCTGCTGCACTAATTACTAGGAATTTTCCCTTCGTTTATCCTTTCACATACATTTACAGAGCACCCTCTATGTCGCAGGCACCTCCTGAAAGAAGGTTATCTTCCTTATCATCGTAGTACTGTCAGATATGACACTGGGCCTGATGTTTAACTGACGATGAAGCACTAACTGAACCAACAGGTAGCAACACAGCATCGAGCGCAGCCCGTCAATAATGACCAACTTTCATTTTCCTCCATTAGGTTTTCCTTTTATTTGCTACTCACAAAATCTAGTCCTACTCTCTTACCTTACCCATGTATTTTTGTTTTTAATTTATTTTTTCTTTATTTCAATAATTATACATATGACAGTCACATGTTTTTATGGTAGATCTTGAGATCTTTATACCCAAACATTAATCTAACGTATCGATTCTTATTAACACCCTATTATTTCACGATTCTGGAAGTGCTGGCCAGTGCAACTAAACAGACAAGTAAATACATAGTATGAATATAGAAGGAAGGAAAATTATCATTATTAGCATATGATAAAATTGTAAAGCCAGAAAGCCCAAAAGAATCACGTGAATTACTACAAAACTAAGATAATTCATGAAGGTTATAAAAATTATTTTAATAAAATAATTGCTTTCCTATATATAAACTATAGCCAGACTAAACATATAATGAGCAAAAGCTGACAATAGTAATCAAAAAGGTTAAATACCTAGGAAACACTTAATACATGTATTGAACTTACATGATATTTAAACTTTAAAACTCTAAGAAGTGACTAAAAAGAAGGCATAAAAGGGACGTTATATACCGGTGGTGCCAAAAAAAAATGTATACAAGTGGACACTTTGGTCAATGTTGCTCAAGCAGTAGTTCTCCGTAATCAGAAGTGTCTGGACGCTGACGGTAACCACTTTGAGCACCTCTTGTAACTGCAGAAGTCAAACGTGACCTGTGTACATGTTTTGTTATCAGTATATATTGAGTATTACAATTTCAACAGTCTTTTCTTAAAATGTATATACATTTTTTGGCACACTTTTTTGGCACCCTCTGCATATATATACTCTTGGATTTTTTTTTTTAGTTAATTAGAATTAACTAAAGATATCAACTCCCCTCTGAAATAATTTATAATTACAATGCATTCCCAATTAAATATTAACAGAATTTCTATTTTATTTTTGTAGAATGAGTCAGCTTTGACAAAATGAGTCTGAAGTTATAATCTTGAAAAACAAACAGAAAATGCAGGAAAATTAGGAAACCAAAAGCCATGTGGAAGTGCTTATCAGAATTAAAAACAGTTTGGAAGGAAAGGACAAAAAAAAATAAACAAATGGAATAGAATATAGAATACAGAGAGTCAACCATATCTTAATTTATAGAAGATAAGACAGTTCAAGCAAAAGCAGAAAGGAGTGATTTCTAAAAGAAAAGTGGCCCAGCAATTCCACTTCTAGAAAACTAGACATTCATTCTCTCTCTCTCTCTCTCTCTCTCTCTCTCTCTCTCTCTCGCTCATACACTCATACACACACACACACACACACACACACACACACACACTCCTAAAAGCCTAGAAAACTTGAAAGCTATACAGATGACACAATGGACATGTTTACACATGGAGGAGACGAGTTGGGGGCACAGAGCCTATACTTCTTGTCTGTACTAAGTTGTCTAAATGTTTATACACTTTCTTATGTCAAATTGGATTATTCTTGGTAGTGACATAAGAATCGGTGTTCAGTCCTTATTTATACTTTTTCGTACTGTAAATTGCGAATGGGCGGCCTGAGAGAAGCGCAGGCTTTGCTATCAGAGAAGCGACGGCTGCCACCCACTGCTGACCTAAGACTTTGAAGAAGCTGCTTATCTTTTGTAAGACCATCCCTTCCCCTGCAAAACGATGACGACACCTTCACCGAGTTGTAAGTATGAAATGTAATAGAAACACTCAGCCTTGTACCTGGCACATAATTCCATAAAAAAATGGTGTGGATGCTGTGCTGATGAGGCTTTTAACGATGGTTAAAACAGCAACACCACCTCTAATGGGCATAGCACTGTGCTTGCAAGGCAGGGAGATAAAGCCGGGGACACATCTGAGACATGCAGCTCTCCTAATTCCCTAATATCATGCTATTCCCAGTACACTACATTTTAGTCACATTTTCTTAGAGAATAACAATTTATTCTCATGAGACATTTTCCCGTGGAATAAGAAAAACCCAGCTTTTAATGTGCCTATAAAGTGTAACGCATTAGTGGGGACGAGCTAACAAGAGAACGATTCATCTTCTAATCACACTTAGAAGAAATGTATGACAAGGGCTATCTCCTTTCCATCCCAAGCTTAAATCTTTGTAAGACAACTTGAAAATATTCAGGCCAGCCTGTTGTGCAGACAGCATTCCCAATTCGGCAGCAAGCACAGATCGCTGCACTACTAACTTCAGTCAGTTCCTTTTTACTATTTACGTGATAAACTTTTAAGAGGAGTCATTTAAATGCTCCTGAAGCCATACCAAAGGTTAATAAAATCTTGCAAAAAATGTGTGTGTGTGTGTGTGTGTGTGTTGGAGGTGACTGACAGGAAGACCAGTCGTGGCATTTTACTGTTTTATGTCATCAAGTGTAATCACTTAACATCAAATACTTACTGTCCCTCAAATCAATGGAATCTCTTTACAAGAAATTCAAACAAAATGCAAGTGCCAGATCTTGTACATGACGTCTTACAACAGACACCTGTTCCTAATCGGAAGGGGACACTATTATCTTTCACACTAAAAACACAGGTATTCGGTAACTGCCGGAAGACAGTGCTTTGATGTGTGGTACTCTCTCCATCTTCAGAGCCAGGAGCTGTCTGAGAACAATACTTCAGCCAAAAGCTTTTGCGGCAAGGAAGCCCATCCTTACTGCACCAAAATATTAACAGGGATTGGGCTCAGAGTGAGTGGAAATTCTTTCTTCTTCTACCACTCCTTAGTTTTCCAAATGTTCCATCCTGAGATGATTGAGAGTAGAAGAAAATAGCAGGTAAAACTCCTCTTGACACACCGGGAATCCTCGGCCTGTTGCCGTCTCCCACCCCAAGGATATGCCCTCAGGGCTAGTCCTCAGAATCCAGCTTGGCCGTGTGTCCAAATGAATCCTCTGCTCTTCACACACGCCCAACTAGGGTTTCCAGGCAGGAATTCCTGCCTGGTCTCAGGAATTTTTTTTGCTTTCCCATTCCCAAATCCCAAGAAGAGTTGGTTGGTAAATCAGGAAAATCGGCTCCTTGAACCCAGTAATACCCACAATGGGAAATAAACATACTACTCACAATGTATCTCTTAGACATTTTTCCTATTTATCACTAGGGTTTCCAGGCGGGAATTCCCCCCCTTTCTCGGGAATTTTTTTCACTTTTCCATTCCCGAATCCCGAGTGAAGTTGGTCGGAAAATCGGCTCCTTGAACCCAAGTGGTTGGTAGTACCAGCTGTCACTTTGTGGAAACGATTCATCGTGGAGAACAGAAAACAGTTTATATCTGAGGATTTGGGAACGGGAAGCGAAAAGAATTCCTGAGAACAGGCGGGAATTCCCACCTGGAATCCCTACATCCAACTGAGGAGCACAACTGGATAACACACTGCCCATGACCCAAGGGCACTTGGACTGACAAATGGAAACACAAACCAAGTGCCTGCACACCCACGGAGAAGCTTGCCGGCAAGCTCCAGGCAAACCTGGAAAGGACAGGTGAACTGATGTCAACCGTGAACCCACCAGCTGCCACAGCTGACTGCACACACCAGTTAAGACTACCTTCAAAACCCTCCTAGGTAAGCCAGATCACCACCAATGAGGCCGTGGAATGTAGTCATTTAAAACGTCAAAAGCACAGACAAGAGTTTCTAAGACCTTATCACATGGAGTGGTAACACCTACATAAAGTAACTCCTACTCTTTTCAAATAATACCATTTTGTATTTTACTGCTGCCTTTCAAAATGCCAATTGAGATCAAAGTAAATATTTAGCTATTTACAATAGTTGCAATAGGATACCAGTTAGAGAATGATGAATTTTTCACAGAGGACTGCAAGTAAATTTTCAGACCAAGACTCAAAGGTTACATAAAAGGAAATTTTTAAATTTTCATCAATTTGGAAATTTTCTTCTCCTCCCCTCTCCCTTAAATCCTTACCCACTTGAATGAAATACATACATCATTTTATTTCATACCATAAAATGCAAGTTCTATTGAATGTACTTTAATCCATATACTTTTAAAATGTATGGATCTCCCTGAATGAGCATTTTTAGTTGCCAATCTAGAAAATCCTCTACTAATCGACGTGATCTGGGCTGAACTACTTGGTGGCATGCCTCACCTAAAAACAAGATTATTTACCCCTCCCTCCTCACTGCCCCTATTTGTTTTCCATGGCGAGTGTCTCAGTCCAGTCCTGTGACCCGTGAGAACTCCCTGAGAAGAGCCCATCCCCACAAGGCATGGCAGAGAGTTGTGTGAAATCTGGGTGTTCAGATGTTTCATTAATAACCTCCAGGAGGACCTTTGCTTCAAATCCTCGCCTGCGATCTCTAGACCAGCAAATCCAGCCTAGAGAGAAATAGAGAATCCCAGGAGAGCACGCTGTGGAAAAGCAGGGCACAATAGTGACCTCAAAGTGTGAGGGAAAAGGGATGGAAGGGATGGAGGGGGGGGGGGGGCAAGCGGGTGAAAAAATACTGAAAACACAGGACCAGATATTTATAAGCAAGGACACTTTAGAGACTATCTGAAAATAGGAGTGCTTCTTAGACTTACAGCATGGTAATAAAACAAAAATGGTCACGCTTATAAGGAAAACCTTCCACAGTGGCTCCTCCTGAACAGTATACTCTAAGTGGCTTTTATATTGTGGGAAAACGAAATAAAAATTAGTTGTCCAAGGAAAGACAGCATATAAATGTGTGTGTTCTTTTTCCTTTAATGTTGCTGAATCATTGATATATTGAGAAATAGACAAGCATCTGTTCACCAATAAAAGCAATAAAAAGTCTTCCAAGTCATAATGGCTATTTCTACAACCCCTGCTGTAGGTGACATCTTGTATCTTGTCCCATACCTCCCAATATAAGCCAAGTTCCTTGAAAGCAAAGACCATATTTTATATTTACCTATTTTCTATACATCTACAAGGCTACACAACATACTCAATACCTTATGTGCCATAAAGACTGTTTTGTTGCAATGGATCTGTCCTTTTCACATTACCTATACATACACACTTGTTCAAAGTCACTGATTTCAAAATCAGGCAGATTTTCTCTTTTCCATCTTCTACTAACATCTATACATTCAAGGCTTCTCTGAACGAATCAGGCTATACTGAAACCACACCAACTTCTAAAACCTATTTACAGACTTAAACAGCACACATATAAACATTTCTATGAGAAGCAATTCCCCCTTTTAATAAACGACATGAGTAGCTAGCTAACAGCAGAAGAGACAACTAAAGCCAAAGGTAGCAACAGTGATGAGAACGTGGGTTGGGTTTGTTAGCAAAGAGCTATATGTTTGACTGCAAAGACGCAGGATCCTATGCAAAAAATCCCTCAAGCTTATAAACAAATTGAGGATTGCAATCATGGTGGTGCTGTCATTCTCCCAAGGTCCTTAAAACAAGTGGAGTGGGCCAAAGACAAAAGTTTTCCGATGCAAAGAAGGGACTGGCGGCTTCAGTAAGAACTGCTGTGTCCAGCACTAGAGGTCAGGTTAAGGGCACAGCTGACATAGGGAACCCTCCCTTCACGAGGCTCACATGGTAGCTCGTGAGAGCCGTAACTGGAGAGCGTGTCAGGACTCAGCGCCACTGTGACCCGGACCTGCTCCTTTGATGGTAACAGATAACCTACACTGGCCTCTGAGGTCAGCAGTTTCTAATCAAATGACTCCCACTGTAAACACGTACAGCAAGCTTTTGTCGCTCTTCCCCTTTCTGTCCTGATCAACTAATTACAAAACTGAAATAAGGATGACAAATCAACTCCATCAAATAGTCATTAACCTCAAAACTCAAGACAGGCTGTGTTCACCTGCCTCAAAGAGAACAGTGAGAACTGTATCCACGGATCCCTCTTGCTCTAGTCCTGGGAATTGAGAGCTCCTCCATGATCAAGGACATAAGCACGGTCACTCATCAGGGGCTCAAAGGGAAGCAAGCACCTAACTCACAGTGACATGTTAGGCAAAACCAGCAGAAGGACCAGGGTCCTCATCTGGACACCCCTGAAAGGGTACTCCCCACCGTACTCCTTCCCCTCTCCTACCCTCCCCAAACGCATCTTTTTAAAGACAATTTCTGACCTTTTGAACCAATAAAACGTTTACAGTGCAAAGCTCCCAGTCTCTGAAGAACTGCCAGGCTGAAAAAACAGATGGGAACACCTGTAATAGGTTCTCATCTATTGCATCCTCCTCTTGAAATTTTATTCTTCTACTTGACTTTCTGCATGAATCTCAGTGTCAAGTTTTAGACTCAAGTCACAAAAAGGTACTGCCATTCTCCCAAAAGGAGGCTTCTAAACAACACAAATGACATACTTCCTTGAATATCTGTGAACGAATGCTTTTCTTTGACTCCTTTGGAATTTACAACCTTTTTTTTGCTTTTATCCAAAGCCATTTTCAAAGTCTGTGATGCCATTCTGAATCCTTTACTTTGAGCCTTCATTTACATTAAAACTTCCTCACTTCTAAAATACATATTTCTAGGCTGTTTGCATGATAGATTCAAATAGAGTTCTCATGACTGAACTCTGTAAGTAATTATCAGTCATAACTAAAAAAAAGAAATTGAAGTTTACACTCTCATGTGACACAGTATCTGGTTAATGAAATTCGCTATAGCAATGAGCTCAGACGTGGTACAACCTGCCCTTCTGTCTCCTTATCCACTCACGGAGACAGAAATCATCTCTAAGAAAACAGTATGTCCTGAAAACCACTGTAAATCCCACTCAAATTAGTACAATGCCCAAGACTGTGGTCCCCAATTAACCTTGTAAGGGACACAATTTTCTGACAACAGCTGGAAAATACCAAATAAATGACGCCTCATTTTGTCCCTGCACTGACTGCTTCCCTGTGGGTGCTTCACTGCGCTGTTCTAAAATTCTCTTTTAAGACAAAGCCTCCTTTTTAGACATTAAATTTTTAGGCATGAAATATAATTTCCTAAACCAGCCTCCTTATTAGCAACTCAGGTATGAGCCTACCTTTGATCTTCACTCCTAAATTGCTTCCGTTCCTGACCCCTTTGTAAGCACTCATTTGTTTCTCTGTTGCCCAATATCTGCTTAAAGGATGAAATGTTGGGAAATGCTACAGCTATAATCTGCATGGGCCACTTGAACGAAACCTCATAGAATCAGGGCTGAGCACTGACAATGGAAAACGTCAGCTGAATGAAGAGTTTTAAAATCACCCCAACTGTTTCGGAGTACCCACCAATGACCACGCATATGCCAGACGTTATTTCATACATTCTTATTAACCTTCAGCAACTCTCCAGAAAAGTGGTATTCTCCCCATTTTAAAAATCAGAAAACCCAGGTTCAGAGAGACTAAGCAAATTTTCTAAGTAATCCAGCTAGAAAGTGGCACTATTCCACAGCTTCTCCACCTCCCCACATCATATCTCATAATTGCAGGAGAGGAGCTTTGAAATGAAGGCTATTAGGGGAGCCAAACGAATTTTAAGTAAGAGAGTCACTGTTTCACCTGCAATTTCCTTTTTCCTCTATTATGTCATGCTCTCTACAGAACTACACCTAATTATGAATCATTTTCTAATTGAGGCAATCAAGTACTGTGCACCTTCAACTTATACGCAGTATAATATGTAAATGTGTTTTAAGCCTGGGAGCACTGAGGTTGAATTCATTTTACTGTTATTCATTCACAGAAGAAAAAAATCCCTAAAAGCATGTCCTACCTAAAATGCAAGAACTAGAGTCCCAGCACCATGCCCTGGGAGGGCACACCTTAAACCTAGGCAAACTTAGGTTGGTGATGGGTGACAAGGAAGGCTTAATAACACTGGAAATCCCCCATTGTATAAACTGTAATGGGTGTGACTGAAACAGCTAAGTCAAGTCCTGATGGATGGCTGTGTCAGACAGAATAGGTTATGCAAACAAAGGATAAACTACGGATGACATTTTTTTCAATTACAGTTGACTTTCAATCATATTTTATATTAATTTCAGGTGTACAGCATAGTAGTTAGACATAATTTACGAAGTGATCCCCTCGATAAGTCTAGCACCCACCGGGCAAAATACATAGTTATTACAATATTATCGACTACATTCCCTATGCTGTATTTTATATCCCGTAACTATTTTGTAACTCCCAATTTTTACTTCTTAATCCCTTCACCTTTTTCACCCTGTCCCCCAACCCCACCCCCATTGGCAACCACCAGTTTGTTCTCTGCATCTAGGATGACTTTTGATACTCACTGCTGCCCAAAAAGAGCAGAGAGGGAAAAAAAGAAAGCTATAAAAGCACAGGCACTGAAGATAAATGAAAACTAAGATAAATGAAGAAGGGAAAATACTTTACTACTGGCTCCCATTAATCAAAACTCAATACTGAGGATAGAAATAATTCAATGAGCATTGGATATTAAAGACTTAACTATTCATTTTTAATAAGAAACCAAAGAAATATACTACCTGTATAGAAAAGTAATACAGTATAGATTTGGCAAAAGATTTTTAGTAACACTTTTAAATCTCTAAGTTTAGGCCTTAAATGATCCTATCACCGTCAAAGAAAACCTATGTATAAATTTAATCAGTAAAAATTAAGTGTCTACTACATACAATGTACTCTTCGGAATTGTTTCACAAGTGATCCTACTTAAGGAAAATATCACACCATTGGTCAGAATCATCCAGAATCATCCATCTATAGAGCACCTCAGCAAAAAGAGAAAATAAACTAGAACTTTCTGCCTCAAACATGTCATTTAGAGATGATACTCTTAGCAATCAAACATTCCAATTTAAGGCAAGAGAAAAGAAGGCAAAGAAAAATTATTAGCATAAAAAAAGAACGAGAGTTGACCCAAGGCCAAAGCAAAATTCTTCTGAGCAAACACCATGGATTGAACAAGCAACAAGTACAAGGATTTCAGCCACCATAATAACCGGAGGTAAAAACTAGTATTAAAGAGGATTACTAAACAGAGGCTCACCCACAGTATCAACTCAGAAGTCACTTGTGTCATGTATGACATAAAAGAGAACAGTCTGTGGTTTACTGTTTTAGCATAGTGAGAAGCTCACATATACTGCTGAGCTTTCTGCTTTCCCTCGACTTTAAAGATCAACTTAGAACAGATAATTAATACACCTATTTTTATATAGGACCCCATCACAGAAGATATAACATTATTCGGGCATAAGTATCAACCAACCTTTAAAACAAAGGCACAGATGTATTCAAGTATTTAGCTTACTGAAAACAAAAACAGCACAAATTAATTTGGACTATTTTTCAAACATTAAAAAAAAAAAGGTTACATACATACTCTGGTATCGATGGTAGTTTAAAACTAAACAATATGGATTTATGATTTTTAACTCTAAAAAATGATCAGTGAGACTTTTTAGAAATATAGCCAACTTATAAAACTCCTAAGAGATTTCCAGAGGCAAATAATGGCACATTTCTTCTACTAATTCACACGAAATGGTTCTAGAATTCCTCCACGACACTTAAATGAGTAGAATTCGCTGAAGAATCAATGTTAAGCAAATACAAATACCTTCCTTCTATGATGTCTCGTACTATTAATGTCTTATGCGCTGTTGTGCACTGTTCTTCTCCAAACTGGGTGGGGGGAGGGCTCTACTGCTTTCTATTAAGAAAAGGATGGCTCCCAAAGGATCAAAGTGCTGCCACCAAAAGAACTACATACGTCTTGATACATGAATTAGGGAGAAAGAGGTCTCAAGGATGGGGTTTGAAAAGTCCATCCACACAAATCAGTCGCTTTCACACGCTGCTTGAGAACCCACAGAACTTATTCACATGACATATACATATACATGACATGTACACACATCCACAAAGGTGAATCCAATTTCACTTAATAAGCCTATTCCGTTGCCTTAGTTTATACTCATTCTCTTAATGACATTGAAAAAGTTCATCTTTGAAAAAGAAAATCATAAAACTAGAAACCTCTAATTCTGCCTCTGACTCTAAAAGTCACCCACTTCACCCCTATAATAGATTTCAGTCCCCAAACCCTAGAGCAGCAGCAACCTGTTTTACTAAACGCTTTACTTTTCTAAAGTCTCTTTCCATCTATATAATATTAAATAGTTGGCAAACATTTTTATGTTCTACGAAATAGTTTGGGTAAGTGAGGTAGGAAAATGACCTTGCTGCTGACGAAGAGACCTGGCTATTTGTGGTGAAACTGGCAGGACTCTGCCTCACAGGAGACAAGCCATAGCGAGGCCCCCTAGAGCTCTCACTTCCAGCAAGTGGCAAACCTGCCAACTACCACTCAAAGCACTCAATTCGTTCCTTTGCAAAAACAACATCCACCTGGGGTCTATTATTACTGTTAAGAATAAAAAACACTGTACATGAGAGCATCAATATCATCATACCAGTTCAAACCAACACTCTATACACAGAATTTTCTCTCCAACACCAGCAATAAGGGATAGATGCCATCATGAGAAGTGCTGTTTGTCCCTCTATCTTAGTGGTTCTCAGAGGAGTGGTTCTACTCCTGGTGAGGCGTTTGGGAAGTTCTATTGTCACAATGATGGGGGGCACCGCTGGGCTGCAGTGGAAGAGGTCCGAGAACGCTAGAAATCCTGCAACATGTGGACGGTCTCCCAGAAGGAAGGAACTGTCTTTAATTTCCGACAGTCAGAAATTATTTATACATTTCTAGGCCTTGAGCTGAACTCTGTTTTACACATAAACACAAAGTATTACTTCCCAGTTTTAATAGCACTCAATGTTTCAGAAATGCTGTTACCATATAAACTGAGCAAAGGAGGCCTGGCACGTTTGAAGAATTGGTTATCCTTCTGGAAAAGCCTATGATTGCAGCAAGGCTGTGTGTGCTGGTGAGTGGCCAATGCCACACACTTTCTCATGAGTCATCAGTCAGCCATCGCATTCCTGTGACCACCGGGGAAGGCTGAGTGAAGAATACAAGGGCGCTCTGTACTATCAGCACAACGTCCTGTGAATCGATAGTTATTTAAAAATTAAAAGAAAAAAGAAAGATGTTGTATCACACCGGGTTGAGACCCACCACTCTAAACTCATCAGCTTAAAATAAGGAAGTCTGTCGCGCTATCCCCTCCACTCCACTCTGCCAAGGAAGGCCAAAGACTCTTCATCTCATTTATACCGCATTCCTAACCCATCTCCTGCAAATGAGGAAATGAAAACCTAAAGCTGTATGTAGCCACGGTACACTTAGGTACTCAGGAGACGACACATGGATACTAGAACCCACATCTCCTAGCTCCCAACTCAATGCTTTTGCTGGAACCCAAATGTATGCTCCTGTGGCACCATGTTTGCTGTGCAGAACTACTTCCAAACTCCACTATTCCGGTAGAATCTTATTTCCAGAATTTAAATCACCTCCACTGACTTCATCCCTTCCAGCCACATATTTTAAATGTCAAGAGATCAAAAAAATGTCAATGGAGTAATCTCACTAGATTTGCACTTTCAGTTCAAGTGGCCATCACCAATCCGCTATGGCTCCTGACTGACCATTTTCGCCCCATTTCACAATTGAAAAATGAAATTTGTACAACACGCTGAGACTTCTCATGCGTGGCTTCCCTGAGGAGTGAGGGGCTTCCCCATCTTATACTCTGTTTAAGAAGCTCTGAGCTACTCCAGTCAGTGGTCACATATCATTGCAGGTTTAGAATTCTCAAGGAATCAATAGAAATTTATTTATCAATAGGGGTCAGACATCTGCCCAACTTTCAGGAGAATGAGCAACCTGGGATTCCTTTGAAGCTTCTGAGGGAATGTCATCCAAATCTGGGTTGCTAATTACAAAAATCTACAGATGATATAATCATTTGCCATGTTACAGCCAGCATATCTACTTCAGCCAGCGAATGCAATCCCCATTAATGAAAAATGGTGGCTGGAAAACACAGCTTAAAATAAAAACTTTGTAAGCATCCTTATCTTTGAGTGATACATGCAGAAGAATTTATAGGGGAAAAAATGATGTCTTTTCTGGGATTTCCTTTGAAATAATCCAGCAGGAGCTGAGAAGAGTGGGGAAAGGAGTTACAGATAACACAAGACTGGCCATGTGTTAATAGCTATTGAAGCTCGGTGATGGGTACCCGAGAGCTCATTATTCTATTCTCTACTTAGGTTTGAAAATTTCCATCATGAAAAGTTACCATAAATAAATAAATAGTAGTTTGGGTTGTCTTGAGGGCAGCATGTGAAGTGGTAAATGGTAAGAACTGCTGCTGGAAAGAACGTGAAGGCAAAACTGAGCCTGGGAGTAGGGCAGCATCTCCTTCTCAACGCTGGCTCTGTACCACATCCTTCTGAGACAGGACACGTCCAGAGGAGCACCTTGTTGTCATGTGTTTTATTAGCCAACACACAGCACTCAGTCAAAGTGCTATCACAGAAGAATACACGTGTCTTCCCAAATAGCCTACACTGTCAATACCACACTTCACCTTCCCAGCAGGTTCAAAAGTTTGGGAGGGTGCGGTCAGGCCTCATCGTTCTAGGTTCCACCCTCAAGATGAAAAACACATATTTCCCAATTATAAGACTTTCACATTCTCCTCCATGTTTGGTATTATACGGGCCAAAAGGAGTTACACAAGCGCTGAAAAAAGACGCATATCTACCCCCAAAAAAGTACAGTTCAACTTCAACACAGTGGTTTTCTAATATCTTTATTCAACACCTCTATTCTCAAACAAAAAATAACATACAGTCTGAAAGTAATGGCTCAAACCTAAACAAGATGTCCAAAAACCTTTTCAAACTAAAGCAGCCCACAGACGTTACGCGTCCCAGGTGACAGCTGGCTCAACCAGCCAGCTCCTTAGAAAGAGAAACAAAGCCAAATCAGGTAAACAGACCACGCATCGGTTTCAGCAGGGCACTTATTAACATCTGGTACTTCCTCCAGTCTTTGTTCTTTGTACTTGGGCAGTGAGAGCTCTTATTTCTCAAATGATAATGATGATACATTATTAACAACAGAGCTAACATTTCTGTAGTGATTATGAGCCAGAAAGCACTCAGCACTTTTCATCTGCTAATTCAGGTAATCCTCACTCAGTCCTTAAAGTAAATATTATTACCTCCCTCACCCTCCCATTTTACAGATGAGGAAACTAAGCACGTAGTGTTAAGTCCTTTGCCTAAAGCTTACACAGGTCTTAAACGACAGAACCGAGTCTCAAAACCGGGCAGCCCACCTCCAGTCCATGCTTTTAACCACCTATACCACCACTCAACATATAATCTGAAGAATCAAACTATATTTAATTGAAATTACCTTACTAACATGTTATAATCAATAGCTCATGCTAACTGCATACTTACTAATGAATCACTGCTTACCTAGTTAATCAAAACATTGTACTTGCATGGAATAAGCGTGTGGATTAACCAACATTCAATTATTTGTTTAATTCACCAGATTTTATCCGATATCTTTGTAACGCTCGTGTAATCCCTTCATAGGGAAAAAGATCACCCATAGCTGAAACAAGTAGGTCAGAAGTGGTTATTTGCCAAGGGAAACACTTCAGGAGACAAGAGCAGATTAAAATGCTCTGATTCAACACAAACATCTGTTCTGCCATAAGCGACCATCTGCTTCATATCCCGACAGCAAAATATTTCAATAGGAAGTGTCAAATCTGACTCCTAATCAGGAAACAATTATCTACATTTGCTACTAGCCCCAAAGCTCATTTGAAACTCCTGGGGCAAAAGTTAATGGAAAAACACAGGTATGCATTCTAATGAGACGAGATCTTGGCCAAGATTTTAAGTATGTAATTGACCAAAATTACGTATATACAACTTAAGATGTAAGACGAGAGAAGATGTTGAGAAAATTTTCAAAGGAAAAAAAGGAGTGTGGAAAATAAAGACTTTTGAGTGAAACATTCAATGGCCCTTTGGTAAAGCACTGGGCCAGGAGCTATGGATGAGCTAAGAGTCCCTGAAATGAAGGGACAGAGAGAGAACTACTGTTACAGGCATTTGTCAGACAATTAACATGACTTTCAGGAGTTCAGAAAGGCGAGCTACAGCTAGTTAGGATGCTCTGAAAGATTTTGTAGAAGAAACACGCAAAAAATTGAAATGGGTCCTAAAGACTCAACATTTCCACAGACGGAGACTCAGTGTGAAAGGAGGCATTCCAGGACAAGGACATCCACCCCCACCCCACCCCCACCCCGGCAGCCGCACCCCAGCCACCAGGAAGCAGCTCCTGGGATTCAGAGTAGTGTAATTCATGAAGATGGTCTGCGAAAGTAGCATGGGACAAATTTAAGATGGTGTGAAAATCTGTACTCGTTTCCACAGGCAACAGAAAGCCTATGGAGTTCATTCAGTGAACATATATATTCAGCACCTATTACAGGCCCGATCCTGGGGAGACAGCATGAATTAGAAAAACTGAGTACTTGTTAGGTATAATAGAGCTTGGATTCTAGGGGAACAGGACAGAATCGAAGATACAAGATAACTTCAGCTGGCAAGAAGGGCACTGAAAAAAAAATGAAACAGGATATCAAGATAGAGAGGGGCAGATGGGCTGCTCCCTTAGCTAGCACAGCAGCTGGTTAATGCTGCATCTTTTTCCCTGGAAAGGTGTGTTCAGGGAATACGGAAAAGAGGAGCACGGCTCTGGAGGGCCCTCCAGAATGCTCCAGAACACTGTGCAGCCTGAGAAGGATCAACTGACTGTATCTTTTAAATCCAACCTCATTAAGTGAGCTCATGAAAGGCAACTTCAGTACCAAGTTATTGTTAATACAAGTAGAAGCAATATCTTGAAAAGTGGCATCCAGGTCTCACTGGGGTTTGGCTGACGAATAGTTCTAGCCCTGTTACTGCTGCAATCCAAAACACTGTTGGATACAAGTTCTGCAGGGGACACCCTCCCTCAGTAAAGTTTCGGGAAGCAGACAGAGGGCAATGGCAGACTTTTTAAAATTACAATTTTTGAACAAATTTATCAAAAATTTAAAAAGTATATCATTAAATAAAGGTGGAATGAAGCATGTACTTTCACACAATGCTGGTATGCAGGTGGGACTATAAAAGTACAGTCTTCCTAAAAAGCAACATGGCAATATTTATAAACTTTATTTCTCTTAACCCAATAATTCCTCTTTTGGAATCTAAAGACAATATTGCATATTTAGATAAGTATTTACATATAAACAAGTTCAGTGCAGGGTTATTTGTAAAAACAAATTAAATATCTAATTAGAAAAATTACATAAACATATATCCAAAGAAATATGAAAGCCATTAAAAGAATGTTTGAAATAATATTAAGAAAACATTAATGCTTTTAAAAGCAGGAAATGATCCTAGTATGACCTCCAAATTCATAAGACAGTGAGAAAAAAAGATGAAAATATAAAATGATAAATGAGATTCCAATCTCTATAAGCATTAATTCGTTTTTAAAACACACATGCAAAATTTTTCTCAACTTAGTCTCCGTATGTTGTCAGTCCCATCACTCAACCGGACGTAAGTGCTCCAAGGACGTTCAAAAGTCCATGTTTCCCACATGCAGCCCTAGAATGGCTATTCTGAGAGTGTCACAACGGAGTGACAAAGACCTGGCCCACTTCCATTCTTTGCACCCCGGATGGCAGTGAGGTAAATGGCATGGTCCCCAACTCCCAGTCCTGGCTGAAGCCCTGCACACATGCCACCACCTGCTGAGCACAATCAGGGTGTGGCGCCAAGCCCAGGCACGGTGACAGAGCTGCAATGGGTGCCATTCCCACAGGTAGCAAAAGGTAAATACCCAGTTCTCAATACTGAACTCTAGTTCATTACCATCCTCGGTGCACACACCGCTCAACACAACTGAGAACACTCACGCTCACCACCTCCCCTTTCAAGGCTTCCATCAATAAATTCCTTTGACTTCTGCTTCCTGCCAAAGCTCAATGAATGCCATTTTCCCACCCTATCTCAACCTCAAATTGATGTCACTGGCAACAAACCCTCACTCTCCATAAAACCAAGCTGGCCCACGTACTGCTCTGAGTCATGCTTTGGTGTTGAGGGCACACATGAATCTCAGGATTTCTATATGCTCAGAGCTGGTGGACATCCAATAACACCACATACATAGCCCCTGCCCCAGCTCTCAGACCCCCGCCCTGACCAAATGTTATTTACCCAGCCCCTCAACCACATTCTCAGTTAAAATACTGCCCTTAACTGGCTTACCTTAAAGTCTCTGAAAACAGAACACCAAACTGAGCATCACCAAAGAATGCAGTCAGCCCCGCATTCATTCTGTGCCCCCTTTCATCATATTCACATCTATAGCTTCCATTCTGTGCTGGTGAAAAAGAACTAGGTCCACCTTTTGCCCACCCTCCAAAATTTCAACAACTACTTTGCAATTAGACTGCCTCCATTAGGGACAGACTCTTGTCATTATTATGGGTTCTACATTTGCATATTCTGCTACCTTTTCACTGAAAGCCCCTTGATATCCAGCACGTGAGTCACCTTTATCGGATACCCTCAAATGTTTCATGCAGCACTGTGTACTCAACCAGTGCTTTGAAATAATGTAGCTGAAGGTGTTTCACAAGTATTAAGGTATGAAAATGAACAGGTCATCAGCACCCTTTCTATAGTCCTCTGACATTTTCTGGGTGACATGGGCTAGTCACTTCACCCCTCTAAGCCTCACATTTCTAATCTATAAAATAGGGGAGGGATAGGACTATCTGCCTCCCTCATAGCGGGGTTGTTTGCATATATTACAGCAACTACAATAGTTTTCATTTTACTCCCAAAAGCCCACCCAAACGTCACTGTGGATCTGTATTAGGTCATCTATTTGTTGGACATCTGTTGAGCACACACACAGTGAAGTCAGAATGCACAGGACCTTTGCTCTCAAGGAGCTCATGGTCTGACAGGGATAGACCCAGGTTAAAATACATAGAGCAACATGTTATAGTACAAGCACACTGGAGATGCTAAGGGTTCCCTAAAAAATAACAGAGCTGGACGAGTGAGGGTAAGAAAGAAAAAGAGAGTGTGTGTCTAAAGAGAGGGAAGGAGGAAGGCAGGCATTTGGGAAGAGGGGTTTAGGTCACCAGAGACTTGTTCACCAAGCAATAATGATGATTAACTGGGGAAAACAGCAATAAGAGAATACAGAATTGATCTCTTCCCATTAAATTATTTCAACTCCAAAACAATTATACAAATGAACTGGCTTCAATTTTTCTCAATTCTCTGAGGTTAAAAATAGAACAATACTTTAGCACTTTACATAACATGAAAACTCAACCAAAATGCTCCAAAGAACTCAAAGATCTTTTGTTTTTAATACATCAGCACAGTCATTAACCCTGACAGATTGATTATGAAGAATTGGAAAGAATTACATTGAACAAAAATCATTAGTATAAATTGGTTCTTTGTATAAAACTGTATCCAGTGTTCTTCAGTTCCACTTTTATCAACTTCACACATATACAAACACATATGCACACACCCCAGAACCATTCCACACTTATAAGCACAATTTTCTGTAACGTGCCTCCTAATTTACTCAGTAGATGCGAGCTTTGTCAGTTATAATTGCTGCCACTTATTTTCAAAATGCACTAGTTCTTCTCAGTACATCCACTTCCTAGACTATCCATGTGTGTCTAAAATGGCCTATGAGCCCTATGTGCCTCTTTACCTAACCCTCCAGCTGCTGAGTCTCCAAAGCTTTTTTTCTAAAGTGACATTTATTCAAAATGGGCGGGAGGGAGCCCCCTGCTCGAATCCACCCTGACCACCACAGCCAGCTTTATTTTATTAAAATACAGCCCCCATCACTTAATTCCCCAGCTCAAAAATCTTCCAGGGCTCCCAATCACTTCCTAAATGAAGTAGCAGCTAACGGGCCGATGTTCAGGACGATCACACGATACCAGTCATTTCCCAGTCTTCCACCTGAAGCTACATTACCCAGCTAAGTATTAATATTTCCTGCACCTCAAACATAAGCCATCTCTCCACCTCTGTGGCCCCCCAAGCTGTCCCAGCCAACGTGCCCACATATCTGTTTTTATTAAGATATACTCAATGCCATCTCCCTCCAAAGTCTTTCTGATGATCACCAACCAATGACCACCCCTGATGCCTTTGAATGGCTAAAGCACTCCCTACCTCTGATTAAAAGGGTCACTTTTTTGCCTGGTATTCTAAGCATTCCTGAGTTACTATTATACCTTGAACTCCTTGAAGACAGAGCTTTAAAATCTGACTCATCCCAGCACCCCCTACGAACACCCAGCACATAACAGGTTATCTGGATTTGATCAAGTGTGTTTCACCCAACTTTTCATTGTAGAGGCCCTGAGTGTCAGAAGGAACAGTCTGTAGGTAAAAGGGAGCCATGGACATTTATGAGCAGGAGACTCAAATGGCTGGAGATTCATCCCAAGGGGACCAAGGTGGCCTACCAGAGTGGAAAGCACTAGACACTGAGTCCAAACTCGCCTGCTACACACTAGGTCTGTAACTGGACAGACCACAGGAACCTAATTTAGTTTTCCTGTGAGAGTAAATTAGACAGAGCAACGAAACTATATCTCCAGTTCCAATCACCTGGTGCTAGCTGCCTGGAACTGCGGAGATTCTATGGAGACTCCAGGCAGAGAGCGAGACGCATCCTCAGTACCCAGCACAGAGATGGAAATCTGGGCAGCACAATATGCTGTCCCCAGACCCTGTGATCTTTAAGGTCTGACGTCATTGGATTGGGGGAAGCTTTGTGATGTTCCTCTGGGAACTCAAAACCCCAAAACTCTATGAGGTTTATCCGGAATGAAGCCGAAGTGATCCTCTGAAAGACGGAGAGGGAGGGAAGCGAAGAGGGAAGCGGGAAAGGAGGAAAGAAACAAAGGGAGACCTGGTATTAAAATTTGTCATTTTAATGAGAAAAAGAAACTCATAGACACAGACAATAGTTTAGTGGTTACCAGAGGGTAAAGGGGGTGGGGGGTGGGAGATGAGGGTAAGGCGGATCAAATATATGGCGATGGAAGGAGAACTGACTCTGGGTGATGAACGCACAATGGGATTTATAGATGATGTAATACAGAATTGTACACCTGAAATCTATGTAATTTTACTAACAAGTGTCACCCCAATAAATTTAATAAAAAAGAAAATTATCATTTTAAAACAGGCAAGCACTCATGATTTTCATCAGGAATCTAGACAAAAGTAATTTTATACTATTTAAAAGCTTATACTCCTTTGATTAAAATCTTCTGGCCTTTGAAAGCCTATGTGGACAAAGTACTGGGGATACTGGAGCCATGCAACACGGCAATTACAACCCAAAGGTAGACACAGCTCAGCTCTGCCCATTCCAGCTGTTTCGCCCACCACTGTGCAGCCTCCCTGGTTCATGTTCTGGGGACAACAGCAATAGTGGTACTCACCACACAGCACTGCTGTGGATTAAAGGGGTCTCGTGTGGAACACTGTGCCTGGCACCCAGGGTGTGCACAATTAACGTTTGCTGCTACTGTTATCACCATCAAGGTCACTGCCATGCAGTCTACAGGGTATTAGTGTCCCTGTGTTGACAGTGCAAAATGATTTTTAAAACAAAATATACACAGAACTAAGAAAGAAAAATGTCAGCCAGTCCTGCCCATGTAAGTCTGACAAATACTTGCTGGCTTTTCTTTGGCGTCTGGTTTTGATGGCAGCCAAAAACAATTTTCACGACCTCTTTTCAACTTTGTGGTGTATCTTATGAAGCAATAGGTGCTTAGGCAACGACACACACATGCCCAGGCTGGTATACTTAAAAGAACCGTTCTGATAGAAATGAACATCCTGTCCTTTTTAGGTAAAAACAAAAGAGTTTTTCCATAGGGCGAGCTCAGACCTTGTGTAATGGAGCTTCACAGAAATACAGCAAATTAAAATGGCACTGTTTCAGGATAGATAAGCCAACAAAGGTCAGTCATACCTGGAAACAACTTCAGGTCAGCCCTTGGCAGTGGTAAGAAGGCATGGAACCCTTTCACAAAGGAACAGTCTGGGAGGTAGGACGGCTACATCCATCCCCACGACCGACCGGCAAAGTGCCACGAGGTGCTCCTAAGGGGTTCTGCTCTCTCCTACTCCATAATGCGTCAGCCACTACTGTAGCAGCAATATATCAAAACCCAAGCTCAAGTCACCTTGGATTGTAATGCCTGCACAAAACAGACTTTCTCAGGCCCCTCTGCACTGAATGAATAAACCAAGTGAATACGGTTAGATATAAACAGGATCAGAAGATAAAAAACAGGGTTAGCACAGTGCATACCACAAGGTTTGAAGTCCATGCTCTCAAAACAGCTAATCTCTCTAAAACCCTGTGTTGGGGCCAAATTTCCCACAACTGCTATTGAAGCAGTGGCTAAAGCAGTTGGCAGGCAGTCGGGACCATCAGCAGCTGTCAGAGCTAACAGAACTGGGGTGAAAGGAGTATCTTCACTACAGTAAACAAATGACATTCATGTGGATACATACAGTTTTGTGGTGGCCACGAGGGCGTATGGCACAACTTGAGCCAGTAATTCTTTAAAATAGCCACGACAAATGTAACTACACTCGATGTTTGAACAAAGGAAATTACGAGTATGCTAAAATTGGCAAAACTCAAGCTGTTCCCTGAGAAATTCAATTATATTAATAATGTGAATGGAAACAATCTAAGTGATTACATTACCAGAACTTCAAAATATTTGATTTCACATTTCAGAAATGGATGTACACTCCATAAGAAGCACATGCTTCAAACGTCTTTAAGAATTCTTAATACAATAAAAAAGCAGAAATCAATTAATTTAATAAGGCCAGCCTTTTTACGGTAGACTACCAATACATTAAAAAAATATATGAAACTACCTTAAGTGTTAGCAATAAACATAGTAAGTTTTTCCAAAATGCACAGACAACCCAATGAAAAGGGATGCTAAAAGTTTAACTAATTGAATGCTTTTGTGACCGGTTTTTAAAATTGATTTCCCTGTATTTCCCTTTCTTTACTTAAAATGCCTCTTTACAGGCATTGCTCTAAAAGATATTCAGGAGCCAACCTCCCAAAGAAAGAACACTTTCATTCACTACCCATGATTACTTTCTTAGCAGCTAAAATCATTTTTACTTCAAATCATTTGGCAGCAAAATATGATAGATACACACTGATGTTTAACAGTTCACTAATGTAATTCCAATATTTTTCACAAGATAATTTATTCCACTGTCCTGTCATGATTCAGAACAAAAGGAAGCCATTTTATTTGAAACTATAAAATAAACCCTGCTAATTTTTCTTGGGTCTACCCTGAATTGCAGATTGCCAAAAGACATTTGGAAACATACTGTATTTTGCAGCTATTATGAATCAATGTAGATTTCTTCAACATTAGAAAGTCTCACTATTCGAATGTCAAGTTTATTTTAATAGGTAAAACTTTTTCTAAATGTTAACAGTTCTATCGTGTAAGCTCAAGAAAAGGGGGAGGTATTCTTTTTGATATTTCAGCAATTTGGAAAGCACGGTGCAAACAAAATCTGCTTTCACAGCAATATTAAAATAACCCTAAAAATCTGGAGCAATGAAGTTCCTTCCCACTGTCCAAATAAAATGTTCCAAGTCTGCAGCCTCAGCAGAAGCATCCCTTCTGCAGAGCCTTGCTACTCCTGACCAGGAAGGTCCGGAGGCGCTGCCATCACCCAGGAACTTGTTTGAAAAGGAGGCTCTCAGTCCCCACCCTAGACCTGCTGAATCATAACCTGCATTTTCACAAGATCCCCAGTGTGTACATTAAACTTTGAGAAGCACTGCTCTAGGACAGTATGGCATTTAAAACAAACAAAAAAATTTTTAATAAAATATCGACAGAAAAAAAACCCTCAAAACTAGGCCTTCCCACATAATGATAAAATCCCAACTGTCTTACCGTGTTTCCCCAAAAATAAGACCTAGCCGGACAATCAGATTGAACGCATCTTTTGGAGCAAATAGTAATATAAGACCCAGTATTATATTATGTTAGACCCGATATTATATTATATTATACCTAGTATTATATTACATTATGTCATATCATATCATTATATTATACCCGGTCTTATTAAGACCAGGTCTTAGATTAATTTTTGCTCCAAAAGACGCATTAGAGCTGATTGCCCAACTAGGTCTTATTTTCGGGGAAACATGGTACTATAATATCCAATTGACAATAGGGCTGTCCTCAGAAAACAAGACATGGCTACATAAAAGGGGACAATCTTTTCAAGTTTAAGGAAACTTGCAGATTAATTCTGTAGTTTACAGATAAGAAAATTGATATGGAAGGTTACAAAAATGATTGCTGATCTGGAATGTAATTATTATTGAATAATTCTTCATGCCTGTCTCAGCCTAAATTCTACATGCTTCTTTGCCTCCTTCCTCTCATGTTGCATTAAAAACCTCATCCATGCTCTTGCACTGGCCCTTACTATTCCCGCCGGCATCTTTGTTCAGATGCCCATCACCTCACTACCTGACATAACAGTACCTACCACAGGTCTGCTGCCTCCTTCCTCTCTAAATGAAATTTATCCTACAGGTCCCTGCTAGCATTGTCTTCCCAAAATATCATCAGAAATCTCACCTATTCAAAAACCTCACTGGATCCCCATTTCTTAGCGAATAAGGGAGAAATTTCCAAGTCTGCACGTGAGATCTGCACATCTCACCTTCCATGACTGCCGACACAACTACCCTGTGTGCCACAGGTCTTCTTGCTGTAGTTCACAAGAGCTGGCATATTCCAACTTGCTCAGACTTGTCTCCTGACCTAGAATTTGTTACTCAAATAACGCCTAACCTTCAAGGCCAAGTCCCACTTTCTTCGTGTCCTCAAAACTCCCGAGAATGCATGTTCACTGACACTCACTTTGCCTTCTTCGCTTGTTGTTCGTGAACTACCATAAGTTCCATTAGGGCAATGACTATACTTTGAAGCCTTTTAAAATGGCAAGCCCGTGGAGAAAAGATGGTGGGATAAAGACTTGGAAAGAACACCAGGTGGGAAGGGTGGGGACTTTTTGAGTGCAGTTCTATTCCTGGCATCATTATCGTTATTTCTTGATCTACGCGGTGATTATACATCTGCATTCACTTTGTTACTCCATCAAGCTGTACACTTAAGACTTGTGCATCTCCCTGTACATATACTTCAATTATTAAAAGTTTATTTAAATTGAAAAATGAATAAAATAACATGATAAGCCCAGTAGGAGATCAATAAATACACTGCAGAGTAAGTAATGATGGATTAAGCCTGCAACAAAAGGAATTTTTTCTGAATTGGTACCTAGACCCACCCAATCCAAGTCTAGATTGGTAAACTATTTCTTTTCTGGAGGGAGGGAAGAAAAAAAGGTCCTTCACTGAGATTTTTTTATATCAAATATTTTATTTATAAGGTTAGTATATCCCTCACTAATTTTTAAAGCTTAGATCTTGCCAATTATTAGTATTAGTAACATATAACATGTCAATTATTACATTCTAAAAGCAAAGATTAATCTCGTTTTCTAAATAACCCTGTAAAATACACAAGTGCTAGGACACCACAGACCTATAAGTACCTCGCAAAATATAAGTACCTACTAAGTGCTCAACAAATATTTGCTTAATCAGGAGATGCAGGTTTCCTTTTTTTTTTTTTTTTTTTTTTTTTTCATATATCTCGCAGAGAGACTCCAGTAAGTAAAGAACTAAGGAAGCCAAATAAAAAAAGAGTTGAAGACTCAGGAAAGAATCTCCCCCAAGTAGAACTTAGCTCCTCCTCCATTTATTTTCCTCATCTCCCAAAAAGCACATTTCATTCAATGATGCTGTTCTTCAATAAATGTAAATTTAAATAGAAAAACTGTCACTAAACTATGAAGGACCTCTGCCTTAAAATACACAAAAGCAAATGCAAACAGAAATGCAGAAAATGTATTGCTCAAGATTCATGCACTAATTCCTCAATAGAGAAAAACAAGCAGCTATTGAACGTTTCCAAGTATTTTGATCAACATTACATTTGCTGTGTAAAGTAATTTTAACTTTCTTCTAGAACAATAAGGAAAATATGTGCAAATAAAAAACATAACTGGGAGATCACCAATGTATGGAGTAGGTATGCCTCTTTATTGGCAAAGATCTACCTGGACTGCATGAATAAGCATCTGTGCAAATTTCAGCCATCATCCAAACATGTGTGGTTTTAGGTATTAAGTGAGGATTGGATAGCTTTGAGAGTTGTATACTATAGAAAAATGTAGTAAATACCTTACACGCCCTAAAAGCATGAGTCATTAACATATCAATTACAACTCTGTTTTTACATGTTGATATCCACTGACAATCTATCAAAGGTAGGGTAGTACCTTTGCAAACAAAGAAAATAAAAATGATCCAAAGCCTTACAATGAGAAGTATGAGTCAAAACATTTGATGATTCAAAGATTTGCTCTAAATACTTAAGGAAAAAAATCTATTTCGACATGGTTCTATAGCTTGTATTCTCAATAGAGCAAGTGAAACAGCAATAAATACTTTTGCAAATACAGACACAGTCAGCAGATGGAATTGGAGATTTAAAATATGGCTTCAACATGTTACTGTAACTACCAAAACTACTTCTCATTCATACCAAGACATCTAAGAAAGCTGTATCAATTTACACAGCAAATGAACTGCTAGTAGAAACAGGCGGCACACCAAAGGAAACTGACACATTCCCTTGGATTCAAAATAAAGTCATTCTAGCATCTCATTTTCATCCTACCATAGCCTTATCTAATTATTTAATGTTCTCTTTACCTTGATGACTTTAATTATAAACAAAAAAGTAGATACTACATCTATAAACTCTCCACCACTCAACAAGTAACACTTACGTATTACCTTAGTTATAGCACGTTTAACATTGTTCTAATTATAGTGTACATTTACTTTTGTATTTTTCTACTTAACCTAGCATAACCTTTTTTCTCTTTGCTATACAGTGTTTATTTAACATTAAAGTATTACCTTAGTTATAGCATGTTTAACATTGTTCTAATTATAGTGTAAATTTACTTTTCTATCTTTTTCCACTTAACCTAACACAACCTTTTTTCACTTTGCTATACAGTCTTTATTTATATCTATTTAATGGCTACATATTATTTCTTTTACTGTATAAACTGGGGCTTACATAACAATTTTCCTGTTGTTGGCTCTTCGGAGTTTTTCTGATGATTTCACAATTTAAATAATGCTGGCTGAATATTCTCACCCATAATTTCCGTATCCTAGGAATAAACAATACCCCAGAAGACACTATGCCAGCGGAAGGCACATTTTTGTAGATCTTAATAATGTTGCCAAATTGCTTTCCAAAGACGTATACGCTCTTGCACAATGTCACCAGCAAAGTGCAAATGGTCCGGGTCACTTTGACTTGGCAGCATCAGGCATGTAGAGCACTTTTGGTTTCGACAATTTAATAGGATAAAAGATAACACTTTCATTTGTGAGTCTTTGAATACTAGGGCTTTTTACTAGTCAATTCCCTCCCTGGTGAATTGCCCATTTGGATGTTTTGGCCAAGCATCTGTTGGGCTCTTAATGTTCTCATTAATTTGACAGTCAAAGTGCCCCGTAAGTGCCTTGCATTTTCAATTAGAAGTTTTCATATTAGAAAAAGAGACTTAATTCTATCACTGATCAGTTGGGTGAATGTTCGTAAGTAAACAACATTATCATCATGCCCCTGGACTCCGACTTCTGGGAAATAAACTGCTTTACTCTAAACCTGTGGCTCCCCCCATTTATTTAACACAGCCCACATTTCTGAACCATTACTACTTTCCAACAGAGAACAAACTCAGTGACAAAAACGGACTGTCACTACGTAAATTGAGGGTGAAAATATACATCTACTTAGAAGTGGGGTCATGGATGATTCATAAACAACAAAGCATATCTGAGTTAAATTCTCATTACTAGAAATTATAACCCCAAAATACTGTAGACAATAAAGTACATCACTACACCCTGTAGATTTAGCCAAAGAATTCACAACAAAGTACAAAGGATGCCAGAAAAAACGTATACACATTTTAAGAAAGGAAAACTGTATTAAAATGGTAGTACTCAATATATACCGAGAACAGGAGATGAATACAAGTCACGTTTGACTTCTGTAGTTACAAGAGGTGCTCCAAGTGGTTACCATCAGCGTCCAGACACTTCTGATTACGGAGAACTACTGCTTGAGCAACGTTGACCAAAGTGTCCACTTGTATACTTTTTTTTGGCACCCCCGATATATGGAGTCACCTGTTATGTAAGGCCTGGCTTCTAAAGTCAATGCTAAGGTAAAGACAAAATTATCTTGAAAATGACTTACACAGACCACACAATACAGCAGATGTGGTTTTCTGACTAGTACTGCATCCTCTCTCACAAAGCCCAATGCTGCCCATTTCTCCAGCAGTGCTGGAAAAGGTTGCTATTTCCTTGGTTGAATACCAGAATAAATGGGTCTGGCTTATACTTAAGGGAATTTGCATGAAAAAAATACATATTGGTAATTATTTTTAAGCAAAGATTTAGAGTCACGTTGGCATAAGTTAAAAGTATATACTACAATGTCACTGTAAATTGATAATGATGAAGGTAAATGAACGAATTTATAATTTAAAAGCAAAACAAAAGCAGCAATTGAAAACCAAGGCCAACGATAGACCACACTGATCTTATGCTGATAAAACATTCTTCTCAAATTTTACTTGAATTAAAACTAGCTGCATGTACATGCTTGTCATTGTTTTTGCCATCTTGACAAGTATTAAGTGACATCCAGACTTTAGAATACTGAACTCAAACCTCAGACTAACTTTTCATTTACAGATACCAAATTTTAGTAACTTAAAATTTTGCTTAGTTTTTCAAAAATGGAAGTACCTGAAACAAAAGAATCCAAGAGAGGATTTGCATTGACATTTAAGGCTTCTCAGAATTACGCTTTAAAAATCACTGCTTGGAAGGTAAGTGCCAGACAGGAAGAGAAAGGAAACCTATTTTGAGGAAAAAGAACAGGGATTTTTTTCTTTTAAACTCCAAAATTCCTTTGTTCTGGAGACTTGTACAACATATAAAGAAGTAGCATAGTACCCAGTAGTTCAAGGTTATGTGACAGAGAAGCTGCTCAAAATACAGCAGTACTCTAACCTTTATATGCCATTACACCAAAACTAACCATCAAGAACAAACTTCTTTACAAGACCAAGACTGCACAGGCAAGCAGAACACAAGGCTGCCAATTAAAGGAAACCTTTGTTCAAAAAATTGATTAAAAGAGGAAATGCTGTATATACATGTGGCAGCATTAAGACATTTGGATGCAAACAAGGGGCAAGCAAAACAGACACAGCCTTGTGGTGACAGCCTGCCGCTTACTGTCCAGAGAAACCAAAGATATGTATGCAACTGTTTTTATTTGTTTAACCACAAATTTGCACAGAATCATGATGTAAGGAAAATCTCTAAGTATGAGATCATTCGAGAACTTTAAAAGCATGCCCTAGGAGCCCTTGACCTACGTCTGAAGAAGCCATATGAAAAGTTAGCATCCTCAACTCCATTCTTTTTAATTAATAAAACTTTGTTCCTCAACAAAATTAATATAGGCTCATTGTAGAAATTTTGGAAAAGTGTGAAGAAAATCACATTCATCAATAATTCTGACCAAAAAATAACCCACCAGTCAGGTAATCAAGAACCTTGGAAGAAACTGAGAATATAATTTTGCAACTAATAACAAGACAAAGGAATAATCAGCTCAGCACACCACCATCTCTAGGCTCTAGAGAACTAATTTTGAGAAGTGTAAGAAATTACACACCTAAAAGAGATTATTGCTTTTGTGGCACAGGAGACACTAAAATCCGAGAAAAGATAAGATAGCACCAGCCAAAGCAATTAATCTAACTGGATAGCTCAGTTTTTAAAACAATGTATCAAATTGGAGGGGCAGGTACGTGGCCATGGAGGAAACAAAAAATGTTGTATGAACTACAGAGAACTTCATCAGGAAAATAAACCCCAGAATTAGCTGATGTGTATGAACTTTTCTTTTTTTTTTTTAAGTAAATAGAGGAGGAAAGTAAGGTTCTAAACTGTATTTGGAGCACAGAAGAGAAAAACCTCGGTGTGGAGAATGTAGGCTACTATTAACCAATCATTTTTTCTTTGTTTTTTTATAAGCGAAGAACTTCAAGCCTTCAAGCTAGAAAAGGAACAACGGTAGGAGCAGAAAATTTGTAGCCTCTCTGTCTCTCCAAAAAATAATTATAAATAAGAAGAAAACTCCCAACGTGTTTTCCGTAATCTGGCGTCATTTCCCCACTTGATAATTTTCAAAGACTCGCCACAGGTCGTGGAAGCAAGTACAAATTCCTGGCCAGACAATAAACCTCTCTTTCAAGGCCCTTCCCTCCACTGTCAGACCCTCTTCTGGGAGCATTCACCCAAATCCACCTCCAACGTCAAGTTTTCTTTCCAGGCTGTTACTTGTCATCAGCCTGGGATACGTTAAGAAGGCCTTCCCAGCGTCTCCAGGATACCGCTGTGGCCATCGTTTCTCACTGAATTGGGGGTTCTGAGGGAAGACCAACATGGGGGTTCTGGGTGATGTTCATCTGTTAATCAGCTACTGATTCCGGAAGAACAATAATGAAAATAGAAGATCAGAAAATTAAAACACTACCTCACCAAGGACGTGAGAGACCTCTACTAGGCTCCCATGGCGTGCGTGGCTCTGACTTAGAGCTTTATTCTCCAGTATCTTTTGGAGGTAAGTAGTGCCATGCCCTTTTAGGGAAAAAACTGCAACTCAGTGGTTGAATAAACTTGCTCAAGGCCCCACAGGCAAGAAATGGTTCCAAACCCCAGGTCCACATGCCTCCAAAGCTCGTTCCTTCTCCATGTTATCAAACTGAGGGGAGAAGGGGGGTCACGAGGAGGAAAAGAAGCAGATTCCAGTGACTAATATGAACATCAGGCAAGAGCAAGGGACACTGTTACCTACCCTGGAATCCTCACAGTTGGGCTCATGAAATCAGCCTCTTGTTTTTTTTATAATATGGTTGCGAAATGTCAGCAAAGGAACTTTTCACAGTTTCCCAAGTTACTATTACTATGTTAGGTAGTGAATGAAACTGTGAACGAATAGCAAATATCTTTGGGTATTCAATGTGGTCAAAACCATACTCAAAAACAAGAACTAGCAATTTTTGGAGATCTAAGTACCCTTTCATTATTGAACCCAGACTTGAAACAAAACTCACTTAATTCAAAGCCAATGTGTGTGGCTTTAGGAAATACATTTAAGCTAGCAGGGTCTCCAAGTGTTCATCTGTACATGGGCAGAGGAGTCAGGGAAGGAGGCCCAGGCGATCTCTGGGTCTGATTATCAGCCAGTTTAATTGTAAACCCCTTGGGCCAAGGACAGTCCTAAGATAAGAGCTGGTTCAAACCCACCTGTCTGGCCCGTACATAGCAACATCACTGTGCCGCCTCACTCTCACCTTAGGCTCCTGCCTGCGAGGACTATGTATCATAAACGAAGGGGAAGCAACTCAGTCTGTGTTGCTAAGAAGGTAAAAATGAAGCAAGTACCGTGTTTCCCCAAATGTAAGACCTAGCCGGACCGTCAGTTCTTATGCGTCTTTTGGAGCAAAAATTAACATAAGACCCGGTATTATATTATATCATATCATATCATATCATATTGTATAAGACCCAGTCTTACTTTACTATGACTATTATATTTTTGCTCCAAAAGACGCATTAGAGCTAATGGTCCGGCTAGGTCTTATTTTCAGGGAAACACGGTAACAGGCCAACCAGGTATTTTCCAGTAAGAGCTACTCACCCTTAGAACTGACTCCTTTGAATGATGATGAGTGTATCACTACAGGATTATCCTCTAGCAAACATACGGTGAAGAAAATCTGTCTACACTGTTCAGAAGGTACCATTTAGAAACAACTTCTTAGTTTCCTTACTACTCTGAATTCTATTTTATGAATTATATGAGAAATTGTACGTATATGAACTAACATAAAGGACAAAATCACACTTTTAATGAAGAGCTTTCTATTTAAAAGACCTAGTGTGATTTTCTTCTTAGTGCATCTTTTTTAAAAATGCATCTTCATTTCACCCATCAAGTTTCCTTCAAGCGAGGGAGACCAGCATTTTTGTTCACAAAGATAGCCACACCACAGCTGACGGACAAATAAAATTGTCAGATTCTGACTTAGAACAACCTAGCATCCTATAGCATACACAGTATATTTAATCAATAAGCATTAATATGCATAAAGTTGCACTCACCATCCAAATAACACAACACAACTATGCAGCTACCACCCGTTTCTGAATTTTCTACAAGAAACCCACTGGCTTAAAGTGAGGTGTAGACAATGCAAGCAGTAGGACATTCATTTGCTGTAGTGTTTCAATTAGATATAATGCAGAACTGAATATATTATCCAGATGAGATTCACACACAAAAAAAAATCCAACATGGCTACCTCACTTTGCACTTGGGGGAAGACATGCCGGTTCCAAAACATTCCTACACACAGGGAAATTCTTCAGTGGTTTTCTTGGATCCCTGTCTTCTTTGGATCCAGATGCTTAAACATAAACAATGACTTTCATGCCACTGAGTGACATGTGACATCAACATTCCCCATCACTGTCTCCTGCTTCTCTTCTCGCCATCAGCTTTTTTTTCACAGAAGATGCCTTACACCTGTCGGTAATCCCCAGGGGAAAACTGTGGAATTTATTTTCCTTCTGTATTTTTTATATGAATGGTTTTAAAGTTGCTGCTACATCTTTTATACAATATATATTTTGCCCTTTACCTAACTGAACCTCAAAAACCAATCACCAAATACTTTCCTGGTTTTCCATTTCTTCCACTAGACCAATACGCTTTTCAACAATGGAAGTGTGGGTATAATTTGTTAGGTGCTTTGAGAACATTCCCTATTGAAGTCTAAGTATTGGTTTATGGTAGCCCTCTTCGGGACTTAGCTCAACAGTCGCAACACAGTTTGGAATGCCGTGGACTATAAAATTACAATTACATAATAAGGTACACAGCACTTCCCTTGCACTAGCAATGAATTTTATGGCAATGTTTTCTGGTGATAAACATCTAATTATTACAAGCCTCTAATCAGACAGATGTCATACCAACGCTAGCCTAAGGACTTGTTTCTTGGAGGTCACTGAGAATCACAATAGGAGGAAATCCTGCAGTGTGCTGCTAAAACTCTACTGGGATTCATTAATGAAATCGCTGTAAAGTAGAAATGTAGTCTTCTTTGGTCTCCTGCCTGCGTTACCCCCAGGAACGATGGTACATCTCCTCTCCTGCCATAGATTTTACAGAAGCTGTATTTTTTAAAATAAAAAGGAGGAGGGCTGCAATTCCAAAATTGCTGTATTTTTCTGTTCTGTTTCTCTGGGTGAAATATGACTTATAAACTAACAAAGAACGATAACCAGTGCAGATGTGAGATACAATACACTGTAATAAGCAAATACTGAAAACCTTCACCAGGCCGCGCATAAAAAGGAGCTGAAACTCAATGTTAAGGCTAAATTGCAAGATACTATTTCACATAGCTGTGAGGGGAAACATAAAAGTAACTCGGGGTTTTCTACATTTCCAGTTACTTTGCACTCTTCTTGAACTTGGGGCAGATCACTGCTCCATCCCAGGCTTCTCAGTTCCAGCTCAGTATCCGAACAAAGCTCACACCTTTGGGAACGGGGGCACCCCTCCTCCACCAAGCCAGCATGAGCACCCCTGTGTGTAGAGGCTCACAGAATCACAAATGAAGGAATCTGGATGACACCAACCATTTCTGAGAGCCTGCACAGCTGCAGATATTGCTAGTCAGGTAACAGAGACACCCTGTGCAGAAGGCAGCTGTGGTGGTCTGTTACTTGCCCCTCCCGCCCCACCCCCACCAGGGCCACCACAGTCCTCGGATGAGCTGCGGTGGGAGGGGAACTGGTATTTCCTGTCGGCTCTTCAGTCATTTCCCATCTATTGGTTTCTGGTGGTTCCCACATTCGGGAAAACAAAAAGCAGAATAAGAGGCCCACCGGATTGCAGCTGTCTTTTACAGCTAATACTTGATTCAAAAGGAAAACTAATTGGCAAACACTTATAAACCCAAGAGTCCGAAAGTGTTTTTAGGAATAGGTTAGTATGATTCTGGAATAGAATGTAAAACAAAGTTGGATGGGATTCTCTATACCATGCCTTATGGAGTAGAACCGAAATTAACAATTTCAACTGTACAGCGCTCAGCACCTTCCGTACTACACATGGTGTTAAGAGACACAAAACATCCTCACTGACCTTGAGTTCATAGTTCCGGGGAGTAAAACAAGCACCACTTGCCCCAGTGGGAGAATACCAAGCTATGTACTAAATCATCCAGAACTGAACTGTCTGGCCTAAGCAGTGGAGATGTTTTGAACTTTTCAGAAAAACAAAACTGTATAATTAACGGAATTTTTTTCTCGCAGTGCTTAAGCACTCTAAAAGGTGATACCTAAATCTGGCACTAAGCGAGAAACTGTGACACGGATGCTGTAATTTTTAGATGTTTTTAACTTGCAATGAGAGCAGAGTAAGAGAAGGCACCTTGACTCGACTATTACTATATAATTTTCCTTCAATTATCACCCTAACTAGCTTCTGGACACAACTGCATCACAGCAAAAGAAGTCATGAATATATTACGGAGGCCTGACTTAAAGACAGTGTGTAACCCCAATGCATTTTGATCAAGCGGTGTGAGGAGAGCTGTACTTGTATTCATTAAGGATTCTGAAACCATCTAGTTGAGCAGAGGCAGCACCCAGCCTCCTCCACTGGGGGCTGGAGTCAAGTTTTAGAAAAGCTACCTATGGGATCTTGGAGGAGGACCACAACGCCCTCCGAGGGACCCAGACATACCCAATCAACCCTGCAGCACAGAGCAAAATCTTCATTTAGGAACTCTCCATCCTTCATAATCTCAAAATGGTAAGATTAGCTCTGCATCTGTTCTTTACAAATAACTGCAATTCTCACAATGACATCAAAACATAAGCACTGACTGCTCCACTTCTGACTGATGAGAAGACCTGCAATACTAGGAATTACCTCCCCTACACTTAAAAATGCTGTTTCCTTTACCCAACAATTTACAAAGGTTAATTTATTTTTCCCCCATATGCCAGCTTCACTCCAAGAAGGAGTTAAAGTAAGCATTTACACCTTGTTTAGTTTAAAACGTTTTTAAGAATACCATCTTTGTTAGTGTGTTAAAACTTAAGATTTGGTTGAATCAAGTTGAACTTATTTAAATCTAAAGAACGACAGGTAAAAAGCATTAATTTGGGAGTATAAAAGATTAAATGATAACTCCCATTAAAAGATAAACTCCCATACAGAAATTTTGGTTTCTAATATTCTCTCTAAAGTACATTTATTTGAACTTTTAAATATTTCTGATTGACTTCAATTTTATTTGAAATAATAGCTTCAGGTGTATGTTATTAAAGATTAAAGTAAGTCCTCTAGCACATTTAAAATAAAAGAGATTACACAGTTTCAATTTATCACAAAAACGTAACCAATCAACAAGAAAGTTTTTCTTTCTAAAAACTTTAGAAAAACAAAAAAGGGGACCCACCATATCCCATCAGTCTATAACAAACACTATCATTGGTTTAGCATGTTTTCAAATCAGCACATTAATTACTATTTGGAAGCAGGCTATATATAACACGTGCATGTTGTGTTTTGAAACAGCTACAGTTTTCATTCTAATATTTATCTATAAAGTTAATAGTAATTTAAATTATACGATATAAATAGCAAAATATAAAAATCAAAGAAAGAAAACTCTCGACCCCTATGAGTTAGTAGAAGTAAAAGGAGCAACTGTCTTAGATGTTTTACTTCCCCCAGTGAAGAGCGGGACAATAACAAAAGAGCAAGTCACAGAGCAGATAAGCTTTCTTCTGGTATTTTCAAATATAGTTTTTTAAACATTTTCTTCCCTTCTCTTTTTCTGTCTTTTCATTTCTATCTAATCTTGTGGAACTTTGGGAAAGTATCTTAAACTTTCCCACACTGTCTGCTGGGAACATAACTGTTGATTGGCATGAAAACCCTGTTAAATGCATAATAACAGTTTTGCTAGTACTCATTCCTCTCAATTTTCACCTTTTTTTTGGGGGGAGGGGGGTAATTTTTTATTAACTGATATATAAAAGAACAATAAGCATACATTTTATCTTAACTGAACCATACAGAACTCAATAGCTGGACCATGTATAAGGCAAGAAAGGTTCACATTTTAATATTTCCAAAAAAGGAAGACATATTTTCTCCTTTGTGCCAATAGCATGTGTTTCCTGGCATCTTAGCATTTTTGTTTACTTTATAAATATAACTGGTTTAACCATGGTAAAAATAATACTGAATGCATTTTTCATTTTTTTTATTTATTTTTTTTTTAATTTTATTAGTTTCAGGTCAATTTTCACCTCTTAATGTCCCCTTCAAAACACTGGTATCAAAAATCTAATCACCAACTAACTTGCATCACTGCCTTAGAACTGAAGGAAATAGCTTAAATGGATACTGAAATTTATTTAAATTAATTTATAGGAACAAACATTAAACTGTTCAATACTAAACAAAGAGTTCTAAGAACACTTATGAGGAAAAGAATTGCTTCATACGAATGTTGTTAATCTTTCAGTCCACATAGCAAAGCTATCTGAGATGTGAAGTTGTATTTTTACTTAAACACACAAATGAGGAATGATTTTTATCCTTTTAACAATGAATGGTTTTTCAAATCTCAAGTGACTTCAATCTCCAAAACCTTGCACAAGTATTAGTTACGCTTTTGAAACTCCAGAAATCGAAACCATGATTTAAATACTTTTCTCCTTATTTCCTTAATTTTCCACTTTGAAATCCATAATCCTGTGGAAGCTAAGGGTGACCCAAACAACCTTCTGTCAATCACTCTGAGTTCTGGTCGAAGCTCTGACCCATAATCACAGACTAAAAGTGGCCAAGTGACAGCACAGCATTCAATGCTGGACTAGGCCAGATAAACAAACAACATCGCACTGGATGTTAAAATACAAGGTTTCTGGCAGGATGGGCCTTCTAAGGGAAATTGCAGATAGGCTTATCAGGGAATGGTAGGAGTGCTCTGACATTCTCAAAGGCCACCTGGGAGGGCTGACCAACAATTTCATGAATGGCAATTGGAAGTAACTACTATAGTCAGAGGCATCTCATTACATCTGGGGATTAGAAAGGAATGGAGCACACTTGCCAGTGTATGACAGGGAACAGAGTATGAGAGCCACACACTGATCCAGTGACTGTTTCTATTTACATAAAAAGATCCACTTAAAACATATCCATTTCTGACACTCACTGCTTCCTACAGGCATTTTAAACACTTAAAAATGAGTTTTAATAGCCTACATATATTTGCTTTCCAATATGCACATACATATACATTTGTGTATAGAAGTGCAAAAAAAAAAAGTCATGTAGACTTCAAAGAAAAGGCATGACTTAAACACATCATTATTTCGGACAGATAAAACACCAAAAAAGGGGTATACACAGTTGCAAAGCTTTTTAAAAGTTCTCTAAAACAATTAGTCTAAAAATTAGCACTGCATCCAGCTCAGAGAAAAGTAACCAAAAAATTTCTAGGTTTCTTATATTCTTTTCTCATTCCTTGGAGACTTAACAAAAATCACTATAAATGTGTTGTTCACTTAAAGAATACAAAATAAAACCCAGCTCATGTAAACAGTACTAAACAAGGACAGATGAATTCAAACACAACAGGTAACAAGGACACAGTTTTCATACACAATGGAAGAAACGTGACACATTCAAAAGAAAAGGAGAAAATAATGATTCCAAAAATGGCATAATCTTAGCAGAAGACAAAACGTTGACCAGATAATCAGAGGAAGTTATCTATCTCAATGAGAAGGTGAGTCGCCAAATAAGAATTGTCAAGGAAACTGCTAAGAGCAGATGTATTTTACAACTAGTCTAAATCAAGTTTGAGAGCATTTAAGCAGCTGGATGAACAATGTTACACATACTCAGCATTTCTGTATCACACGAAAGATGGAAAAAATCCTTGAAGACCAAGGAGGCAAAAAAATGTATAAACCTTAAAAGTTGAAAAAAGATGACCTTCACAGTCATAATCCAGTGGTGAAAAATGTCATCCCACAATCAAAGCACAGAGGAGAGGGCCAGCTGACACACTGACAAAGCACCAACCAGCCAGACTCTCAGAAGTGTCTTGTAAGTCATGGGCAGCCATGTGGACAGATGGGAAATATCTAGACACTAGGAAACCTTTCAATTCCACCTCATGTAACACTCTCAAGGGGAAAAAAAAGTTTCTGAATATTAAACATTGGTTTTCAAACTGTTTTACATACAATCCCAGTTCAAAGAGGCACTTTCTGTGTCTCCCTGGAAGTGTAGAACAAGCTGATGTAGTTAGTTACCTTTTATCTCGCAATGCATCACTCTCTCCATAACATGGAAGAATCTGAACAGTGGACATGAGGTCAGGCCCTTTATACATGTATCTCATTAGATCTTCAGGGAGAAGTAGGTATTACAGCCCAGCTAACATGATCAAAATGAGGCTAGAGACCTCATTCCTGGGCCCAGGGACGCACAGCTGCCAAGCAGAAGCAGCACTGTCACCCACTGACCTAGCTGGTCTCCTGGCAAAAGCAGAGAGCAATCTCCCAGGCCGGCCAGGTGTACACTGGCGCAACTTTTCTGGAAAGCAAACCGGCAAAATGCATAAACAGAGAGCCTTAAAAATGTTCATGACTTTCTACCCAATAATTATGCACTTAATTTAAATAAATAACCCCAACTGTGGGCCAAACGTTATGCACTAAGATTATTACAATATGTTTTTAAATGGTGAAAAATGGGGAGACAAACTAACTTTCCAATAACAGGCAAATACTTATGTATATACTCGTATATCCACACAATGAAGTATTAAACAGCCTTTAAAATGTATTGTGGTAAGTTTCATAAGACACAGGAAAATGCAAATATATTCAGCACGAAAAGTGGGAACAATTGTATATGCATCATGATTTCAACTATATAAAAAAGAGTATCTGTATTTACAGACACACAAACACCAGAAAGACAGACTAAAAAGAAATACTCGAATTTGAGATTATTCTGGGTGGCGAGATTATGGGTGACTTATCCTTTTCTGTAAAGACCGTCTATACGTTCCAAATTTCCTATAATATGTATTTATTGTAAACAATTAATGCTTAACCTTTTTTCAGGAAAACGTTCATTATGCTCGCTCAAACCAGTCCCTGTGGAAGAAGGCTGTGCTCTGCGATGCTGAGTCAGAAACTACAAAGAGGTTTCATCTGCAGGAGCAGACTGTCTAAAACACTGTGGAGCTTTGGGTGGGGATAAAACTTGTCGTATTCCTGGTTAATTATTGATGAATCTGGAAATTGCCTCATTTATTAAAGACTTATGTGCTTTCAAAGGCAACAGCAACACACTCTGAAGCCTGTGATCTGGTATGAGCAAGCAATTTCTGGGCTGTGATAGGATTTCTTGTGGTGTTCTCATTCAAAGGACAAAATCCAATAAATTAAACTGTAGAGTGTATTTGTTTAAATAAAACACACTTGCACAGTCTTCCACTTCCTCTGCCGGCACTAATTTACCAATCAGTCAGATCCCCAAGGAGGCATGCACAGCAGCAATGCTGCTGCTGCATACACAAGGGTGGGGGGCGGGGGGAAAGATGCTAAAATCATTTCACTGGCAATAGCACAGCGCACCCAAGATAGAGTGGCTGAAGGTAACAGAATGGAAACTTGGAAGCTTTGCCTTCCCCAGGATAAGGCTAACAAGCTCTTCACTGCCCTGGTTTAAGTGCCCCATCAGACACACTTCCCTCAGAGCCAGCCCTGCTGAAGAACCAGCACTAATGCAATGCAGTGGGTCTAAGTAAAGGAGAAGCTGGAATACCAGGAAAGGGGTAAACAGTACCCGCTTTAAAACGAAGCAGGAAAAATCACGTGATAGCTGACTTAATCCAAAAAATAATAATAATAATAAAAAGATGAAAAGTTTTACTGGTAATTTTTTGTAAATATTCCAACAATGTATACCAATATAAATGGATTTTTTTAAAAAACAGATTTATTGAGCCATACAAAAACTAACTACATTTACATATGAAAATGTATTCCTTGAAAGACACCAAAAGAAAGCCTATGACTGTAAAATGTATCCCAAGTCTTTCAGTGGAAAACTCAAACAGTTCAGCAACAACAATCCCTTCCATCTCAGCTTCCCAAACGCACACACATATGCGGACGCACATTCATGTACATGGAGTGCACACGGACACGCACACACTCAGATGACGTACCATATACACAGACATGCCCATACACATGCACACTTTTCAGTTGGTAATTTGAAAGCATCACAAAATACAAAATAGCTCCACTGAAGGAACAAAAACAAGTGAGAGCCTAACTATTCTACTAGGTTGGTGCAAAAGTAATTGCGGTTTTTGCTATTATTTTTAACCTTTTAAACCACAATTACTTTTATACCAACCTAATTAAAATGCTTCCTCCTCTAATTTTGTGTTGTAGGCAACACAAAATGCAACTCCTATTAAGAGCACTCCTCAATCTGGCCAGACGTTATCATTTTAAGACACTCTGCGCCACTCTAAGAGGCATAAAAATGTGTACCTGTCACCACAGAGCAGCAGCCACCCAGGAGGCCACCAGACGCATCGGACCACCCTAAGCTAAGTCTGGATGACCCTGACAGGCATAGACAGAAGCAGCTGGCCTGAGTCTCCACGACCTGAGTCAGCCTGAATGCTCCACTGTGCTGCTGGTGACCAAGTCTTGCAAAGCTCCCAAGACATGGAGCCTGCTGCCTGCAACAGCACGCGGTCCTCATAGCAGTGACAGTGACAAGGCGACCCAGCCCCCACTCACTGCAGGCAACGATCAGCACAGCCATCGCCTGTGGCCTGGGCTGGCACTTTTCCTCAGGAAGTTGTGGGCTAAGCCAATGCCGTGCCCTGATTGAAAGGACAAGTTCTTCAAAAGAGTTGCTTCTCCTTGGTCAGAGACAAGAATGAGGGACACACACTGAGGTAAGGCAGCAGGAGACAGGACAGCACAGGTTCCCACCTGTCAGCAAGCCCCCTCCGCACCTTCTCGGGGAGCTAAAATGGTGATGTCACCCAGCCTGACGCCCGAGCCTGCACACTCGGAAATGCCATCCTTGGGGTCCGTGGGGACTTCCTCCTGTGCTTCCCAATTTCCCAGCTTCAAGTAACTTTCCCCGAACCTCTCCAGACACCTCTGGGGCGGCGGGGGGATACATCTGGGGAAAGCACTTGCTCTCACATGCTCTCCCCAATCTCCTGCTTCGCCCAACACTGGGAGCGAGAAGACCAGTGATGACAGAATGGAGTCCAAAGCGTCTACCGAATTTATAGAAGCAGGTGAAGGTGTTTCAAGTCTCCAGTTCTCTTTCCTCACTCAATTCAATAATGTTTTCATCAATATAACAGCACCTGTTCTCCTACTATCAATGTTTCACAGACCCCCCTCCTCAGAGTATGGCTAATGCAAAAAGGAAAAAACACCTCAATATTCATTTAGGTTTAACTATAAAAGAGGGAAAAAAAAGAAAAAAAATCCTTTTGGCTCTACACAGCCAGAGGCATATTTCTTAATTAACTACAGCATTAGTCATAGTTGCCCTGCAGTTTTCAAGGACCCTGTTTCCCTGATTTTCCACAAAGGATACACTTCATTCTCCTTTATCCACCTTATGGACAAGTCATCCACCACCCGGAACTGGCATATCCACCCATAATCTTTATGGTGACATCTGAGCACAGTAAATCCAGTGCATCAAGCCACAGCTGTCCACAGTGTAAGGCGGGGACATTATGGGTTTCTTGTGGAAGTGGCTGCTGGAATGATTTCACGCTAAAGAACATTTAAGAAATCCTTTTCGATGTTATCAGCTCATTGTCTCTTAAGAGATTAGTCACTTTTAATTATGTACAAGTAATAAAACACATAATATCACAGACAAAAGTATTGGGGTAACTTCTTGTCACAAAGTACATGTTTGCATAGTGATTATTTATATCCCTTTAACTCAAAGTATCTATTTTTGAGTCTCTGGGTTGTGGGTGGGGAGGTCGGGAAGGCACCATTTAGGCTGTGCGTAGGGCTGTGGAAAGATGGCCCAGCAGAGGCTCAGGCAATGGCTGTGGTGCCCAGGAGGAGAGAAGCCTGGCCAGAGCACAGCCTTGAATGCCCCTGGATTGGGGGAAGGGGAACAAGACCGCCCTGGTGGCAACAGGAGGCCTCTTAAACTTTCTGAGCCAAAAACCATAGCTCCGGCAACAGTACCGAGGAAAGAATGGAAAAACCACAGTGAGAGGGAAAACGAAGGTGAATTCCAGGCCAGGGGACAATGTGCACACAGCAAAGGGAACTGGGAAACTCCGTACAACTTTGGGGAAACACAAGAGTCAGTTCTGTCACCATATGGGGCGGAGTGAAGAGAAGGGGTGGAAGGAAGACCAATGGGAAAAGGTAGGCTGGGTCCATTTGCAGGCTGATAAATGTAATGTGACCTGCAAAGCCACGCAGAAGCATGGACCACCCTGTCCTGGAGAGCATGGGCTGAAAGCTGTCCTTAGGTAGTTTACTGAGGGAAACGTTCATTTCACATGGGGAGATGCTCACGAACCAGGAGACAGCCAGAACAAATGGGACCCGTGTATTCCCAAAGCCTGATACCTCTCAATTACATGGAAAGTATCTCCTTTTAAGTACAACTGAATGAATGTGAGCAATACCACATTTGGAGTATACAGTGGAGGTGCACCTTACTAGGCGCTAAACAGCAAGGGCGAAGTAACTTAACATATAGTTAAACTATCCTTGAAAATTCCATGTAATCACTGATAAGCAGAAGGAGATACTCCCCCAACGGGGGAACGGAGGAACCGACACCACACAGGGGACAATGGCTTCCCACTTCAAACGTCACCCTCAGTCCATGCCACATAATCAACAGGGGTGGCCACATAACTACCTTTACCCTTTCCACTGTCTGTCTCTGCTGAGTCCATAGAATTTAATCCATTAAAGGGAAACATCCCTGTGACGCAATACCTATCAGCATCTACCAACAAAAAACAAGAAAGAAACAAATCACATTAGAAAAATCACTGTTCTTTGAACATGACACTTCTTTGGCAAACGGTGTATAATTTAAAATGTCACCAGATGTATAAAAGTCGATCTCCGCCATTTTCCAGAATCCTACCTAAGAACTCAAGTTCTGATCAGTACAAAGGTCCATAGAAGAGCTGTCTTCTGAGCACTGTTCATTAGCAGACTGATGGAATTACCTCATTTCCTTATCCGTGATATGAACTCGGGGAACTACAGCTTATACCTCCCAGGACATTCCAATAAAGGGATCATGAGTGGCACAACCACTCTGAACCACAGAAGGAGATGCCACATAAATCTCTCATTATCTCTTTCTACGATGCCATGTGTTTCCCCGAAAATAAGACCTAGCTGGACAATCAGCTCTAATGTATCTTTTGGAGCAAAAATTAATATAAGACCCAGTCTTATTTTACTATAAGACCAGGTCTTTACAATATAATATAACATAACATAATATAAATATAAAATAACATTAATATAATATAACATAACATAACATAACATAACATAACATAACATAATATAATACAATATCGGGTCTTACATTATTTTTTGCTCCAAAAGACGCATTAGAGCTGATTGCCTGGCTAGGCCTTATTTTCAGGGAAACACGGTACAGCCTAGGAAAGCCACCAGATCTTTGGACTCATGAATTATGAATACAAACTACTTCTTAGTTTTGGCTCCCAAAGTTCAGGATATACATTTTATTACCCATGGCCAGATCAAGAAAAGGACAATTTTAAAACGACACGTAACAATGAAAAGAGGAAATGCTTGGTGTTACATGCAATGCACACACTTGCATGCACACATATCAAAGAAGGAATAAAGATGGCCACGAGTTCTTTGACGCTCCTTGCATTGAGCAGTGGAGTTGCTGTCCTGTCCCCCAGAACCTAGGTCACTTAGTAACTGATGTGGCACATAGAAGACAGGGATAATGATGCTGAGCTGGCTTTCAGGCATGAGTCAGAAGAGAGTGACAGCTTCCTCTTCCTGGCTCCTGCAAACATACTCTCTAGGAGCCCTGCGCCACAGCATAAGAAGTCCACCCACCCTGAGACCATGCTGGAGACTCCACATGTAGGTGCTGTAGTCTATAAGCCCCAGCTGTTCCCAAGCTTCTAGCTACCCCCACCAAGCACCAGACATGTGAGTGGTGCCATCTAGGACCCTCCAGAGTAGGTCATCTGCCAGCTGAATGTCCCCCAGTAACCCCAAGTGCAACAGAAGAATCACCCAGCTGAACCCAGCCTAAATTCCTGACCCAGAAAATCGTGGGCTATCATTATATACTTGTTGATGTAAGCCCTTAAGTTTGGATGATTTGTGATAAACCAATATCTAAACACACATTAATTTTCAAGCAACAACTCTACTAATCAACTCATGGTTATACGCTACTGGAAAATGCTGAATAAGAAAGAAAATCCTTCCTTCCATGGGCATTTCTCTCAAGTCTATAAAATTCAGTACTAGTAAGTTCTTATAGCTGCAGTATATCTGAAGACAACGTTTTAAATATCATTACCAAGAACTGTACTTCGCAGCTCTGAAAGCACCCTGAGGGAAATTATTTCCTGTTGTAATCAGCTCTTGCCAGTTGTGGCACCAACACTGTGAGCATTGCGCTGGGTTCTCAGATTGCTGTGTGGACAGCACCGCGGGCGGAAGGCAGGGAAGGAGAACTGGAAAAGCCTGCGGAGGCGTGGCCACACGAGCCCAGTCTACCGTGCGAAGAATGGCAGCTTGCTCATCTGTCCTCTGTGCCCTACTTTTCGTAATACATAAAACATATAAAAACATAGGCCATAAGGAGCCATGTCGCCAGGAAAAACAAAGATTACAATGCTGTGTTGAAGATGATAAAAATGACCCATGGGCAAGCAAATCCTCTGACCCACGTTCAGGATCAAGAGGCCTCAGGCCAGAAGCACATACTCAAATTTGCCAGCAGCGGCGAGGCGGCCCTGGTGTGGGGGTGGGAATTGGTCAATGGGAATATTCCCAGATGCATAAAAGAGTGGGTAAAAGGAATCCCCTACTGGCCTTATGAAAGGGAGCCTACAGTCGTGTCTCACAGCACTGTTTCCCCAACATACAGATGTGTATCCGCAAACAAGCTGAAAAGAAACCCTAGCAAGAGGAGGATTTATTTAGCCCACGGCTCAGCAACCCTTTCCTGCTCTGCCTCAAACCACAGATCTTAGCTGTCCTGTTTCTGTATGTCATAGGCACCCAGCGGACCTCATCTGATCCACGTTAATCACTCACATATTTTACTCGACTTGACCTTTTCCTCCCCGCTCACCGCACTCATTACTATCCCACCGCACTTATTTACTGCCCCTCCTGGACCCCTGAACCCAGTTCTGTTAGTCGAGTGGTTATTAAACTCAGACTGGACATCATTAAGAGTGAACAGATAAAACCTAGGGAATAGCTAATATAGGTGCTGTCAATTGTTCCCACAAATAAAACCCAAAATGAACAGGCAGGAGAACTGAGTGACTTCAAAAGCCAGAAATGAAAACGCACAGACTAGCCAATGTCACATAAGCGAGAAGCCCTGGAGCAGCCTGGCAGATCCTCTCTGCTCCTATCCTGGTCATTTCTGTGCACAGCTAAAAGGAGGAGCATGGTCCCACATCACTTAACACAATAACTCAAGAGGGTCTGGAGGTTGTTGCAGCCCAGCAGTTCTCCATGCTGGCTGCACAGAGAACTGAGAAGCTGTGTAGAAACACCAATATCCAACCCCTCCCTGGAGATCAGACTCCTTTGGTTTGTGTGGACACCGGGCATCAGTTTTTGAAAAATCTTTCAGGTGTTACTACTTGCCGTCAGGGTTAAGAGCAACTGCTGTGATACCATCTCGGGGACCCTGTTAAAACACAGATTCTAGTAACAGAGAGTATGGGATGGTCCGTGATTCTGTACTTCTAACGAGCTTCCAAGCAATGCCAGTGGTGCTGGTGGCAACCACACCTGAGTAGCAGGGTCTCCAACAGCTCGCCCAGCCTCCTTCACCCTCCTGTGGGGACAGAGCCAGGAGAGCAGTTTCCAGGCTCTCGGCCTCACATGGAAAGGTGCTGGCTCAGGTAGTAAATGGCCATCACCTGTGATTGGATGGCCATCAGCTGTGGCTAGCTGGCCGTCAGCTGTAACTAGTGAGCCATCAGCCACTAATATAACTGCTGTGGCTACGCCAGCAGCAAATGGGGGGCTAGCAAGAAGATGGTGGCTGGCAAGTGCGGATTGCAGAAAGGGGGATGCTGCCAGTGAGAATACAGTGGTATGACTCCCCTACTTATGGCTCCGTGGGTGTTCCTTTTTGGCCTCACCATGTCCTGCGTTCTTATGCGGGGAGTGGGACCAGAGACCCTGCATGTCACCTGCAGGACACTCCCCACTAGCTCATCCCAAAGGTGCACTTCTTCCCTAGATCCACGAGCCATTCAAGCAAACCCAAGTCAGAACACAACCTGTCCTCTCCTATGGGCAGTTTACGTTTCTTGTAGACTCGCAACATCTTAAGACGCATGCGCCACATCAGCGTGGCACGGTGTAGAGTCACAGCGCAGGGTCTGCAGTCAGAGAAAGCCAAGTCATGCATCAAATGTGCAACCTTCTGCAAAGTTCTTACCCTCTTTAACCCAAGCATCCTCACCTGGACACTCAGGATTCCATGGATACCACACTCCATGGGATGGAAGTAAACACATAAAGCCCTGAGCCTGATACACAAAACGCCCAGTGACTGTGCACCACTACTCTTGATAATGGTATTTCCGTGACTGTTTTCTGACATCACTGTTTCCAGCTTCTCCTCCTGCCTCTCTGAAACCCCTCAATGAATTGGGAGGAGAAAATATGATAGGCACCCCTAGTAAAGGTACTTTCTCAACAACTCCCCAACCTGCTGGGCACATACACAAGGCCCCCGATACCACACCTCGTGTGCAAGAGCTGTTAGTCATCAGCCCTGACCTAAAAAGCGTAATGGCACCAGAAGCTAAGACTGAGCTGAAAATACCATTCCTCCAGGACCAAAGTCTTCTGCTTCAGCGTAAAATCCCACATGTCAAAACACACTAGGACCTGCCTAAAACTCTGCCAGATAAGAGAGGAAACGTAAACATTCTCACCAAAAAATAAAATGAAATAATAAGGTAAATATGTGAGGTGAAGGATGTGTTCATTAACTCAGTGGGGAAGCTCTTCACAATGTATATACCGGGGGTGCCAAAAAAACGTACACGCGTGACTGGTATTAATCTTTTGTTACCGGTATATATTGAGTATTACAATTTTAATACAGTTTTTTGCTTTCTTAAAATGTGTATACTTTTTTTGGCACACTCTGTATATGTAGTACATTAAATCATCATACTGTACACTTTAAAAATCTTTTTATTTGTCATTACACCTCAATAAAGCTGGAAAGGAAAATCCCCCAGTTACTTATCTAGTTTTGTTATAAAATGCTGGGGTGTTCTGGAAAGTTTTTGAAAGCACCATTCATCACTTTCATTAGCAAAGCACAGGAAGTTGTGAAGGGAAGAGATATATATAAATTCCAGTCTCCCATGCTGATATATCCCTTTTTCATGTCCAGTCTTAAACAAAAGCTTTGGATTTCAAATGTACACATGTGAAACAATGTTTACAAACAAATACTGGAAGGGATCAAAGTCAAAATGTGAACACTGCACAACTAGATAAGCTTTATTATTTTAATCACTACTTAGCAACTTCCCTACACGCATGTGGAGAAGGAGAAAAAGCACCATTTTAATTAATAAGATGTTTAAGACCCTCAAAGAAAGGAAAACAACTTTCAATACTGTGGTGTGGAAAGCATGAGTGGAGGTAGTCCTCTCGAATACAGAGCCAGTGCATTGTTGATAACTTGGCAAGTCTGACCTAAGAACGTGCCATGCCCAGGACCTGAGCAAGTCTTCAAGACACCCTATTTTGTATGATAAATAGGTCACTTCTTCGGTGAGGTCTTCGGATGACTGGCTTTGGGTGCCTTTAGCTGAACCTTCAAGGTATTAAAATTTATATCCATCTGTCAACCCTTACAACCACCTACCTAAGCAAAAGATGTTCTGTGTTCATTTACTGCTGCTCTCGCTGCCCAAAATCACCATCTTAAGATCCACAGAAGGGTAAAGAAGTGTATGGACACATGAATTATAGAGGCCTACATAATAAAGGATTAGTGAGGTCACAAAAATGTCGACTTTCCCACTTTATTTTGTAACTCAGACTGTCTCTTTGAGCTTCAGGTTTTTCTCAGAACCACTAGTGAATAAGTGCTAACGGTCTTTAAAACACCGGTGCATTTTACAGATATCAATAGTATTTGCAGTTTCTAGTTTTATTCTTTCCAAATTTCAAAAGAGATTTTAATGGAAAATGCCTAACCAATGTCTTTTAAAGTACTGTAAATACAGCAAAGACATTTTACATAATTTCCTTTGATCTAGTAGTATGGCAGCTGCAATTATTTTATAAAGTAACAAGGGCTAATCGTAAAAAAAAAAAAAAAAAAAAAGCCACACAACTTAGACAGTTGCACAAATACAATTCTCCTTGATCTGCGAAAGAATCAGCTTTAACTCTTAGGTGATCAGAACATTCTTTTTCCTCTATTTCCAAATGATTTGTTAGTAAATACTAATACTGCAATTTCTATAGTACTTTTAGAAGGAAAAAAGTAACCTTTAACAAATCACCTTGAATAATTACACTTGGTACATAAATCAAATAAAAATCAAGTTGACTTTATGAATTAACCATTAAATTGTGCCTAATCTATATTTAAAGAAAAAGATCTAATATTGACTAAGAGTCTATTACATGACCGTGGCATTATCTACTTAAATCACTTAATCTTTATTACGGCCAAGAAAAGAGAACATTCTCAAATTCCAGATGGGAAAACTGAGGCTCACAGAACTTACAGGACTTGCCGAAGTTCAAAACTACTAGAGGCAAAACCCAAAAACTGGAAAAGCACTTCCATTGTGGACATCTGTGGAGCAGCTAAATGAGTGGCAGTGGGATTTTATCCCATAAATTGCGGAAGAATGTTTCTATGATCTTGTAAGGGAGAACAGTTTTGCCACACATTCAATTTCCCACATCTACACCAGTTCTAATAAGATGGAACAATTTAGAAGAGTTTATTCGAATGAGCCTAAATCACTGGCAACCACCCTTAGCAAAAACAAAAGAACAGTACAGCTAACATCAACTCCATTTTAATTCCTACAATTTTTTTGATATCCTCTGTTGGAACCCTAACAATAATCCCATGAAAGAGGTGGTATTTAGAAGCCAAGGATCCTGAGCTAACAGGGGTTATTCTTCTTGCTCATACACACAAACGTTGGAATCTGCTCTTCTGAACCCTGGTCCAGAGTATGTCACTCTTTACGAGCCCGCCTCCTAGGAGAAAAAACCACCAAGCTTTCTACCATCAGCTAATTGTGTTTTTGCAAACATCTGTGTTTTAGAAAGTGGATCAGAAAATATGAAAGATAAAACTGACCCCACGATAGAAAATTCAGAGTTTTATTAGCTTTCCAGGTTTTCTTGAAATAAGTATTCCTGATAGCGAGTGCCCTCATAATTTAAAATATTCTCATTTCATACCCCTCAGACAGTACAAATGCTGAAATACCACCATCTTCCAGATGTAGTTGTTTACACAGATATCAATCCAAATGATGCACTTCGACTTATAGATCTTCTTGATTTGTCTGAAAGGTTTTTTCCACATCTCTAATAAAGTGATATAGGTTCCAAATCCTACATTCAACTTTAATGGATTTAGTGATTACTCATATCCTGTGTGGTGGTACATCAGGAAGCAATATCCTGTCCACTTTACCTCCCTCTTCCGCAGGTGCTGTTCGCTGTAACAAGAGCAATCTCAGTTTAGAGCATAACCCTGCTGGGCATGAACTGGGCTAACTATTGTTCACATATGACTTTGCACATTGCATTTCAGAATTATAAGTTATACATCTTAAACGCCTTTGTGGTATAAGAAAGTGTGTTCCCTGGAAAATGGTTTAATTTTCAATTCTGGATTTAATATTATGAATTTAGAAAATTACAAAACAGACACAAAAATTTATTTCCAGTTTTTACTGTATACTTAAAAGAAATAGAAAAGTCCATTCTCATATCAACCACCTACATAAAAATGGCCTCACTTCTTTGTGTTTTTAATCTGTTAACACAACCTATCTTTAGTAGTTAGCAAGCTTAGGCTTTTGAGATATACAGTGAGTTGTTTTCTGAAGTGTTAGAGAAGGAAACTTTGATTTTTATTAAAAAATATCTCAAAGAGGCCTTTTCAGAAATGTAAACACTATAATACAGATTGGTTTTCTAATTTAAAGAGATGCTATACAAATAACAAGAAAAGCCATATGCCAGAAAAAAATTAATCTGAGTTCCAAAACATTGTCTTACGGCATCTGAATATTAAACATCAAAAGTGGGGGAAATAATACTATCTGTCATCCCTGAAACCACTTAAATTTATACCACTATAAAAATAACAACTTCATGAATGTATGTGTATGTCTATGTATACACATAACCGACAGTTAGCTATACTTCACAAAGGGAAGATTTCTGAGCATGTAATTTATCCTAAAAGATACTGATCTTGAGACAATCAGGAATTCTGAAGGACCCCTAGGCAAAATATACTCTAATTTTCAACAGCATGTGCTTGACCTGGAGGGAAAGCCCCATCATTTCAAAGTAAGGGAAGCAAAGGAGTCTCAAGGGGAGGGTGGGTAGAGTAAGAGATTCTGCATGTACCCTGTCAGCTCCTCTGAAAACCAGTGCACATCCCTCATGCGTCACAGTCCCACGAGCACCATCACCAACGGAGCCGACTAGGAGTGCCTGTACTCAGTGGACTGACAGCAGGAGCCCAGCCCAGAACTTCCACATGTGGGAAGATGAAGACCGGAAAACAGGCTCACAGACCTTGTGAGATTTGCCAAAGCTCAAAAGTACAGAGGACCCAAACCAAACACTGTAAAAGCTCTTCTCCCATTAAGGGGCATCCTAATCACCCTTCATTTGGCAAAGTCAGCTGATGAGCTGGACAGGAAGGAATCTCTGGCTGAGAGAGAACAGGGGGACAGCTGGTGAAGCATTTAAGGAGGGAGTGGGGATAACAAGGAGAGAGCAGGGGACGTGGAGCCTCAGCAGTCCAGAGCTGACCAGACAGCAACAGAAGAGACTGGGTAGGCTGCAGAAAGCAGGTTTACACACTGTATGGAAAACTCCTAGAAACAGCCAGCTTTCATCTGAGGTTTCTGAGCATCTGACACAGAAGTACATGTTTTATGGGACTCTCAGAACTATAAAAATACCTTAAAATGGGGTTTTATTCACAGTGGCTCATGCAGTCTATTTTTTTAACGTCTTTATTGAGATATAATAACATACCATAAAATTCATCCATTTAAAGTGTATAATTCCATGATTTTAGTATATTCATAGTCATGCGACCATTGCCACTATCTAAATTTAGAACATTTTCATCACCCCAAAAATCCCATAGCCATGAGCAGTCACTCTCCAGTACCCCGAACCCCCAATCCTAGGCAACCACTACTCTACTTTCTGTATTTATGGATTTGCCTACTCTGGTCATTTTGCACATATGGAATCGTACAGTATGTGGGCTTTTGTGACTGGCTTCCTTTCCCAGAGCATATTTTCATGCTCCATTCATGTTGTAGCATGTATCAGCCCTTCAGTCCTTGCCATGGCTACATAAAATCTAATGTATGGATAGACGGCATTTTGTTCAGTTGATAGATATAAACTGTTTCCATTTGGGGCTATTATGAATAATGTTGCTGTAAACATTCACGTACATTTTTTTGTGTAGATGTGTTTTCATTTCTCTTGTTTACATATTTTTATAGTCTATTTTTAAGAGAAAAATTAAGTAATGGACATTTCACATCCTTTAAATATAAAGCTTGAAATTTTATTTCTAAGTTCCCATATTAGTTAATGGAGGAAAAAAGAGTAAGCAAAAGTAATACTTAATGGCATAAACCACATAAAGATGGCCAGACACAAGAAGACACAAAGCTGTGAAGAAAAGTTATTTTTACATAATTCTTCCAAATGGAAAAAATTTTAAACAGGATAAAATAATGACTAAAAGACAAAAATAGTCACCTTTCTACTATGTTTGCAGAACTCTGCATTTCTTTTCATAAAGAATTGTTTTTCCGTTTTCCATGTAAATAGCACAGATACCCAAAATAGGTAAAATTGCAAAAATATACTGAGCCTCTGCGCTATCTTCTGTCATTGACTTTGGTCTCAGCTAGGACAGTTGTGTGAGTGGCCATACAGAAGGAAAGCACACCGTGTAACTTACCATCACCACCCTCTCCCTCCATGTAAAATAATCTTGGAAAGTACCTTCCTGGACCAATTTTTCATATTTCTTTCCATCCTTGAAAAAACGCAGAGGGCTCCATCATCTACCGAGTGTTTGCAATCGCCAACCTGCCTGCACTTCCACAGGGATGTAAAAGCTCCCAGGACAGACAGAGGATCCGTCTATGGCTTAGTGGTGCACATGGGACTTTAAATGTCACCTCATGACCAATCTATCCATGTTCACCTTGAGCCAAAAAGCATTTCACCTCAGCCAGACTTTCTCTGCAAAATCTCAGATCCTAAACTCTTCTATTTACTCCTGGATCCTTTCCCAAGGATCCCAACTGACAGAATTAGAGGCGCCAGACGGAGTATAGGTGTGTTTTGGGCCAGATTCCCACACTGCCCTGGCCACCTGCCTTGAACCCAACCCAGTTCAAACCCCAGGACTATCCTCTGCTTGGTCTGAAAAAACAGACTGAGCTCCTTCAAAATACTTGACACAGAAGAATAACTCCAGGTACTCCAAATCACACTAAATCTTAGCTTCAATTACAAGCGCTTTGTGCCAATATACCAAATACACCAAACATGAAAGTCCTTAAAATGAGCAAGTGCAGGTTGTAATCGAAGTATTAGGTTGGTGCAAAAGTAATTGTGGTTTCTGCAATTATTTTTAACCTTTTAAACTGCAATTACTTCTGCACCAACCTAATAAAAGTGTATTCTCTGTGTAGGACTATGTGCAATGCGTTTATTTGCAACTTTGTATCTATGTAACCTGTAAGACAACTATGTAGCGGATATTGGATGTCCAAGTAAGACTGAAGCAGGACCATCGTCTTCACCCATTTCACCTGCAGGTGGAAGGAGCACTTCTGATCTACACACAGGATCGTACCATACCACGGAGCGCCTTCATCCAGGCCAGTGCGGGAAGTCCCCAGGAGAGGACCAAGGGCAGTTCAGAATCTCAGCCAGACTCGGGGACAGGGCCAGCTGAGGTTCAACAGACATGGGGGGAGCAAGCAAGCATTCCAGGCAAAGGAGACAGAACATGCCAGAGCAAAGTGAGGAAGGGGCAAGCAAGTTCTAGAGTATGGAGTGTGGGGTGGAGGAGTCTGCTGAGGGAGAGGCTGCAGGCAGGAGGGGTCCTGCAAGGACAGGAAGTCCTCCTGAGGTGGCGGGACTGGCCTCTGGGCACGGGGGCACTTAAGCAGAAGAGTACAATGAGACTGCAGTTTGGAAAGACCAGCCTTTCAAACATGTTTCTTTTCTTTTTTCTTTTTTTTTTTTTTTTTTGAGAGGGAGGACAAAAAAATGCTAATAAAATTTATTGTCTCACTATTTTTATTCTTCCTCGATTGTCAAACTCCGCAACAATGTATTTTCCTAAAAGTTTCAGTAAGTTTGTAAATGTGTAACAACATGCAGTTATACATCTACTCACTGAAAAATCTTACACCAGACACAAGATTTTTCATAAAAACCATGACTTTTATGATTTTTAGTAATCAACAGTCCTCTCCCCACCAAAAAAAAAAAAAAAAGGAAAGCACATTTTCATAAGTTACTGTCTATAAACTCAAGGTGATACCTTTTTTAAAAATATAACAACAAATTATTAACTAACTCTAACATGCTTTGAGGGACAGAAGCAGTGGCCCAAAAAAAACCAGAGGCCCAGATAAGCAAGCTAGAACAATGCCAGTATCCCTGCCTCATATACACACATGCGCACACAATTTGCTCTTCTGATTATAGTGCTGCTTGGGCAAATAGTAACATTTTTACCCATTCTTTAATTAAAATACACACCATCTGCTTAAGCAAAGAGGAAAAACCCAAACAGGAATGGCGGGATACTTGGGAAAGTTTCCCAGCGAGTAAAACTCTTTGGTGAGTAAAAACACATGAGTGACTCAGCTCCAGTACTGCGGGATTTCACATTCATCACCCTGCTCAGTACTCATTCTGACCCTGCAAGGGAGTGTCCTACTTTAGAGATGAGGAAAATGAGGCTCTATGGAGTTGGTTCACCCAAGATTAAAGGGTGAAAAAAACCTAGGTCTCCAAACCCGATCCTCAGCGCAGAGAGTTAAGAGGTTCCAGCAACTCCCGTCCCTCCTTCCCTCTTTCCCCTTCAGTCCCTTCTTCCCTTCACATTACTCAGCGACCAGCAGCATTACTTCAGACTGAAGGCGGGTCCCCTGGACACAGCTGCTCCAGTTCTCTTCCCAGAGCACCACCTGTCCACGCCGCTGCCCTGCACAAATACCTCAGTCCTTCCTGAACCACCAAACTGTACAAAGTCCCAGCCACTGCCCTGGCACCCCCAGTCCTCCTCAGCTTGATCCTGACCCACCATCTGACGTGAAAGCTCCACAAGAACCAAAAGGGCCCTGAAAGCCCAAAACACCTTCGTTCACACTGTTCACCTGTTTCCCATCCTAGACGGCCCTCCCCCTTCCTTTCTCAGAATGAAAGCAGACTCTCTTCCAGATTTCCCATGCCTGGATTCCACGGCACTCACAGAACCAAAACATCTTTAGCCAGGAAGGTGCTTTGTGAGGTCACTCCACTACCCAGTTAGGAAGCACTACCCTAAATCAAGGCCACCCTTCCCACTCACTAAACCCTATGCAAACCATCCTGACTAAATGGGGTCACCCCACTGCCATAATCACCACTCCCATCTCTGAAATCCAAAAGCAATTACTATCAGTACCACCCAGCTGCCAATTAATGCTAACACCTACTGTTATTTATAGTTTTATAAAATTTTCCAGTCTCCTAGATTATATGCTTCTTGAGGGCAAGAATTTAGTCTATTTCTTTACAGAGCATGACATTTTGCACATAGCGGCCTATTTTAAAACAAAGATGGAGGTTTTCTTATCTTCCTCCTAAGCAGAGTTTAGATGCTCAAGGGGAAAAACGGGAAGCTTCACTCAGGACCAGCCTTGAGTCACTCAGAATTAAGGAGTATCTAGTAACGCCTTCAGAAACCAAGGACACCACACTAACAAGCCTCTGCAGCTGGCGCTCCGCACTGTGTCCACCAGGAACCATGAAGGCCACAGGCAAGAGCTGAAGAGACACTCACGCAGGCAATCACTCCTCCATTTCTAAGCACTGGAGAGAAGTCCAGGTAACGTGGCTCTCAGCAGGCAGCTGAGCACCCTCCTGAAAGGGTCTGGATGTGGATGGGTGGATAGAGATAACAGCCAAAGTATTTTCACCTGTCAGTGATCCTAAGGAGAAATACCCTTTTCTCACTACAGGAAGAAAAAATGCTATGACTAACTATAAGCCTTCAAATATCTGCTTATTGAGGACATTTCTGGCATTAAGTCATGCCACTCCACTGTCCAGAAAAAATTGATTTGTTAAACCTGAAGAGAAAAACAGCTCAAATATAATGCCAAAAAAAATTAGCCCAAAATGCTTACTGCAGAGAAGGCCAAAGCGACTTGGGATCTTTCTTTCTTATCCTTTTTGTCTCCCTTTGGCTTAGTTGGTTTTTATACAAAGTCATAAACATGATCTTCCCACATTTTTCCCCACCAGATGGAAGTTCGTCATGCCACATGTCACCTAGCAACCTAAACACCACTCTACAGCTTCCCAGATACCCAATTCTTCATACAAAATTTATCTTGTTCTATTAAACAAAAGGGGGTAAGGAAGAGATAAGAGAATAAAAGTTAAAACAAGTGTTAATATGTTTGCTTCGTAATCATTTGAAATGGGATAAGAGAAATGGAAAGGACTAAAGTTTAACTGTAACCATTACTTGATACAAGGAAAAAATACAAATGTACCTACAAGATACTCAGGTTCTTGCAACATTTGAGGTTCAACAGTCTTGTGCTCCAATGACAGAACTTTGTATGCTGCAAAGCCCATCCTAAAATTCACCTGCTGAACGAGCTGCACTTACAGAGTGTTTACATAATTTTGCAAACCCCTGAATCATCTGACTCCTCCCTCTCACTTTATCCAATTCCAATGCTACCACCACCCTGAGAATCTATCTTCCTTCCTTCTTTTCTCCCTTCCTTCCCAACCTGGTAATATCATAAAAAGGGGGCCAAAAAAATGTATGCTCATTTTAAGAAAGGGAAAAACTATTAAAATTCTAATACTCAATATATGCCTATAACAAAAGATGAATACAAGTCACGTTGGACTTCTGCAATTACAAGAGGTGCTCCAAGTGGTTACCATCAGTGTCCAGACACTTCTGGTTACGGAGAACTACTGCTTGAGCAACGTTGACCAAAGTGTCCTCTTGTGTACATTTTTTTGGCACCCCCGGTATTTTCCTTCAAAACTCAGTGCATATGCCCCTTCTCTTTGGAGTGCTTCCCAGACTCACTCAAGAAAACTGCACTTCCTTTCCTGTGCTCACAGGGCACTGTGAAACAACCACCACTAATACTTTTTTAAAAGGTCCTAATCTATCACCGAGACCTCTCAACTCCATCTATCCAACATCCAGGAGGTATCTATCCTCTTCTCCCCACTCCACAACACGCCAGTCCACACCACTAGCCTTTCACTTGGAGGGCTGGCCATGGAGCCTCTTGTCCTAGACTCTTACATCCAATTTCCAGAAAGCAGCCAGCAGTGGGTCCCCTAGATATCCAGCAACAAGAGCAATGCCTTGGACATAGTAAATGTTTAATAATTTCTGTGGACCAAACAAATGACTTAATCAAACAACCACATCTGTGTCTCCCAAACAGGCTATTCAAGCAATGTTCATTGTATGCATAATGAAATACGCCAGATTTTAAGCATGTGTTTGTTTAATCATGTAAGTAACTTTAATTTTAAACATGTAAATTTCAAGCATGTGAGCAAGGAAATGTCAATCAGGAACCTAGCAACACTGCAAAGCATATAATATTGTATTTCTCTTTCCTTTCAAACTTATTTGTTCGTTTCCTGAGAACCTGATTTCTGACTTAGAATATTCAGAGACACTGTCATTCACAAACAACCCTTTAAAAGGCTAAATGTAGGTTTAGAGTGTATTTCCCCCCTGGTCAGCACTGCAAGATAAACAGGTGCCCAATTTCCACTAATTTTATTTGATTTTCCATTAAGAGTTTAACCAATTGTAAGGAACATTTTAGAGCTGTTAAAGTCAACACTTTCCATCATTGTGTCAGGTTGCTAAATGTCCCCAAGATTATCTTTAAAAGACTATATTTATGTTTTTTTCTCTATAAATACTAAAAACAATAGTGTAAAAAAGTTTTTCCCCCTTAATATCAGAGAAAATTGGGGAATGTCACTCTGAGTGCCCTGTATACACTTGGGCTGACAAAGCGTTTTTCTCCCTCACCTGCTGCCCCAACCAATGCCCCCAGGAGCCAGGCTTCTCCACTATCAAGAGGAACAAATGGAAAATTTTTAAGTTGAATATGCTTTCCACCAAACATTACTGTACTGCAAAGGACATGTCCTCAGGTGCTTGAGAGAAATTTCAGAGGCATGGGCTGTTGTCAAACAGACACAGAAGATAAAACAATTAACAAAATGCCTTTTCACTTCTGACACATTGTATCGGCATGCAGTTAAGTGGAGACAATGTTATCACTCCACCAAGAAAAAGGGAAATCTACTCAACTCCGAAATCAGGCCCAGGCTGCGCAGCGTGGGCACCATATGGAGCTAGTTCCAGAAAGGTAAACGCTGAGGCCCTTGCAGGAAAACTTTTAATTCAGTAACTGATTTCAGGCTTGTACTTTGAAAGGAGTCTTGCACAGGAGCAACAAGAATCGCCGAGATCCTGTGCTCAGCCAAGAAACTCGCGACCTGGAGGAGCAGGCGTCTCTATCCCGGCCGCCTTTCCAACCGCGGGCGGGAGACCCCCACCAGCAGCCCCCAAACACGGGGCCGCCCGCGGAGGCAAGAAGGAAGGGCTCGTCGCTGCGGTCCTTCCCGGCCGGGACCCAAGGCAGTGGAAGCAGCAGACACGCTGCCACTCCCCGGCGAGTGTGGAATAATTAAACTCTCCTCCCACCAAAAAAGTTCCCTCTCCCAGCTTTGCCCGCCGGGCCTGGGAGCGGGGAGAGGCCTGGGGCTGGATTTCAACCGCTGCAGCAGCTGCGGCCGATAAGAGGCGTCCCGGCCGGCTGCGCCCGCGCCGCGCGCGGGGTTCGGCTCCACTCCTCGGGCAGCTCGAGGGGCGCCTGTCACCACGCCGGCCCGGAGGCCGGAGCCCCGGGGAGAGGCGGGCGACGTCCCGCCCAGGGGCGCGGGGCCCGGCGCGGTCGTCGGGGCTGCGCTCGCGGGCCCTGCCGCACGGAGAACTTTGCGGCCAGGAGCCCGGGGCGGGGGGCGCCTCGAGGCCGCCGCGGCCGCCGCACTTTCCCTTTCCCCGCCTCCCTCGTCTCCCTCCTCCCCTTTCCAGGAAGCGCCATATTGATCCCGGCGCCTTCCCTCTCCCCCTTTCCTCCCCCTCCTTCTCCCGCCCCCATCCAGCGCCCCGCGCCCCCGGCCCCTCACCTTGGCGATGGCCTTCCGGTAGCGAGTCACCGCTTGCTGGATGAGGCTGAAAACTTTCATGTGGCCGTCGCCGCACGGCACGACCACCCGGGTCCTCCCGAAGCACACGGTCACTTTCATGCCGCCGCCGCCGCCAGGGCCAGCCCGAGCCCCGCGCCCCTCGCAGACGGCCGCCGAGCGACTACCGCCGGAGGCTAGAGGCTGGCGCGGCGGGGCCGCCGACTGGACGGGCGGCTAGGGGCGCGGACAGGCGGCGCCCGGGGGCCGCTCCGCTCGCATGCCCGGCCCGGCCGCCCTCGCCTCCCGGGCTCGCCTCGCCTCTCCCGCCGCGGCGCCTGCGGCTCTGGCCACCTGTTCGGCGTCTCGCGCGCTCCGCGGCGGCGGCCCCGGCGATGCGGCGCTCGCGCTCGGACGGCGGGGGAGGGGACGACGGCGAGGGGAGGGAGACAGGGAGGGAGTGTGAGAGAGAGTGAGAGAGAGAGAGAGAGACAGAGAGGAGAGAGGGGAGGAGCGGAGGCGCACAACACCGCGCACGTGCGGCGGGAGGCCGCCGCTCCCCGCGCGGGGCGGAGCGCGCCCCCGGGACCCCCGCTGCTCGGCCCGCCCCTTCCCGGGCGCCCGCGCTCTGCTCAGCGGACCCTCGGTCCTGGCGCTGGTCCCTTCCAGCCCCTCGAGACCCAGGCGTGCTGCGAGCTGCTCTCGCCCCCACCAGCCCTCTTCGGGGATGCCTGCTTCTTGCCCCCGAGTCTCTCCGGAGTCCCCCTTTCTTTGTCACTTTTAATCCCCTTCCTCGGACTGAGGGTTCCGGGTGAAATAGCTTCTGGAGAAAGCAGTTTATTCAGGGTGCCGAGATATTTGGAGAGGAGTGGTCACCAAGTCCCCCGAGAGGACAGGGAAGGACAGGGCTGGGACAGGAGGTTCTTCCCCCAGCGGGGCCTTGCGCCGCGGACGACCCCACACACACAGACACACCCCTAATCCACTCCCGCAGCCTGGCAGTGTTTTGCACTAGCTCGCTCCCTGGGCTACAAGGCCTGGAAGAGCTTGTTAAGCGCTAAAAGCAAAAATTAATCGTCTGCTCTACGGAGCGGCTCGTGAGACGGACTCGATCGGCCTAGCTCCTGAGTCCACTATTTACCTTCAAGTTACCTGTGAGCTCGTGGTGACCCACCCGCTTCCACAGGTAGAACTCAAACATCAGCAATACTAATCATTTTATTTCTTTAAAATCTGCAACACAAGCAACCCTAATGCAAATTTATGACCAATATAAATGTGAGAGCGGATCTCCACAATGCGCCTGCTGCACCACTACCTCACCCCCAAAGAAAAACGAGTGCCTCTGGGACCTAGGACATTTCAAAAGAATGTAGACCAAGCCAAGAAAAGTGACTGATGCTCATCTCTGCCTTAGCTGTAGGCTGTGATTCCTTAATAACTGTATGCTATTGTGTATCAAGAATAGCAAATGACAGTCAAGTGCCATTGGCCCATGTGTGTGTCCCAAACGATAGTAAATTCATTTTGCCAGTTGTTTCTAGAATATGTGAAAGCAATTAACAAGTTCTGTGAGCTCAGGTAGAACTTCAGCATTTAGAGCAGGAAGAGCTGATGACCACACATGCATCCCACTCCACCTCTCATGTTAAAATAAGGAAGCAGGACAAAGTGATCCATCTGCTCTCCAGAATCGTTGCACCTCTCCCTGCCCCAGGTACAGTGTGATATGTGATATGAAACATTGTACTTCCTCTAATCTAGTCAATCATCTGTCCTAGCAAACCAGTGCAATAAGAAAGTGCTGTGTGTCGTCATCCCCATCTTACCCCAGGATATTGATAAGGACAGAATGCTGAAGTCGCTTGCCCAACACCACAGAGAAAGCTGACACAGACCCAAAAATAAAATCCAGGTTTCCTTCCACACATTCAGGGGAAAGACTCATCATATTCCTCTTCCATGTGGCTGCAATGTTCAACCTTTCAACCCAATAGTTAAGTTTGTGACAACAACTCTTGTCGAGGTCTTCTTGCTTCTTGTATTAATACTTGGATTCACAACAACAGTTTCTGCTAATTATAGGTGTTTCTGTTTTAATGCATTGGGGAGGAAGGAATGCACTAGTTTAGAGTGGGGCTTTCTCAAAATAATTCTGATTAGAAGGCAAGTTCGGGAATATCCAGAGTACATCAGACATAACACAGATCTAGGTTCCGATCCTGACTCTACCATTTACTAATGCCTTAGACATGGTGTTCAATCTTTCTCCAGCCTCAGTTTTATCACCTGAAAAGTGGAGTTGATGACCTCCACCTCATAAATTATGAGCATTAAATAAAACAATGTATTAAGACATTTAGTACATGCCACCACATGGGAATGTGTAGTGTAGTTGAGTCCAGTAACCATAATGTGGGTGAAAGGTAACAAAGTCAGGACAGGGCAACTGCGTGATGATGTTGGGGGAAGGGAGAACAGTGGGAGCAGAAGCCAAGGCTCAGAGAAACAACTGGCCTGGGGATACAACTGTCCGGTGACTGCACCAGGACTCCCGGCTCTCAGGCCTGTACTCAGTTCACTTCAGTTAGATTCCACATGCAGTTAAAGAAGGCCTTCCATGTGGAAAGCACCGGCTAAATATTACAGAATTATAAAAGTGAGTAAGAAAAAGACAATATAGAGGTTAGAAGAAGGTAGCTCCGATAACTAATTCAAGACATTAAATATTAAGTTCCCGCAAAATGTTAATGACACTCCTGGGGAGGGAAGCCTGCCTTCATAAAAGGCAGCATCAGAATATAAGTGTACCACTTATTCACATCATTTCCTTCCACTATTCAATAGCTAATAAAGATTTAGACAATTTTTCAAAACTATGATTCATAGGATTAATAATTATAATGTCTACTCAACTAACCAGATAAAGCTTTATATAAATCTACCCCGTTTATCTAGATATAGTGATTCCCTTTACATTAATAATTGATGGAAAAGTAATGCTGTGTTAATTTTAGGTAATAGACACTTTGGTGTCTTGAGTCAAATTCATAAAATTTCCTCAAAAATAATGAATTTACTTGCACTAATATACTCGCCCAACATCTAACCATAAAGCTACATTGGGGCCAGGCTACCTTCACATCTGCAAAGTATTCAGCTTTACCAAATTGCTTCTGGCCTGATAAAAGCATCAAAGCAAACCTAGTCCCAAAGAGAAGCAAAATCATTCAAGTCAAGAGGCAAATGTTACATAAATATTTTCTTGCGTATTTATTAAATTCTTCGTATTTCAGGTGAAAACTTATGACCCTTATCTTACTTGCCGTACTCTTTTACAGTTGATTGATTCAATTGGCCGTGAAAACCCCAGAGCATTCCAGGATCCACCTGGCCTTTGTGCCCATCTGCAAATGGGCAGGTGTGACAACGTGGACTATAATTTCAACGATATCCAGCAGCATTCAGGTTCGCCATGAAATAAATGCACACCCCACATGTGTAGGAGTGGTATTCTATTACCCAACGTCTTATCCTTACAGGAATTTTTAAAACTCAGTCATACTTTGAAAATTGAAGTTATCCTTAGGATATTTCACACAGTCATAAATATTATACTTAATATCATATTAACAATCTTATATGCTTAACCTCACACAAGTTCAGTCTAAAAAAAGAATTGCATCAGTATTCACCGAATAATTACTGCCTGTCTGTGCTATACCAAGCACTGAACTGTAGGTTGGGTACGTAAGTTTCTCCCTCAAAAGGTGCCAAGTCTGGAAAAGGTTTCAAATGTGAACAGAGTGTGATAGGTGTTTCATCTTAGGGATAGTGGGGGTCCCCTGGGGAGATGTTCACTCCTTCTGAGATAGAGGGAGAGAGGTGGAAGTAAGTCACCTGGAGTAAAGCTGTCCAAGAGAAACATAAAGCGAACCACATTTGTAACTAAATCTTCCAGTAACTGCAGATAAAATTAATTTTAATAATCTATTTTATTTAGCCCATTATATCCTAAATATTATCATTTCAATATATAATCAACATTTTAAAAATACTGATGAATACTTTTTATACACTTACTCCTCCTACTAGTTCTTCCCGATTTTGTGTGTAGTTTATACTTATAGCACATCTCGATCAGAACCAGCCCTCCATATTTATTCACTCATGCATTCACTCATTCATCGAACACTGAATTGTAAGAGAGCTCAATGGCTACTTGTGGTTAGTGGCTACCATAGTGGACATCAGAGCTTCGGGGAATGGGATTGCTAATGGCTGGAAGCCACATGCATTGTCAAGGAACTTACAAATATATTGAGCTCTTTGAGGGCAGAGACTGCTGTTCACAGAACTTCCCCAGAATTGCTCTCACAAATCCGGACGCCTGCTATTTACTCAGTAAGTGTTTGACGAATGAGTGCATGCATGAGTGAATGAATATGGAGGAGCAGGGGAAAGATGGCTTCCTGACATACATAGATATGAATCATATAATAGTATAGCTCTGTTTGGGATGCAATGCAAAGATTGAAGGGAATAAGAACTGCACTCAGGCTCAGTACAGCTTCTCTGTTGTGCTTCATTAAACATAAGTCTAAAAACAGTGGTTTTTCTAATGAAGCATGAGCTCATATGATTTGTATGGGTAAGAGTAATGCCAGTGAAAGAAAGAGAAAAAAAACAAGAAAGGAAAAGAATAAGAAAGAGGAGGAGCCTTCGTGATCCCCCAACTTGCTGAAAGCAGTCATCAGACATGAAAAGTACAGGGAGTGACTTGGTTCAAAACAGGAGTAATTGTACAGAACAGACTTCCTCAGGTCATCTCCTTTCCCCTGCATCCAATGCTGTGTCTTCACCCTCGAGGCTAATGTAATCCAGTGGCACCCTACTCACCAGCTTGCGATTACAGGATAGGGTAGGATTTACTTTTATCCCCCCCCCCAACAGACCATATGTATTCAATTCTCCACCTTCAAAATATTCCAGGTCGCCGTCAACTGGCAAATTAGCTGCAGTCACCAAAGTGTGCACCCCATTCTTGCTCTCCTGTTCCAATGCCCAGAAACAACAGGACAGTGTGGCATCAGCCTGCTGAGACAGCCCATCTTTTTCAGGGTGGAGGCTGGCACAGCTGGTGATGTTAAAAACTTAACTCTATTGAAGACAAATCTGCAAGAAGGTCAAACAAGCAGCCACGCCGCTTGCTCGCTAGTGGTCCAGCAGTACTCAGAGCATCCAGGAGTGTGGAGAGGTGTCTCCATGTGATACTTTCATTATAAACACCAGTTCTTTCAGTTGAATCTTGGGGAGCCAAGTTCAGAGACAAGTTCTCTAGAGAGGCCTAGAGTGCTGACCTTCTAAGTTGCTGAGGAAACCAGAGGTGTAGGCAGTGAAATGACTGCTGTTGGTGGAATTTCAGAGTCTGAATCAGGATTCTCTGCTGGGTAGAAGAGCATTCTGCTTTCTTTTCAAGGTGGGCAGGGTTCTACCAGGAATACAAAGTACTGCAAGTCGTCTTTTTCTTCTTCTTTTTTTTTTTTTTAACTCTAAAAAACGTTGAGAAAATGATGTGAGAATGGGAGCAGATCAAGGAAATGATTTTAATCATTTCTTAAGAAGTGAGACTCTCCTCTCCCAGAGGATACTTAACCTTTGATGATTAAAAGGAAAAGGATGAAATGAATTCACATAGAACCTCACACCAATGCTCAGACAAATCTGAGTTCTACAGAAATTCTGGCAAGGGGATATGAATCAGCTTTTAAAGACTATTTAACAAATGTGGTTAAGCAGTTTCCTTCAGTAAAGAGGAAAAGGAAAAAAATTCATTGATAATTGGAACAATATACTTTTTCTTGACCCTGTCAAGATTAAAGGGTTGAAATTCTCAAATCCTGAAATAATGAAGATGAGTAAAGGGAACGCTTTTCCCGGAGTCACTGTGATGAAATTAAACAAACCCTGCAGGACCCTCCCAGAGTGCCTCCAGGGCTGTGGGCCTACCTGGGTGACCAGCCCAAAACCCTGCAGGGCCCCCACCACCCTGTCCCGCTGTCGTGCGGGAGACCCTGCTCGCTGCGCCATTTGTCGTGCAGGGAAGCCTGCGGGGTCTCTGCTCCCGCTCCCCATACAAGAACGCAGGATATGGTGAGGCCAAAAAGGAACACACAAGGAGCCATAGATAGGGGAGTCATACTTAGTATATTCTCTCTGGCGGCACTATACTCTCACTGGAGGCTGGATCCACACTGTCTTCAAACCACCATCCACACTTGCCAGCCCAGCCGCCATCTTCTTGCTAGCCCCCATTCTTCCTCTCTCTTTCCTCTCTCTCCTAGCGTAGCCACAGCAGTTATATTGTGGCCAATGGCTCACTGGTTACAGCTGACGGCCAACTAGCCACAGCTGATGGCCATGCAATCACAGTTGGCCATTTACTACCTGAGCCAACACCTTTCTATGTGAGGCCGAGAGCCTGGAAACTACTCTCTGGGGCCCCGCCCCCACACCCGCTGAAGGAGGAAAGTCCTCTTCCCCCAGAGCCAGACCTGTTCATGTGAAAAGGAGGTGAGTGGTGGTGAGGCTACTTTGCAACAAAGTCCAGGGCCCATGCTATTTTGTGTAATATTTCAGGTGAGCTGGGCCAGTGCACATCCAGCCCTGCTAATCCTCTGTACCTCACTTTAAATGGCTGGATCATCCTTCCCTCCTCTGTCAAATTACTCTGTTAACCTCAGAATTCAATTTCAAAAGCTTGCTCTGGTGCTTTGGAATTTCATCTGCTCAGTATCTAAGCTACAAGCTTGTGTCAGCTGGGGAGCTTTACCTCAGTGAGTACCTGGACCCAGAACCCACAGAACCCTAACTAGGCAAGAAATCTTTATGCTGATGAAACAATCCCAGATCTCCCCGCCTCATCTAGCCCTTCTCTCAAGTGGGTGATCTTGTGAGCCAGACCATCCCATTTCTCTGCTCAGAGCCCTGCGACGCTCTCCACTGCATTCAGAGATAAAACCAGAGTCCTTACAATACTTTGCAACGGTCTCTGTGGTCCGTCCTTCATCCCCAGCCTTTTCTACTACTCTCCCTTGCTCACTCTGCCCCAGGAGTCCTGGCCTCCCTGCAGGCCCCTTAAACAGGCTCCCTTCTTTAGGGCCTTTGTATTCGCCTCCTCTCAGCCTGAATGCTCTTCATCCCAGTAACTGCTTGGCTTCCTCCCTCACCTTCTTCAAGCCTCTGCCCAACGTCACTTTTGCATTTCCTGACTGTATCACAGAGAATGGCAACAGCTTTCCCCTGTCCCTTTCTTTATTTTTCTCCATAGTACATATCAGGTGGTAACATTATAGTTACTTACTTATTAACTAGCTGTGCATCTCTTTCTAAGTCACGTAAGCTCCATGAGAGCAGAGATCTCTTCAACTTTGTTATCCACTATGGTCCCAGTGTTTACGACAGTGCTTAGGACACAACAGGTGCTCAACACAAATTTGTTAAATAAATTAAATCACGAATGACCAGCAAAACACTTATCACTTGGGGAAAATTTTTTCACCTCGTAGATCTACGGCATCATCTTCAAAGTGCAGTCTCCTGAGGTAGATGTCATTATGATTCCTAAGTTATTATTATTATTATTAAAATAGTAAATGCCACCTGTGTGCATGGCTCTGTGCTGGGCGCTGCTCAGGCAGATGCATCTATGGGGAGTGGGCCTGCCCGCTCCACGACAGAGAAAGTCATGTACTTGTAAAAGCACAGTTGTCTGCTTAGCCCACAGGCCAAATCTGACTCACCACCTCTTTTTGTGAGGCCTGGAACCGAAAAATGGTTTTTCCATTTTCAAATGGCTGAGGGGGAAAAAAAATCAAAACAAGAATAATATTTTGTAACGTGAAAATTACATAAAATTCAAATTTCAGTGTCCATAAATAAAGATTTAGGGAAAATCAGGCATACTCACCTATTACATATTATCTATGGCTGCCTTTTGTGCACCATCAGCAAAATCTAGAAGTTGTAACAGAGACCATATGGCCCACAAAATCTAAAGTGTTTAGTATCTGGCTCTTTACAGGAAAAGTTTGCTAACCATGGTTTAAAGCAGGGGTGTCCAAACTTTTTTCAACGTTTTTTACCAAGGGCCATATGTGGTAAAATACACAAACAGCTGGGCCACTCACTCGAGGTGAAGTACGTATTGCCTCACCTGGTTTATTTAGGTAAACTAAATATATTTTTGGAATTTGCTGCAGGCCAATTAACAATGGATTGTGGACCACATTTGGCCCACAGGCTGCAGTTTTGACACCCCTGGTTTAAAGCAATGTATGGTGATTAGCAGATGAGAGGCAGCGTGGGGAAGAAATAACATTTGGCTGGAAGCAAGAAATCAGATTTCTCCTTCCACGTTTGCCTCTCCTTCTAGGACTTTGACAAGCTAATCTCTCAGAGCTTCTATTCCCTTATGTTCTAGGGCAGGTACACCCCAAAGCAACCCCCAGTGAGCTACCCCCTTGTACCATCCTGTCCCCTTGCATGTGGGCAGAACCTGTAACTTGTTTCTAATCCATACAGTATGGCACATGTGATGGGCTGTCCCTCCTGTAATTACGTTCCATCATATAAGTCTGCATCCTGGCACACGAGAGAGACTCTTCTTCACTGCCTTGAGGAAACAAGCTGCCAGGTTTAGAACGGCCTATGGAGAGGTCCGGTAGGCGGGACTTGTGGGTGCCTTTGAAGGCTGAGGTCAACTATAGCTGAGCAAGTGAGAAGCTGAGGCCCTCCATCATAGAGCCACCAGGAAGCAAGAGAATTCTGCCAACAGTGAAGGAGTTTGGAAACATGTCTTTCCCTAATCGGCGCTCCAGGTGAGAATGCAGCCCTGCTCACACCTTGAAATCACCCCGTGAGACCTGAGCTAACAGAGGACACAGCTGAGCTAGGCCTGAAGTCCTGACCCACGGAAATTGTGTAGTAATAAATGTGTGTTGTTTTAAGCCAGTAAATCTGTGGCAATTTGTCACATTACAATAGAAAACTAATGCATCTGTACAATAGAGTCCTTGAACTGTATTTTAAAATACATTGAAATTCTAAGGTTCCTCTTAAGCAGTGTGGCCTAATGCTAATCACCCAGAATCACGGAGGATGCTTCTTAACGTTCAGAGTCCCGTGGCTTTCCCTTTCAGATTCTGATTCAGTAGGTGTCATACGGGGCTCTGAAGTCTGTATCTTTAGCCAGCATCCTGATTGATTCTTATCACTATCTAAGTTTAGAAAGCACTTTGTTGTCATGAAAATGAAAGAGGAAAAGTCACCATAGGCCGAAGTCAGAACTGAAGTGACGGGGGAAGGGGTGAGTCAGAAAGAAGCGCAGACACTTGTGTGCCAAGCACCGCGTTGCTCTCACACCTCCACGCCAGGCTGCCTCCACGCGCTGTGTCCTCTGGCTAGAACACTCTTCTCGAATTACCAACTCCTATTCATTCTCTAACATTACCTCCTCTGGAAGCTGTCATCAAAATCTCTCAGCAAGGACACTTCTTCCACTTTGGGGTTCCCATTACATTTTGCAGACAATTCTATCATTCATCCAACCAGTTTATTGAGTGTCTACTATGTGCCAGGTGTTCTACGCCCTAGCGACACAGGCATGAACAAAATGAGGACAAACCCGTCCCCTTACTCAGCTTATGTTCTAGTATCTCAAACTAGACTCTTAGCATGAGTGTGAGTTTCCAGCAGTGGTCCTCAAAGGGAGTCCCTGGGCCAGCAGCATCAGCCTCAACCAGGAGCTCGGTAGAGAGACAGACTTTCAGGCCCCCCGCCACAGCTACAGAATCAGAAATGCTGGGGATGGCACCCAGCCACCTGTGTTTTAAGAAGCCATCCTAGTGATTCTGATGCACGCTAAAGTTTGAGAACCACTAGTTCACAGGTCTATCTCCCAATGAGACCCAGGACTGACTTCCAGGGTGTTAATAACCCTACTTAATGTTAGCCCTTAGAAACCAGCACAGAAAAAGTTCATTCATGTATTGAATAAATTACATGATGGATGAGTGAACTTTGGGTCATCTTAGGGTGTGGGGCCCAGAGTACTGGAGAAGTAACAGAAAATAAATTGTATACCCCGCTCCACCCAGTTTTATGTCATTGAAATCAAGTTACAATTAACGTCAAGAGAACATCTGAGGCAAAGGAAAGTGTGTCCGAAGTTTCAAAATGAACATTGACTAGCACCTGAGAGGTGGCTCAGGGAAGGGGGACTGAGGACCTCCTTGCTTCAGACACGCCAGCCTGTTGCAATCTGTGTGGTGCACGTGCGCGTGCACCCTCCCTGTGCCGCCCCGCGTCCCTGCGCAGCTCCGCCAGTGTGGGGCTCCCTTCCCTGCATCCCGAGGGTGGGTGCTGAGTCATCCTGGTGGGGGGTCCCACCGAGTGAGAGCAGGAGGCAGGGCCACAGGAGCCTTTCTGTGAAGCTCTGTCATGACCAGACAGGCCTGTGAAAGTGGAGGATTGTTGGAAGTGAGTGGCTGGAGGTAAAGGGTGAAAAGTATGTTGGGGGACCAATGATGGGCCTTTCGTGCTAAAATTTCCTTTTTATTCAGTGGTCAGTGAGGAGTCTGAAGGATTTAGAGTACAAGAGTGGGATCATGGGGAGGGGGAGGCGAGGAGGGGGGCCGGCCGTTAGCTCAGTTGGTTAGAGTGCAGTGAGCTGCGCCCTCCACAACTAGATTTAAACAGCTACTTGACTTGGAGCTGATGGGTCCTGGAAAAATACACTTAAATAAATAATTTTTTTTTTTTAAGGGGGAACATGAAAAACGTCTGGTGAGGAAAGGAGTCAGGTCAGGTGGGCGGGTCCCTGCCTCCCCATCCTGGCAAAACGGTGACAGGCATGGATGGCACGGCACTGCCCTCCCCTGCAGCTAGGACTAGGGAGAGCACCCTCCGCCTGAGCTGGGAGCATCTGCCCCTGGAGGGACGGCAGCATCAGCAGCTGCTTGGGCCTTGGGCTCACCCTGCTGCCCTCACAGCTATGACCACTTGTGGTCACTGCCTCTGGGACGTAACCACACTGTCTCCACCGCACTGCTGAAGCTCCCCTGTCCCAATCCTCACTGGGACATCCGGTTGCTCCCCAATCCCTGAGGTGAGTCCAGAGCTTGCTCACCCACCTCCCTTACCACAGCTAGAGATGGAGCAGCCATGCTTTCTCCCAGGTCCCTCAGAAACATTCCCACGGGGCTACAGCTGCCCAGAGTCAGAAATGAGTGGGAATGTGTAGGCCATAGCACGGAAACCAGCTTCTTTTTCCTGGTGTCTCTACTTCACCTGTCAAGAAACGATACTCAGGCTGCCTGTTCTCTCCCTCCGCATAACTGGATCGCAGCCCAGGGCCTGGTGCCTTGGCCATCTCCCTCCCTCTCCTGATACCCAGCACCCCTGTGCCCACTTCTGCACAACCAGATTTCACATGCTCCGAAGGTGTCCCTATAGATCTTTGGGTCTTCTGAAAACTTTATTCACTCACTCATTCAACTTTTATTGGGAAATTAGTATTTTTCCAAGCTAAATATGGTGATAAGAAGGTGAGACATAATCTCTGCCCTCAAGGATATCCTTTTCTTGCTGGGGGATTGGCTGGAGACTGGTATAAACAGGCCATTATAATACAGTGTGTTGTTCCCACAGGAACACAAGGGCTAGAAGCCTCTGTGGTCAGAAGTGGTCAGAGAAAGCTTCCAGAAAAAAGTGATTTTTTAAAACAAAATGAATGGCTGGCAGTGAGCCACTTAGGAAATTATATGGCTAAACCAAGGAGGGAGGGTCCAATCCATGGAAATGGATTATGGACAGATCCATGAGTTCCTCTAAAAGAGAAGCAAAAAGACTTAAAAATGACCAAATATGGAATAAAATTACACAGAAAAATTAAAGAAAACTGAAGTTTGAACCTGTGCATTTGGCAAAATGATGGGGTCACTGACAGGTTTGGAATTCGGCAGTAATATCAGTTCGGAGGTGGGGAGAAAGGTGAGGTGTTAAACACGTCAGGATTCCAGTGTTTACAGAAGGATGTGGAATAAGATTCAGAAGAGTCTTGTCAACGTGCCTGTGCTGACATGGCTTCATTATGTCATGTCCACTAGGGCGCCATGTGCAGTCCATTGGGAGTGGGCCGGGAGGATATTGCCTGACAACTAAATATCTTTGCAGTGCAGCACTTGGTGTTGTGAAATAGGAAAAATATGGGACGTGCAGCCAGAAGACTTGAATTTGAGCCTTCTCTTCACTAGCAGTGTTGTTGGCCAAGGGATGTGACACTGTTGCTACATCTATACAATGTGAATAATTCAAACGGGTAACTCTAGGGTTGCTGTAACAATCAAATGAAATCATTAAAATGAAAATGTTTTGTAAAACGCATTGCAGTCTACAAATGTTCGCTATGATGATTGCTGTTTTGTTTTGCCGCTTGCTCTCTTTCTCGCCAATAATATTTCACTGGTGGCGGTGATTTTTCCTTCCCCCTTAATATTTTAGATGGGCACATTTATCATCATGGCTTTTTGATTGCAAAAGTAACCATGCCCTGCTTCTATAAATCAAACATAATGGAAATAGATGAGAGAAAAAGTGAACACCTCCCATGTCTCCACCTCCAGAGATAACCAGCATTGGTGCATCCTCTTTCCGGACATCTCACCTTGTTTATGAAACTAGTCTTTCCATAAAGCACAACAAAAGAATGTAAGGGAAACTCCACCATGTTTTGTTTCCTTCTACCCATTCAAGTTTATTCAGTTTGGAAATTTTCCTCTACCACTGGCTTAAAACCTAGCTGGCTTCTCAATTTTCTTCCTCAGTTCTTAGGTACTACACTATCATGCCATCACGAAATACGTGTATATTATCAAATCATAAATTTGGTATCCTGTCCAAGATTTTATTCATTGATTCAGCCTTCATTCAAAGGAAAGACTTGTCCTTTCCTGGAAGTGGTGTGGTCTGGTTTTCCTTCTCTCTTCTCCTCTTCCCCACATGTTCACTTGGCAACATCAAGGGGTGAGGGGCACAGATGACCTCCTTACTTGGCTGCTGACTGGCATTCTCTCAGAGGGCAGATACTTAGAGCCAACACCTTCTCTCCAGAGTGTTTCTGAGGCATCTTGGAGGACCCGTGCTAGGCCCTCAGGCCTGGGTGACACCTCTCCTACAACTGGCTAGAGCCCACTTCAGGCCTCAGGTCTCTCACTGATGCAGGCCCCTGGCCCTCGCCAGCACTCCTTTTGGAACCAAAATGGGCTTTAAGTGGCTGCAGTCTGGCTCTCTCTCCCTCTTGGGCCAGGATCTACAAAAAACAGTCCTCCATTCCCTGTCCATGAACGCAGATCAATGGGAGGAGCACAGTTACTTCTCAAACACAGCCTTCCACTCTCTCTGTCCTGCCACAAGTGCCATCTGCTTTCTCAGGGGTGACTCAGGCACCAATCCATGGCAGTCTCCAGCTTCAAGAAACACAAACCAAGCTCTGTGTCTGCAGAAGCTCATCCTCTTCGGTCTTCAGATGAAGGACCTAACTAGCACTTTCCCACTCCCGGCCCTCAGGTGCAGAACTCTTCAAATAAATTTCCTCCCAAAGCCCTGTAGGCTCCACTTTCCTGTATTGTCTAAATAAGTAAGAGGATCCCAGAACCAGTTTGCAGCATCTACTTTGAAGATTTCTCCAGGGCAGCCTGTGTCACACTCCATTTGGTGTCCATACCTGGACGATTCGTTTGAAACTTGATTTAATGTCTAGTTCCATGAATTAATATATAGGAAAACATAAATAATTTAGCAAAATGTTATCATATGAGGGACACAGTTTTGCAGTTTTTTTTCACTTGATATATCTTGGACAGCTTTCATGTCAGTACAAATGGATCCACCTTGTTAACACAGATTGTTAACAGGTAACACAGGTAACATATAACTTGCAGATGTAAAAGAATTCTGTTCTAGTTTAAGACAGTGCTCCTGAAACAGAATGGTCCTCTAACCTAGGTTTTGGCTTTGGCCGAGAAATGGAGATGGTGACTACAGGCCTGGGCTAGGCTGCAGTGATTCGGTGGGTGGTTAGGGAGTGGAGGGGTGGTAGGTGGTGGAGAGGGAGATTGGAGGTAGCAGGACGGCATTCCCTGAAGGGCTGTAATTAGCTGCTCTGCAGAGCTACACCCTGCTCCCTAGGGTGCCCTGAGAATTTAAATTATGGGATGGAGACTAAAGGTGCAAGCCTCCTACCTCATCTCAGGGCCTAAATCCATCTCATCATTGTTTAAGAGTCCAAATGCCTATTGGAGAAGCAATTTGATCCTCCAGACCCTGCAAGTCTCCCTTCCTCCCCACTCAATGCATGGGGTTGGGGGAACAAAGCGGGTGGGTAAGAAATGTTACGAATGGGGTTCATGTTGCAGCAGCAGGGAAGATGTTATTCTGGAGAAATATGGAACATCGAGAGACCTCAATGGGAAAGGCAGCAAGAGCAAATAGTTTAAATCATTCTAATTCTTTCCTCCTCTCCCTCCACCCATGTCTTTAAATAGGGACGGGCAAACATTTTTATCTTAGCTCCCAAATTACATAGCTTAGGGAAGCAAAACAAACAAACAAACACGAGGACAGTAATGAAGCGCCCTGCATGCCCATTATAACGTCTTTCTGTTCAAGGTTCACGTCTCTGTCGCCATGCAATTCATCGAGGTCATAATTGTTAACTATCTGATTATCGGAGGTTGTAAACATCCGGGGCAGATGTGCACAGAGTGGAACTGCAATCACGTGAAATCTCATGGAAACAATGTTGGAGAATTGCTCTTGTCAGAGGCAGAGCTTCTGTCCAGGGAGGACCTGCCAGGATTAGAATTCAAGAAAGAATCTGGAAGGGTGATGCAAGACAGGTAGGTGCTTCAAAAGGATGATTTCAACATCAAAAGATTAAGAAAGGCCCTTGGGAAAACTGCTACAGCTAGGGGATATTTTTGTAAACACAATTCTTTTTATGATCAGACGGTAAAATCAGCCATAAAGCAAAAGGTGCTATATTATTATAGAACTCTGCCCGGAGAGTTCACCCTCTCCCCAAACCAATGAATCATATGTTCTTGGTCTAGTCTAAGACTTAGCTTATATCACAACGTGATATAACCCAAACCTTCATTATATAAGTTTTAAAAATTTTAGAGTTTTTCCACATTACCTAGGTTCGTTTTTCCTAATAAATCCCAATCCAACACCTAAAAATTTCATTACTGTGAAATTTTGTTCCCCATTAGAAGTGAGTTTCATTCAAGTAGATGTTTATGCTCAGGTAACGAGAGTCTCTTATGTGGCATACACGCGAGAAGAAAAGCGCATTTTCACAGCTTAGCAATTGGTCATCCCCCAGATTGGTGTTAAAAATGGAAGGAAGGCTTTTTAAATCAAGGGTCCAATTCAATAAAGCTCTCATTCCCTGCAGCTCTTCATGACCTAGATAGGAGGAAACTCAGTGAGAGTTTTAGCTTTCCACAAACACTTTCCATCAACTGGGTAGCAGATCCTCTGGTGAACATCTTTCCTGCATACCAAGTTCTTAGAGAATTACAAAGGAAATATGAAGTAGCGAAAAACACCATCTTTGTTCTCAAGCAGATGCAATGCAAACATACAGATTTATTGAGGAAGTCCAAATCAAGAGCCTTTAGAAACTATAAATAACCTTAAACACAGCTTGCTAGAATTTGTCCTAAACAGATCATGTTTATTTTTACAGGACTTTTTGTTTTCCGGCAATGGCTGGTATGTGAAAATAGCACTTGCATTAACAGTGGTAACCATTTTAGTCATGGGAGAGAAAACATAATAATTTTAAATGGAAAAAAAATATGAGGCTGCTTCTGAACAGAACGGAACAGTGTGACAGATTCCCGTATCTTGACAATCATCACACACACTAAACCACAGAGCCCTGAGGGGCTGTGGGCGGAGCGTGGCAGGAGGTGGGGACTTGGCCAAACCTGAGGCTGAGCATCACTGGCAATAGAAGCTCTTTGGCATCGACCAGTTGGGATTCGGGTCCTGGATCTGTCACCCATTCGTCACGAGCCAAGGAAACTCTCTGAGCCTCAACTTCCTGATTTGTAAAAATTGTTTTAAAACAATAAATTTTTCATTAGTGTTGTGTGAGTCATAAAGTACATAAAGCAAAAGAGTACCTGACATTGAGGTAAGTTGAATAAAACCTGCTTCATAAAATGAGTAATCTTACCATTGTCATTATTATTAATGTTTATTTTACAGTCTAAAGTAATGGAATAACTTTGTTTTGTTTTTTTTTCAAAATGAATTTCAAGTAACACTCTTGTGGACAATAACTCTTATTCTATAGTCTTTGTCTCCTTTTGTCTCAAGAACTTGAGTCTCCAAATTTTTCATCTTCAGTATTTCCCTCTCTATGGAATCATTCCCATTGCATGCAAACAAGTTCCAGAATCTCATATCTTGAACAAAGAAACACAAACCCAACCACCTTCCATTGTCCCCACATCTCCCTCCAGAAAGCACTCCCACTTTTTGCTACTCTTTAGAGCAAGACTCTGTGAAGGATTTGTTTGGCCCTGCCATCCTCTCTCATTTCCCGTTTTCTCATAAACCTTCTCAAACCATGTTTGTCTCCACAATTCCACTGAAACCCCTCTTGTCAAGGTCACACATAACTTCCATGTTTCCAAATTCAATGGTCTTTTCTTACTTGACCGTCAACAACACTTCACCCTGTTCCTTCCTCTTGAAGTCTTTCTTCTCTGGCTGCCTAGAGAATCCCAGCCAGTCCTATGGGTTCCAATGGCCTCCATGTCTTTGACTCTGACAGAGACAGATAGATGGGTAGATAGAAGGATGGGAATAGTTATCCAGCCCCACCTTTTGTCTGATTCCCAGACCCCTATTTCCACCTGCTCACAAGTCATTGCCTCCTGGATGTAGAGAAGACATTTGAAATGGAAAAACAACCCTGGATACCTCACCCCACCCTCACCCCAGATCCATTCCTCCCACAGGCTGAGTCACAGTAAAAGGCGCCACCATATGCCCAGTTGCTCAAGCCATGAACATGAAAATCACCCTGAGTCCCCACTCCCCTCCCCCTCAGTGTACAGATTCCACCTGCGAAGTCCCCGAGTCTGCTCACTGTTCTCCAGATTCTCTGGGAGCACCACCAGCTCCGTCTCCCTGTTCCCATACCTGCCTTCCCCAACCCCCCTCCCCCCATCTATTCTCCACACAGGAGCCAGGTGATCTTTTAAGAAATGAGTCACATTTTGCCACTCCTCTTTTTAATACTCTTTAAATGAGTTTTTTCACCCCACTTAGAGTAGCCTCAGGTAGCCCAAGAGACCCTGCACGATCTAGTCTCTGCCTACCACCTCCCGCCACATTTACTCCCTACCACCCGCTGCACTCCGTGGCACTGGCCTCCCCTTTCTGTCTGCACTTTCTATCCCCTCCATCTGGAATGCTCTTCCCAATGATTTTCATGTGTCTACTTCTTGTCATCAGGCTGCCGCTCAAATGTTAGCTCCTCAGACAGGGCTTCGCTGACCATCCAGGCTGGAGGAACCCCCATAACCTATGTGAAGTATTTGCGTTGCACGTACATATTACTATCTGATATTTTCTTGTTCATTGTCTCACAAGAATCAGGGCTTCATGGGAAATGTCTTGTTTTCTATCCCCAGTGCCCAGTACAGTACAGAGTAGGCATTTGTAAATATTTGTTGAATGAGAACATCATCGAATAACCAGTTGTCAAATATCTGTGTAAGGATACACTCTTCATGTGTTATCAGTCATAGGATTTTCATCCTGTACTTTCTTTTGGGAACTGGAATAGAGGGTATTAGTGGTGACATTTGCTTTTCATTTTAAGGGAAAATACACTAAAAAAAAAAGCAAAGTCATTTTAGTATAATATGCCCCCTCCCCTCAGAATTTATACAATATTTCAAAGCAAAATCAAATAAATACAAATACAGTGAATAACACAGGGGTGACTCATTAGATGATCTTGTTAGTGTTTTCCCAAACAGTCCTCCCTGGGTATGGTCTGTACTCTTCTACTGGGGCACCTAAGAAGCAGCTGCTGAGCACCTACTGTGTGCCAGGCACTTACTAAAAAGGCAGAGAAGAATGTTCTCTGCCTGTCCTCAAAGAGCTCACAGTCTAGGGAACAGAGACACAGAAACAGAGGGTTCTAGTCAAAGGTGGTCCTTGTAATGCTAGAAGCAGGCACGGGAAACTTCAAAGCCCCAGGCAGGGACACATCCGTACAGTTCATGAAAGGCTTCCTGGAGGTGGAACAAGAAGGCTGCCTCCATGGGCATGAGCTGGGGAGGCAGGTGAGCAAGGCGCATACCAGGCAGAGGGACAACAGGAGCGGTGATGACCACCTGAGAATTACACAGCAAGTGCACCTACAGTACTCTGCAAACAACAGAAATCAACTCAGACAAGGTGTATTAGTTTGCTAGGGCTGCCATAACAAAGTACCACAGGGTGGGTGGCTTAAACAACAGCACGGTATTTTCTCACTGCTCTGGAGGGTAGAGGTCCGAAATCAAGGTGTGGGTAGTGTTCATTTCGGAGGCTTCTCTTTTCGGCTTGTAGATGGCTAGCTCCTTGTATCTTCACACTGTCTTCTCTCTGTACCTGTCTGTGTCCTAATCTCCTCTTCTAATAAAGACACTAGGCATATTAGACTAAGGTATATCCTCATGACCTCATTTTAACTTAATTACCTCCAAATACAGTCACATTCTGAGGTACGGGGGGTTAGGACTTCACCCTAGGAAGTTTAGAGAAACAAAATTCAGTCCATTACACTAGAAAACAAAGAAGGAAATTTTATTATAAATATATCAGAATGGCACATGACAAGATTGCAAAATGCATATAAGTCTCTCTCTCTCTCTCTCTCTCTCTCTCTCTCTCTCTCTCTCTCTCTCTCTCTCTCTCTCATTCTTCCATCTCTGTTTCTCTTTTATGCAATTGTATATACATATGCAGCTTAAAGAATAATAATAACCATCTCTGTAACTGCTCCCTAAGAAACGGATCCTTCCAGTTACTTTGTTTCTAAGTAAGTCTCTTCTTAACTGCTTTCACTCCTCTTTCCTGAATTTAATGTCAAATTCCCCTCCCCACTTTTCCTTTGTTTTACCTAATAAGTACATACCCCTAAGCAACATATTTAGTTTTGCCTAGTTTATACTTTATAGAAATGAAATTTTATAGCGTATAGTATATAACATACTCCCTTCAATGCACATATATTACTGAGATTCAAGCATGTTGGTGCGTGTTGCAGTAGTTCGTTTTCTTGCTGTGCGATATGTATGACCATTATATGACCAAATTACCATCTGTCCATCTAGTTACGGCATTTGGGTTGTTTCCAGTATTCTGGCTAGGAACAAGTCTGCTATAGATTTGCTGTATAAGTCTCCTGGTGCACATGTGCTAGAAATACTCTAAGACATATTTTTAGGAGTAGAGCTCGTTGGTCATAGGTTCTTCACAGGTTGACTTCACTAGTCGCTGCCAAATTATTTTCCAAAATGGAATTTTCCATTTCTCCACATTTTTTCCAACACTTAGTATTGTTAGACTTTTTATTTTTTAGAGGGTGTGTATTAGTATCTTATAATTGGTTTTAGTTTTCCTTGCCTTGATTACTAAATGAGAGTGTGCAACTTTTCGTATATTTATGGGTCATTTCTGTTTCCTGTTCTGTAAAGTATATCATCATGCCTGTGCCCATTTTCAATTTTCTATCGTGTTATTTGTTTTTTTCATATTGATTTGGGTTTTTTTACTCTCAGAGTTTTTTGTACTCTCTTAAGTTGCCTTTTAATGAGCAAAGATTTTTATTTTAATGTAGTTGAATTTATCATTTTCCCTTATAGTTTATGCTTTTTGCATCTTATTTAAACAATCTATATCTCCCCTACATTTATAATTACATTCTCATATTTGTCTTCTAAATTTTTTCAGTTTCATCTTTCAATTTTAAGTCTTTCATTCATCTTGAATAGATTTTTAATGTGTGAGGAAGCAGTCCAACTTTATTTTCTTCTGTATGTGTAGCCAATTGATTCAACAGCACTGATTGAATTATCGAATTATCCATCCTTTTCCCACTGATCTGATCTGCAGTACCTGCCCTGTCACAAGTAGAGTTTCCATATTTGCATTAATTTGTTCCTGTGTTTTCTATTCTCTTCTATTGGTCTGTCTAACCTTGTGTCAATACCAATGGTCTTTTTTACCATAGCTTTATAATAAATCTTGATATAACAAAGCAAGGCACTTCCTCAGGAGTCTCTTGATCATTCTTCACCCTTTGCTCTTCTTCATACATTTTAGGATCAATTCGTCCAGTTCCGGGCAGAGAGATTTGGGGAGACCTGTTGGGATCTTATTTAAAATGATTTGATGAGTATGGGAACAATTGATATTGAATCTTTCCATCTGTGAACACAATACATCTTTCTATTTATTTAGCCTTTCTTTAATGTCAATCCACAGAGTTTTAAAATGTTTTCATAAAGAGCTCGCTCATTCTGGAAGATTTCTCTCTTTGTACTTTTGCTGCTACTGTAAATAGTATCTTTTTTTTTTCAAAATTGTATTTTCTAACTAGTTTTGCTGATGTATAAAAATGCAATTGGCATTTGTACTTTGATTTTGTATTCTGCAACCTAGCCAAATGGTCTGATAGATTTCCATATCTTTTCTGTAGATTCTTTTGGGTTTTCTATGTAGACAATATCATCAATAAATAATAAAAGCTGCATTTCTTCCTTTCTAACCTTCATGTGGGAAACAGATGACAAATATTTTGGAGTTATGATCAGAGATCCCTGAGATTTGTTGGGTTAAAAGAGTAAGAGAAAGGGAAGAATCAAGGCTATTTCACCATTCAAAGTCTGTACATGATATCCCTACCTGAAAGAGTACAAAAGGAAAAATACCTTAAATTAAATTAAAAAACAAAACAGGAAATAATAGACACAGGCTGGTAAATTAAATTTGTTTTAATCTCTATAGAATTGTTAACCTGTATAGAATGGAATCCTGCCCTTAGTTTTACCATCATCCACTTTTATAAATGACAGTCAATACTCCATATTCTGTGATTGCGAAGTACAATATTATCAAATGTAACCATGTGGATTGATTTTCCCAGGAGCTTTGGAAAATAAATGAGCAGTATTATTATCACCATATTACTCTCAGGTCTCTTTTTAGAACTTTGTAGTACATCACTTAAGCCAGTTTAAAAATTGTGAATTATTATAATATATTCATTATTGAAGTGACACATATTTGGAGGTATTTAATTTTCAATGATCAAAATTCCCCCTCCCAAGGAAAGCTGAAAGATCAATGTGGGCCAAGAGGAGGGGATCAGTCTTAGATCAGTGTAGATAAGCTTTTAAGTGATGGGGAGAGAGCGACCCCAGGATGTGAAGGGGCAGAGATATTAGCAGATACTGGGAAATGTTCCTTAGAGCAGGCATGATTTGTCTAGTTAATTAGGGAAACAGAAGAGGAACATGATTTTTCCCCCTAAGAATTAAAAGATGTAGAGATCTGGATTAGAAAATTTGAGGTCTGCATGCACTTAAATATCCTTAGACCCAATCAAAGGAACATAAAATAAATCAAAGATAAAAATTGAATGGTTTTAAAAAGAAAACTTGACAGAACCAAAACTTATGAACATTGTCAAGTAAGAAAATGTGTTTTTTCTGAAGTGTCTGCATTTAAAAAGGAAGAATCTACTACACTTGCAAAAAAAAAAAAAAAAAAAAAAAAATTGCTGAAGAGCCTTCTCTTAAAGTTAGACATAAATATTCAACCAGGGTTCATGATCATTGTTTGAAAAACCAAAGTAGGAGATAAAGTGCTTTCTCCTGGGAGAGATCCTTCTAAATTAGCATGTAGGATAGCAATGGGCTTTTGGATATGACTATTTCATGGTGTATTTTTCCACATATTTAAATAAGATTTAGATTTCACATTGGCGCTGTCTGAGAAACCTAGTGAAAGGGAGAGGTTGTCTAAAACAAGAAAGCCTTCGTCTAATTCCATAAGAGTTGTTTCCACTAACTCAGCTAAATTTGAGATAGACACCAATTATATAACCATATTTTTCCATGTTAATCATAAAAGATTTTCCAATAGGAAAAATAATATTTTTACAAGAACTTAAGAATGCAATTGTAACTTTGGTTTTCTACAGATATAACTCAGTAATGAGTTAGCAATTTCTGAATTACCTAAGAGATTGTATGAGATGATTATTAAGATCTCTCTTACAAGTCTAGGCTCTAAATTGTGAGTTTTTTGTGAGGAATTGGTGTAACTTCCAAAAATTACTACTAATAAAGGGCTTGGTTTAAAAGCTTTCAATGCGACTGGATTGTAGTCAGAAGACCCAAGAAACGTAAAAGAGATGGTCACACACTCAGAAAAGTTTTGCTCCCTCCTCTTACCATCCTCTTCCAAAATACAAAAGGAATGACAAATCTGTGGGGATGGTGACAGCTGGAAAATGAGTTTCATGAACTGGGTGGGCACCAGGGTTAGGAGATGACAGGAAATCGGGTGAGAAGGTAAAGGGTGGAGCTTTTTCACATGGGATGCTCTAATGTAAATTAATTATGTTTTGAAAATTGAACTGAACAATTCCTTAAGCAAACTCAACAGAAAACAGTGGTAAAACAGAAGTTGTCCTTGATTTTCCTTTGCTTGAGTAAATAAACTGAAACATATCCAATTTACAAGGAGTATCATGAGAAAATAATAACTCAGCACAAGCTGCAATTTTTAGTTAAATAATATATTTTGATCTCTTTCTTTAGTTATGAGTCTGTACTTCTCTAAACACAGTATCACTTACGTATATCTGATTGTTTTAATGAGATAAAATTGCCCTGAAGAACTAGTAAGGTTATATAAAAATTAAGGATTGAAAACTTACATTTATAATTTTATGGCCTGGGTAATTTTGGCTCATATTACTTACTTCTTAAAAATGATTTTATATATTGTGCCACAGAGAAAACTTGAGTATAAATGTTTTTTATTTTAAAAAAAATCATAATGGCTTATATTGTCTCTTAAAAGAAAAAATAAATTTCAGGTAATATTATCACTCTCTGATCTTTATTTTCTACATCTAAACTAATTCAGGGCCCTTTGGCTTGAACCATAAGAACACTGAATGATACATGCTTTAAAAAGAGCAAAATAAAGTTTTCTTTTGCATGTTAAGAAGGCTTTGATACAAAATAGTTCCACCTGTTAGAAGAATATTATAGGAAACTCAATGTAAGCAAATGGAGGAAAAACTGAAAGTGAAAATGTGAAGCTTGAAGACCAACAGAATGGAAAAGTGGATTCTGGAGTCATACTGCCCGGGTTTGATTCTGCCTCGGCCATTTACAACCATGTGACCTTGGACAAGCTAATTAACTTGGGGGGGGGGTGCTCAGCTGGCTCATCTGTAAAATAGGACTAATAGTAAATGCCTACCACATAGGACTGTGATGGAGGTTAAATGTATCAATTAAAGGACTTAGAATATTGCCTGCCAAAGTGAAACAGATTGATTCTCCCATCCATGCATCACCAAACATTTAATGAGCATTTAATGAGCATGTGCTAGGCATATTCTAAGAGGTTCTGTAAATACATCACCGAACAGAATAGGTAAAAATCCCTGCACTCGTGGCGCTTCCATTCCCATCAGGAATGGAGAGGCTCTGATACGTTTCTTTTTTTGACGTTTTCTTTCTTTCTTTATTAAATTCATTGGGATGACAATGGTTAGTAAAATTACATAGGTTTCAAGTGAAGACTCGGATACATTTTGAAGGTAGGAAACTCAATAAGTGCTAGTTTTTGCTGTTATTATTATTAAAAAGACCATGAAATAGATGAAAGTAATGATGTAAAGAGATTTGTACTGATCGAGTTAATGAAAATAATACCGCATAGAATCTAATTGAAGAAACATTCCATTCCCTGTTCCCATGCTGAACGTAACCCACATTAGCAGCAGGTGAAGGCAGTTTACATACCAAATGCAGGGGAGCCCCCCAGCCTGGGCTCCTCAACTGTTCTCAAGGCTCAGATCATCGGCCCTCTCAGCTTCTCAAAACAAGACTGCCCCCGGGAATCTCTGTGCCCTCGTGTCATCCGTTTCACCCTGGGCTCCTTCCACTTGGTTACTGCAGCTTCCACACAGACACTCGACTGTTTTTGTGTTTGGTTGTTTTTCTGCTGTTTCCTGGATTTCTGTCAACAATCCAGTTTTACAAATTGCTTGGCTGACATACGTATTGTCGTCTGCCTTTGAAACTGTGATTCACAGTGTACACTCTCTAAACAGAATCCTCTCAGCCCGCAAGACTGCAGAGCTTGTTTTAAAAACAAATTGCAGAACAGGCTGTCTCCCCGGGGTGCTCACGCAGCGTGCTCAAATGGTCAAACCTAATTAAGGCAGCACATTTGAAATCTCCAGTTTTTAAATTAGCCAACATGTTTTCAGATGCTGATCAAGTGGTGATGTCACTTCACACCTCAAGAGTGCTTGAGGTAAATCCAGTCAGCTGAGAATACAAATTTCAAATGACAACAAAAGGAGAACATGCTAACTGTCTTCAAAGCAGCCTTAGAATTTGTAACATGTATTCCGATAAGAACAGGGTGATGATCACATGACGCTTAGGATTCTTGGTTCATAAACTTTTAACTCAGGACAGAACTTAGGGACTTCTCTTCTTGTTCATTCTCTCTTGTGTGGATGGGGCAATAATAGCATTTACCTTTCAGTGTTATTTGGGGGGTTAACAACATAATGTATGTAAATAGAGCAAATGTTCAGGGGGTGTTGGCTATTATTATTGATATTATTGATATTATTATTACTATTATTATTGACTGAGCAGCTATGCCACGTGCATGCGCCTGAGGG